>NC_138526.1:48064739-49264739 GCF_000230855.2 Cajanus cajan | reverse complement strand
TACACTTTCCAAAAATCTAATATTGTTAGAGAAGTCATTGAGTTACTATTGGATTAAAATGGTAGGCTTGTTTTCTTAGGTAAGTGAGAGGTCTTAGCCTATATAGAGTGTTTATGGGTCTATAAGTTAATATTGTTTAAGTGACGGTTGTTTTTTCAAAAATTAAAAATTTTTGTGTTGTGATGCTATGTGATTAATATACAAATTTTAGTGTTGTAAGCTTATGTGATTAATATTTTACAAGACTATTCATTGTGTGCTAGACACTATAATGAAAGAGTTAAAGAGTTTAAAATACTCATATGACCATTTCAGTTAGAGTTTTAAGTTAAGACACGGTGCAATTTTGTGTATCAAGTCTTGCATTAGCATTATTTATTTAGAAAATGATATAATGGAAGATACATTGTTTTCTCAATGAATGATAACTAAAGATAAGAATAAGTGCCATGAGTATGCATGAATGTCTCTCTTATGTTAGTTTTTTTTTTAAAGCAAAACTCTAAATTTTAATAATTATAAAATGAATTGTTTTTTTTATCATATAAAATTATAAAAAAGATTGGGATTCATATTTAAAATTGGTTTTATTGGCTTATTTTAAATCAAATTTATTAATATATTTAACGTTGTTAATATAAAATAAGTTTTTAAATAAATTACTAAGTCAAATCATACTTTTAAATGAGTCAAACTTATAAAAAACTTATAATAAATAATAAATTTGACTTAAAATTTAATTTCATAGAACTTATTCTCATTCTTAATGACAACGCAATCAATACAAATACATCTATAAGAACAAATGCTACTCTTGTTCACCACTCCTTAGTCCTTAATACAAAAGTTGTGCAAGGAATGTTGACAATGTTGATGAGAAGGTGGTCAAGCCTTTAACTCTCACAAGAGATATTCCCAATGTGGTTTAATATGATTTTTAAACCAAAGTTATCTGAACTAGACACAAAATTAATATTTATTTTATTTGAATGCAATATCAAATTCATATGAAATCAATTTAATTATTTTTTTTAGTCTTAATCAAATTTACAATTTACAATTTTATTTTTATATAATTTAAGAAATTTTTAATTTAGCAACACAAAAAATTTGAAACAATATAAATTTTAATAGTTAATTGAGTCATTTTAGAGTCTTGAAATTAACATTTACATAACAATAAACAATAATAATATTATAAATCTCTTATAAAACAGTACATCCCAATTTTTTCATAAACAATTTAGTCACGTACCATGAAAATGTCATAAACTCATAACTAAGTATTATGAGATTTTTTACGAGAGTATAAAAAATCAATACAAATATAATGCGTAATTTGGTTTGTATTTTGATTTTCAATATAGTTTGGATGGATTTCGTTATTATCAAATGAAATGACAAAAGGACTCTTTCTGCTTACATTAAGAAGACTATCCTCTTCTAACATCCATCATACTTTCTAATAAGGCTCAACCGTTTCTAAAATAACATGAACTTACCTTAGTTTTTCAAAGCCAAATTACCCCCTTTATCATATTAATTGATAATGTCATTTTTTATTCATATTTATTAATTTATTTGCGACTGATAGGTTACATTTAGAATATATATATATATATATATTTTGTCAATACAAAATAATTTTACACAAATATTTATTTATTTTGTTGTAACATCATATTAGTATTTAAGTTAAATAGATATACAACATTGTTGGAGTCCCTTTTCACACACATTAAGATTAAAGTATGAACACATATAAATACAATACAAATATAAAATAGGAAAGACACAAATTTAACTTAGTTGTTTATAAGAGATGATATGACTATTCATTCATGACTTTTCGTTTATAATTATTTATTCATTATTTTTTTTTTGTTTAATATTCCTTATTCATGTCTTTCATCGTTCATAATTAAAAATTTTGGATTGATTTTCCAACGATTAAATTTCTCTACCGATTATTTAAAAATCACCTTAAAAAATAATTAGTGTAAAAATTAATAATTTTACCATCAAATAACAACATTCGACACTATATATATTTTTAAGTATATAATTAAGTAACAACAATTATTTTTATAACTTATTAATAAATTGAATGAGGTAGTAAAATGATCATATTCTACTACATGTACATGTAAAAAAAATATTATTTTAAGCTAATTAATCACTTGTTATATAGTAAGAAAATAATAAAAATAAAATAATAATTCGCTCATCGTTGGCGTTGGGTTAGAGCAAAGATTTAATAAAAAGCACAAATGTAATCCGAAATACGCTTAAAAAAATCCGATGATGATATTCTATTACGATTAAAGTAAAGGACTTGAACTCTAGTCTGAGATTACATCACACTCTAACGATGATGTAATGGCATAATCTATGTCCCTAATAGCAAAGGCTCGCGTCACACAGAATGTCCCATTTTCCAATTTCCAATTACCTAGGTTTCAGTTCTCGTTCCCATGCAATCTGCACTTTGGAGTTCGACAACATGCACTCAACTCAACTTAACTTAACTTAGCTTCATTCATTCATTCATGGAATAGAACACAACACAACACAACACACGCAAGCACTAACGGTTAACTCATGTAGCTGCTCACGCTACACGGTTTTTATCTACACTTTGGTTGCAATTCTAAATTACCAAACTAGCCCTAACGATTTAATTTTCATATAAGCATAAATAATACACCTCAGTGTACAGAGTCACAGACTCAAGAACCAATAGACAAATATCTATTAACGCTTGCGCTCTCTCTCTCTCTCTCTCTCTCTCTCTATATCTGTATCCCTACTTCGCCTCTGTTTCATTTCTTACAAACCCACCACACTCTTCAAAGCTCAAACACTCCTTAAGGTTAAGGCCAATCCTTCTTTTGCTCAATCTCAATCTTTCATCATCTGGGTATTGCTTATTTCTTCTTACTCGGATCAAAGTTCTCTTTTTTATATTTTTTTTTCCTGTCTTTTTGAAATTTACGTTTTTGAGCTTTTCACTATTCGAATCTACTTGCTTCTCAATAAATAATAACTTATAACTCTCTCTGGGTGTTGCTTATTCTAGAGTTTTTCTTCTGAGGGCTTTAGCATATTCCATTCCTTGAGTCTCATGCTGGATATGCCAACCCTGTTGTTATCCTCATTTCAGGTTTGTATTTATTTTTTTTAATATTTTTATTTCGTTCTATTTTCTGTTCTTCTTTTAGCTGAATTTGGATTAGAGTACGCGTTTGTTTTGCCCGGTTTTGTTCTTGGTGCTTTTCGATTTATGGGTTTCGAAAGTTTAAGGTGATTTTGTGGATTTCGATTGCTATCAGTTCTCTCCAATTACAAGTTTATTGCTTTCTTGGTTTATTGTGAATCTTCTGGGGATTGTTTATGTTTAGGTTAGAAGTTTGTTTTTGTGAATTTGTTTCTCAAATGATTTACAATTTCATTGGACTGTCAATTTCTCGTGTTCTTATATGCCCTAATCTAATTTTTTTGTTCGAGTTTTGGGTGATGCATGCATCTCTTTTACCTTGCTTTCAGATTTTTAAAGACCAATCTGTAGATTTGTTCTATACTCTATAGTGCTAGAAATTATTTAGTGTTTGGGTTGTCTCACTGAAAAATCAAACCTGGAAATATTGCTATAGTTTACTGGTTTGGTCTAGGTGAATAAAAGTGTGCAAGTGCAAGCACAATTAGGCAGGGAAAGTCTTTTTCTTTATAAATAAAATTAAACGGGAGACTCTATTTCTTCTTATGGTTTCTTGTGCTCAGTAACAAATCATAGGTATGATATTATTTCAGATCAGATTTTCATTTTGTAATGCTCTAGAGGAGGCTTTTTAAGCTTGAGTTTGTGAAAGTTTTTTTTAGTGATGGCTTTACCTCTTTATCTCTTTATGCTTATGTTTATTAGATACATGGATTTACCTCTTTGGGTCTGTTTGAGCAAATTTTTTCAAAAGTACTTCTAGGAGGAAAAAAATACAATGAAAAATCAAAATAAGCTTCTCGATGAAGTAAAATTGACTTATACATAAGTTAAGTTGTAGAAGTTATCTCCTATTAACTTCTCCAAAATCTTACTTTTAACTTATGTATAAATTAGTTTTAGCTTATAGAGATTTTGAGAAGCTTATTTTGATTTTTTTTCCTATTTTTCTCTCTTAGAAGTATTTTTGAAGAAATTTATCCAAACACCTGTATCTCTTTTAATGAAGCTACTTCAACCTGTCCAAATTTAAGCTGATTAAGAATCCTATTATATCTCTACTGAACTGGTCTAGTATGTGTCATTATGCCCTTTTCTTGCAGATATCCTTGTTTGTATGATCACAACTTCTCTGAGGATTTTAAGACCATGGGTAGAGGTAGAAAGGGTAAAAAATTAACTGTTACCAATCATGAGGATCCTGCAAGTGGTGAGGATGAAAAAGTTCCCATGCAAAAGAGAAGAGGGAGGCCACAAAAGCCGCTAAAGGATGACTTTGACGAAGAAGAAGTAGAGAAAATAGAAGACGACAATGACAATGTCAAGAATGGAATCTCCAACAAAGAGATGAAAAGTCCAACTGCAGCAGAAAACGGGAGGAAAAGGAAGCGAAACTTGCAGGTAAAAGAGAAACTAGACTCAGTTGAGGAAGAAAATGGCATTGGAAATGGATCAAGCACAACTGATGAGTTGACAAAGTCCAATGGTTTTAGGCATAATGGAAGCAGGCGCAAGAGCACGCCACGGCGAGCTGCAGAAGCAGGTGTGCAGTGCAAGTGAGAACAATGAAAGTTGTGCAATAGCTTTCTTCCTTTGTCATATTATCAGTTACAATCATGAGATAGGAAGTGAGGCCTAGTGTCATTTATTTCATTTACTGGTTTTGTCTCTTTGTTCTTATTTTTAGCTTCCTTTTTTTTTTCCTGGGTGAGTCTGATTTGAGGGGTTCCATTTGGTGGTGCCCTATCATTAATTCCTTTTTTTCTTTATTTCAATCATGAATTTGAGAGTTTACAATGCTGGCTGTTGTCTTATAATGCTAAAATACTTCGAGTTTAAATTTTTTTTTTCTACTTTTACTTTCAATTTGGTTTTTTATGCTCCCTATCCTTTCATCATCATAGCATTCCAAGGTCCCCAAAAATGAAATGATGTCTTTGCTCCTAGTTATAAGTTTGGTGACTGCGAATTGCAGAGAACTACTCAAGTCCTTACCTTATTTTCTGCATTATTCTCACATTGTCTCGAAGCCGGTTTTGACTTTTTGAGTTATCATCTTTGCAGTACCTGTTGTCCTCCCTACAGAAGCCCTTCCATTCTCTCTTAAGTTTCAAAGATAAATGGAAAGTTCAAATGTGTCTGAGCCTCTGAATTTAAAGTCATTTTGTAAGAATGAAGCAAATATGGACCTTGAATGAAACTTGTTGGAAGGATTTAGCACTCTACTTCTATGCCTAACAGGCTATTTACAGTTTTAAGAAGTCTAGATTAATATAGAAAAGATAGTTGGTGCATAAAAAGTGCATCATATGCCAAGACACTGGTGAACTTCAAAAGTACCTACTGAATTTATTTTAAAACGATTTAATCTTCTGCTAATGCTTGTTTTACGCGTGTGGTAATTCTGAGTTAGATATTCTCTTGTGCATAAAATGGCGTGCATGCTTATTTGCATTCTCTTTGTAAACAGAGAGGCATGTTGAGCAAAACAAAACAAAGAAAATTGTTATTAAATGTAATTTGATATTTATGTTCTTTAGTATGTGTTTGGAAATAAATAAGGAACATACATTATCATTTTTTTTTTCATGGTATTTCCTAGTCATTGTCCTAGTTGATGTAATTTTATTGAAAGTCGCACATAATAAACATAGGTCCAAACATGCACTTAATCAATGTTTAGGAATTCTTGGATTCGATCTTCGATTTAAACATGGAATCAAAAGGATATTTTACTTTTTAACGGGCCTATCTGGTGAGGAAATAAGCAGGTTCTTTGCTATTTGCACCATCTTAGTTCAAAATTCGAAATGATTACGAGATTCCCTTCCTCCAATAATTGATTGAAGGTCACGTTTCCGTATTGATCTTTTGGTGACATGCCTCGAATCCTTAGGCCTTGACTTTCTATTCCTTCTGTTACAATTATATAGTAACACTTTTTCATTTTCTTGGAAGAAAAAAGAATATTAAAAAAACGTAATTTTGAATCCATGTTTGCGCTAAGGCTTGGCGGGCACCTTGTTTGTATGATCCAGTCCTAAATCTATTTGGCCCAACTTTTCATTTTTTGTATTATTTTGGGCCCATACTTGTAGAAACCATGTTCATCTTGTCTTGTATTGACCCAACAAACATGAATGCCAAATAACCTTCTAATGAAAAAAAATAAAAACGCCGCTAGTTAGCAAATGAATGATAAAAGCTATTTTAATTGAATGAAAATATGAAATAATATTATCTTAGGATGAACTCTTGTTTGTCCTTTTAGAAATATTTTATAGTTAGTGTTTGAACTTGTGCAATGTTTGGACGGTATATTTGATAATACATTGTACTACTAGAGAAGATAAAATTTACTATTAGTATTGATTATAATTACTAAAAATGAAAACATAATAATCTTTATAATATAAATATATTGACCCCTGATACAGTAATTTCGAAAATAATGTTAGCTAGGAACACTCTTAGCCTACAATATAAGTTGGAACTCTTGGACATGCAGTTTGAGTATGAAGGGCTGAAATTGATTCACAATGACTTAAATCTATTTTTAGTTATAACATGAAATAGTGTTCTTCAGTTTTATAAAAAGACACAAAGGTTGCATTCATTCAACACTAACAGACATGGCATGCAACGAGTTTTTTCTCTTCATTTTCTTCTTCTTCGCTCTTGTTAGCAAATTACCATCAATTACTTGTTCGGGACCTCTTGCATCCATTGTCGATGTTGATTCACTCAATCGAACCAGTTTTCCAAGAGACTTCATTTTTGGAACCGCATCTGCCGCGTACCAGGTATGCATTCAGATCATATCAGCCAATTTGGTGTCACATTTTCGATATAAAATCACAATAACTAAAATTAAAATTACTTAGAATATTGATGTTTGATTTCACATCTCCGGTATAACATTTTTACGTAATTTTTTAAGAAGTTAATAGTTATAAATTTTACATCTTATACATGATTTGTTTTTTCTCAATAAGTTTCTAAACACGTATACGTAGTTTCATTAAGTTGAAACATGATAGTTATTTTTAGAAAATTATTTACTGTCAACAAACTTTACTAATATCAGAGGCAATGTGATTACAGTACGAAGGTGCAGCTGAAGAGGGTGGTAGAGGACCAAGTATATGGGATACTTTCACCCATCAATATCCTGGTATTTTGATTTGATTCTATCTTTAACATGCTATTATGTAGAAGAAGGGGAAATTCTTTCTTTCATTTTATTTCCCTCTCATATATATAATTATGTCATTATTAATTATATAATATTAAATTTTATTTAAGTAAATAATTTTTAAATAAATAAAAAGACAATAAAGAATTAGATTAATAAATGATGCATTTATTACTTTTTTTTTGGCTCAGTTTACAATAAAACTAAAATATGATTTTGCTTCTTTTATGTTTTGGGTTTCTGACCCGATTCCCAAGTTGTCGAATAAAAATTAACCAAAAAATGTTATTTATTTTTATTTAAATAAATTTTCAGACACTGAACTAAAATTAAATAAAGTATTTATATTGATTTGAATTTCTATAACAAAATATTAAATAATTTTAAAATTTTTAAAAATTTACGAATTTAATTTATATATTAATTTTTTTAATTCAATTATTAAATTATTAAAATAAGATGTAGAGTATTAATTATTAAATAGAGTAGATTTAGGTCTCTTCTTTTATTTATATATATATATGTGGTGTTTGTGTGAAACTTAATGAAAAAGTGTAATTGCCAAAGATGATGAGTGTAATAAGAAAGAGGATTAAGTATTAATGAAATATTTAGATAAAAAAGGTGTTCATTAATGAGAATAATCCTTAAAAGTACTATCATATAAACTAACTATTTTAATTTATATGTCGAGATAATTTTGAAATTTACTTGCTTTAGTTAATTTTATAAATATTATATTTTAAAAGAAAAATAATTGATAATTAGTCTAATTATAATCCTATAATTTGCAGAAAGGATCAGAGATAGAAGCAATGGAGATGTCGCCGTTGACCAATATCATCGCTACAAGGTATGGTCCAGATTCTTGATCATGACAGAGAATCAACGAAAAACCCAAACATATCAACTTTAAACACAGTTACTTTAATTTATTATGAATTTTAATTAAAACAGCACATACATTACCATCATGAGTTCGAAAGGGATTGACGAACAAAAAACACATACCATGCACCACAACAAAACAATAAAATCAAAAGAAAATTTAATATACATCACAAACTATAATTGCTTCTTTTGTATTTAATTTTTTTTGGGATCTTGTTGTACATGTATATCACAGGAAGATATTCAGATCATCAAGAATATGAATATGGATGCATACAGATTCTCCATCTCTTGGTCTAGAATCCTCCCAAGTAAGATAAATATTTATATTGATGATCAATTATTGTCTTCTAATTATGTCAGGTGGATATTTCATGTTAATTAATAATTTCAATATATAAATATATTTTTTATAAATTATTCACAGAAGGAAAGCTTAGTGAAGGTGTAAATAAAGAAGGAATAGAATATTACAACAAAGTCATCAACGAACTGCTAGCCAACGGTCAATATCATCCATACTTTGCCTTCTTGTTTTTTTCTTCTTCTTAAAGTTTGCATTTTATAACAATATTTCAAGTGATTACAATCATATGCTAACTATCTATTAACATGCAGGTTTAGAACCATGTGTCACACTTTTTCATTGGGATCTTCCCCAAGCTCTAGAAGATGAGTATGGTGGTTTCTTAAGTCCTCATATTGTGTGAGTGATGCAATATTTATTTTTATTTAAATTATTGTTATTATAATTATTAATTTAACTTTTTATTCTATTTTCTTTTAGTTTGACAATTAAAGATGAGTTACTCATTATTAGATAAAAAAAAGTGAAAATAAAGAATAAAGTCATTAATTCTTAAAGTAATTTGGTCACTATTATTTTTTTGAAGATTTTTTTTTTGGTACAATAGGATGTATTTAGAAGATAACGTCATTTAAAATAATAATTACATAAATTATGGTGATAAAATGTTTTTTTTTATTTTTATAAATAACCATTTTTACTAAGGATCAAAATGAATATTATTGTCTTGATTTTTATATATAAGATTCAATTACCTAATTTACTAAGATTAAGAAAATTAGATTCTATTTAAAATTTTAAAAAAAATCTATAATTAATATATTTATCAAATTAAGAGAACATATTTTAATTAAAAATATTTTATTCTAAAAATAAATAATATATAAAATAATTAATATGAATTGAGTTTTATATAAATGAATAATTAATGATCTCAAATTTTCTGTTATAAATAAAAACACAGGTAGTGTTTTATATAGAGCTGTCAAAGTGGGCCAGGACCCGTGGGCCAACCCGGCCCACCTTAAAAACGGGTCGGGCCGGACCAAAAAATTTAAAGTTTTATAGTAGGTGGGTATATCTCAAACCGGCCCACTTTGACCCGGCCCACCCGGGCTAAACCCGTGGTGGGCCGGGTGGCTCACCAACCCACCATTTTTTTTTGCAATAAAAATTTAAGTATGATTTGTAGTTAATTTTGTATGATGGTATATTGAAAATTTTTATTTTAGACCTTTATCATGATTTATATTTAATTTTGTATGATGAATTATGACTTATGACTATTAATGATGTTAATTTTATGACTATTATGTTAATTTATAATTAATTTAAAATTTTGAATTTTGTTGATATTTTTTTTTTAATTTTTGGTGGGCTGGTGGGCTGGCCCGTATAACCCACCAACCCGTGGTGGGCCGGGCCGGGCCAGGCCAAATTTTTTTTGAGAAAATTACAAGTGTACTAGATTGGATTGGCTCGTTTTTAAAGTGGGTCAAGGTGGGCCGGCCCACATGGGCCGGGTTGGCCCGTTTTGATAGCTCTAGTTTTATAATAAATCAACCAACATATAAACATGAGATGTTGAGAGTTTGAATGTGTATGATGTACAAAATAAGTCAACCTCTTAAAACAGTGGCTCTTGGGTGATACATATAAGAGAGCTAGTAATCTAGTTCATTAGATGTATTAAAGGATTTTTTTTCCACTAACATTTTTACTAATTATATGAATATAGAAATTATATTGATACAATGTTATTATTTATGATTGATTTTCAGAAATGATTTTGAAGATTACGCGGATCTTTGTTTTAAAGAATTTGGAGATAGAGTGAAATATTGGATTACTTTAAATGAGCCATGGTCATATAGTAGAAATGCATATGCAGCTGGAATTTTTGCACCAGCTCGATGTTCTAAATGGTTAAATCCAAACTGTACTGATGGTGATTCTGGAAAAGAACCTTATTTAGCTTCACATTACCTATTGCTTGCTCATGGGGCAGCTGTCCAAGTCTACAAGAAAAATTATCAGGTTCTTTTTTTTTTTTTTTAATATATAATTTGACAATAATTTTTTAAAGACTTAAATACTATTGTGAGGCTCTAAATACTTGATTTGTATAAGTCTAGTATCTAATTAACGTCCAATAATACACTCGACACAGGCTTCTCAAAAAGGTTTGATAGGCATAACACTAATATCTAATTGGTTTGTGCCACTTTCAAATAACAAATCAGACGAAGACGCTGTACAACGAGCACTTGATTTTATGTTTGGATGGTAAGTGCTTAGTTCTATATTACTATAATACTATCCTTCTCTAATAAATATAAATGCTTGCTAGCCAGAGTCACACAATTAGGTGAATATATAATATGTTGTTATTACGGGTACTAGTGAGAAAAAAAAAAAAAAAAAGAGCCTCTGTTTAAATAAAATAAAATTTATCTATCTTAATATATAGTTTGTAAGTTATTTAAAATTTTGTATAATCATTAAGGATAAAATAAAAATATAATGGGTACCAAATGAGAGAATTTATTTTTTCATTATTATATATATATATATATATATATATATATTCTTTCTATTTTTAATTAAGAAAATAATATATCAATTTAGCATATATTATGATAATGACAAACATACTTTTTCTCCCATCGAAACTTGTTGTAAATCCTTTTAGTTATAATCCAAAGGCCTTACTTAATTTGTATATCTGATCATACTAGGGGGGTAAACTAGTCCAATTATATATTAACTTATATCCCACCATTTATATATAAAAATGTTTGTTCTATATTCACTTATTTTTCTTATAAAATACCAAATAATTAGTTGAAAAAAAGAGAAACTATTTTTTCTCTTCAAAATAGACATTAATTAATAGATAAGTTGAAAAAAGTAAGGACAAATGATCTAGTGTTGAAGTAGATAATCATTGTTATATTAATCTATTTATATTTTTTTAATCATCATGAAACTATTTTTTTTTACTATCATTAAAATCTTATTTTGATAGACATATTTATTCTAAAAGATTTTTTAGTATCAAAGGTATAATTTTTCTGATAGAGATTAACTGACTCACAATTCAATAAATAAAGTCTTAAATCAAATAAAATATTACTAAATTTTAACAAATCACTAAGTAGACAATAAAGTTTAATTATAAGATTATTATTTGTTAATTAGCACGTCATTTTCGTCTCCTTATCTACTATTTTATTTATAAAAGAATATTAATAACTTGTCACCCTAATACATAATCATAAGCCTAACAAGGTCCTTTGAGTATATTATTTTTCTTCTATTACTTTTGAAGATTAGGTCTAAGAGGTTAAGGCTATTAAGCCCATACGTGTCCTTAATTTTTTTGCATATCTTGAACAACACTGAGTTTGTGTTATCTTTCTCCTCATTTCTAACCTTTCCTCAGAGATTTAATTAAAGATTGCTGAATATGTTATATTGCTTTTCAATCATCGTGAATCTCTTCCTCCAGCTCTTTTCTCTCTTTCTCTTTTTCTATGCACCCTTTCCTCTTTTAATCCCTCTATATACACACATATATATAATATACAATAAAGGAGGTTTGCATTTATATTATACTATTTGGTTATAATGGTCACAATTAATATATGTTTTCATTTGTAACAATAATTACAGGTATATGGGACCATTAACATCAGGAGACTATCCACAAACCATGCGTTCCTTAGTTGGTGAACGGTTACCAAAATTCTCTAAACAAGAAGCTAAGCTTATTAATGGTTCATTTGATTTTCTTGGACTAAACTATTATACCACTTACTATGCTACCGATGCACCAGATGCCAAACCTAATTACATTACAGATTGCAAAGTCAATCTTACATGTATATATGGACACCTTTATTATTTCTTTAAATTATATAACGTTGATGAATTTGATAATTTGAAACTTTGTTCTTTTGTGGGGCAGCTACACGTAACGGAGTTCTTATAGGTCCAAAGGTATATACATGGTCATGTTAAATTGTAGATACATATCATTATTAATTTATTTTATTTTATTTTATTTATAACTTTATTTGTAATTATACTTGCAGACCGGTTCAAGTTGGTTATTTGTTTATCCCAAAGGATTCAGAGAATTGTTGCTTTATACTAAAGAAAAGTACAACAATCCTTTGATTTATATCACTGAAAATGGTAATTATAATATTTTTATTCTTGGAATATATTGTAAAGTAAGTTTATAGACAAAATTATTGAAAATATAGGACAAATTTATTAGAAAGGTGTACATTTACATGGATTTTTTCTTCTAACGTACATTCCTTTTAATAATTTGTAGGAATGAGTGAAATCATTGATCCAACACAACCACTTGAGGAATCACTTCAAGATACTTATAGAATTGATTATTTTTATCACCATCTCTTTTATCTTCACTCGGCAATGAGGTAATGAATGATTTTTCACAACTTAAAAATATTTTGTTTATAAACCTAATTTCAATTTCTTTTGTTGACTTTATAAGGGATGGCGTAAACGTAAAAGGATATTTTGCATGGTCATTGTTGGACAATTTTGAATGGAATGATGGTTATACGGTTCGATTTGGAATACATTATGTAGATTACAAAAATGATTTGAAACGACATCAAAAGCTCTCCGCAAAATGGTTCACGAATTTTCTAAAAAAATATTAAATTGTATACATATTGTATTATGATAATTAATGTAATGATTAGAAAGAAAAATATATTCCAATAATTATTCTTTTTATATCATATTTGTCTCTTTTAGAGTGGGTAATATATTTGGAGATTTCTAAATCACATTATATTTAAAAATTAGATCGCATGCGATAATTTCTAATTAATTAATAAAAGGATTTAAGATTATAATAAAATAATTGCTTATGTATAAAATAAAGTTAAAATTTCAAGTAATAATAATTCTAAGTACTTTACACTTTATCCTTACTACACCATTCACTTTAAAAGGGTTTTATGACACATTCTAACATGCATGCATGCATAATTAAATAAACAATGATTATTAAAGGTAAATATCACACTTGAATAACTTTAAACAAAGGTAAAGAGTATTATGTTCAAAATTCAAAACCTACTATAAATTAAACACCAAGCTATTATAAATTTAGAGAAGATATGTTTTAAATAAAGTAAGTTATAATTCTAAAAACATAAAATCATATTTTAAGATCTCTGATATCACAAATATTAAAGTTATCTCTTCAATCAACTAGACTCCCCCGAAAAAGGAAGTCTTTTGCAAACACATAAAACATTCATGAAAGAAAATAAGGGAGTGAAAACATACCTCATTTTGACTACCGGTTTAAAAATAAAAGGTCGAATAGCCACACACAAACAATATATATAAAACAAATAATCATATTTCTCATCAATCCATACGTAGATAATATGACAATAATTTAAACCACATAACTCACTTTATATCTCATCTCATCATAATATCAGTCAAATATAGTTTAAACACAAGTAATATATTATGATCATACATAAACTAAACTCTCCTAAACTATATGCATGTGGCGTCGGTAAAAAAAAAACTTTTCCTTACCTAAAGACCCAGTAGCCTAGGAGTACATGGCAGGTCAAACCATCACAACACTCTCACTAGAAAGATATATAACTTGGATCTTGTGGTGATAGTTGACCCGTAGAAGATAGTCCCATCGGACAAGACTAGAGCTTCTCAAACCAAGCTATCTCTAAAGACTAATCTCTAAATTTTTACACAAGGAGACCTTCCCTAGCAATGTATTTCACATTGTATCCATAAAAAAAAATACATATGCATATGATGCATGATATTCAAGACTCAATGCATTTACTACACAAATTCACTTATCACTTATAATTCATAACACATCACACTTTATCACTTATATCATTTTATCATTTCATAATTCATCACTTATCACTTTTACTTATCACAATCACTTATGTACAAAAATCACTTGCACATACACACTTATTAGTGTGATTCTCCCCGCACTCGACTAGATACATCCAGGGACCAAGCCTACATCTAGCGTGGTTGAGATCACAAGCAATTCACGATTTTTACACCCGATGAGCTTAAGCTACCACCTAGCTGATATCATTATTTTATACGTTTGAAATAATTATTTTGTACATTTTAAATAATTATTTTATACATTTTAAAATAATCATTTGTACGTTTTAAAGGATAATTGAGAAATTGAGAGAAAATACTAAGACTAAGAATTAATAAAAATAATTAATGAATAATGTTATGAAAACCTCACAACGAGTGAGCGTGAGCTTGATAGAGAAACTCTGATTTCTCCACGTTAGATGTGGACTAAACCTTATCCTTCTAATTATCTTATTTTAGAATTTGTTTATTGAATGAGTGACCATGAGAAAAGGTATCATATATACTGTTTATAATAAATTAAAATTAATAAATATTATATCATGATGTTGCCTGAATAATCCTATTAATTAAAATATTATTAAATAAATATAATAAATTTTATGATGAGACGAATTACGAAAATTTGAAATAATTAGGGATTGTTCTTTCAAAGTTGTACACTACCATATATATGTAATAGTGGTAAGCTAGCATGACTAAAAAGTAATGGACTAATAAAAAGAGGTAATCATAGTTAAAAGAAATTAAAAAAGGATCTCAAATAATCAGGTATTTTCATTTGCAACAATGATTACAGGTTCATGGGACCTTTAACATCAGGAAAGTATCACAAAGCATGCGTTGTGTTGTTGGTAAACAATTGTCAAAGTTCTCTAAACATCAAGTTAAACTTATGAATGGTTGATTTGATTTTGTTGGAGTAAACTATTACACCTCTAACTATGCTTCCAATGCACCTAAGCTAAGTAATGGCAAATCTAGTTATGCTACTGATTCTAATGCCAATTTCACAACACCTTGTCTATCACTTCTCTACATTATATATGTTGAATTTGATAATATCATTTTTTTTATTTTGTTTAATTTGTCGGAGTAGCTTAACGCAACGGAATTCCTGTAGGTCCAATTATATATGTATATATATATTGCCATGTCAAACATTACTTACATATTATTATTCATATATTTTATTTTATATATAACTTCATTTGTAATTATATTTGTAGGTCGCTTCAACCTGGTTATATGTTTATTCAAAGGATTTGGAGAATTGTTGCTCCATATCAAAGAAATGTACAAGAATCCTTTAGTTTACATTACTGAAAATGGTAATTATACTGAATATCGTATTTATTATCCTAAAGCTATTGTAAAATAAATTTATATACATCTTCTTTTTTTTTAGAATGGGATATTTATCATAAAGTTGGATGTTAACGTTCAATTTTTTTTTTCTAACTTTAATGTATATTGCTTTTTAATTTATAGGCATGAATGAGTTCACTAATCCAACATTATTCCAACATTATTATTTGAGAAAGCTCTTCTAAATATTTATAGAATAAATTATTATTATCGTCATGTCTTTTATTTTAGTAAGTAATAATTTTTTATTGCATGTTTAAAAGGTATTTTGCTTATAAATTTTATTTTATTTTATTTTATTTTGTTAACTTTATAAGGAATGATGCAAACATAAAAGGATATTAATATGATTTTTAAATTATAGGATCATCTTGAAAACAAGTAAAGAAATAAAAGGAAACTTGACCCAAATTATGACATGTTGGTATAGAACCAAAGTTATCAAAAAGATGCGTGACTATTTATGATCTGTCGGTAAAACTAACACTATCAATTTCTTATCCAAAAATAAAGGAAAAATTCTCACAATGAGAAACTCACAATTTTATTAATATTCTAGTTTGTCATTGAATGCTTACAAAAGGATCCTATTTAGACTAAGATAAACAATATATCACTTTTACATATAGTAATTTTTCACTAAATTTTACTAGGAAATAAAATCTCACTAATTTTTATTAACATTTATTTTTCACTAAGAAGTCTAAAAACACTTAAAATTAACCTAGGCAATATGAAAAGTCATATGAACTTATTTAATTAAAATAAAACATGAAAATTACAAAAAAAAAAAAGGGAAATAGGCTTACGTAACTTTTAAGTCCAAAAATCAAGTAAATCATCCAAGTAAAGTTTAGTCCACTATAACATCTTTAATATTTGATGTTGGGCTCATTGGACTCTTCAAATTATTATTTTTTAACTCTTTGAGATTTTTTTTCTAGTCATTGAGTGTTCCATCCTTTGAAAATAATATTTGATAATATTGGACCTTGATAGATTCTTATAAGATATTTTTCATGGTTGTAATATTTCGAACACATTGAAATGAAAATGATTTAGAAATTGTACAAGTTTGCGATTGTACAGTTGAAGATGACTTAAAAGAATTAATTTGTACTAACTATACCAACAAAGATGGATAGCTCATCACAAAGAAACTCCATAGTTAAGTGAGTTTGGCTTTGAGTAATTTAGGGATAAATGACTTTTTGGAAAATTTCTTAAAAGTATACGAGTAAGAGCAAAATACACCGAAAATACTTGTATTGGTTTGAGAGGTCAATTGTTGATTCTAGAAGCAAACAAACAAAAGTTGTGTCAAGTGTCGTAGAGTGAAATCGCTGAGACGTCAAATCTAAAGAATATTACAATAGTCATTACTAACAACTTCGAATGGAATACTAGTTTTACCTTGCTGTTTGGATTAAACTTTGTGAATTATAAAAATGGCTTGATACGATATTAAAAACTTTCAGCAAAAATGGTTCAAGAATTTACTTAATAAATACTAGACTTTATATAACTTATTGTTCCAATAAATAATGTAATGAAACATTGTTTTAGTATAACTCTTTGAGGGTACTTTCTACCATGAACCATCATTTTGGTGGTTTATCGATGCATTTTTAATATGTTGTGTTTTACGAAAATAGTTCACCCGTGAACTATTGATTGAATACTGTTAGATTGATAAAAAAAAATTAAATGAATGAACCAGATTTAACAAGTTTTATTTAATATTTAAATTAATTAATTAAATCAAATATCTATTTTAACTCTTATTTAAAACACCACTATCACCCATTTTTTGTTGAACGTGGATTGCAATTTTTGCAAGATTTTCATCATATTCCATAAGGTTCAGATGAAAAAAAGAATGTTCTAGACTAATTAATTTTGTTTTGTTACAATCTCTTGTGTTGTGGATTTGAAATCCCTTTTCACCGCAAGGTTTCATATTCAAAGCAAAAGTAGCAAAAGTCAAAAAGATTTGAAACCCTTTCCGTTGCACACAAACACCATAAAATAGTAATGTCTGATTTGCCAAGAATAATTGTAGTTCTATGAGCCAACGGCTCGAGAAAGGATGAAACTTTGTCTCTCTTTCCTCAAAAGGTAATGGAGATTAAGATTTTGGTAAAAATGGTGACATGGAAAAATTATGCATACCAAGGAGATGGGTGCCTAGATAGTGGTTATCGTAGAGGAAGAGAAAAAGGAAAAGCAGTTTAAAAATAATAATAAAAACAAAGAAGTGGACAAGGAGAAGAAGTGGAGAAGGGATAAGGACAAGGACGGAGCCAAGGGGGGACCTACGGGTGCCACGGCCCCCCCAACAATTTTAATTTTTTTTTATATACATATATATTACTATATGGCACCCCCTATTTTTAATATAAACTCATATTTTTAATATAAACTCATATGTATATTACTATATGGCACCCCCTATATGGCACCCCCAGTATTGAAATCCTGGCTCCGTCCCTGGATAAGGATATAAAGATTACTATCATTTTTTATTTTTAAAAAGAATTAAAAAAACAAATAAAAAAATATATATATATTTTAATGATTTGCGCATGAAACCCTTTCTTTGAGTGTGTGATTTGAAATGGTGAAGCTTCCTCTTCAAACTTTCAGTCTCCCCTTGCTTGTTCAAGCAATATATCTATATTATTCCTACCTTATTAATCTCTTGGCAATTATTGCATTCCTTTAATACTCTTTCGTTAATGTTATAAGATATTAGTTAGTTATTAGTCGTAATCCTTATTTATATTAAAAAAATGTCATATATTAACACTATATTTATTATTAAAAATTATTTTTATTTCTATATATATATAATATTTGTTGATATATTGTTAAAAAATATAAATATATAATATTGTAATATATTATATATATTGTTATATCTTATTCAAAATTAGCATTAAATTTATGTGTAATTATATATTAAATAAATTTGTACCTATATTTATTATATTTATAATAATATTTTTTTTAATTTATTGTATTTAATATTTCTTATAGCTAGTTTGTAAATTTCTAGCAACTTTAATTTAATTAATTGTTGTGTATTTAAATAAATTTATCAATAAATTAAATATATCAATTACAACTTGATTTAAATCAAATAAAGAAGTTTATTAATTGAAACTTAATTAGTTTAAATATGTGAATTACGCAATATCTTACGCAACTAAATTACTCAATAATGTCTTACAAAATCCAGCTTGTCAATATAATTTTATTTCATGTAATAAAAATTAAAAATAAATAATATTTTTTATATTTTAAAATAAACATTTACAAACAAATCAAGACAACACAATAAATAATCATAGTTTAAAATAAACTAAAATATGTGAGAAATATTAATTGACTTGCGTCTTTCCGGAGTTTCTTGAAGATTAAAGCTTCTCTTTTGCTTAGATATTATCACAAGTCCATGGATGTGTTTCTGAACTCATGTATTTTTGTTTAAATAACTGTTATATCCCTCAAATAAATAAAATTGATAAATTAATATAGTAAATATTAAAACTCAAACAATAAAATACATAAATTGACAAAATAATATGATTTGAAATGAATAAAAAAAAAAAAAAAAACTAAAGCTTCCTTTTCAAATGAAAAATTCTGGATCCATCGATTAACACAGGGCATCAAATATTAACTGAAAGTAGAACATTTGTTGAGTGGCAAATCAGGGACACCTAAATAAATAAAAATTTCCGTCTTTTCTCTCTTGTATTCAACTAAAGGGACAGAGAAAACGACAAGAGAAACAGAACCGTGTTTCAAAATTATGCTTTTCAAAGTCCGGCCGAGCCTGCACACACCACAACGACATTACATGTTCTGCCGTTTCAGTCTCAACTCCCGAGATTCCCTATTTACAATAATTATTCTTAGTCTTAACAACATAGTCTATGATTATATATCAATTTAAAATTACTTTTAATAAAATAAAATAAAAAGGAAAAATTTTGTTTTTTAATTCTAATTAAGTTCAAATCAACTGTTTTTTAAACACACATGAAAATCTTCACCCTATATAAAGACCGTTTGCAATAAGCAGAATCATCACCATCATTGATCACGTGACATGGCACACGAGGCGTTTTTCCTCTTCGCCATTGTTAGCACATTAGCATTGTCGGTTACGTTTGCAGAACGTGTTTCTGCCATTCACGATGTTTCTTCACTCAATCGAAGCACCTTTCCACCAGGCTTCATTTTTGGCACAGCATCATCGTCGTACCAGGTATATACATATGCTTACAAACTACATTAACATTCCATCAAAATTCCTATATATAAAATGGGCTTAAATACATTTTTAGTTTCTTAAATTTAAGACAAATTTATTTTTGGTCCCTCAAATTTAAAATTATTGTTTTTAGTCCATGTAATTTTTAAAAGTATTGTTTTAGTCCGTAGGTCACTAATAATATATTTGAAAGTGACTAATTAAGATAGTTATGCAATATCAATTAGATTTAATGTGATATTTTCACTAATAGGGATATCAATAGGTAGACTTTATGTAATAATATTTGATAAATTTCTTAACAAAATTTGAATATAAGGATTAAAATAAGATTTTTTGAAATTATAAGGACTAAAAACAACAATTTTAAATTTGAGGGACCAAAAATAAAATTACCTTAAATTTAAAGAACTAAAAACATATTTAAACCTATAAAATGTTATGTAGAGTACATCAAGTTTTATCCTAGTAATTATCATTAAGTTTGTTATCAAATCACTCCCAAATATTTACTCCTTTTAATTTCTTTGATATATAACTTTTAGTATGAGAGAATGTAATAGGAATTCCAATATGATTAGTGATATACTTAAAATAAAATATATAATTAAGTTGTTGGGATTCAAGTATAAATAAAAGAATCTCAAATATAATAGAATTAAACATGTGAAAAATATCTATCAATTTAATGACGTAAGATTTTGAGTTAAAATGCAAAATCCTAGTATTACTGAGTATGGATTTGGATCCTTGTAAGATCAATCCGACGACTTGTTTGGAGAATTTTGGTTCCAAAATCACGGGATTTCATGATTTAACACAGAAGCTTGTATAACTGTGTATGTATTTGGATATCGGGGGTTCAGTGTTCATGTTTTTTATACTACAAATTCCCGTCCAAATTAAATCTCTCAAATTAGAACTTAGAAGCAAGTAAGAGTTGCTTCAAGCTTACGCACGTTTACAGTTGATCAGTGATGCCTAACCAAACACATGGTTAATAACTCATACTTTTCACATCAGTTAAGTTAACATATGTTTGACCTACTTTAAAATTTTTGACTTGAAAACCATTTTGAAAATACAGTTAAAATTGTTTCATAGTTTTCATTTTTCTAACTAATAAGAGATATGATTTTGAAGAAGAAGAAGAAGAAAAATTCAAACAAAAAAGACGAGAGACCAAAGTTGGTTGTATCATTTCTCTTATTATTATATTGGTCGTTGTCACGAGCTTTTGTTTTTGTTGAGCTCCCACTAACAATGTCCCTACTTAATATAATCTGTATTAAGGAAATATTTTCTTATTTAACCAAACTCAACTTTCAGTGTGAAACTAATTCATCAATGATTTTGTTGTGTTATGTGTATATATAGTATGAAGGTGCAGCAAAAGAAGGTGGTAAAGGACCGAGTGTATGGGATACTTTCACCCATAAACATCCAGGTTATTGATTATTAATTTTAATTATAAAATATTTTTTCTTTTTTAATTTTATTGTATTATCTGTTATTTATTTTATAGATTCACTTAACTAATTAAGCTTAAAACTAATCACAGCTTGTCTAATTCTCTGTGTCAATAAGGTTTGTGTGGTTTAAATTTGACTAGAAATATTACTCTACAACAAATTTTTTCATCAAATTCAGAGAAAAACAGATGAAGAATGAGATATAAATTTACTGTTTTTTGCATTTAAAAATAATTTAAAATTAAAATATGATTCAATAAATTTATAATTGTTCATCTAAATTTTAAAACAATACTGTATATTTTGTTTTTAATTACTTCTAAAAACACTATTATGTGTTTAAAAATGAAGGAACCTAATTGATAATTAATCTAATAACAAATGTGTAACCTGCAGATATGATAGCGGGTAGAAGCAATGGAGATGTTGCAGTTGATCAATATCACCGCTACAAGGTACGATCCAAATTCTGAATTATATATAGCATAGTAGGGAACAACTAAAAAGTCAAACATCTTCCTCCTTAATTCAAAATTATTAATAATTAAACAATATGATACCTTTTGTATGACAAACAAATTACAAATAATTTCTTCTTTTTGTATTTAATTATTATTTTTATCTTGTTGTACATGTATATCGATCACAGGAAGACGTTGGGATCATGAAATATATGAATTTGGATGCATACAGGTTCTCCATATCGTGGCCAAGAATCCTCCCAAGTGAGTTAAACATTAACGATCAATTATTATCTTTTAATTATTTTGAGTGGATATGTATGTTTAATGTTATTTAACCATTTCAAATCTTTACATTAATTATTCGTAGAAGGAAAGCTTAGTGGAGGCATAAATCCAGAAGGAATCAAATATTACAACAACCTCATTGATGAACTGCTAGCTAATGGTTAAAATCCGTACTTTATTTCTTGATATTGTTTTAATTGAAATTTTATCATTTTAACATTTTTTCAAGCAAGTGACAATGCACCAACCATATGTAATTAATTAAATAATATTAATATCACAGGTTTAGAACCATTTGTGACTCTTTTTCACTGGGATCTTCCTCAAGCTTTAGAAGATGAGTATGGTGGCTTCCTAAGTTCTCACATAATGTGAGTAACACAATTTAATTTATATTTCAATTATTAATATCATATATGACTACATCTGTTATGAAATACGTTTTTTTTTACATAATATAAATTCTTGCATCTTTATATTGTTTGTCAATGTTATTTTTTAATAAAATATTAATTACTTGAATTATTATGCTAGTTATTTTTTTTAAATTACTCTTACTAGAGATTTATATTTATGAAAAAATATTTATTAAAAAAATCTACTCCTTTTAATATAAATTTCTTAGTCAAGAGAAACCAAAAGTTAAAGTGAGAGAGAAAGAGAAGATCCAATTATAAATTGGTCTTAAATATTTTTAGGCAAGATATTAATAAATGAGAGTACTTATTACTAATTAATGTCATAATCAAATTCAGAAATTTTAGATAGTGAGGACAATACTTATTCATATATTTTTAATATTAAAAATTTAATTATAACTTTTAAAAATATAAAAATATATCATTATTATTTTTTTGTAAGTTTTTATATCTACGATTGCAATTAAAGATAAAAATAAATTAGGTCAAATTAGGTTATATTATAATTTAGTAAAATTTGAACCTAACTTTTTTTAAAAATACATGTTCTAAATATGAATTATTTATATGTCATAAACATTTTTTAAATATTTAATTAGAACTACAATCCTAAATACCTACTTTATAATAATTTAATACTAATAAAAATATAAAAATAAATATTTTAAATTGTATAAAAATTAAGTCTAATTTAGTTATGATATAAACATGTTTTTAATATCTAATATAAATTTTTAGATGATAATTTATTTTAAAACATATTTTATAATAAAATGATAAATAGAACATAAATCTTCTAATATTTTCTATTTTGATTTTTTTTATCAACGTATATAATCTTACAATCTTTACTATTTTAATTTTTTTAATCAATATATACAATAAATAAAAAGTACAAAAAATAAACATACATGCTGCAAATTTTATTTTAACAAAAATTAATTTTTTTAATATATTACATTATATATGTAAGCATTAATATATATATATATATAGAGAGAGAGATATAGATATTATAATTAATTTTTAAAAAAAAAATTGATTTATTATTAAAGAATATTCTTTATCAGATTGAAAACTAATATCTTTCTAAATTTTAACAAATATCAAATAAATCAACAATTTTTTCAAATTTATATTTTATACATTTGATAATTTAAATATATATGTCTATTTTATTAAAATTAGAATATAAATTTTATTTTTTAAGATATATATTTTTTAATATATATATATATATATATATATATATATATATATATATATATATATATATATATATATATATGTGTGTGTGTGTGTATGTGTGTGTAAAATGGTAGTAAGGATAAGTGTCCTCACTCTTTTGTAAGTAGATCCATCTCGCATCACAACCCTAGTTATGATTTTGTTTTTATTTTTTTAACAAAGTCCCCTTACTAAGTTATATTATTAATTTTTTATGTACCAAAAAAATATATTAGTGTTTTTTTTCTTCTAAAGTAACATGTATTTTTTCACAAACTAAAACACATGAACAGACATATAGTCATATAATATGACACATAATTTTTCTGGTAAAATATAATGAGATAGATGAAATATCATTTAAAATTATATTAATTAACATCAATTTAGTTTTTTATACGCGAAAAGGATATCATTTTAAAAAAATAACATTAATATGTAATCATTTGATAACAGAAAAATAATGTCTCTCAATCATTGAAATTCATTATTAATTTTTATTCTTTAAATTGGACAGTTTAATTATGTTTAAAAGAATGATTTTAATTTCAACTTTTTTAAATTAGGAATTAATTTAATATTACTTTTAAGGACTAATGTATTGTCAATTTCATTTTTTGGACTTACTTGAACTTATATATAAGTAAAATAATTTAATCTCGCATAGATCAAGAAAATTAGTTATATACATTTAATATTTACAATTTCATATATAATATATGCATTAAATTTCCTAAAATATTATTAATCATATTATTGTAAATAATAATATCATCTTAGGAGTGTATTTAAATTAAGAGCATTAAATTAATAAGGTTGATTTTATTAAAATTTGCATATATTTTAGTTTTAAAAAAACTTAAAGATTTTTTATATATATGAGTTTAGTGAAGTACTATATTATGATAAATAAAAATAATTTAAACATTTTTTTCCTATATGTAAGTTTAGGGAAATACTATCTTATAATAAATCAACCAAACTGAACATGAGAATTTTATGAATTAGAATCCTTGGCAATGTATCAATTAAGTCAACTTTAACTTCAAAAAATATACATGAAAACTTCAACATTGAGTAATTATTTCGAAAGTTCAACCTCTTTTTTTTTTTTTTTTTTTTTTTAAAAAAAAAGAAAAACTCTTGAATGACATATAACATACTATCCTATTTTTATTTATAAGACTTATTTTAAATAATTACTTATTCTTTTATATAAGATTCAATTCATGTTATCTCATATATTAATTTTTTTAATTAAAATATTTTTAATTAAAGTGAGTTTTTTTTAATTTAGTAAAATATATTAATTATAAATTTTGTAAAAAAAATGCATTATAATTAGTTAGAAAAAATGAGTATTAATTAGGAGAAAAAAATAATATAGAATATTCATTTTAATTGGTTAAAATATATATGAATATTAATTAAGAAAAAATAATATAAAAATAATTTAATATATATATATATATAAAAGGACAAATTTATCTATACCTATTATAAAGGGAATACATTTAGTAACTATCATTTTGGTCTCCACTTTTTAGTAAACATTTATATCACCCTTGAATGTAAAAAAAATAAAATTCTTATATATTTTATAATTTCTAATATTTGTCCGTGTATAATTATTAGAAGCACGAAGTGCCTCAGCTCCTCTAGTTATTATAAATTAAATTAATTATTTTTTTAAATCTTAGTTAATTAGGTAATTAGAAACAGAAGTAGTAATATAATAAAATTTAGTTCACTATAATTATTAGAGATGGTAAGTTTTTAATTTTTTTTTTTTATACTGTTTTTCAATATAAAACCTTTCTCTATTATATATCATATAATAACATAATGTATGATTAAATTTTAGAAATGATTTTCAAGACTTTGCGGAACTTTGTTTCAAAGAATTTGGAGATAGGGTGAAGCATTGGATTACTTTAAATGAGCCACTCAGTTACAGCCTGTTTGCCTATACACTGGGGATGATGCCACCAAATCGATGCTCTAAATGGTTAAATCCAAATTGCACTGGAGGTGGCTCAGGGAAAGAGCCTTATATAGTTTCCCATCATCAACTTCTTGCTCATGCTGCAGCTGTGCAAGTGTACAAGAAAAAGTATCAGGTTCTTTATAATCTTGACAATATATAACTTTTAATTAAAAAGCTTTAAAGTTTATTGAGCTTCAACATTAGTGTGAAGGTCTAATTACTTTGATCATCTCTATATGTCTAACATACAAAACACTTTCCACAGGTATCTCAAAAAGGAATAATCGGTATAACCCTTGTGACTAATTGGTTCGAGCCACTTTCAGATAACAAATTAGATAAAGATGCTGCTCAACGAGCAATTGATTTCATGTTTGGATGGTAAATGATAATTTTGTATTAAAATATCATCGATCTCCAAATAAATATAGATTAGCTAGAGTAATTAATTAAGGTGAATCCAGTAGTTATTATGTGTTATACATGTTTCCTTTGCTTTTAGGTTAAAGAGAAAAAAGTTCTGTAAAAAAAAAAGGTTAAAGCGAAAAAAAAAATTATACTATTTTAGTTTGTATCACTTTAGGTTATAATATAAAAGGTCTACTTTGAGTTTTTTTAACTAGAAAAGTTATTGTTAAATAAGTGTTTTTCTCTCTTCTTTTTAACCTTTTAATTGGGTCACTCACAAATGACTAAATTATATCTTTTCAGTGCTAATGACTTATAATTATAATTATAATCATTGGTCTCACAATAAGCAGAATTATAAGTTAGGGCCACTAAGCCCACATGTGTTATTTTTGACACATCTAGTATATAATCCTTTTCCGTATGTTGTTCCTCACAATTTATTTTTTATTTAATTAAAGGTTGTTCTACATGTGGGGTACTTTTCAAACATCTTATATACCTTCCTTTCCTTCTTTTTGTGTAAAGCAAACACTAAAAATAAATAAATTTACATATACTATAAATACAATATATATTAATATATTTTTTATAAATAAAATATAATAATACACAATTATATAATTAAAATTTATTTAAAATTAACATTAAAATTATGTGTATATTTCAAAACACCATATACATATAACAGTGACAAGCATAACTAAATAACAATTCAATAATATATAAAAAGATGTGATCCTAGTTAAGAGCACAAGTTAATATAGGATCTCAAATTGGGTATTTTCATTTGTAACAATGATTATAGGTTCATGGGACCATTGACATCAGGAGAGTATCCACAAAGCATGCGTTCTTTGGTTGGAAAGCGTTTGCCAAAGTTCTCTATACAACAAGTCAAACTTATCAACGGTTCATTTGATTTTCTTGGACTAAATTATTACACCTCTAACTATGCTTCCAATGCACCCAAGCTAAGTAACGGAAAACCTAATTATGTTACAGATTCTAATGCGAATCTTACAAGTAAGGATTCCTTTATCTATCACTTCTCTAAATTGTACATATATTGAATTTGATAATATCGTATTTTTTGTTTTTGTTTTTTTGGGAGTAGCTGAACGAAATGGGATTCCTATAGGTCCAGTGGTATGTTCATATTACCATGTCAAACTTTAATAATAATAATTATTATTATTATATAACCTCATTTGTAATTATATTTGTAGGCCGCTTCCAACTGGTTATATGTTTATCCTAGAGGAATTAAAGAATTGTTGCTCTATATTAAAGAAAAGTACAACAATCCTTTAATTTACATCACTGAAAATGGTAAGTGATAACTACATTAAACATCTATTTATTATCCTAAGACTATTGTAAATAAATTTATAGACAAAATTATAGGGAATATGATAATTTTATCATAAAGTTGTATATTATTAGCATGTAATTTTTCTTCTAACATATTAATGTATACTACATTTAATTTGTAGGTATTGATGAGTTCAATGATCCAACATTATCACTTGAGGAAGCCCTTCTAGATACTTTTAGAATAGATTATCATTTTCGTCATCTCTTTTATCTTCATTCAGCAATTAGGTAATAATATCGATGATTTTTTGTTGCATGTTTGAAAAGTATTTTATTTATGAATCTAATTTATATTTATTTTGTTGACTTTACAAGGAATGGCGCAAACATAAAAGGATATTTTGCATGGTCATTGTTAGACAACTTTGAATGGAACAGTGGTTACACAGTGCGATTTGGAATAAACTTTGTGGATTACAAAAATGGTTTGAAGCGACATCAAAAACTTTCTGCAAATTGGTTCAAAAAATTTCTTAAAAAATATTAGAATTTATATACTTTATGGTTGTAATAAAACATATGAATTATTACATGTTTGTCATTTCTCATGAAGGAAATGTTGGAAAATATTATGTGGCTCGTATAAGAATTTATGTACGGTTTAATTATTTCATTAATTTAATTAATTGTTTCATATTTAGGAGTTATATATTATAATAATTAGTCATCAAAAGTTATAATAATCATGTTTTTATTGATTCTTAATAGAAAAATTAATTAATGAAGAACTATTATGATTATAAGACAAAGAATCCTTAGTCTGGCATGTAGTGTTCTATTGTCCATTAAATTTAAGGAAGGATAAAGACTAAGGAGTTCTTTTTATTTCTCTAAATATTTAAATACTTTGCTACATATTTAATAGTTTGATAACAATATTGACTACAAAAGATATGTTTTCGTTATTATAAGTTAAGACTTTATATTTTCTTACGCAAAATAATAGTTCCTAAATTATTTTATGACAAATTGAATAAGAAGTTTATTATATATACATATAAAGGTTACCCGTTTAGGGTATAAACTTTGTTTAGATGATCTAACATTGTTTTACTATAACTAAGATGAGTGTGTAATTTGAAATGATGAAGTTTTTTAACCTTTCAAACCATCTAGAAACTTAATGTATATTTTTTAGAATTTATTTGACATTTATATAATTCTTATTTATTTAAAAAATTATTTTAAATGAAACTTAATTAATATAATTTTGTAATTATTACTATATATAGAAATTTTTACTTTTTTTTATATTATTTTACAAAAAAAATTAATTTTTGAGTGGATATGATACGAATACGAGTGTACTTAATACCGGACAAGGAAGAATATATAGAAATACAAATTTCATACCTGATGAATGTAGAAATAAAAATTAGTAAGAGATACAGGAATGAAAATGAAAAAAAGATATTGAAACTCACATTCGTTCCACCTTGTTGTCATCCCTAACAAAAATAGTCTATTTACCTCGCCTCTATTTTATGTCTTGGCACATGAAATAGTTGAACATCGTTATTTAAATGAGTTTAATCTTTTTGTGGGGTCATAAAAATGGTAGAAGGAAGTTGCATATTGTTAATTAAATGAGGTCCTATCTATAGTCTATAGATAATTGGTACCTTGTACTACTATTGGCTTTTATCTTTTCTCTTTAGCTTATTAAATTCCTGTTTATTTTATCTTAATTCTTTTTTATTTATTTATGGTGTTTATGTTGGGCTCATCTAAATTAGTTTAGTGTTTCATGTTGGATTAGCACAAGTTCATTCTTTATTTAATTATGTAACGATTCAATATGATTTCTACACTTAACATAATTACTTACTAGTAGTGAAAAATAATTACTACCTAACGTTATCATACAAATAGCTCATGAATATATAAGCAATAATATATATATATACAAAAATTTACATCAACACTTGAAATACTAACCAAGTATATATGTATATACAATAATCTTAAAAAAAAACAACCATAATGTAACTTAGGTTGATGGTCGCAGTCCAACCACCAAGAAACATATAAGGGTAAGTTAGATTCCAAAAGAGTAAACATAAACAAGTATAGATAAAATACAAATATACCATCAACAAAACTTATAAACCACCTAATATGCATCTCATGGCTTACATCATACAACACCCAACATGGCATCAACAAGTTTGAAAGCAAACAATTCAAGCAATTCAAACTTACACCACAACCATGTCATACAACCATATAAACACCAAATCATATGAACAAGCATATCACACCACACCATATACATACACATAAACTAATATGTCATTACGCATTCACATACAGAAATCTCCTACAACATGATGAATAGTTCAAGTGACTTGATCTTACCAAACCAACACAACATTTTTACACCTGCTAGGTCAACAACCAAATTGGAATAACAATCTCTAACAACATGATTCAGCGAATGTCTCTACTTAAAGTATGAATGATTTTATACGTTGATTTGAATTAATGAAACAAAATATCAAATGGTATTTAAATTTGTTAAAATTTGCAAACTTGATCTATGCATTAAGAACTTTAAATTCAACTGTTGAATAGTTGAAATTTGATGTAGAACATGAGTTATTGAACAAAGTAAGTTTAGATAGACTCATTCCTAGAGTAAACAGATATCTCCTCTTTCTCTCTCTCTCTCTCACACACACACACATACACACACGCACACACACACACACACATATATATATATATAGAGAGAGAGAGAGACAAGGGATTCACTTACTCCAAGAGTAAGTTTAGGTAAACTTACACCACTAAAAAACTTATATCTTATATCAAATATTTAACGATTCAACCATTAGATTAAAAGTTCTTAATACATGGATCAAGTTTACAAATTTTTAAAAAAATTAAAAATTATTTGTTTCATTATATAAATTCAAATCAATGTATAAAATATTTTTATGATCAATTAACAATTTGAATTAATGAAAATGAAGTATCATATAATTTTAATTTTTTTTAACAATTTGTAGACTTGTTTTGTACATTAAGAACTTTTAATTTAACAATTAGATCGTTAAATTTTGATATAAAATATGAGTTATCAAAGAGAGTAAGTTTCAGTAGACTTACTCTTGGAGTAAGTGAATCCTTTCTCTCTTTTATGATCAACTTACTTTATTATTTGATACTTTATTTCATTAATTCAAATTAACATATAAAATATTTTTGCGATTATCCATTTATTTGAATTAATAAAATATAGTATTAAAGAGTTTTCAATATTTTAAAAATTTTGTAAACTTGATCTATATATTAAGAATTTTTAAAACATAAATAAGAGTAAAATAAATTTAAATAAACTTATTCTTAAAATAAATAAATGAAATACAGGCACACACGTATACTTGTAGTTTGTTTAACTACAAACTTATTCTTACATGCACGTGTGTACACCTTCATTTTATTATAAGTCTCGTATACTTTTTTAACTACAAACTAATAAGGACGGATTTATCATTGAAATAGTATAATATAAAAATAAAAATAAAACTTGGTAGGAACAATGTGTTGTTTCATTTATTATTAAGGAATTGTTTGTGCTAAGCAGAGAAATATCACCTAAAACAAAATAAAATAAATAACGAAGAGAAAGAAAGAATGTAGTAAATAAGAGATGTAATAAAAAAGAAAAATGATTCATGCATATTCATATACAATAATATAAGTTCACACATAAACCTTAATGAAATAAGATAATTTAAAAAAAAATTTCTAAATATTTTTTATATCTTAATTAAAATATTTTAAATAATCAACCATGAAGATAAAGAAAAAATAGACAAACATGTAACTGTTAGAATTAATTTGACAAGACTTTTTAAAAATATTTTAAATGTAAATAATATGATTTTTTATTACAAATTTATTTATATTATTTATACTGTTATATATATATATATATATATTGTTTTTTAATTATATTATAAATATATTGACATATCAAATCTAACAAACTTTTTATAAATTTAAATTAAATCTTTTTAAATAAATAAATATTTGTAAAAACTTAAATCTAATACTTTATTAAATAAGTCAAATTAAGATGAATTTTAAATAACTTTACTATTCACTCATTATTTAAAATCTGACATATTCTAACCTTATATTCATAAGTCTAAAACTATTATATCATACACTAATAGTAATATGACTACCTTATTGTTCGAAAAGTCCCGAATGCATCCAACTGAAAATAACTATAAATTAAGCATGTGCCAATTAAATTATAACTCTTATGCTCAATCACACAAACCTTATCTTATATATTTTAATGCAATTTGAAAGTTTAAGGGAAATATCTGTAAATCATTGTCTATTTTGATTTTAGGATATACTCTTATTTATTTATTATTATTATATGGGTATGTATGTGTGTGAATAGAAATAATAAAAATTATATGATTTTATGTTTATAATTATTTTTTCTTAAGGAAAAATTTCCAATGTGAATGAATATAATGTGACACTTTTGCTATTAATTACTGATATCTGTCATTTGAATGATCCTAAAATTATTATTTTAAACTCTAATAAATTAACGATTATTGGTGATATAATTAATAATAAGAAATTAAATTGTTCGACATACCAGATTAGGGATGACAAAAATACCCGCACCTGCGAGTATCTGTGGATAAAATCCGCTACGGATAATAAATGGATAGGCTAATTGGGTACCCGCGGATAATGGGGACGGATAATTTTTTACCCGTTTATAAATGGGGCGGGGGCGGGTATGATGATATCCATACCCGCGGGTACCCGTTTAATATTATTTATTAAATATCCTAATTATCTTTGTACCACATAACCCTAAAACTACACTCTCTCATCTTATTTTCTTACAAAAGTGAGGGTGATGAAGTTACCGACATGTGTTAAGCATGTTATAAAATTATGTTAGATGTAATTTGATTAATTTTCTAGCTTTGATTGGACCAATAAGATTTATGTATTTTAAGTTATTTACTTTCATTTGCAATTATGAGATTGAATTATTGTAGCTTTGGGATGAGACTTTAACTTATTTGTGAGATTGATATATTTTAAGTTATTGATTATCTTGAATTTTTATTATTATTTCGACAAAATTAACGTTAAATAAAAGTTCAAAGTTAACATTAAATTTTTATTTTTAATATTTTATTGACATTAAAATATAAACTTAAAATTATTTGTAATATAATTTTTTTAATTTCTTAAAAAATTTATAAATATTCATGGATATCCGTGAATATCCGTGGGTATTCACGAAATTCATGAATACCCGCTTAATGAATACTCGCGCGGATATGGGGTGGGTATAGGACCAATTTTCATTCAGCGGGGCGGGAGCGGGTTTACTATTACCCGCCCCCATGGGGCCTCATTGCCATCACTATACCAGATGATTTTTATAAAATCATTCTATATGAACTTCATATTTATATATAATATAATGCTAAAAAATATGTTATATAAAATACTGTTTATCCAGTTAAAATTTTTATTATTAATATGTAACTGTAAAATTTAAATAAATAAAAAAAAAACATAGGACACCAGACTGAATTCATATGATCAAGGTATAAATTAAATCAAACTAATAAGAAAAACAGCCTCTAACACTTTTAAATAATAAAAAATATTAAAATTGTTGGTACAAATAATTAAATATTAATATATTTTTATTAAATATCAAAATTTGATTAAATGTAAAATCATGACTAAGACCTGATAAGAATGAGTCTGTTTATTAAAAGAAAAGTGTTTGCCTAGTTTCAACGAATTATCATCCATGCAAATTAGTAAGATTTTAGAAAAATTTTGATAACAATTAATATCTTCCAAGACAATAATCATGATATTTGATCACCTTTTCTTACTTTGTCTTTTTTCTGCTGAGCTTTTTTTACAAAAGAACTTTAAAGTCCAAGTAATTTACTAGGGAGTAATCATAAATGTTTCCTCATTTTGAGTGGACCAATAAAAAAAAAACACAAAAAAATAGTGAAAAAACTGTTAAATGTGATTAGTGATTTGGTGAAAAATGCATAATGAGATGAGAAGAAAATACGATGAAAATAAAATGTAGGTTAACTCTCCTCGATGTAAGGACTTAAATAGGCTAAATTTGGTTGACTTATTTTGTAACTCTTAATATTTGATGTTAGATTTACATAATTTGTTTGTCTTATATTTGATGGTAGATACAATTATAGTTAACTCATTTTTGTAACTCTTAATATTTGATATAAGATTCTAAGTAATTACATTAAGATATAAAATTTATTTTAATTAAGATGCATTGAAATAATTGGTATTGCAATTGATTCTCACGTCTTAAGGTCTTGAATTTAAGTGTTAGATTTGATAATATAAAAAAATATTAGAAAGGATAGTTTTAATCTATTTTAGGTTTCAAGAGAGATTAGTTTTTAGTGAAGTTAGTAGATATTCTTGTCAATATTATGCAAAAAAAAGTATATACAGTTATAGTCTAAGTTGTTAAATTTAAAATATTATGAGAGATTTTAGGAGTGTTCATGGTGTAGATTTTTAAAACATTCAAACTAAACAATTTTATAAAAGCGATTGGTTAATTAACTTGTTTTATAAAATTCAATCAATTAATCGATTCTTTTTTTACAAAATAGATTAATTCAATTTTTTATAAAAATATGAATAAGATTTTTAAGATTAAATGGGTTCAATGTATGGCAGTTATTCACTTTATATCTATATGTATTAATAAATTTTTTAACAAAATTGAATTGATCCACTTTACAAAAATGTATCGAATAATCGAATCAATTTTACAAAATAAATTAGTTGAGATTTTTCTCAAAACAAATCAAACTTTTTAATATGGATTAGATTGATTTAGACTTTTCCACACATTTTTAACTAACTATTTCATAATTGAATATCAACTATCAAGTAGACCTATACTTCAATCTTATAATCTTATTAGATCAAGTAAAATTCAAAATAGTTTTCTTTTATATATAATTATTTTTTTCTTTTACAAACATTTTCAAATAAATTAAATTTTGACTTTTTTTAATAAAGATAGGAAAGATTATAAAGATGGTAGCAATGAGGATCGAACTTAGGTCCTCATGCTTCTAACTATCACAATCTCTCCCCACCCAACCACTAAGCTAACCCTAATGGTTTAAATTTTGACTTTAAGATAATAGTTAATTAGACAAAACATTTTCTAAAATAACATTTATATGATTTACACTTTTGATAGAGTTATTATACCACACATCTAATTTTTCTTTTCTTTCATATTCATTCCATTTTTTTTATCTCTAATTTCATTTATTATCACACAATTTGTTATATTTATCGATTTCTCTTTCTTCTTTCATTTTTCTTTATGATTGTTTCTTCCTTTTATTTATACTTGTTGTGACCTGGGGTTACTACACACATATACGTGTTTTCACATTAGTAAGATATTGTCTGCTTTGAGTGTAGCCCTCGTGGTTTTGCTTTTGGATATCATCCAAAAGACCTTTCTACCAATGGAGACATGTGTATATAAACCCATGAATGATGTGACTTGCATCCCAACAATCCCCCCCTCAAATAAAGGACTATGGTTCTACCCCTTTTTTCTAGTGAAAGCTATTAGTTTATGAGTATATTCGATGGTGGCCCATAGAGCTCAATCACGCTCTAAGTACTTGCACCATCGCTCCATCGTGAATGAGACACGCCTATTAACCCTCCATGTTACTATTGAGATTTCCGTTGAAACACTTTTGTTATAATTGTAAATCAGTTTAATTCTATCAACGGTCTCAAACACGGCAAGTATATCGGCCGTTCAAGTAGTAAAATTATCATATCCACAGGAATTATAAGGTAACATAAGCATTTACTGACTATTCGTGACTAAAGAATAATTCCATTTTTGTAGTTTGTCATGTAAATGTGAATTGAAAAGCATGACTACTGGAATGTTAAAACTATAAAATTTGTTTGGTTGAGTGGAAAAGGGTAGAAATGGTATAATGGTTTTATGAGATTGTGGGGTCAGATTTCACCGAACGTTACACTGATGAATCCTTAATCTCTTGTTACATACATTGCTTAGTCAACCCATAAGTTTACTCAAACCTAATCCCTTAGAGCAAGAGCTTATGTGCGGATATTGAATATCAATCCCTTGAGTACCCAATATCTACACCCGCATTACGGGCTAGGGTTTAAGACTACTAATGGGCCAAGCTCCATTCCTAGATACATTTCCCACTAGGCATTTGTTTCAGAGCTAGTTTCAATGGTTATTTTTCAATACCCAATGGAACCTATATCATGCAAGGAGAATCAATCCAAAGCAAGCATTAAGAAAAGAAACATACACAACAATGAATGAACAACAAATATATATATCATTGAAAACGTAAGGATTACAATAGAATACGTTGGTTACATCTAACCCCACAAAAAATGGGTAGAACCACTCAAAACAATGAGGGTAAATACAAAATAGAGATGAAGGGAGAAATGAAGAACCGAAGGAAAGATCCACACACGAACGGCTCCAAGCTCCGGGAATCCCTTCCATAGCTCCCAAAACGCGCCCAATGTGTGAATGAGGAGAAGAGCCCCGAAAATGTCTTCAAATACGAGCTTGGGGAGTCAGATTAGGGTTTACGCGCCCGGCGCATAAGTCTTCGCGCCCGGCGCAGGCCTTCCAGGGAATTTAAGCACTATCTGCCTCAGGACACGCCCGGCGCAATTCCTTTTACGCCTGGCGCAATGCCTTCTAGAGGTGAGATACTCTGTTTTGCTCAAGCCCGGCGCGGGTCATCATGCGCCCGGCACAAAACCTCTTCTCTACTCCTTAACTTCTTAGATTTTCAATCCTATGGGTCTTCAATCCTCAAGTATCTAGCTCAATACCTGCACAAAAAATGAGGTGTATTAAGGTATTGTTAGCTAAATTTGGGTTAGTTATATCTGCACACAAAATGGATCAAAAGGAGAACAATTATATTGCAGTGGTTCAAAGAATGAGTGGAATTGTTCATTAAGTCTTGTCCAAAAAGAGGTATAATTGAGACTTAACAGTTACCACACTCCTATATCGATCTATGGACCCACTATTAGGAAGACTTTTGTTATAAGAGATCCTATACCAAAATCCACCTGCCAATTCCATTATACTCATTTAGTCGGTCACCTGATCAGACTAATGGTCGACGAGTATGATTGGCTCGACGAGTATGATGGAATTGATAGGTGGGTCTGGGTATATAGGATCTCTTGTGTCGAAAGTCTTCTTAACGATGGATCCATGTAGAAAAGAGTATTCCTAGTAACATGAAGAGTTAGGAGGCATGTCTCGCTATCGTGAGGTCACGATGGAGCAACAATGCAAGTACTTAGAACGTGAGTGAGCTCTGTGGCACTATCGGATAATATTCATGGATCAATAATTTTCACTGCAGAGGTTAAACTGTGGTTCTTTATTTGGGGAGAATTGTTAGAATGCAAGCAAAGTCCCACATTACTCAAATTAAAAAATAGATATGAGTTTATATATACACGATTATCTCCATTGGTAGAAATGTCTTTTGGATAATATCAAAAAGTAAAATCATGTGGTAACCCCGGGTTACAACAATACACTCGAACGATAATACTTACATTTAGTTTTTTTCGTTTGATATTATATCTACATTCATTATTGATTTTGTTATTTTTTCTTCTTTATTTGATCACTTATTATGTTCATATTTGTATGAATTCTATCCTTTTATCTTTCTCAATATCTAGTAGCACGTAAGCATGATGCATCATTTATTTAAATCATTGCGACTTTGACTGCTTCAACAAAGAGTAGCAGGTTACTATTTTTTAATAAAGAATCTCGATGTTTAACAAGTCTTTTTCACACTTTCTTTTGTCTTCTCATTTTTAACTTTAATTAAGGATGTTACCGTGAAACATGATGAGTTTGACTTAAATATATATTTTTGTTATATTTTTTTTCTCTTAATTTTCTCTCATACTTATCTCCATGTATTATTATGTTTCTAATTTAGATATATTTGGGTATGATGTTTATACTAATTTAATACTTTTATTATTCATTTTATCCTATTTTAAATTTTTTATATGAATTATAGATTTATACGGGAGCAGAACATGAATAGATCGGAGGCGTAGTAAATTTTAGGTTATGTTGAATAGTGGTAGTGTCAGTCTTTTAAAATACTCTGATGTAAGTGACTTAGTTGTGTTTCTTGACTAATATCTAAAAATTATTATTTGAATAGTAGATTTATTATTTGAATAGTAGATTATTGTACATATATCTATTTATTATTTATATATTAATTTTAGGTATAAATATTTATTTTTGTTGTAAGTAACTGAGTTATAAAGTGTAATGAGCTAATAAGTCATTAAACTAAACATATTATATATATATATATATATAATAATTAACATAATTAACACGTGTCCACATACCTATTCAATCAACTTACCTCTAATCAAATCAAATCCATAAATGTATATCACACATACCTTATCAAATGCATAAAACTTATTAGAAAATTTGAGTTAAGAAGAAATATTTATTTATTTAGTATTTGTCTCAAACTAATGATTGTTTTTATGTTCAATGAAAAATATTTTTTGATAATAAAAAAATATATATCTTATGACAAACTTGTGCACCAACCACTATGGAATTATTTTAGCTTAATCAGATCTTGAATCTTACTCTTGACTCTTGAATTTGAATCTTAAATATACATATGTATTAAATATTAAAAAAAAAATGCTATATCACCCATAATAATCTCACATATCCAAACAAGATTATCTCCTAAAAAAAATATACCAGTTCATTAAAAAAAAAAGTCGTGCCAAACACCTTAAAAAAAACAATTTACAAAGGCGTGAAACACATGTACCCTCACTTTGTGTATAAAATAGAGAGCATCTTACTCTAAGTTCTGCACTGAGCAGAATCATCACATGATATGGCTCACAACGTGCTTTTACTTCTCTCCCTCTTCGCTTTTGCTATCACATTACCCTCCTTCACTGTTGGAGAACCTGTTGCTCCTATTCTCGACGTTTCTTCTCTTAATCGAAGTACTTTTCCCAATGGCTTCATTTTTGGGGCAGGATCCGCGTCCTACCAGGTATAACAAAATTCCTATGTAATCAATGCACTGTTCATGTTCCAAAAGTTAATGCTAAACCAAACACTATATTTTCAGGATTTAATCCTAGTAACATCAACCCCTACCTCAATTTCAAAGATCTTTGTGTAATTGTGGTACCACATCACTATATATAGTTAGTGATTTGAGTTACCATAAGAGAGTGTGTCTTTGGATCTGAGTTCCCTAAATTATCACTGTTATTCTGTAAGGAGACTTTGAAAATTTATTTGCCTCGTACCCTTCACTTTGAACACAAGTCAAATGTGATTTTTAGAATTTCTATGCCGCAAATACTTTCTTATTTTCAACACAAAGAAACTCTTCAAAATCTTTTTCAAAATGAAACTTCGTCTCTTCCTCATGAAAAGATTTCATAATAAAGAATTGCTCCTGGAATTCTTGTTTAAACCTCTCTTTGCTCGGTTAAAAATAAAATATAAAAAAAGAAGAAAAAAAGTAAGAAGAAAGGAGGATGGAAATATTCCATTGTTTGTTTAGTAACTAAGTGTTGTCGTTCAGATTTTCAACGTGATAAATCACATGAAAATGAAAGTTATCAATTATAATTTTTACGTTTTAAACATAAGTTTTGCTCTGAATCGCGTTTTGAACGTGCAACCAAACATGCTATACAATCCTACCAGTTGCAAACAATCATTAAAAAATGCGTAGCTATGTTGGTGGAGTTCAGCTAAAATAAGTGATTTTATTTATTTTTTATCTATAAAAATTGAAAACAATATTAAAGGATTTATAATAATTCATAAACTTATTCAAGTGAACTCTGAAATAGATATTCTCTGAAATAGATATTCTTTGATAGAATATGTTATATGTAATTATCATCGTAATTTTTATAGATAAAAAAAACACACACACAAATAAATAAAGTGTTATACTCTTAGTTGGTTTGAGCTGGGTCCATGAATGCACTTATCATTTTTAAATGTACAACTAATTTGGTGGGACCATTAAAGAGGAAACTAATCAATAATTAGAAATATCAAAAGACGCATGGCCCCATTCCAATTGCTGAAAATATCCCTTTAAGTAACCCTCTTTATGGAAAGCCTTCAATACTTTAAGTTATAAACTATTTGGACATGCAGTCAAATAAAGTTGATTAATGATTTTATTTTGCTCATTAAATACAGTACGAAGGTGGAGCAAAAGATGGTGGTAAAGGACAAAGCATATGGGACACCTTCACCCATAAATATCCAGGTAAATTTCAACCTTTTTTCTCTCTAAAATGTATAATAGCCACATGCAATCACGGACAAGCAAAATAAAGCAAAATCTTCCCTGTCTATCGTTCCTTCACCACAACTCTTTAATTTGTTTCTATTATATCATTGCAATTCCACAGTCACTACTCACGTACGTAAGCTTACAATTCGTCATAACTTTCAAATCCTCCCTCACAATAAATTATAAGAAACTAAAATTGATTCGGTTTAAATTCAAAAATAATATTTAAATACAGATAAAAAAAGGTTTTAAAAAAGTCAAATATATTTCAAGCTTCTCAACAAAAAAAAATCTATATACCGTTAAAAAAAAGGTTTTAAAATGTAAAGTTAGATTCAACGTTGACCAAAATTTTTATAAAGAAACACTACATCAACAATAGATAGTACTATTTAGATAATATTTATTAATAAGTACTGTATTTTAAAACATGAAACGTTAAAAAAATGTTTAATTAAATAAGTGCCATAATAAATTATATATAGAGAGTGTTTAATAAAAAAATGTTATTTTTGTGTTATTTTAACTAGTTTTACGATTTTAACAGTTCATAGATAAACATTTAGTTGTAAAATCAAAGTTATGAATTTTATAAAATTAACTAATTAAAATTTAGAATCAGCAGATTAAAAATGTAATTTAGTTTTTTTTTTTAATTTATATAGTGGGTTACCTCTCTCTCTCACATATATAACATGTTTATTTGTATTTTTTTAAAATTATACAAATCGTTAATTGAATAATAAATATGGAGTTACTTTTGTCTTATATTCATTTTCTCCTTTTTATTTCATTTCTATTTTATTTTTCGTCACATTAATTATTATTGGAGTTGTACTTTCTTTTATGTTTTTCTATCTTTTTCTTTTCTTTTACGGCCTGTACCTAAAAATAAAATGTATATTCATCATTTTTCATAAATATGCAACGTGCAGATAAGATAGTGGATAGAAGTACTGGAGATGTCGCTGTCGACCAATATCACCGCTACAAGGTACATCCTATATTCGAGATCTATGGTGACAGAACCAACTAAAGAACCAAACATGATCCTTTTTTTAATATAATTATGATTTATGAAGCAACATCCATTAATCGTAATGGGATTTAATTGGCAAATGAAATATACAATAGAAACTTTATTGGATTAAGATTTTAATGGTTTTTTTTTTAAGGAAATAGTCATGCGAATTTTAAAAGATTTTGTAGAAGTTTTATTATTTTTAATATTTTGTAAGATTTTGTAAGATTTTAAATTAATATTTTAATAATTTTTACAAGATTTTTAAGTTAAGATTTTAATGGATTATGTAAGATTTGGTAAGCTTTGCAAAATTTTATGAATTTTTTATATATGATAAAAGTTTAAATTTTTTTTTCATATATTCAAATTAAAAAAAAGTCAAAGATAATTTTTTTAAATTTTTAATTACTTTCAATTATTCACTTGAAAAAAAAAAATATTTTAGTATTAAATTCTAAAATACCATAATGTCTTATGTTAATTTCCTTTTAAAAATATAAAAAAAAATCATAATTTCACAATATAAAAGTTTAGGGGGGTGTATTGGTTTAGGATTTCGTAGGATTTTAAAAGACATTTTTTGAGTAAAAAAGTTCATTGGTATTTAATCAGGATTTTATGTCACTTAAAAACAATCCAGTGATATTCAATCTGAATTTTCAAGATTTTTTAAAGAGTCCATTAAAATCCACTGATATTCATTTGAGATTTTTTACAACTTAAAAACAATCCATTGGTATTCAAAAATATAAAGATTTTAAAGGATTGTTGTATGAGAGGGATTTTGAAGGACTTTCTAGTGTTATCTATAAATACCAGATTCATAAAACAATCCCATCCAAACTCATCGGATTTTGAAGGATTGTTTGAAGTGACTTTTCAAGTGTTTCAAGAATTTTCAAGTGAATTTTTCATATTTTTTTATATGCTCCTGTCTTCTCCATTTTTTTTCTCTACTAATAATACTACACTATTATTCATTGCTCATATATAATATTGTAGTACTGTTCTCATCTCATTCCCCTATTTTGTGAAACTCTGATATGTAAATGATAGTGTCATTGACTTGTTATATTTTTCTGTTAGTTCTCTTTAATTGACTTGCTTTATTTTATTCTATGTAGTTGAATTTGTTCCTTTATATAACACAAAAAATGATTGAAATTTTAACTTTCAAGTGATAATTTTTTTTATAACACACGTCAAGAAAAGAAAAATTGGGAGAAGAATTTGTTAGGGTTTCTGTGAGTAGAATGAGATGAAAATGGATCTTAATTGGGAGAAGAACCCTCTCAGCATAAAAATTGCGATCTCTTTCCTTCCCTTAATTTGTTACTCTTATCCTTCCTCATTTTATGACTCAACAATTATTTTATTTTTTTTACTATGAATTTTTCTTTTTATTTTTATATTGTAAAATTAGGATTTTTTTATATTTTAAAAAAAGAAAATTAACATAAGACATTGTAGTATCTAATTTTTTAGGGTTTAGGATTTATGCCTTCATTAGCTTATTTTTTTAAAAAAAAGGAAATATTGTTAAAATATTTGTTAGAATAATTTACATTTATAAATATCGTTAAAAATTATCATATAGTATATAACTAAAATTATATATATATATATATATATATATATATATATATATATATATATATTCTCTATATCTAAATACTTTTGTTTATATAAAAAAATTATATATCTAAATATTTTCCCAGTATCAAATATACTGATTTTTTTTATATAAAAAATTATCTTATGTTTCTATATTTCTGTTTTTGCATGTTTTTTTTTATAATGGCTGAGGTATTTGATCCATTGGGATAGTCAAGATATATTTGATCTTGTATGATTGGTGTGCTTCTAAAAATAATAATATAATTTTATTAATTTTGTCTCTTATCCATAATTATTTATATAACTAGTTTTCAACATATATTGTTTTAGTAATTCAAATGAGAGATTTACAAGGAAATAATAAAGGAAAAGGAAAAGAGAAAAAAATATGAAGCTTGGAATAAGGAGGATTTCGATGAATTGTTACAATTGATAGTAGATGCTATAAAAAGATGATAGGATATTATGGACAATTATTATTATTATTATTTATCTAGACATTATTATTTTTTATATTATTTTTGTCTTTGACTCTTTTTAAATTTGAATGTATGAATTTTTTTTTAAAATCTTATCAAATGTCAAAACTCCACAAAAATTATACAAAATCCACAAAATCTCACAGAATCCATTAAAATCCTGATTTAAAAGTCTTGCAGAATCCATTAAAATCCTGATTTTAAGTCTTATAGAATCCTGCAAAATCTTAAAAGTCATGAAAATCCTGCAAAGTCTTTTAAAATCCGCAGGATTTTTTTTAACTAAAAAAGTCCTTTAAAATCCTAATCCAATACACCCCCCTTAAAAAATAAAATTCATAGTAAAAAATATATATAAAATAATTGTTGAGTTATAAAAAGAGGAAGGATAACAGTAACAAATTTAAGGGAGGAAGACAGATCGTTGTTTTTGTGCTGAGAGAGTTTTTTCTCCAACTAAGATCTATTCTCATCTCATTCTACTCACAGAAACCCTAACTCAAATGCATCTTTTATATATATATATATATATATATATATATATATATATATATATATGTGTGTGTGTGTGTGTGTGTGTGTGTTATTTTAATAAATCTAAATTGATTACAAGGTTTTGAAGATCTACAATTAATTGTTGAGATCATGATATCAATTTCAGCTTTCACCTTTCCTTTTTCTTGACGCGCGCGTTATAAAAAAAATTATTACTTAAAAGTTAAAATTTCAAACATTTTCTTTGTTATAATATATATATGAGGAACAAACTCAACTAAATAGATGAAAATAAAACTCCAAACGTGTGGTTCAGCGGTAGGGGTTGATCCACGCTTAAGCAAGGTCAGGGGTTCGAATCCTGCCTTGTGTATGCAGCCGCGTTAAATCTTGGGGCCAACTATCCTACCCTTTGAGGTGCCTCCAACGTAGCGAGGAGATTAGTCACTGCTATCGGCCTTGATACTCCAGGGACGAACCAAAAAAAATAGATGAAAATAAAAACAACTCAATTAAAGAGAACAGAGAAAAAAATAGAATAAGTCAATGATACTGTCATTTACATACTATAATTTCACCAAATAGAAGAGAAAAAAATAGAGAATACAAGAGCACAGAAAAATAATAGAGATGAAAAATTCACTTGAAAATTCTTGAAACACTTAAAAATCACTTTAAACAATCCTCCAAATTATGATGGGTTTGGATGAGATTGTTTTATGAATTTGGTATTTATAAATACTATTAAAAAGTCCTTCAAAATCCGTTTAATACAACAATCTTTTAAAATCTTTATATTTTTGAATATCAATGAATTATTTTTAAGTTGTAAAAAGTTTCAAATGAATACTAATGAATTTTAATAGGTTCTTTAAAAAATCTTAAAAATTCATATTGAATACCACTAGATTATTTTTAAGTGACATAAAATTCCAATTAAATATCAACAAATTTTTTTACTTAAAAAATTTTTTTAAAATCTTATAAAATCCTAAACCAATAAATCTCTCGTAAAGTAAAAGTGTAGTGTAAAATAAAATCAAACGAAAATTGAGGCTCCTGTATTTTCTTTATGGGTGAATTTGATTTGCTCTCTATAAAACATAAATTACATTATTAAATTTTAAGTTTAAAATTATTTTAGACTAACTTGAGCGATTTCAAAATTTTAGTATATAGTTCGATGCAAGTTGCCTTACGAAAAATAGGTTGATCTATATTGACCTTCAAATAAGCAAAATGTATTATGTTTTTTTTTTTTTTAATATCTGATCATCTTTCATATAGTTAATTATATTGTATTATTTTATACTGACCTTCAAAACGTTTTTATTATAATGAGTTTTTTTTTAATGATAGACTTCAATCTTATAAATGTATTATTTATTAAATAGTCACATTTAGTGTAATAATTTTAAGAGAAAATAAGCTCTGAATTGACAATGTTAAAATTATTTCATACCATTATCTAATCGCAAATCATAGTGTATGTAACTTTTTTTATTTTTATGATAAAAATTAAAAACTAAAGTAGTAACGATAATTTTTTTTATTTATTAATTAACAATATAAAAGTGTTCTGCTCCATCGATATGATATTGTTATTATATTTCCATCAGACTGTAAACTAATTCAAAAAATGAAAATAAAAGTACGTGTATTATTAAATTGAGCCAACTCAATTCAATTAAAAAATATAGTAGACTAAAATAAAAACTCTAATTTTCCTCTTCGTTTTAATATTTTTGTTGCCATGTACAATAAAATGATGGCCTATTAATAAAATGATGGCCTATTGTATATCTTTATTGATCACAGGAAGATGTTGGGATCATGAAGTATATGAATTTGGATGCTTATAGATTCTCCATCTCTTGGCCAAGAATTCTCCCAAGTGAGTTAAATATTGAAGATATATTCATAATTTTTTATTTAATTTTACCTTAATGGATGTTTATATATAATTGACTTTTTCAATTTTTCTCATAAACTATACAGAGGGAAAGTTGAACGGAGGTATAAATCAGGAAGGAATCAAATATTATAACAACCTCATCAACGAATTATTAGCTAATGGTAAAAATCTAAACTTCCTTTACTATATTTTTCTTATTAAAATTTACATGTGAATATTTCTCTTAGCAATTGATAACAATTTGTTGATTAAATTTAATACTATAGGTATACAACCATTTGTGACTCTTTTTCATTGGGATCTTCCTCAAGCTTTGGAAGATGAGTATGGCGGCTTCTTAAACCCTCGTATTATGTAAGTGATACAAAATTTAATTTCTATATAAATTATAATTATTATAAATAATTATATAATATTTTGTGTGTACGCGTGTGTATGAGATAAATATTTCTAATGGAATGAAATTCCAATTCTAAATATTGTATTGACAATTTAATTTAGTTTTTCAAACATATAAATATATGAACATAATTATTAAAAATAACGTTATAAATAAGAAATCATCTTCAATATATGTTTACAATTTCACGTTGGATACCAATTTTCATAATTTGTACACAAAATGTAATTCAACTTATCCCTTTTAACAATAAAAAAAATATTTTTATAAATAAAGCATATTAGTATTTTCATATTTAACATGTCATGAGATTCTATAAGGAATATAGGTTCTAAACTTATATGATGCACACGTTTTTTTTTAAACGGCCAAATAAAATTATATTGTGGCACTAGGGATGCCATAATCTCATATTTATAAGGTATTGGTTAAGGATAATTTAGATTAATTAACCAAATTACAAAATCTTACTATCCCACATGAAAGTAAATTTGACCCAATGTTGCAAAGCAAAACAATGATAAGTAAAAGAATCACTTGATGTGTCAAACATATATATTTTTTTTTATTTTTCCTATTTTTATACTATTTCTCAATATAAAATTTTAAACCTTGTATACTAAGTAATATCAAAATCCATGATTATTTTCCAGACATGATTTTCAAGACTTTGCTGAAGTTTGTTTCAAGGAATTTGGAGATAGAGTGAAACATTGGGTTACTTTAAATCAACCATATACTTATAGTACTGGTGGCTATGCAACTGGAGTGAAAGCACCAGGTCGATGTTCTAAATGGTCGAACCCAAAATGCATTGGTGGTGATTCAGGGACAGAGCCTTATATAGTTTCACATCACCTACTTCTTGCTCATGCAGCAGCTGTTCAAGTGTACAAAAAGAAGTATCAGGTTTATTATAACTTTATTAAGTGAATTTTTAACTTATAAGTTTATAAGTGCTATTGCTATTATTGTTGTCTCACATCCAAAACATTTTATATATGTAGACATCTCAAAAAGGTACAATAGGCATAACCCTTGTCTCTCATTGGTATGTGCCAATTTCAAATAAAAAATTAGACCAAGATGCTGCTGGGAGAGCAATTGACTTCATGCTTGGATGGTAATGTTTAAATTTACAATATAATATAATCATTCTCTAAATAAACATGAATTAGTTAGTCATTAATTAAGACAATATATGTGTGTTTAAGGTTTAAGATTTAGAATTTAATCAATTAATGCACATGTGTGTCAAAAACTCCAAATTACTACATTATTTTTATTGACTAGGTATTTGTTTTTCTATCTCATATTTCCTTTGTTTTCAATCTCACTCCATTTTGGACTGATTTTATTTCAAGACATTATTTATAGGTTGTCTTTCATGTGGGTCATCAATAATTACTCAACTATCTTCTCAATATTTACCACTTTATATCAGACATGACAATCTAACTCATTCTCGTAAGTACCCGTCCTAATTTGAACGGAAAAAACTCGTGTTTACTGGGTTTGAGTTTGGGTTTTCCTTGATTGCATCCTCGTACCCGTCCCTGCCCCGCTTAATAATATAATTAAAAAATTATTTATATATATATAAACCAAAATTAGAAATATTTATATATAAAAATTTGTATTATTTTACTTTTATTTTATTTATTTTTTAAATTTTTTCATATTTATTAGAAATAAAAAAAGAAAAAAATAAAATAAAAAGGTAGGAGCAAGGGCGAGTGGGGAAACCCGAACCCTGCGGGAAACAAGGACGGATACCCAAATTTTACTCTCAGTGAGTATCAAGGACGGGAGCGGGGACGGTTTAAATCTGCGGGGACGGGGGCAGAGAACATAAAACCCGCCCCACCCCGTCTCATTGTCATGCCTACCTTATACAAATTATAATATTGAGAAAAGGCTTGACATTCTAATTCATGGTTTTATGTCCAAGACGAAGGCCTTAAAACATTTTCTCCGTTTGTTTTCAAGAGTTTAATTTAAAGTTTCATAAGCATTACTTGATGATCGCTTATCACTAAAATAAAGCATATATATAAAGTCAAAACACAACAAAAATGATTCTCAAGTTAAGTACTTTGTAACAATGATTACAGGTTTATAGAGCCACTAACAACAGGAAATTATCCTCAAAGCATGCGATCCCTAGTTGGAGGACGATTGCCAAAATTCTCAAAACAACAAGCCAAATTAGTAGTGGGTTCATTTGATTTTATTGGTTTAAATTATTACACTGCTAATTATGCTGGTGATGCACCTCAACTAAGGAATGCTAGACCCAGTTACCTCACTGATTTTCATGCCAAACTTACGAGTAAGAATGTCTATGTTTATTTACTTTATAATTTGTGTATATATGTGTTGACCTTTCATAATAACTTATCTATGGTTTTGTGAGCACAGCTCAACGCAACGGGGTTCCCATAGGTTCAAATGTACGTATATATGTATAGCTACGTTAAATTATAACTACGTATCATTATTAAAATGTTTGATTTCATATGTGTGTGTATAACTTTTGTTTGTAATTGCATTTACAGGCTGCTTCAAGTTGGTTATATGTTTATCCCAAAGGAATTCGTGAATTATTACTCTATGTCAAGAACAAGTACAACAATCCATCCATTTACATTACTGAAAATGGTAATTTTATATTGAATATCATGTTTATTAATCTTTAATGTTGTTGTGAAGTAAATTTACATATAAAAATGGTTATATGTATAGCTATTTTTTTTTCTTCGTAAAATTGATCTACGTAATGTTTAAAGTTGACTATTAACATAATGTGATTTTTACCATACATTATTTAAAAAAAAAAAAAAAAAAAAAGTGAAGTGTGGGCTATGGAACCAACACCTAAGTTTCCTTCAAATTTTTTTTTTATACTTTTTAAACCATATAAATCTAATTATTTTTAACTTCTCTTTTGTTGTATTTTAGACTCTTTTCATCATATATGGTTAGGTTGTTATACTGTGGACGTACTATTCAATATTCTTAATTCCTCTTATCAATCCAACTTTAATCTTACATTTTTGTAATGTCTTTTTAACTATTTATTTGACTTGTCACTTTACTCGCGATTTTCTACTAGCTATTATTGTTTCTCTTTAGTGGCAATATACTAATGTATATGTGATATTTAATTTTTGTTATTATGCACGTAATACCAAAAACCAATAAATTCATAAAACTCAATAATTCAATTTATATAAAATTTTATATTAGATTTATAGAATCTAATAATTGATAGCATCTCACAAATAAAACCATTATCAAACAATAATTTTCATGTAACACTGAAAAACCTCGTTATTATATTAAATATTTACAGTTCCTTTCGACCTTTTTTTTTTGTTTCCTATACTTAAACATGAAAATGAACATTATATAAAAAATAATTCACAAGTCTCTTGAATTTTTGATAATAAAAAAAAAACGTGACATTATTCCACACAAGCATAATCATGACTTTTCTATATTTTACATCTCTCATTTGTTTATTATTTTATGTTTCTTTTGGTAATTTTCTTTTTTTGTTCCAATAAAATATTAGTGAACGACTTTCTATATAGTTAAAATTTGTATGCCCTTTACATTTTATTTTGGCACTTAAACAATGCACAAACATATTTTGTTTTGTTATAGTGTTTTATCTTTTATGTTAATATACTAATGAAGATAGTCATGAAAACTATTTTTCATATTATACTTAATTTGCAGGTATCGATGAGTTTAATGATCCAACATTATCACTTGAGGAAGCTCTTGTAGATACTCATAGAATAGATTATTATTATCGTCATCTCTTCTATCTTCAACATGCAATCAAGTAAGTCAATGATCTTTTATATGTTTTAAAATAGTTATTTTGTTGTTTTTGTTTTTTAATACTATTTATGTTTTATTTTATAAGGGATGGAGCAAATGTAAAAGGATATTTTGTATGGTCATTGCTGGACAATTTTGAATGGGCTAATGGTTATACAGTGCGATTTGGAATGAACTTTGTGGACTTCAAAAATGGTCTGAAGAGATACCAAAAACTCTCAGCAAAATGGTTCAAGAACTTTCTCAAAAAATAATAGACTTTATGTGTACCTTATGATCGCATAAATAATGTAATGAACTGTATCAACCATGTTTAATTTTAAATAATTACATGGTCTTTCAATAAAAATCATGTTTATATAATTGTGTCTTTAAATATATAATCGTTTAATTAAAAGTTCTTAATGCATAGATTTAAGTCTGTAAAATTTTTAAAAATTTGAAAACTATTTAATACTTAGTTATATAAATTTAAATTAACGTATAAAATATTTTTATGATTATCCGTCAATTTGAATTAATAAAACGAAATATCAAATTGTCTTCAAATTTTTTTAAAATTTCCAAAATTGATCTATACATTAAATTTTTTTTATTTCAATGATTGAATCAATGAAATTTAATATATAACATAAAATATTAAGTGAAGTAAGCTTAGGCAAATTTATTCTTTGAGTTAGTGGACTCCTACTCTTTCTCTCTATATATATGTGTGTGTTATTCTATGAGTAATTTTGGTAAAATTATTTAACTTAATAACTCAAGATCTACATTAAATTTCAACGTTCTAATTGTTGAAATAAATATTATTAATGAATAGATTAAGTTTACAAATTTTTACAAAATTTAAAAAACTTTTGATACTTTATTATATAAATTCAAATTAATGTATGACATGTTGTATAAATATATGTCAATTTGAATTATGTAACAAAATATTAAAAAAAAATTATAAATTTTTGTAAATTTAATCTATTCATTAATAATTTTTATTTCAACGATTCAATTGTTGAAATTCAATGTAGATCATAAGTTATTAAATGAAATAATTACATAAAAAATTAACTATTATTTCATTGGTTGAATCCTTTATATTATTTTTTATAACTCTCTATTACTAGACTAACTCGAGTAAATCATCATAAGTTGACATAAATAGTTTAAGATCCAACTAGAATTTGAGTTCTCCATGACATGAGTTCGATATTCCCATGTGACCATTAAAATCATAATTTAGTAGACATACCTACTCAAGGAGATCACTTGGTGCCATATGTGAAATTTCCTTGGCGAGTCTCTACCAATTCTCAATTTGATAAGTAAAATCCTAAATTAAATTGACATTACTGAACTTTGACTCACCACTAAGTGAACAATGATGCTTAGTCTAAAAATTTTAAACATGTAATTGACTATTTGTCCAATATCCATGAAAGTGTCATCCCATATTTACCATTTTTTAATAAAAAAAAAGACTAACAATAATTCTCCTTGATTTTTAATTTATTAATAGGATAAAAGTATTTCTATTGTGCATGGAACTTAAATTTACAATATTTTAATTAAAAATATGTTTATATTTTACAGGTTAAATACTCATTTAATCATTATATATTCATGAATATTATTTTTTAGTTTTTATAATTAAATAGTGTTTTTATTTTATTTCTTATTCATATAACTTTTTTTTTAATCTATGTTGTTTATTTACTATAAAAATACTAAAAAGTAATTTTTGTATTCATACAACTTTTTTATTCATAAACTAAATAAAAAATTTATAAAAAAAGGGCACTACAAAGAAAAAATTATATAAACTTGAGAGAAAGAAACATTATGTGCTTTTACATATATTTATTTTAAAAAAATGAAAATAATAGAGATTACTAAAAGAAATAAAAGTTAGATCTCTTAACATCATTTGTATGTCTAAAAATTTACACCATATCTTATACTTTCAATAATTCTTTGTATAATGTAAACTAATCAATTCAACTATTAAAATATACAATATTATACTTAAGATTATGTATATTAATTTCACACGTTTTCAAAATTATGTAGTAATTTATCACGTGATTTTATTTTGATGTATAATATGATATTTGAAATATGTGTAAATATTTATTTTTGGGTAATATATCTATAAAAGTTCAAATCATGTGAAATTAATATACATGATCATAAGCATGATATTATATAATTCAATAGTTGAATCGATTAAATTTGCATTATACAAAAAATTATTGAAGATACAAAAATTCTTTTACATTTTTTTAACTTATACTTAGTGTCAACAAATTATAGTTTAAGAAATAATGGTGATTTTATTTGATAGAAAAATATGGTTATCAGTTCTTATTAAAAAAAAAGAATGTATAATTGTTCAATTATTCGAATGGATGGTCTTTAGTCAAAATAAAAAATAATGATAAAAATATAATACAGATAAATTAATTAAAAAATAAATAATCTTAAAAAAAGTGAAAATAAAAAATCAATATATTTTTTATCTATTGTTATAGGAACATTGGTTGATACGAGTAATAACAACTTGTATTTCTTAATCAAATTGTTTAAAGTTTGAATTTTGACGGTAAATACTCTTTACCAACATTATAATTATTGAAAAATAAACACTAAAATAAAATATTTGTACCTACAAAAATAAAAAATGGTTAAATTAGTTTTTTTATCACATAAATTGGTTTTTAGGGTTAGATTTCATTGGTGTTGCTATACTTTAATAAATTATGACTAACTTGATTATTAATGTCCACATAACAGGTTAATAAATGTAAAATCATATGAAACTAAATGTTATTTTACTATTGTTCATTATCATAAAGGTAAAAAATTATTTTTAATAATGTTATAAAGGGTAAATAAATATTTAAACTTAACCTTAGTTTCTTTCAACAAGAAACATTAACATTAGGCAATTTCAATTTTAATATGGGACGATTATTCTTAGGAGACATTTGATAGGAAAAAAGTTTTTTTCATACTCAATTTAAATTTTTTTTTTGTTAAAATATGTTTGATTATTCATAAAAGTTTCTAGATTTATGAGAATTAAAATTTTTTATGTTTGATTACAATAGTATATGTCTATACATATAAATATTTTTTTATAAAAAATATTTTTTACTAAAATAAACTCTTTAAATATATTTATTTATTCCAACCTTATTACATATATGACATTAAAATATTTAAAAAAATTGAAAATTATTAAAATTATTTAAATATAAAATTCAACGAAAAATAATAATAAAATGTTACATTATAATGAAGAAGAATAAAGATATATTATTTTATTTCACTCAAATTAAAAAATATTAATAAATACCATTAAAATGTAAAAATAAAATAAACTTTAATAATATTATTAAAATTAATAAAATCAAAAAATAATAAAACAAATGAAAGAGAAAAATAGAGATACGGGAGGGAAGGAAAAAGATGGGAGGAGGAGAGCTAGGGAGAGAGGAATAAAGGGGGAGTGAGAGAGACAAAGAATGAGAAAGATAGATAGAAATATAAGGAGAAAGGAGAAAGGCAAGGAGTAAAAGTAAGGATGAGAATACATCATCTTATGTTAGACTTTGAATATATAGTTCGAATTTGTTATACAAAATTAAAGTCTAAGGAGATGTATTGGATTAGGATTTTAAAGGATTTTTTTAGTTAAAAAAAATCCTGCGGATTTTAAAAGACTTTGCAAGATTTTTATGACTTTTAAGATTTTGCAAGATTCCATAAGACTTAAAATCATGATTTTAATGGATTCTGCAAGACTTTTAAATCAGGATTTTAATGGATTCTGTGAGATTTTGTAGAGTTTTGACATTTGATAAGATTTAAAAAAAATGCATACATTCAAATTTAAAAAGAGTTAAAGACAAAAAAAAAAAATAATAATAATGTCTAGATAAATAATAATGATAATTCTCCATAATATTCTATCCTCTTTTTATAGCATCTACTATCAATTGTAACAATTCATCGGAATCCTCCTTGGTCCAAGCTTCATAGTTTTTCTTTCTCTTTTCCTTTTTCTTTATTATTTCCTCGTGAATCTCTCATTTGAATTACTAAAACAATATATGTTGAAAACTAGTTATATAAATAATTATGGATAAGAGACAAAATCAATAAAATTATATTATTATTTTTAGAAGCACACCAATCATATACCTCAGTCATTATAAAAAAAAATATGTAAAACCGGAAATATAGAAACATAAGATAATTTTTTATATAAAAAAGAAATTAGTATATTCGATACTGAGAAAATATTTAGATATATAATTTTTTTTATATAAACGAAAGTATTTAGATATAGAGAATATATATATATATATATATATATATATATATATATTATTTTAGTTATATATTATATAATAATTTTTAACGATATTTATAAATATAAATTATTCTAACAAATATTTTAACAATATTTTCTTTTTTAAAAAATAAGCTAATGAAGACATAAATCCTAAACCCTAAAAAATTAGATACTGCAATGTCTTATGTTAATTTTCTTTTTTTAAAATATAAAAAAATCTTAATTTCACAATATAAAAATAAAAAAGATAAATTCATAGTAAAAAAAATAAAATAATTCTTGAGTCATAAAAGAATGATAGATAAGAGTAACAAATTCAAGGGAAGGAGAGAGTTCGCAGTTTTTATGTTGAGAGGGTTCTTCCCCAACTAAGATCCATTTTCATCTCATTCTACTTACGGAAACCCTAACAAATTCATCTTATATATATATATATATATATATATATATATATATATTGTAGAGATTATAATATCAATTTCATCTTTCACCTTTTTCTTTTCTTGACGTGTGTTATAAAAAAAAATTACCACTTAAAATTTGAAATTTCAAGGATTTTTTTGTGTTAAATAAAGGAAAAAGTTCAACTACATATAATAAATAAAGCAAGTCAATTAAAGAGAACGAACAGAAAAATATAGCAAGTCAATAACACTATCATTTACATAGCAAAGTTTCACAAAATAGGGGAATGGGATGAGAACAGTACTACAATATTATATATGAGCAATGAACAATAATGTAGTATTATTAGTAGAGAAAAAATGGAGAAGACAGGAGCATAAAAAAAATATGAAAAACTCACTTGAAAATTTTTAAAACACTTGAAAATTCACTTCAAACAATCATTCAAAATCCGATGGGTTTGGATGAGATTGTTTTATGAATCTGGTATTTATAGATAACACTAGAAAATCCTTCAAAATCCCTCTCACACAATAATCCTTTAAAATCCTTATATTTTTGAATACCAATGGATTGTTTTTAAGTTGTAAAAAATCTCAAATGAATACCAGTGGATTTTAATGAACTCTTTAAAAAATATTGAAAATCCAGATTGAATACCACTGGATTGTTTTTAAGTGACATAAAATCCTGATTGAATACCAATGGACTTTTTTACTCAAAAAAAGTCTTTTAAAATCTTACGAAATCCTAAACCAATACACCCCCCTAAGTCTGACCTATTATTTATCATAGATTTATTTTATAAGTTGACATGATATTTTTAAAATTTGATTAAACTTATTAACTTGTTTAAAAGTCTATTTATATTAATGATGTTAATTAGATCAATACACTTGATTTTTAAAAAGTCACCAAACTTATATTTAAAATATAATTTACTCAAGATTATTATAATTTAAATTTTAAAGGAAATATAGGGGAGAAAATGAATCATTTTTTATTGAAGGGACAATTCATGTATAATTATGTATGTTGATATATACTTACACATAAGTCATAAACTTATAAACCTGTAATGAAAAAAATAATTGTATACTTTTTTTAAACATCGATAATTTATTCTTGTTTTATAAATTAATTTGCTTGTTTATATTTTAATAATATATGTATATTACTTTTTATTATTACATTATATAAATATATTTTTTAAAATATAATTTATTTAATATTATTAAAATTTAAATTTTGAAAGAAATATTATAGAAAAAAGTGAATCATTTTGTGTTGAAAAAACAATTCATATTTAGTCACGTATGTTGACGTATATTCACGCACAAGTCAAAAACTTATAAACATATAATAAAAAAATTATATAAAAATATATTTTAAATATTAATAATTTTTTTTATAAAATTATTTATTTATTTAATTATATTTTTAATAATATATGTATATTAATTTTTGATTATATTATATAAATAAATAAGCTGACTTATCAAGTTTAATAAATATTTTTATAAGTTAAGTCTAACATTTTTATATAAATTGATTTTTAAAAATCTAAATTTAATATTTTAATTGAATAAGTCGGATTAGTCTAAATTTTAAAGAGATCAAGTTATAAATTTTGTTTAAGATTTAATATATTTTCATTCTTAACTAAGAGTGAAAAAGTGAATGAAAATTTTAAAAGATTATAAAGCCTCTATTTAATTTTCTGTCAAGAAAGCTGTATTCTTATTCACATGAAAATATTTTGTGAAAAATAAGATAAAAATAAATTTAAAAGATTATATTCTTGAATTTTTTTTAAATAATTATCAAACATTAAAAATTAAAATTATAATGAAAGATCGTTCCTTACATTAATTTTAATTTTGGAATATGTAATCTTCCAAACAGATGAAGCTTTTGGGTTGGCGGGAAAAAGCGATGAAATTTCCACAGAATACCCTGATGATACAGAGAACATAATGTCTGAACCATCACGGATCTTGACCGTCCAAATATCCGAATACTAGCGATGATATTATAGAAAAATATTGGTCGTTGATCTTGGGAGTCAATGTGACAATTGGCCATTGCTGCATGACCCGCGATGCGGACGACAACACCAGATTACAGGCACAAATCAAACACTTTCAGTTTTTCAACTTGGAAGCCCTAGTGTAGTGGTTGATACAGGAGCTAGCAGAATCGAAAAATTGTTCTCACAGTCTCACTCACTCTCAGGTTCTGCTTCTGAATCTCAAAATCCGCGACAATTCGAGATTCTAGGGGTGAAATTTCCATGGATGGAGATTACAGCAGTGAAAGCCCAACCGAAACTAAGAAAACCAAGTCAAAGACCCCTCGAAAACCGAAAGAAAGCCTTCTGAAGCAGAGTATCTCTCTTTCTCTCTATCAGTTCATTTTCAAGTCGGAACGCATTTGTTTTCAACTGATTATTTATTTATTTAAATTTGTAGAATCTCCTGCTGAGTTCTTCGCGGAAAACAAGAATATTGCAGGATTTGATAACGTAATTGTACAAAGATGTGTTTGATTTGGCATGTGTATGCATTTTGTGATTTTTTTTAATATATATGTATGTTTTCTCTATTTAACTGCAGCCTGGAAAATCTCTTTATACTACTGTTAGAGAGCTCGTGGAGAATTCGCTTGACTCGGCGGAGTCCATATCCGAGCTTCCGGTGGTTGAAATTACCATGTAAGTCTGCATGTACAAGTATGATGAATGATGAACCAGTAAATGAGCTTATGTGAACAACAGGTTTTTAATTATATTTGTGAATGATTTGTTTTGTGATGTATTTGTTGTAGTGAGGAGATAGGGAAGAGCAAATTTAATTCCATGATTGGTCTTGTTGACCGGGAACGTGTTGATGCTGCGTTGTATGATGATTATGAAACTGAGAAGGCTCGTGAGGTGTGTTTAGTTTTATCTTGTAAAGTTGATTGTTGTACTGAGATATACCAGTCTGGATTAAAATGGTTGGGTTTGGGAAGTATATCTGGTTAAGTTGTTATGGTAACAAATTTCAAATTATCATCTTGGTTCATTCCTACAAACAACTTGAGCAATTGAATAGACTAAGGGTCTGGTAGGACAAATGTTTTTATAGAAACTTAATAGATAGGAAAATAAGAAGAAAATTAGCTTATATATAAAAATATATTTCGCATAAGTTAGTATGAGAAATCTTCTACAAATTAGTGTATGTATAATTTTAACTTTTGGAGAAATTTATTATTTTTTTTCCATATTTATTCTCTTCTCCTAGAACTATTTTTGGACAACTTTATCCAAATAGACCCTAAATGTGAAAGTCTCTCTAGGTAGTGTTCTGTTTCATGTAGTACCTTCCCTTGCAGAAACGACTAGCAAAAGAGGCTCGTGCTCAAGAAATGCAAGCAAAGAATGCTGCCCTTGGAAAGAAAGTGAAAGAAACGTCAGCTACAAAGGTTATCAAGGGTCGAGGTGAGGCTTCCTTTTACAGAGTTACATGCAAGGTGCGCATGGTTTCTGCCTCAGGCCTTCCTTTGTGATACTGTGTTGATGTGCATTGTCTTTGTGTTAACTTTGATCCAGTCAGAAAAAAACTGTTCGATCAGATTTTGAAATCCAATTTGAAATTATTTTCTAGTTTTTGTGGTTATCAGTCTCACTCTTGTTACTAATTTTAGGATAATGGAAAAGGAATGCCACATGATGACATCCCAAATATGTTTGGCCGAGGTCAGTCAGTTACTTGCTGCTTCAGTTATCCCTGAATCAACATGTTTAGACATTTCAGCAGTAATTAGAAATCTCACATACTGTAAGCTTATCAATTCATGCAGTTCTATCCGGGACAAAATATGGTTTAAAACAGACGCGGGGAAAGTTTGGTCTTGGTGCGAAGATGGTATTGATTAACAACATGCATTTCCCTCTTTGTTTTTGTTTTTATTTACTCTGATAATTAATTTATAACAGTTGGCAACTTTTCGGTTGAAGTCGTATTACATACTTGTTTAACGTGGCCTTATTAATTGGTATTTTCATGTATGCAGGCATTAATATGGTCTAAAATGAGTACTGGGCTTCCTATTGAGATCTCTTCATCAATGAAGAACCAAAATTATATTTCATTCTGCAGGCTGGATATAGACATTCATAAGTATGGTTTTAAGCATTGTAAATGAATTAATATTTAAATTCCTTTGATCCTTCCGAATAAACAAAATTTTCAATTTTCAGGAATATTCCTCATGTACATTTACATGAAAAACGGGAGAACAAGGAACATTGGCGTGGAGCTGAAATTCAAGTTGTCATAGAGGGGAACTGGACAACTTACCGGGTATCTAATTATTTGATGAAATTTTAATACTTTTATTGCAAACTCTAGATATAATTGAGCAGCTTCATTTTCTTTAATAAACTGCTGTCATGCTTATTGATTGTATTGAAAGGCTAATGGTAGTCATTTTTCACTAATGGAAGCCCTTTTGTTTGCATTTGCAGTCAAAAATATTGCATTACATGCGACAAATGGCTGTTATCACCCCTTATGCTCAGTTTCTATTTAAATTTGTGTCAGATGCACCTGAGTACGTATATGTATATATATCTTTTCAGATTCTGCCCCCCAAAACAACTATGCATAATCATCTTATACAAGCTGTTCTGTTTGGCAGCAAGAATGTCTCTGTAAGATTTGCTCGCAGAACAGATGTAATGCCACCCATTCCCATGGAGACGAAGCATCATCCATCCTCCGTTGATTTGCTGCTAATAAAACGACTTATTGCTGAAACTTCAAAGCAGAATCTTTTGCAGTTTCTTCAACATGAATTTGTAAATATCAATAAAGCTTATGCTGAAAGATTGATAGGTAAGGAAAAACAGTAATTTTATTAATAATTCGTTAGATTCTTTTTGCTTCTTATTGAGCACAAATTTACACAGGTCTTTTAGAGGAGCATTTCTTATGGTATTTATATACTCCAGTTAACTGTTTAGATTCATCATTCTAACAGAATTACTGAAACTGGTATTTGGTTAGGCAAAGGAAAGATAATAGTAAACTAAGGTTGCCCACCTGACATTAGTCATTGTCCCTGATGTAAAAGCAATGTTATTATGCAATGATTAAGTGAAGTGAACAGAGAAGATATGTCTCGCTCTTTGTTGATATTCAAATATGGGAATGATTAAGGACCCTTTTCCTGATTTTATATTCCCCTGTACTTCATTAATAAGTGATGGTTAAGTTGCCTGCTGCAGCTCTGTTGCATGTGTATATTTTTGTTACTGGGTCTCAGAAGGAGATACTTTGGGTTGCCATCGACATTATAGTAAATTAGTAGCAATTCATTTTGCCTGTAATTAGAGGAAGTTTATATTCACATGGTTCAATGTTTGCATGTTATAGATGTCTAATATGTTTTCTACTGCACTTTACTCTTGTTTCCTCAGGAGAAATGGGTCCAGACTTCAGCTCAAAAATGCATGTGAAGTCTCTAACTTCACAGCAAATAGTACGCATTCATCAGTTGCTTCGTCAAGCCAAGTTTGATGATCCTAGTGGTCATGTAAGTAATGTAGTCTATATTATGGGCCCCTTTTATTTATATTTCAATTTCATTATGCATTTTTCATTTTATATTCCTTACCTTTGTCATTTTATATGTCCATATTACCTATTTTCAGTGTCTTAGCCCTGCTGGTGAATACAACCTTCGGTTAGGAATTATAAAAGAGCTGCAGCCGGACATGGTTGCAACTTATTCAGGCAGGTTGTGGTTCAATATCAAAGTCTTACCAGATATTTCTCTTATCTCAAATTATTACCTTTTAAAGCTTCCATGTGTCGGTCGTTTTTCAATCCTAGTTATGGGTCATTGTATGCACGAGCTAGGACTCGGATTAGGAAAACTGGAAACCACAACCTTCTGTTCGGTCATAACCCGTTAACTTTGGGATGGGTAAGAGCTCCTTGAAGCGCCACCTGCAGAGGCGCTAGTTAACAGCTAACTGACCAAACATACCCACCACTAACGCTATTGTTGCTTCGGAGTTAGCATTCATAGCAGATTGGGAATTTTTCCTCTATATCACATTTTTTTTTATACGATTCGGCTAATCCTTATGCACTAATTAGTCTTAATATTCTACAAATTACTGGAAGAAAAGAAACTTAAGAAATAACTTCAAAAGAAAGGGAAATAATAGGTGGATTTTTTTTCTCGAAGAAAAGAAACCTAAGAAATAACTTCAAAAGAAAGGGAAATAATAGGTGGATTTTTTTTCTCCTTAAACTATTTGATCAAGGAGAAGGCGGGGACCCCACGAGGTTACACCCGAGTAAAGCAAACAGGTGAAGGTGGTGGCTCCATACGGTCAACAAGCAATCAGAGTTTTTTCAGGGGGGAGGTTATTTTTACGGTTTTTTGGGTAGTTAGACGGACATCCTTGTCACGAACTCCAGGAAGTACGTATAGCTATAGAAGGTGGAAGGTTCGGGCTCCTCATTACTTCTTATTCGACTTCCAGGAGGAAGAAGCAAGAATTAGCTGCGGCATTTAGGTTTCCTATCATAGTTGTTATAGAAGATCTTATTCTCCGATCTTCAATAACCACTATCAACATAGGAATATCGCAGTTATTAGGGGGAAGTCATAAATGGAGAGCACTCATCTTGAGGTGAGTTTACTACTTAGATGCTTTCATCAGTTATTCCGACACTTGACTATCTAGTGTTTATCGTGGAAATGATAACTGGCACACCAGAGTTGTATCTTGTGGATACGATAATTGACACACCAGAGTTGTGTCCTTCCCTATCCTCTTGTACTAGGAAAAAGTCCTCTCTATGCTCTAACACCCACACTAGATATGGACCAAATTGTCTCCTGAAGTTTTGAATCTAGCTCACTTACTGCTTTAATGGGTGAACAACCCAACCCTTGGAACATACTATAGGTGTCGAAGCATGGAAATTGAGATGCCAAACCTTCCTGTTGATGTGAACTCTTGAAGAAAATCAACCTATTATTCCTAAAATAAATGTTATTCGTTCTATAGGTTGCAATATGATTAAAAATCTGATCGGAAAAATATCTTCTGCTGTTCTTTCTAACAGCCAGTTTTCCTCTGTAGATATTCCCCAAAAGGGGCAAATTAAACAAAAATTTCACGTTCGATTTTGAATTAGAGATGTGAAATCGAAGTGATGAATCAACTATAACTCCCGGCCTTTCAAGCTAACAATGCGGATTAGATATCCACTGCCAGCTTTTATTTCCTTTTTTTATTTTTATTTGAATCTATCTTTCTTATTATAGAATGAATCCAAAATTATTAATGAATTTATTTAGTTTTAGTTATTTATATACAAATTTTTAAAAAATTTGAAAATCATTTGATACTTTGTTTTAAAAAACATTTTATATGTTGATTTGAATTAATGAAGCGAAATATCCATAAAGTAAATGGTGTAAGTCTAGGTAAACTTATTCTTAGAGTAACCCGATCCCTCCTATATATATATATATATATATATATATATATAGATAAATATATATTTTTTTTCTTTAACCTTTTTTAATTAATAAGGTTAAAGAAGAAGAAAAACATCATTGTCTAATGGATAGACACTACATTTTTCTGGGTTGGACATTGAAGGGAGAGTATTCCTGAGCTATTAAGATTGTTGTCACCAAGTCCAACCTTGCGATCTTGATACCAGAGTTGAGATAAAATATTGTCCGCTTTGGGTCTAAATCTTCACGGTTTTGCTTTTGGTCATCACCTAAAAGACTTCTCAATTATTGGAGTATGCTTGTATTTTATAAATTATTATTTTTTCTCTTATTTTATCGATGTGAGACTTGTTTGTATCCAATAGTTATTTACTATTTAGCTTACTTTTTTGACTCTATTGGAAGTTCTAATGGGTAAATGGAGCCACTATGCTAGAGGCATGAGAGATTTCTTAATGTTGGTGTGCTTGACTTTTTTGATAATTCATAATAATTTAGATTTTAAAGTTAATTTCTTCTGCCATCGTTGCACAGTGCTCAAGTTTTTGAAGGTCACCCATTCATTGTGGAAGCTGGAGTCAGTGTAGGTGGAAAAGATGTCAAGCAAGTTAAGTTTCGTTTCCAACAATGTTTATGTTTGATAACCAGTTTGAAATTCGTGTGTTAAAAATATCATCTTATCTGAAAAAAATAGTTAGAGGTAGAGTAAACTACTATAAATGTTGTAACAAACATGGAGAAAAATATACAATAGAAAAAAAACCTTTTGTTAGATATGCAAAAGGATTGGATTCAGAGAGATACGTTTTTTTAATGTTCTTTTTCCATGTTTTTGTGGTTTTAGCAGATTTCCTGATCCTCCTGCCTTTTTTTTTTTGTACTTGTCTTATATAGTAAAAAAATTAATTTTCTATAAAGAAAACCTAATTTAACTTCTGAATATGCTTTCTGATGGATTGTGATAAACTAATAATATTCCCCAACCACCCCCCCCCCTCCCCAACCTCTTTTATTTTATTGTGTTATAGTTGATTTCCATGATGGTCTTAAATTAGGTGATTTTGGGTCATTATTGATCAATTAGGCAATGTTAGGACTTAGGAGCTAATTATAAAGAGATGCAATGGTAATGATTTGTCAGTGACAGAACATATAATGCTTGTTTCCAGGGTCTGAATATATTTCGATTTGCCAACAGAATTCCACTACTTTTTGAGCAAGGTGCCGATGTTGTCACCAGGACCGCACTAAAAAGAATCAAGTAAGTAAGCACAGAAAAGCATATGGTTTCTTTTGACTTTCTAATTTTCACTTTGTTTGGATGAGGGAGCAAAGTTAGAGGAAAAAGAATAAAAAAAAAAAATAAAATGAAGAGAAAATGAAGGTATAAATGATGATGTTTGGATGAAAGAAGAAAAAAAAAAAAGAAAAAAGAGAGGAAAGAAAATATAATCATGTTATGATGAGGTGAAGGTATACAATATAAATGTTGCTAGGAGTGGTTTTTTCTTTTTTTTTTTTGAAGTCAGTCCCACTATAACTTTTCTTTTCAAAAATCATTTGTTCCAAACAGTGTTTTATGATGAAGTGACAGAATAAGGCTCAATAATTGCTTCACAAAATTCCCTGGCATCACAAGGAAATAATAACCTGTGAAATCTTATTAAATACTTTTTCAGCTGGAGTAGTTACAAAATCAACCAGATACAAGATAAAATTGGTGTCTTTGTAAGCATTGTGAGCACAAAAATTCCATTCAAAGGAACCGGGAAAGAATACATTGGAGATGACATTACTGAGATTGCTTCTGCTGTCAAGGTGTGAGATTTCTTTCAATATACAAATTTTAAATTTTAGTTGTGTAAATAAAGCTAACAGCATTTTTTTTCCTTCGATATCTAGTATGCTATTCAGCAATGTTGTGTCCAATTAAAATCCAAGATTGTAAAAAAGATGCAGGCCCGTGAGCAGCAGGAGAGGAAACGAAATCTAAGCAGGTATGCCAAAGTTCTATTTGTCCCTCAATTCCAGGATTCAACTGAATGATGATGCAAATGCTTTTCCAGTGTGAAATAAAATATATTTCCTACCGTTTGGCAGGTATATTCCTGATGCTTCTGCTGCAGTATACAATGTTTTGAAAGAAATGACACAGTTACATGCATCTAAGAAGATTCGTTATGAGGATGATGATCTAGAACTACTGAGAAAAGTCTCGGAGAATTTACTTACTAAAGAAACATTGAGTGAAAAGCTTGCCAAACATGTTGAACAGGTATGCTCTCTAGCTTTGTGTGTGTGAAACTTCCATAGTTTTTTTTTTCTTTCCAATTTACAGACTAAAGGGATACCTTGACCTGAATAGATGGAAGTGTCGGTGGCAGTAAATTGATCCCGAGGAACATCTCTTGTCATATGAGCATGTCCACCTTAATTTAAAATATATATTTAGTTATAGTTGTAGCTAAAATAAGGCTTTAGCTTGAAGAAATACGAAATTAGTCTCATAAATTCTTCTATAAGGTTTTTTTTTTTTTTTTTTTTTTCCTGACCACGAAGGCGCAAATCGTATCTCTTGACTTGGAAGTTTTTCTTTGCATTCTGGATTATGTGCTTAATTGATTATTAGCTTTTCTTTGAGTCCATCTTTCAGAGCAACCACGGTAGTTGCAATACTTTTAGCCAAAAAATCAATATTCAAATGAAGCTTTAGGCAATACCCTTTAGGATTGTCTCCTATATCGATAGTAGGAAGGCATACAATGAACAGAAGACGGACTAGTGGGTGCTTGGATTTTTAATTCATTGTCGAAGTTTTTCTTATATAATTTGTGTATATGCAGGTGGACTATGAAATGGCATTGGAGTATGCCACGCAGAGTGGAGTAAGCGAGGAACCCAGAGAAACAATATACATACAATCATTGGAAGCTGAAAATAAAATGATTGACCTACAAACTCCATTTTTTGTTTTCAGACTCTTTCAGTAGGTTTAGAAAATTTATTTGATAATGAAAAGAAAAGAGAGTGAAGATGATTTTTCCAAATTAAATTTATATCGTGATACATCAGAAACAATTATTGTATCTATTCTTTTCATTCTAACAAATGCCAATAAGATTGATAAGATATGGCACTGAGTTCTGAATAATGTTTATTCGTGCATTTACGGTACAAGTATTTAGATAAAACAGGTAATGACCCCAACACTGAACCCTCTAAGAACACGTTTCCTTGCCGGTTAAAATAATGGGCATTACTGCTAAACCCTCGATAAAAGAAGGGTTTTAATATTATAGGTGATGTATATCTATATGTTATTATTTTATGTCATTATTTAAAATTTATGTCAGTTTTTAAGTTTTTATAATTGAAATTCACTTTTTTTTTTTTTTTTTTTTTTTAATATCTCTCTCATGCTCACTTCACTTTCCGGTTTTTCACTTATTTTTTTTATCTCTCTCACTTTGGGTTTAGTTCCGGAAGTTCAAGTTTTTTTTTATCAAGACTGTATTACCAGATTCTTTTATTACCTTGAAGACTATATTACCAGACTCATCCGCAAATGCTAGCGTGAGGCACCAGCATGTTTTTTGGAACCAAACAGATTAATTGGGATCTCCTAATTCTCTGACCCTGCATACGATGACATAGACCCTTTCTATTTCTTTGACCCTGTATACGATGCTTTTTGCGAATGATTTCTCTGATTGGTGTTGTTGAGACGTTGAGAGTTGTATCGGATGCAAATCAACCACAAATCTCTATCGAAACAATTGCAAGCATATGACTATTTGCTTGAGTTGCGGCAAAAAACATGGTGGAGAATCGCGATTTCGCAGTGTGGAACCACCCTCACTCTCTTGAATTTGAGCTGCGGCAAAAAACGGTGGAAAATCGTAATTTTACAGTGGGGAACCACCCTCACTCTATTAATTGTGAATATTTTGTTCTTAATTTTTTTTAAAAATAATATGACATGGCATTTAAATGGTAATGTGTACATATACATCAATTATAATATCAAAACCCCTCAATAATTGAAGGTATCATAAAATTTTTCTAAAATAATAGCTAAAAGCTGTTTATTGTGAAGATGAAGTCGCGGAATGATAAGTTGGGTTTTGAGTGGTTTTAAAGAGATGAAATTAAGCTGTTGAAATATTTTATACAATCATATCTCATATTTATGATATTTTAAATCCTATCTTGCACTCTCAACTATGATTGTTTTGATTTTTGAAGAGAAAAATTAAGAAAAAAAAAGAAGAATCAATTAAAAATAGTTAGAGAGAGGGGTAAGTTACAAAAGATACTTTTTGAAATAAAATTTATTCAAAAAAGAGATAAGTTAAAAGACGTTTAGGGTTTTTTTTAAGAAGAAAAGAGAGGCATAAGGAAGGTGTATATGAATACAAAAGAGTATAATCATAATAAGGGTTAAATGGACTTTTAGACTATATAAAATATGAGTTTTAATTTTGGTTCATGTAAAAGAATTTCTTTATTTTTTTTTTAATTTTATAAGTATTATTTTTATCCCTATAAAATAAATAAATTTTAATTTTGGCTTTTGTAAATTTTTTTATTATATTTTTATTCCTATAAAACCTAAAACTACTACTTTTGGTATCTAAAGATCATTTTAATGTATATATAATAATTATTTTAAAGATTCATAAAAAAATTTTAAAAGTGTCACATGTAAATAAAATATTAAATACAAATATAGAAAATTCCTCAAATGGTTATATAACCCTTTAATATACATATAGTGAATTAAAAAATATCATATAATAATAGAGTTAAGATGATAGTTTCAAGTTTTATAAAGAGGAAAAAAATTATTTTTTTTATAAAGATCTAAATCAAAATATACTCATTTTATATAAATTAAAAATATATTAAAATTTAATATTATTATCGATAATATAAAAAAATTGTCTCGGTGTGACATGGCCACAACTTCTAAATAGACCCTCACGCTTTGAAGCCTCAAACGCCAAAATTAGTTACTGTTTAGAATAAATTGGAGTAGTAAAACCCATGTATTTATTCAAAGGTCACTAAAAAAAGGCAATTAGAAAAATTAATGCAGATGATAACCACAGCAATAATAATTACTCCGCTAACACTTGTGTTTTTATTAATAGTTAAATACTTAAATTTATTTTCATAAAAATAGTTTTTTTTACACCAATTCATAAAAAGAATAGTTAAATTTATTTATAATATTAAAATTTATTATTCATAAAATTTTGATAAATTCTGGTCTCTTGCGTAGAAGGTAAGGCTCCAAGTGAGAATAAAATGGAAGCAAGTAGTTGGTTTATGAGCTTGAGAATGAAAGCTAAGGAGAAACAGTGAGAAAGAAAAGCACGGTGAGTGGTGAGATTTGAAACTTGAAAGTGTGCAGATTGCATTGTAGCTATGGCGACGAAGCTTCCTGAGATCGCCATTCTTGGAGCTGGTATCTTCGTGAAGACTCAGTACCTTCCCAGACTCTCCGAGATCTCTCATCTCTTCACTCTCAAAGCCATTTGGAGCCGCACTCAGGTCTCATTCTCATCCAAAACGCTGTTAGTGTTTCTTTTCGCTCTTGTCTTGTTCCATTCTCGTTATCCTTTTCCCGCGCAGGAATCCGCTACTTCTGCCGTAGAGGTTGCTCGCAAACACTTTCCCGGAGTGGACTGTAAATGGGGAGATAACGGTCTTCATGACATCATCCAAGACGGATCAATTGATGCTGTTGCCGTCGTTTTGGCTGGACAAAATCAGGTTTCTTATTTCTCTCCTTTCCTCTATTCATTAGCTTCAATTTAAATAAAAATAATCATAATGCCATCTACTTGCATATATTGCCTGTTATATTATGGAGTTTTAGCTCAATTGGTTGACCAGAGTGCGTGAGTTATCATTCGTACCAAGGGGAAATGTTATTTGTCAATCCACACTTTACAAGCTTCTTACCGGTTAGTATCTGATAAGAATTTATAAAGCCTTCACAACCCTCATTTTACAAGTTACAAGTTGGTTTTATAGGACGAGTTCTCCAAATCTAAAATGGTATCAAAACTTATTCTAGATCCATTATCTGGTCACATACTATTTTATCCATCCACGCAACAATCCCAATAGTCTTGGCTACATATATATTGGAAAAAACATTAGTCCCATATTGACTAGAGATAGTCGACTGATATGAGCTTTTAAAGTTTAGGCACTTCTCGTCTTACGAGTTGTTTTTATAGGGATGAGTTTGTCTTTGAATGTTATAAACAAATTATTTGTCAGTCAAGTTCAATTGGAATTAGAAGGGTTTTTCTTCTTGAATTCTTCAGAATTGGCGATTTCTGTGCAGTATTTTATTTTTAAGAGCAATCAATTGTTGCAGGTTGACATCTCACTGAGAATGCTAAGGGCTGGTAAACATGTCCTTCAAGGTAATGATTTTTTTAGATGTAATGTGTTCATGGTTGGTTTGCCAGATATTGCCTTTCTTATGCGGGGCAGTTTAATTGAGTTGGTGAGGAACTTACCTGGCTACTTGACATCATGCCAGTAAACTGATGTTTGATACTCACTTATTTTGGCTTTAATCTTTTGTGCCATTGACTAAATTTTCTGCTTGTTTTTGGATATATTATATGCGTTGGGCCGTTGGCTGCCTAATTTGGCGGATATAAAGAGAAACCTGCGGCATCTTGTAAGTAGTGTGTTTTGTTATAGCAATTATATACTTCTATCTCTATGTAGATGAGCATTTTACGTGGACCTATCTTGGTCCTCTTTTATTGTTATCATTATTATTCTTCATAGTGTGTATGCAAAATCTATTTTATTCCCTGTAAAAAAATATTGACCAAGTCATAAGAGCATTGTTTCACATGATTCTAGGAGAACTAGACCTCAGTTTCTTCATCTTCACATGTTGATATTACTTTACAATCTATCTTCTAAGATTGTATTAAGGTAATGAAGAAGAATTTGGATGTAAGACATGTTGAAAGTAAATTTCTTCAGTGCAATAATACTGAAATCAAACCGAAACTGTGTTGCATTTAGAAACTCCTGAGGACCTCCACACTTTCTAATGCTAATTGTTTCATTTACCTTTGGAAATATGATAGGTTCAATTCAAAGCCTAAATTAAGATGCTATTGTTTTACTGATGAACCAGTACTGACTAAGAATGCAAAGAATTGTCTCATGACTGTCATCTAGTTCATTCAAGTCTTGCTGCGGCTGGGTTAGGGTTTTCATAGAAAAGAGTAAGGTAAAAAAGAAAATTTAGAAAAGAAGAAAGGTGGAGGGTAATATGGCTGCTTACTTGATGTGATACTCATCTATTTGTAAGTGACAATCATGAGTCAAGTACCAAGTTATACACAAGCTGGAGTACAAAATTTCACCAGGGGTGTTGTTGACTATCCCATGATTCCCATTTCAATTGTGTTATAGAATTCTGTTAGGACCCAATGATACTTTTGATAATGACTTGGAAAAATAACGTTCTCTCTATTACATTGATAGCTTCTATAATCGGTGTTCCATGTATATCCCCTTCTAATTGTCAGTTACCTTATCATGCTGGTCCTATAAAATTTGTTGATCATATTGTTATCATGTCTTGTATAAACAATATTTTAATATGCTTTTCTAAAATTTTAAACTATTAGCTTAATTATATATCAATATAATAATGCAGGTACAAGTGAATTGGAAACTGCATTATCTAGCTACAAATCTATTTCTGCTGATGCTCCTGGTCAATTGATTTGGTCTGTGGCCGAAAATTATCGATTTGAGCCTGGCTTAGTAGAGGTATTTGTTTATTTGAGATCTTGATCTATGAATCCAACTTTGCAGTCACATAAGTTTTTTGGCAGTGCAAGAAACTAATTGCTGGCATTGGGAAAATGATGAGTGTCCATGTTATTATTGAAGGATCAATGAACAGTTCAAACCCCTACTTTTCAAGCTCTTGGAGGCGCAATTTCACTGTATGTGCTTTGTGATTAAGTTGCACAATCTTTGTCTATTTAAATTCAAGAGAGCATTTGTCATACAACTTATGCTTTTGGATCGCTTCAATGAACTCTACCATTTTGGCCTAAAAACTAAAAGAACTCTACTATTTAATATAATATTGAAGAATATGTGATATCTTAATATCACAAACTCTACGATAATAATGAATAAGAATGAGGTTTTAATTTTATTCACTCACTCCCAATTTCAAGTTTGAATTATTTATATTACACGACCAATGGAGTAGTGAGACATTCTAACCCATTTTTAATAAGGTTCATTTCAGTTTCATGTATTTTCTTTTCTGAGGCTATATTTGATAGCTAAACTATTGCAAATTCTGAAAAATTTTCAATAACTCATGTTATTAGCATAACACTTTATGCCTTTTTTATCGTAATAAATCCTTTTTTGGTTCCTTATGTGAAGTTATCCTTTTTTCTTTTTGGCAGGGAGGTTTCATTCTTGATATGGGTGTGCATTTCATTGCAGGGTTAAGAATGGTAATCTTAAAGATTTTTTGTATAATTCACAAACTACTTTGTTTATTATCTCATGCCTTTCTGGTATTTCTAGTGAAATTTATAGTGCAGATAATCTCCTTTGATTATTTCTCTTATCAAACTGATACTCTTGGCATCATAATTTGAAGTTATGAACTAGTCGTATAAAAAATACACTTGATTATTGAAAAGTTATTGCTTGTATGATATTTTGACATGCTTATTGTTTCACACTCAACACTACTGAGTGCATAAATTGTGGAAGATAACTGAAAATGACTCTCAAATGGTAAAGTTGCTTGTGATTCTAAAAGTTCCCTTTCAACTTATTTCTCTGTTAGAAATCCTAGAAAAGGGGCTTTTATGCTTGACTTCTATACAATGATGGTCTTTTGGTCTTAACCTTTTCTATGGCAGCTTGTTGGGTGTGAGGTGGTTTCCGTTTCAGCTATGACATCTCATGTGGATTTGACCTTACCTCCCCCAGATAATATATCATCTGTCTTGTAAGCCTCTATTTCTTGGAGTTAAGTTTACAATACATGACTGGAAAGTGGAAATCTAAGATTAATTTTGATATGTTTTGCCCTAGTCATTTGGAGAATGGATGTTCAGGAGTGTTTGTAATGGTTGTCTCCTCCAGATCACCCAAGGCATGTGGTCAACGATCATTCATCTTACAAATACACATATGCTCAACTCATGCCAGGCAGTAGATGTGCTTATTATTCGTGTATTTATTCTCTTAAGCTTTAACTCATAACGTTTAATACATTATAGACCTTGTGGCGAGTTGTTGGCTTGAATGGAACCGTACAAGTTGAGCGTGGATTCCAAGGACAACATGGTTACCTGGTATATACTGTAGTTTCAGTTACTGGTTTTCACAAATAATATCTTAGGTGGGATCTGAGCATTGCTTCAATATCACCCAAGTTGCAAAGTATTTTAACAAAAGCACTGTCAGCTATCTTTCATTTTTTCTCACCTAAAATGCCCGCATTTGTTTTTTGTTTTATGATGCCATATAGGTTACGTTACATGGTGCCGATGGACAAACCAAAAGCTCCTTCTTCCCATTCAGTGGAGTAACAGAAGAACTAAAAGCTTTTATTAATGATGTATCTGAAAACACCCTCAAGGTAATCGAGTACAAAATGCTTCCTCCTTCTCATATTTGAATTCCAAAACAAATTCCTCTCGTTGATTTATCATGTTTCCTTCTTTCCCTCAATTGTATGTCCAAACATTCATGGAACCGTAAATTCAAACAACTTCATGCACATAAAATAAAAATAAATAAATTAAAAACAATCTAAACAAGGTGCTATTCTCTAGTCTAATTTATTCCCTTCTAGCTGAAGGGGAGTCAATTTGAGGCTGAGTCCCGCCTCTCTTTTGTCGAGGGTGCAAGAGATGTTGCTGTCTTAGAGGCAATGCTTGAATCTGGAGCAAGGAAAGGTGAGCTAGTTAATGTGAAAAAATTTTGAGGTAATGGCAACATTATTCAGTGTCTTCCGATAATCACTGTATTGGTCTTGAATATTGAGTCGAGCAAGGCAGTTAAGTATAGATGAATAAGCTGATCAATGTCATTGGATGAAGTTTTAGGATTTGTATAAGTTTATTAAAATTGTTGCTGCTATGCTCTTGAACCCGAAACTTTTAATAACTTGAGGCGGAATATTTGAAATACTACTAATATTTGCCACTTTTATTGAAACACCTTAGGACACTCATAAGCCGGATCCATTATTTTAATATACCATGTAATATTAATACTGTGAGAAATATGGTGCTCTCATATTTCGTTTTCAACCATGAAATGTATATCATCTCAGCTAGAACTTCAAAAATATAATTAATGATTGCCCATGTAGTAGCTCAAGTGATATTATATATGCTCTCGAGCACCTAAGAATTTCTATAATTATGGTGCACTTCGTGGACTGGATTGTGTAGTTAGAAGGGAAGCTTAGCTAAACTGACAGTTATATAATGTATGATTTATTTAAATTTTGGCATATGTAAGAATGTCGTGTGGTTCATGATCATAAAGGATGCATAAAGGATGTACTGTATTCTCTAGAGTACTCGAGATATATATGGTCGTTCTGCATATGTAGGAGAGTTTATATGTACGGTCGTTCTGCATAAAGGATGTACTGTATTCAACCGAATAGGAAACATTTCATTCAGAAAATTCTCTCTATTCTCGAGCAATTCCATTCAAACTTTTTTGGTTCTTAAAAGGATAAGCTAAATCAAACTTTTTCTGTTTTCTGTCTGATAAAAAAAAAAATCTTAAAATACAAGTTACTTAATTATTATAAAAGGAAAAAAAGGTATTTTTTAAAAGGCTTAGTGAAAAAAAAAGAAGGAAAAATAACTAACTTCTCTTATGTTTCTTTCCCTGCATTCTGCTCTTTTTTCCTTGCTTGCAACTATCTTCCTATTCTTTCTTTCTCTTGGGGTGTATCAAGTGAGAACAATTCTCATTTTAATAACGTGAGAACTGTAAGTTTTGATCATATAATAGTTACACTAGGATGGCAACGGGGCGGGGTAGGTACGGGTTTTATGATACCCGTCCCGTCCCCGCGAGTTAAATCCATCCCCGTCCCCGTCCCCGTACCCGCCGGGTATGTGATTTTCATTCCCATCCCCGTCCCCGTCGGGTATCGGGTATACTCGTACCCGTCAATTTTTTTATTTTTTATTTTTTGTAAAAAAAATAATATTTTTAAATTATTTTTTTATTATATTATAATTATAATTAAGTTATTTTTCTATCTCATATTATAATAAATAATCACACATAAAAAATATTAATTTTTTTTAATATAATTAAATTAAAAGTGAGTATTAAATTAAAAATGGAAACGGGGACGGGTACGGGTACGGGACGGGTAAGTACATATCTGTACCCGTACCCGTACCCGGTCAAACCGGGTATTCTCCGTCAAAGTCGGGACGAGTTCGGGTATTACCGCGGGTACGGGTATATTTGCCATCCCTAAGTTACACGACTGCTTAAAAAGGTCATGTATGCCATTTTATATTTATTACTTATTTTGTTAATTAATTTTAACAAATGCTATTAATTTAATTAATTAATTTAGAGTAGTGTTATATGTTTAAAAAAATTATATAATAATTCGTACAATATCATTTTTGTTTATTTCTTCTCATTATTTTATTTATTATGGATAGATAGACAGAATATTTTTATATAAATTATTGCACAATTTTTATAGTATATGTAGCATTATTTAAGAAAGAATGATAAATAAAAAATGGGAATGTGAAGTTGATGAAGAAAACTTCATTATAACATGGGAAGAGTGAAATCAATTACTCTTTTGTGTTCTTTTTAATAAAATTTAATTAATTAATTCATTATGATTAAAAAAAATAGCTAATCAAGTTAATAATATTTTTTTAAAAAAAAATATCTCTAACATTAATGAAATATTATTTATTTATTTTTTAAAAATATTTTTATTATTTCATTCTTTTAATTACTCATCATTAATAATTTTTTTCTTTAATTTCTATTGAAAATATGAAGAATCCAACTAAACTTTCCAAACTGCACTTCATATATTGTAAAAATAAACTCACAAAGTGACTAAAATATCAATGTATTTCATTACTGTTTATTAAATTAAAAAAATACTCATAATTACGGGTATGTTTTTTTTATGAGAAATGTATGAGACATTATTTGATTGTTATTTATTTTTATTAATTATATTGAATATTGATTGTTATATATATAAAAAAGTAGTAAATAAGACTTCTAAATTAATTTTTATAAAAGGGACGGAAAGAATTATCACCTTGAGCTGAAGCATAAGAATACATACACGTGTGTGGTTAAGTCCTAAATAGACTACTAAGGTAAATATTATTATAAATATTATAATATTGTATTTTAGATAAGTTTGTAACTTTCTTAATAGTTATTTTAATAATGATATTTACAATAATTGTATTGATTCATAATATATACTTTTTTCGTTTAAATTGTTTTTAGTGTTTATAATTATAGTTTTTTTTGGTCCTATATAATTATTTTTTAAAATAGTCAATGTAAGCTTTACCTTTTTTTTATTCTTATTATATTATTTCAGCCTTTATAATATATATATATATATATATATATATATATATTCTATAATATTTTATTCTTTTTGAGTTGATTTTTTGAAAAAATAATAAGAACTAAGCAAAATATTCACATATTAGAAGATAAAAAGAAAATAATAGTATATTATAAAGACAAATGAAATTATAAAAATCATAATATTTTTTACAAATAAAAATAAAAATCAATATATTACATAAAAAGGATTTAGGTAAATCTTTTACAAAAATACATGATAATTAACTTTTTAAAATAAAAATCGTTAGTACGGTCCAAACATAATGATCACCTGTAAATAAAACTGAATCTGTCGTGTGGGAGCAATGATTTAGGTGTTTGTCGACTTGTCTTTTCAAAACACGCATTCTATACTCTTTTCACTTTTCAGAGAAGGTTCATGCATTATTAGACATCATCACCTTCTACTTCTTCCACCTAAAAAACATACTAAAAGACATCATCACCTTGTCCTCATCCTATTTCGCGATAAAATTTCAAAATTTTAAATATAATTTTGTTTCTCGTAAAAATTATTATTTAAATTATTTTTCTTTGTAAACTAACTAAAATGATTTATGAAATACACTCTCATGTCGCTTTTTAGTCAAACACTAAATCCTTTCCTAAATTTTTGTGTATCAATGGGAATAAAATTCCAAAGTTGGCCACTCACTTTTAATCTTAATATATTTTTTCTGCAACTATCTTTTCCAAAAACCTCTTAAAAATGAATATTTCATGTCTCTTTCCTCTGCTAATAAAAAATCATAGAAGTAGAAAAACACAATTAACTCTTCAAAATATAAGCACATTTCAATAAATACGAACGATGAATTACGTGCTTAATTTTTCAGCAGTGAATTTTCGCAATTATTGTTTAGACATAAGCTACATAATATAAGATTTTGTTTAAATCATACTTTCGAAAATAAACAAGAAAAATTAAAGACGCACTCGATCGTCCTTTGTACATTTTTTTTTGCAATTTTTAGTTTCATAACTATAAAAGATTGGTTCACCATACGTTGAAAAATAAGAAAGAAATCAACGAACCTCAAAAAAAAAAAAAAAAAGAAAGAAAGAAAGAAATGACTCCGAAATCAAACTCACTAGTCAAACGTGGAAATAGTCGAGAAACATGTGGGGATGTGAAATACAAAAACAAACACGATTGGTGTCTCTTAACTTATTCAAAATTTAAATTCTAATTTAATATAGAATAAACTATATTAAGAAAAGTATTTATAGAAGAATAAAAATGTAATTTAATCAAATATTTTAAATATAATTAAAAAATATATTTGAGCGTACAATTGTACTAGAAATATAATTACTTTGTTATTCTTTTCTCCTTTTACCTTACTATTATTGTTGGACCACACTTTATAGGACAACAACCCCACCAACAATTCCAATGCAAATGTCCCCCCTTTACCATTTGGTAAAAAGATCGAAAGAAAGAAAGACTATATTAAAAAATTTGCTTTGATTATTAGTTCCAAGATATAAAAGTTAGTTAAAGGTTAAAGATACGTGTGTTTGAAGGTATAATAGTGTATTTTTAGGAATTATAATCTCAAGAATTATATATGGCTCGAATTTTATTTTAAAAATAAAATTTACTTAGATAGAAATGAAAAAAATAAAAATAAAAAAGGAAATTTGAAAGAATGAAATAAGTGTTATGACTATTTAATGATGATTGTCCATTATTATTTACATTTCACTTTAATATTATTATTTTATTTGTAACCATTTATATTTATAAATAAATTCTTTTGTTAGAAACAATAAGGACAATTACTTATGGTAAAAAATAACTTTTATTTTGGCGGAAGTATATGTTAATTTACCTTTCATAGTGGGAATAAAATTAAGAGAAATATGAACGTTATGGATGAATTAAATTCGTTACTTTTTGTAAAATATTTAAACGGAACCAGATTTAGTATTTTGTTTTTAAAGCAGATGTAGCATTTTTAAAGTCGCATATTCATTCGTTAAATTGCAATTCAAGTATATGGAACCAAAGACAAGACAACTAACTAACAAGCTTTATTATAATTAGATAGTTTTTTTTTACAGCAACATAATTAGATAGTTGAAGTTCTTTAATTAGGAGTTCGATTCTTAACTACATATATGAAAATTTTGTAGGAAAAAAAAATCACTTTAGTAATATATATGTCTTAAAATAAATTAATATTAAATTATTGATTGTGGATGTCTATTGTGTAAAAACCAGAAAAGACAATTGAATATATAAATATTCAATTATAAAAACCTAAGTTAAATAAAATTTTAAATAATTATTTTCACAATAATTCTTAAAATTGATTTTAAATATCTAAAAAAATACCAAGTTTTTATTATAAAATACTTATTATATTATAAGTACACATCTTAATAAAATTTATCTAAGAGAAAAAAAATGGATATACACTAATAGTTCAATATAGCCTGTCTTTGTCATCTATCATAAATATATTATATAATAAATTTATTAACTTTTATAATAATTATCTTAAAAATTATATAAATACTTTTTTAATTAGCTGGTGGTGAATTATTTTACTAAATTTTAATTCAATAAGTTAAATTACCACGTGTCAACTTTCAACTTCCATTATAATCAACTCTTCCGCTACTTTTATCAAAGCACATTTTCGTTAACAAATCAGTTAATCACATTCCCTTAACCTGAAACAAAAAGAGCCACAAAATATCAAATTCCTCGAACGTGTGCCTCGGGTTTAATTCTACCATGTTCCCCTAAACTGAAGATCATATTTACTTTAGCACAAGCTGTTATAGGAATAAGCACCATTATTTAAATGGAAAGCTATATACATTGATATTTTCTGCCAAAAGAGTTATATTATCAAGGTTAATTTCTATGTATTGTGGTGTAATTATTATTTTTTTACAGTAACCAACAAAAATTATTATTATTATTATTATGATTTTCAAAATAGTTTTTATAAACAACAACAAACACATACACCACACATAATTATTTATAATTGAATGATAGTATGATTTTTTTCATCACATTAATGATTTTTTTCTCATTTTTTTATCTCTATTAAAAAAATTTACTATAAAGATAATTTCTCCCAGACAAAAGGAAGAGACAAGAGTTGCAGAAGGTAGTTTGCTGTGCTGATATATAGTTCCTTTTATGTGTGAGAATTAATGCATTATAGAGAATCAGTTTTCAACCGATCACACGTTTTTCTTATTTCGTTTCATGTTAATTTCACAGATTCACTACGTAGTTCCTTTTGTGTTGGTCTTTTGTGCACCAAGAAGAACTTAGGAAGATAGCTGCACCTAGCAGCAGTGACGTTTGAGGTCAGTAATGTATCTTCTATATATGTTGCGTGTGCGCGTGCATGAGCTTCAAAGAACACCAAACATTTACCAAAAATATTTGGTTTGAGTTGTTGTGGTAGTTGAAGAAACACTACTAATACACAAAACCTGCTACATGAAAAAGAATCCATATAAACCAAAAAAATGCAACACGCTCAACTTTTGCCTTTTCCTTGTGCCATGTTTATTTGGATGAAATGTTTCTCTTGAGAAAATCTGTATACAGTAGTAAAACACAAGTTCTGAATTGATGGTTCTTTAAACGCAGCAGCAGCAGGTGCATTTCTTCTTTTAAGGCTCACTCTTCGTAAATATTTAGTCGAGTCTGTTTTAATGTAAAATTGAAGTGCTTCTGAGAGCTTCTCAACTGAAAATAATGTTTTTGTTCAGTAAAAAAAGCTCTTAAAACTGCTTCTAAACGTATCCAAAAAGACTTTGAGCTTTCTTCATCTGAAGTGTTCTTTTACTTACAAAATGAGAATTCATGCAGGTTAATTGGTGAGTGTAGTGTCTAAGAGAGGAAGATGCATAAGCCAGCAGAGGCATTTGAGTTTGCTCTCAAGGAGACCTCACCCAACATAGGGGCAGGTTCTGTCATGAGGGACAAGCTATCCTGCACCTATGATCTGGTTGAACAGATGCAGTACCTCTATGTTAGAGTGGTGAAAGCAAAGGATTTACCAGGGAAGGATGTTACTGGTGGTGTGGATCCCTATGTTGAAGTGAAGCTTGGAAACTATAAGGGCCTCACCAAGCACTTTGAGAAAAAGTCCAACCCTCAGTGGAATCAGGTTTTTGCCTTCTCCAAAGAGAGGATTCAAGCTTCTGTTTTGGAGGTGGTGGTGAAAGATAAGGATGTTGTTGTGGATGACTTTGTGGGGGGAGTGATGTTTGATCTCAATGAAATCCCAAAACGTGTGCCCCCAGATAGCCCTTTGGCTCCACAATGGTACAGGTTGGAAGATAGGAGAGGTGACAAGGCCAAGGGAGAGTTAATGTTGGCAGTTTGGATGGGGACTCAAGCAGATGAGGCATTTCCTGATGCATGGCATTCTGATGCAGCAACTGTTGGTCCTGAGGCTGTTGCAAACATAAGATCAAAGGTTTACCTTTCACCTAAGCTTTGGTATGTCAGGGTCAATGTTATTGAAGCTCAGGATTTGGTGCCAAGTGACAAAAGCCGGTATCCTGAAGTTTTTGTGAAGGCTAATCTGGGGGTTCAGTTTTTAAGAACTAGAATATCTCAAATTAAGACCATAAATCCTATGTGGAATGAGGACTTGATGTTTGTTGCTGCTGAGCCATTTGAGGACCCCTTGGTTCTGACTGCAGAAGACCGGGTTGGGCCAAACAAGGATGAAATCCTGGGGAGGTGTGTGATTCCTTTGCACATTGTGCAAAGGAGGTTGGACCATAAGCCTGTGAACACAAAGTGGTTTAACCTTGAAAAGCATGTGGTTGTTGAAGGGGAGAAGAAGAAAGAGAGTAAGTTCTCAAGCAGGATACATTTGAGGATTTGCTTGGAAGGTGGCTACCATGTGTTGGATGAATCAACTCATTATAGTAGTGATCTTAGGCCAACTGCAAAGCAGCTTTGGAAGCCTAGCATTGGAATTCTGGAAGTTGGGATAATAAGCGCACAAGGGCTAATGCCAATGAAAACAAGAGATGGTAGAGGAACCACAGATGCTTATTGTGTTGCTAAATATGGACAAAAGTGGATCAGGACTAGGACAATCGTAGATAGTCTTGCTCCAAGGTGGAATGAGCAATACATTTGGGAGGTTTTTGATCCATGCACTGTTATCACAATAGGGGTCTTTGATAATGGTCATTTACACGGGGGAGACAAATCAGGTGGATCAAAGGATTCAAGAATAGGGAAGGTGAGAATTAGGCTATCCACTCTTGAAGCTGATAGGGTATACACACATTCTTACCCTCTTTTGGTATTGCACAATTCAGGTGTGAAGAAAATGGGAGAAGTGCAATTGGCTGTAAGGTTCACAAGCTTATCTTTGATAAACATGTTGTGTATGTATTCACAGCCCTTGTTGCCAAAGATGCACTACATCCATCCTCTATCTGTGATTCAGCTGGACAGTCTTAGGCATCAAGCTATTCAGATTGTGTCAATGAGGTTGAATAGGGCTGAACCACCCTTGAGGAAAGAGGTAGTGGAATACATGCTAGATGTGGATTCACACATGTGGAGTATGAGAAGGAGCAAAGCCAATTTCTTCAGAATAACCAAAGTTCTAGGAGGGTTGGTAGCCCTTGGAAGGTGGTTTGATCAGATATGCAATTGGAAAAACCCTCTCACATCCATACTCATTCATATCCTTTTCATAATATTGGTTCTTTATCCAGAGCTAATACTTCCCACAATTTTCCTTTACCTTTTTCTGATTGGAATTTGGAACTTCAGATGGAGGCCTAGACACCCTCCTCATATGGACACTAGACTATCACATGCTGATGCTGCTCATCATGATGAACTAGATGAAGAGTTTGACACATTTCCAACCTCAAAATCATCAGACATTGTTAGGATGAGGTATGATCGTTTGAGAAGCATTGCAGGGAAGGTGCAAACTGTTGTAGGTGACCTTGCCACTCAAGGAGAAAGGTTCCACAATCTGCTAAGCTGGAGAGACACAAGAGCTACCACACTCTTTGTGATATTCTGTTTCATTGCTGCACTAGTTCTCTATGTTACTCCTTTCCAAGTTGTGTCCCTTCTCATTGGCTTCTATGTCCTAAGGCACCCCAGATTCCGCCAGAAACATCCTTCAGTACCATTCAACTACTTCAAGAGGTTGCCTGCTAGAGTAGATAGCATATTGTAAACATAATTGCCTTGATCAGATATTTTCAAGCCAGGGAAGAACAATTGTGCAACTTGCCCCATCATCAAAATGGCTAAGATAATATGTCAAGTTTGTCCATATAAACTGTAAGTGTATAATTTCATGTCACTGCTATTATGCCTGTCTAATGTGAATTATGAATGGTTTAGCTAGATTTTCCTTGTAACCCTGTGATGTTTTCAGTGTGCCAAACTAGTCATTATTATTTTCAGTGATTTCAAGTATAGTTGATGTTACTAATGGACTGTCTCATTCTATTGGAGCCAGAGCCATCATAGTTGATTATAAGCCCTGCAACAAATCTTTCCTTCATCCCCAAAAAACAAACAAGCATTTAAACTGAACAATACTTCTAAGAGATAAATAAAAGGATAACACTTCCTTGCAGTGTCATAGGAATTGTTAGTGTTGTTCTTCGATCAGAATTAAAGTTTTATTGCACTAATATGTATACATCAAATGTCATCGCATATTATTAAGGTGAGTTGAAACTCTAACTCCGATGGAAGAATCATGCCAATAACAACCATGATATTGTCTCTAAGTTTTGTTTGAAATAGAATGCAATATTGAATGAAAGAGTTTGTTTAATGACAAATGTAACCATTCTTTGCTTCAGAATTAGAAACCATGGCTTGATGTACGCGTTGCCTCTGCCCTGCCAATTGGCAAAACACCAAATAATACGAGTTCCATAATTTTGTAATTGTTATTAAGAATTGCTCAAAGTATGAAAATTTATCTTTATTGTAGAAATGTCATTTTCATAAAAAAGGTTACTGTTTGTCAATGAACTTTTCATAGTGCATCTAATTAATTTTGGCTTATGGCTGCAGCGATGTTTGACCGAGACTAGACTGTAGTACTGCACTAAACCAGGCATTAACCCCATAATTAGCATCACATTCATAATCACCATTTAGTTGACTTGTTAATATGTTTTCAGAAAGTCATTTTCATTACCACTGCAAAAGGAAAAAAAAATGATATCAATTTTTTTAAAACTTATTTATTGATAATTTATTTGTGCAAATTGATTGGACAATTGCATGCCAATCAATACAATTTTTCTTACAAAATGTTTGGAAAAACATAACAATATTCAAGTGCCAATCTGTAATATATATATATATATATATATATATATACATCTGTGGGACATATTCCATCTCATCTATTTTTATTTTTATCAAGAGTGATCGATCACAAGAAAGGAGTCATTTGAGGAAATTTTAAATTTGAACCCATAAAAATGGCTCAGTTGGGTTGATTAGTATTTGTTCAATTTGTGGCTGTCAAACTAGTCAACTCAAGCTATCTATAAAATGAGTCATTATATTTAAATGTTTAAAAAGCAAAAATAAAAAAAGAGAGAGAAATTGAAAAAAAGAAATTAAAAAAATATATTTTATCTAAAAATTTCAATCTAAAAAAAGAATAAATAAAATTAAAGATTAAAGTTCATAAACATTAAGTATTTTTATATATTAATATAGGCGGGTGAGGTGTTAAATGTTTTAAAACTTATACCTTATTCGATTATCCGAATCCATACATTATTAAAACAATTCAGGCCATCAACCTAATTCATTCTGGTTTTTATTTTTAGCACGAAATTAAAGTTAGTCAACTTGGTCAGAAGATCAATCCAATTTATAATCACGCATGCTATTTTTATATAAACTAAAACAATCTCACAATCACAAATCTATTACCTTTCTTCCTTTTTTAACAGTTATTTAAGATTGTCATACACAGATTAATAAATACAATAAAATTTTATGTTTGTCATGCAATAACTTTTTCTTATTATACTTTTTTCATTTTTTTCATAATAATACATGTAAATTATAAGAGTAAATTAATTAAAAGTTAAATAAGATATAAGAGTATAATTTACAAGATAATAAACAATATACTCTTAAACTTTGAAATGACATATAAACAAAAACAATTTTTTTCCTAAATAAAAAGGAACTGAGATAGTAATATGTATTTCTTTGTATATGTTAAAATATATTTTTAGGGTATTAAGGATTCATTTTCCAGCTGACATAACCCATTAACATAACCCATAATTAGCATCTTAAAATTTGACATTCATCAGCTGATGTTATAAATTATTTATTATTTTCTTGAGGTAAAGTATTCTTAATCTAATTATTTGATAACTACATTATTTTTATATCGTTAGAAAGTCAATTTCAAATAAAAAAGAATATTCTTTTTCATCTGCGAAATTGCGTGGGGATAATCCCAAGAAATATAAAAGTACAGAACAAAATAGTTTTTAATTAAAGAGCATCAAATAAAAATAAAAAGAGACAGAGAGGGCAAATACATAATTTAAAGGTACTACTTTTTGTCGTATCAATACAATACATGTGTGGTCTATACTTTTGATGAATTATGTGATCTAAGGTAACACTAATTAAATATAAAATATATACAAGAGAAAAGTTAAAGGCTATGGAAGTTGGAAGAAAGGTGAAGTAATTGTATATTTTAATTAGATATAAAACATATACAAGAGAAAAGTTAAAAGTAAAATTTAAAGAATCCAATTAGTCTGAAATATATAAGAAATGAGGAATTTCTTGTGGGAACTTGAGTTCAACAACTCCATATCTCTCTCCCTCTCTCTCTCTTTGGGAGCCTCAAGCAACTCCAAAATAATATGGGATGAATTAGAATCTATTTAGCTACACAAACATGCACGTGTTTGTTTGGAGGAAAATAAAATAAAAAGAATATTTTAAAAATATATAATCTATTTTGGTGTAAAACAATAACCTATTTAATTTATTTATTTGAAGCAGAAGAAGAAGATTAGAGATTTTTTATTATTATTATTTTTGTTTCTTCTATAATGTGATTACATGAAGGATTTAAAAAGAAACAAAATATATATATATATATATATATATATATATATATATATATATATATATATTTAACAGCTATGATTGAATTATTCTTAGTTAAAACACTTGAATGTAAAGACTTTAGAAAAAAATATTTTATTTTCTTTCCTTTTTCTCTTAGAATTTAACTTAGTAAAATGTTAAATATTTATCCGTGATCTCATTCTATTGGAATTTCTGTAGTTATTTCACGTAAAAGATTATAACTATGAGAAACAGGTCTTGTAGTCTCACCAAAACCTACCTCCATTTAATTCACGAGGGTTTTTCAGCAAGCTAACATTTAATTATTCTAAATATACCACAGACTCAAGAACTTGTTTGCTATATTGACCTACCGTGCCCTAATTAAAAAAAAAAAAAATTTCCTACGTCAATCATTGATTAGAAATCAGAATAATCAATTGTACATGTTCTGGACGAAATATGTCAAAATGAATAATCAATAATCCATCTTCGCAAAATATAATATATTACGACAATATTAAACAATAAGAAATGAGAGACACTTCATATAGGCAAACACCAAATAATACTATAACGATTTTGCAATTTTTGTTAAGGATGAATCAAACATCATATATCATATTTATTTTTATTAAAGAAATGTCATTTTCATGAAAAAGGAACCATTTGTCATTGCACTTCAATTGTATCTAATTAATTTCATGGTTGCAACGATGTAGTCATGGCGAAAGCGAAATCACAACGGCCGGCCCGAATCTATGAGACTAATCCAGAGATTAATCCCATAACTCTATTAATTAACAAAATATTCATAATTAATCACCACTTATTGCTGACTTCTTGATAATTAGCTTTACAATCATTTTCGTTTGATCAGATCAACAATAACATGCTGATTAATGTTAATAAGTTCTTGAGTAATGCAAACATACATTTTATTATCGAGGAAATTCACAAGAATAAGATTCATGTCGAATTTCACTTGATAATAAAGAGCAGAGTGAAAGAATGTGACAAATTACTATAGGTTGCTAGTAGAATTTGTCATTAATACAAACTTTCCTACAACATTTCAGAAAAGAAAAAATAAATCAATTGCCAAGCTGTGAATCAAAAAATATCTATCATCCTATGTATTATATATTCTTTCCTTTTCTTTTTCAAACAAAGCATGTATTTCCATTTTCTAAGCATTGCCAATTTTCATTTCCATGGATATAATAGTATTAGGCTTAAAATGTCAATTTTAATGTTTATTCTCAAGTATACGAAATTGCTTCAAGAACCAAACTATAATTTATAAAATAAAAGTACAAGTAAAATTTTCTGCTACATCACACAAACAAAGAAATAGTAAAAGCAAATATATCATAAATGATAAATTAATAAAATCATTATTTAATAATGTACTAATGGACAAAGATGATTGTCAAACAAAGAAAAAGTTCTCGAATATTCTTAGTTTTTTTAATTAAGATAGGTTTACTTTAACACTATATGTAAGGGTAAAAGAAGATTATTTTGAATTTGGAAGGCAAATAAAGATCCACCCCAAAAACTCTCAAGTGCTGAGAAATTTTTTGATGGAAGATATTGTAGAGTCTTGTTCAAAAACTCTTACAAGCCAGTCATCTGTATTTGTAAATTCTTAGTTAATTATAGCATAACATACGTCATTGAACATTCAATCTTACCAACAAGTTAATTAAAATAAATTTAGTTTGAAAAAAAAAACTATAGAACTTAAACAAACTACGAATCTAGAATATATGATACTTGAGAATCTCTTCATTAAGAAATCTTGCCAACACCAAATCCAAGTTCACGAAGGATGAATTAGAGAGAGCCACGTCCTCACGAAATCAACAAGCATATACCATAAACTTCGAAGTTATAAAGCAAGTTAGATAACTATGGGTGGTTGACTAATCATTGTTGTGTCTTTATGCAGAATGCATTAATTCATTAAATAAACACACTTCATTGTGAGCTTTGGAAATTCCGTTGTTAATCACAACACACCAGATTGATAAGAAGCACAATGAGATTATTCGAATCTTGAAGGAATAACCGCAGTTAATTATCATCTCTCATTGTGTAATAATAAACATCTGCCTCGGGTTTACCTGTTTATGTTATTTGAAAGAGAAATGTTGTATCCCCTTGAAAATCTTTCTACAATTTTTTTCACAACCTTATAAAGAAATTAAATAAGATAAATAAATGTATTTACCTCTTAGAAATATAAATTGCATCCAACACTTATACTTACCATACAAAAGAAAGTAAAAATAAGACTCTTGTTTCAATAATTTATATTCAGTATTAATTTATATTAATATTAAAATAATGTTTGGTCAGTAGAAAGATTTAGAATTATTGTATCTGAATTTGTGATAGTATTGTGTTTGTGCTGCATAAGAGATTATGATTTAGCTAAAAGAGTTATTACTACAAGGATGAACTAAAATTATTGTCGGTATTGGACGGATTCCTCAAAGGGAATATTTCTATATCCAAATGCTATGTTGGCATGTGTTATACATAAAAAGAGAAACTCTCGTAGTTATCGAGACCGATTGAACAAACAGTATCAACTTGTCGCCACATAGGAGTTCGGACTTTTGGACCCTTCTTTTATATATTACTACAATGAGCTAAGCTTAATTCATTCTTCTAAGCATAAAAGTACAACCGAAACAATTGGTCATTTTTTCCTCACATGCCATTTGGCATCAACTAGAAACAAATTAACGTGTTCCATGACCACCGAGGTAACTATGTAACTACTTTTCTTTCTCTTCAGTCTTTTCTAGCTTATAACCATTTCTGCTTTCACTCATGGCCATGCCTGGCGATGAAAGCATCATCAACATGTTTCATCTTTGGTCTGAGAGTCTATGTGATATTTTCCCACAACTTACGTGTGTGTTGCATGTGTTATTCACTTCAAGTTTACGAGTTTATGCTGACAATGACATTGTAATTACAGCAAGTGCTGCATGTAATAATGCTCCAAGTTGATTGAGAAGTCCTCATCAAGATTGACAAGCAAGTTCTGTATACTCCTCATCTCTAAGGTATTTGTCGGTTTAAGTTCTCTCATGTCAAAACATATTTCTGCAATTTCTTAGTATCAAACAGCAAATAAAACTAGTAAAACTTGGTCTTTTCTGAATTTGGCGACTTCCTATAAGGAAACAAAATACCTTGTTTATATAGAAAAGAGTTTCTTTCTATTTCAAATCCTGTTAAATTTCATTTCGAACTTTCTTTGTCATTTGGTTGTGTTTCTTAGCTGCTCCAGTTATCTGACATCAGCATACTAATATAGACTCCTAAAGTTTGCTAATCTAAACGGTTGAGTTTGAACATTTTTATGCCATTTATAATCTACCACCACAACTCTCAACTACTTAAGCTTGGACAATTGGAATAAATTAGAGCTTCATATTAAATGTTTTTGAAGTTTCTGGTTCTTTTGTTACCGTATGCTGAGTCCTAACTACATTTTTGAGTCCACAAACTCCTTCCTCTAAATACTGTAAGAAGTGAAAGCTTTAGAGCAGTGGTCATGATCATGACATTATTTTTCTGTACTATGTAATTGTGCTTTGCTATGAATACAACTAAAGCAACTGAAGTTGAATGCAATCATTGGACCAAGTTGTCAACTGATCTAATTCTAAACAAATTCCACAGGTTTCAGTTTTTGAATTCAGAGATGGATCCAGAAAGATCAATAGAGGACCAATTCTCCAAGCTACACCCTTCCATGCCAGTAAACACCAGAATTGGAATAGTGGGTGCTGGTCCAAGTGGCATATCAGCTGCATACGCACTGGTCAGGCTTGGTTATAACAATATCACTGTCTTAGAGAAACATCACACAGTTGGTGGCATGTGTGAATCTGTAGAAATTGAAGGTATTCTATATCTTAATAGAGAAAGGCTAGAAACACTCTTTGACACACTCTTTTGGACATATTTTCTCTAATTAGTTGGAATTTATCGGAAATTATAAAATTTAGTGGATATCATATCCTATTTAACGAATTTCTCTGATAATTTTATAATTTTCAATAAACTTTAACCAATAAAAAAAATATTAAGTGGAGTGCATTGTTATCACTCGTTATCTTAATATAACTCTCTTGAGAATTAAATTGACTATGAATTTTAATTATATATGTTCTATACAGGAAAAGTTTATGATCTAGGTGGCCAAGTTCTGGCCGCAAGCAGTGCTCCAGTCATCTTTCAATTGGCAAAAGAGACAGGCTCTCCACTAGAAGAAATGGATTCCCACAAGCTAGCTGTTATTGATAGTTCCACTGGAAAGTACCAAGATGTTAAAGTTGCTGATGATTATGTATCTGTCATGTCACTTACATTAGAAATCCAAGTTAGTCTACTGTTTATCTTTCATAGACATATAAAGAAAATTCTTTAGTATCTATGACTTGACAGTTGGAAGTTTAATGATGTTAATTCTACTTGTGATACAAACAGGAAAAGGTGAAGAATTCTGGTCGTTTGGGGGTTCATGCTGTCAGTGAAGTTGCTTCAGACTTAGCTCCAGATTATGTTGAGCGTCATGGGCTCAAATCTGTTCCTAAATCTGTGGCTTATGGTTACACTGCTTCAGGATATGGATTTATTCAAGACATGCCTTATGCCTACATTCATGAATTCACTAGAACTTCCATGGCTGGAAAAATTCGACGATTTAAAGGTGGATATACGAGCCTTTGGCAGAGAATTGCTGAATCAATTCCTATAAAACTTCACTGTAACACTGAGGTGTTGGCAATCAAGAGGAACTCTGACTGTGTCAATGTTAATGTCAAGGGCCGAAATGAAAGTGAAACTATGGAATTTGATAAGATCATCATCTCGGGTAACTTTCCTTTAAAATATGGAAGAACATATAGATCAGTGCCTTCAACTTGCATAGGTACGAACACTTCTCACTGCTTCATATTTACATATTTATTTTGTTATGAATTTAACTAGAATACAGTTAATTAAAATACAACAATAATATAAGATTTTTTACATTATCATTCAATAATTAATTGACAAATAAATTATATAATAACATATTGTTAGATTTTGTAATAATCACTTTAGAAGTAATATCTAGGATAGTTTCTAATTAGTTGACTATCTTTATGCTGATATTATATCAAAATCAATCTCTTTTCTTGTGGTAGAGTGTGAAACAGAAGTAATGGATGTAAGTGAGCTTGAAAAGGATTTGTTCAGCAAAGTAGAAACAAATGACTACTACACAACTGTTTTAAAGATCAAAGGGCTAGAACATATGCCTGTTGGATTTTATTATTTTAATGAATATATGGAAGATCCCAGCACAATTGGAAATCCAGTTGCCATGCAGAAGTTTTATGCTGACACTAACATATTCTTGTTCTGGTCCTATGGAAACTCTGCTGATATTAAGGGACCAACTGTCACTGAGCTTGCAATCAAATCAATAGAATCCATGGGGGGTGAGGTTGAGAATTTCATTCTTCAACGTCGATTTAAGTATTTTCCTCATGTTAGCAACCAAGGTATTATTTTTCAGTAGTTTTCAAGTTCCATTTTCCCCTTTGAAGCAAGAATTCTAAATTTTGAAGCTTGAATGCAGATATGAGAAACGGGTTCTATGAGAAGTTGGAGTCAGAACTTCAAGGTTCAAGGAATACTTATTATGTTGGAGGGCTTATGGCATTTGAGCTTACAGAGAGAAATTCATCTTATGCCATGGGTTTGATCTGCAAGAACTTTGCAAATAAAAGTGATTTACCAATATTTCCTTACACCAAGGTAAATTAGCACTTATATATTATAACCAGTCATTGATTTGAATAATCTGGATTTTACATACTTTGGGGAGTCGTGTTTTCCAAATAGAGCTGCACTTACTATAAAAATGTGTTATGCAGAGTTTGTTTCCCATGCAAACTGAGTTCCAGAAAAAGGAGCCTAAACAACTAGATGAATTGACTGGAGTGCAATTTCCCAATTTGCCTACTTTGAATAGCTATTTAAAGCACTGGGGAACTCATCCAGTAACTCAAAGCAGAACTCTTTATACTTGGATAAATGAAGGAGGGGCAGTGGCTGGCAAGAGGACTTATGAAGAACAACATTTAAATGCTTCTTGCATTGCACATAAGCTCTTAACAAGCCAAAAGCCAGTTATCAAGCCCGGTGACAGGGTTCTCCTAGTCTATGTTCCTGGCCTAGATTTCATTGATGCCTTCTTTGGGTGTCTAAGAGCTAAAGTTTTACCAGTTCCAGTTCTTCCCCCGGATCCCATGCAGAGAGGTGGACAAGCACTTCTAAAAATTGAGAACATTGCCAAGTCATGTGGCATAGTAGCAATTTTATCAACGGTAGGTTACCACTCAGCAGTGCGTGCAGGACTAGTGAAAAGTTTGATCACATTAACTGGAAAAAGTGGGAAATCCACAGCTCAATGGCCTAAACTTCCCTGGCTGCACACTGATACTTGGGTCAATAACTCAAGAAATTTGGCTAAGGAAGATGCTGATGATCAATGTGAATCTCACCCTGGTGACATATGTTTCCTGCAGTTTACCTCAGGTTCAACTGGTGATGCTAAAGGAGTCATGATAACACATGGAGGGCTCATTCACAATGTGAAGTTGATGAGAAGTATATACAAGAGCACCTCAAGGACAATGCTAGTGAGTTGGCTTCCTCAGTATCATGACATGGGGCTGATTGGAGGACTTTTTACAGCTCTTGTTAGTGGTGGATCTGCTGTGCTGTTTTCACCAATGACATTTATTAAGAAACCACTCTTATGGCTTGAAACAATCAGCAAGTATAAAGCAACTCACAGTGCTGGCCCCAACTTTGCTTTTGAGCTGGTGGTTCGAAGGTTAGAGTCTGAGAAAGACAAGCTTCAGAGTTTAGACCTTTCATCCATGATTTTCCTTATGGTTGCTGCTGAGCCAGTAAGGGTGAAGACCTTGAAAAAATTTCTCGAGTTAACATCTCCTTTTGGCTTATCTCAAAAGGTGATGGCTCCAGGATATGGCTTAGCAGAAAACTGTGTGTTTGTCAGCTGTGCTTTTGGAGAAGGTTGTCCAATTGTTGTTGACTGGCAGGGAAGAGTTTGCTGTGGATATGTTCATCCAGGTGATGCAGATGTTGACATCCGAATAGTTGATCCAGAGAGTGGTGAAGAGCTTGAGGAAGATGGAAACGAAGGAGAAATCTGGATAAGTAGTCCAAGTGCAGGAATAGGATACTGGGGGAAAGAAGAAATGAGTCAGAAAACTTTTAGAAATGAGCTTCAAAACCATCCTGGACGTATCTACACAAGAACTGGAGACTTGGGAAGAATAATAGAAGGGAAGCTATTCATCACTGGGAGAATCAAAGATCTTATCATTGTGGCTGGAAGAAACATCTACTCAGCAGATGTTGAAAAGACAGTTGAAAGTTCATCTGAATTTCTTCGTCCGGGGTGTTGTGCAGTCGTTGGTGTTCCTGAGGAAATTTTATCAGCAAAGGGGATTTCCCTGCCAGATGGTTCTGACCAAGTTGGCTTGGTTGTGGTTGCTGAAGTAAGGGATGGTAAAGCAGTTAGCAAAGATGTGATCGAACACATTCAGACTCGTGTGGTTGAAGAACATGGAGTCACTGTTGCTGCTGTCAAGTTGATCAAGCCAAGAACCATCAGCAAAACAACCTCAGGAAAAATCAAGAGATTTGAATGTCTCAAACAGTTTGCAGATGAAACACTGAACTTGGTGCCACAGCCTATTTTGACAAGGAAATCACTAGTGAGGTCATTTACTACAGGAACATGCAGAGAAGGAAGAACACCCCGAGCACACTTGGTGAGAAGTGGTACACCTCAACCTATTGCAAGAATCGGTAACAAGGAAATTGTGGAACAATTGAAAAGGCTTATTTCTGAGCAGTCTGGAATCCCAGTCAACAATATCTCAGTCACAGACAACATGTCAACCTATGGAATTGATTCAATTGGAGTGGTTAAAGCAACTCAAAAACTCTCAGATTTCTTGGGTGTGCCAGTTGCGGCTATAGATGTTTTCACTGCATCATGCATTCAAGAATTGGCCAACTTCTCAGAGAATCTTCTACTTAAGTCTCAACCTCAACTTATGAGCAATTCATCCCATGCTCAAGAAGCTGAATTTGATTACACTGAAGTGGTTGTTGATGTGTCCAATTCTCGCCAATGGGGTATCCGTTTACTTCAACTCCTAGCACTTATTTATATCTCTATCATGCTGGTCTCTCCTGCTTATCTATCCATCACTACTTTTCTAAGTTTCATACCAAATGTGAGTGATTCGGTATATGGAATGCCTTGGTCAAACTATTTGTTTTCCTTGGCTTTGGCACCCCTTTCTTGGATCCTTTGCATGGTTTTTACTTGCATTTGCATTTCAATTTTCGGGAATTCCTTCTTGAGACCAAACTATGCCCTTACACCCGAAGTATCCATCTATTCAATGGATTTTGTCAAGTGGTGGGCGCTATATAAAACTCAGGAGATTTCTTCAAAAGTTTTGGCAACACACCTCAGAGGAACAGTGTTTCTGAAATACTGGTTTGAGATGCTTGGTGCGAGAATTGGATCCTCAGTTTTGCTAGACACAGTTGATATCACAGACCCATCTTTGGTTTCAGTAGGAGATGAAGTTGCCATTGCTGAAGGGGTTTTGGTTCAAAGCCATGAGGTAAAGAATGGAGTTCTAAGTTTCCATCCTATTAGGATCGGTAAAAACTCTTCAATTGGACCTTATGCTATTATTCAAAAAGGAAGTGTTATCAGAGAAGGATCCGAGGTACATCCCCTGCAAAAGGTTGAAGGAGGCCAACATGTGCTTAAACCTGCTAAGCTTAATAATGTTAAAGAGGTCAGTGCTAAAAATTATGAGAGCATTTTCATTCTTTTTTGCTCAAACTACATCACTTCATATAATAGTTAGCTAATAGCTATTTATAATATGAGTTACGATACCATACGTTGTCGCTTTGATGTACTATTGTATGTCACATCAGTTTATTTGCTTAGTGTCATTGTATGAAGAATTACACATTCTATTATATTTCTCTGACGCTAAAAGATCTATCCAGTTCATCCTGTTTAATTTCATGTTTCGAATTTAAGGTTTAGGAGTCATCCTACTTAATTTCATGCGCGTCAAAATCTAGTTTAAATTAGTGGTAAGTACGTAGCCCTTGAATCTTGAACTAAAAATGTCTTTTCATTTTATTTCAGAATGCAGTGTTGCTTGTCACTACAGGCAAAAGTCAGTCTAGTGCCATTTACCATTTTCTGGGGATATATCTCACTGGCTTTCTCAGCTCCCTTGCCGCAGCTATTGCTTACATCATGTATATAAGGTTCTTCCAGATACCTGCATCATTCCAACACTACTCATTTGTTTGCATATGTGGTGCCTTCCACTGGATCCCCTTTACCATTGTTGCATATGCCACCATGTTTTCTGATGTACCATCAAATCCCATTGCCTTTACCATATCATTTACCTGCGCATACTTGCTTCATGGTCTCATACTCACCTCTCTCACATGTGCTTTGACCCGTTTGCTCAAATTAAATCAAAACCAAACCCATTTTAAAACCTGGCTTCGACACCAATTGACCATTTCCTGCCACCTTAGATTTGCAAAGCTTCTCTCAGGAACAGAAGTCTTCTGCATATATTTACGCCTTTTGGGTGCAAAAATTGGCAAGCACTGTTCCATTAGAGCCATCAACCCAGTTTCAAACCCTGAGTTAATGTCAATAGGTGATGGTGTCCATCTTGGTGACTTTAGCAGGATCATCACTGGTTTCCACTATTCCAACGGATATGCTTGTGGAGAAATACAGGTTCAGGATAATTCAGTTGTGGGGAGTCAAAGCATAATCCTCCCAGGTTCTGTTTTGGAAAAGAATGTCATTTTAGGTGCACTTTCAGTTGCTCCAATGAATTCCATTCTCCATGAGGGTAGCGTGTATATTGGATCTCAAACAAGAGTTGCAACCAGGAACTCTTCAATTGCTTTAGATGAACGGATAGAGGAGATGGACATGGAATACAAGAAAGTAGTTGCAAATATGGCTGCAAATTTAGCTGTCACAACTATTAATGTCAAAGCAAGATACTTCCATCGCATTGGTGTTGGTGGAAAGGGGCACTTGAAAATCTATGACAAACTCGAGGGCATTCCAATGCACAAGATTTTTCAACCTGGAAAGAGCTACCCTATCATGGTAATGATAGGATGTTTTGTATTTGTTTGTTATAAAGATATATTGTCATTGTGCATCTAGTACTCACATTTATCTCCATATGATATATGTCTATTTTGAATTTAATCTCTCGTAGATTTGCTTTTAAACAAAAGACATCATACATACTAATGGAGACTTGACTTTGTTGTACTTTATAAATCTGTTTTTCATTTAGTTATAATAACGTGGAACTTTATTTATATCCCAATAGGTAAGACACAGTAATAGCTTGAGTGCTGATGATGATGCAAGGATCGATGCACGTGGTGCAGCTTTGAGGATTCTTTCTGATGCACCAGATTCTAACCATGCTCCCGTGATTGACCTCACACTAAAAACTGGAAACGCATTTTATGCTCGCACTCTTGCTGATTTTGCAAGCTGGCTTGTGTGTGGACTTGCTGCGAGGGAAGAACTTGTCAAGAAAGCCCCTCATGTTCGTGAAGCAGTGTGGAATTCCCTTAGACATGCTCACTCATATGCTGAATTGCATTACTACTCAAACATTTGCAGGCTCATGCGCTTCACTGATGGACAAGAAATGTACGTGAAGTTTAAGCTAAGGCCTATTGACAAAACCATTAGTGAGGACACAGGTAAGGTTGAACCAATTGGAATCCTTCCACCAGAAACAGGTGCAATTCCTAGGGATGAAAATGACGCACGTCCCTTACTTTTCCTTGCTGAAGATTTTCAAAAGCGCGTGAATTCCCCAAGTGGAGTTCACTATATCTTTCAAGTGCAACTTCGAGCAGTGCCACATGATGAAGCCACACGTGACATTGCCCTAGACTGCACCAAACCATGGGATGAGAATGAGTTCCCTTACATTGATGTTGGAGAGATACACATCAAAGAGAATCTCTCCATGGAAGAAACAAATGCGCTTGAATTCAACCCTTACCTCAAAAGCCACGAGTTGGATGTGATCCCTGCCACTTCCAAAACGCAAAGTGCTTCAATTGATCATGGCCGTTCATTGATCTACGAGATTTGCCAGCACGTGCGTAATAGACAGCCTCTCCCAGAATCTTGGAGGAACCTCGTAGAGCAATCCATCGTTAAGGTGGACTTGTCATGTTGTCCCGTGGCAGCATCATTGCCCAAAAAGGAGCCAAAAAAAGTGATAACAACGACAACAACCACCTTAACCTTGACAAGAACATGGTACCAAACCTTCTCAGCACTCTTCACTCAACCGTTGCTACAAACGGTTTTGCCTTTCATGGTGTTAGGTTTAGCCGTTTTTGCTCCTTTGAGCTTTGTTGTCAACCTCAAGAACGTGGAGAAACTCCAAGTGCAATGGTTGCTTCCTTTGTTTTGGATTCTCTCAGGTGTCATGGCTGCACTTGCATGCGTTGTGGCAAAATGGGTTCTCGTGGGAAGGAAGAGAGAAGGTGAAACCATACCCTTGTGGGGCAAAAGGGTCGTCATGGATAGCACGTGGCAAGCCATTAGAACCCTTGTTGGGGACTATTTCATGGACATGGCATGTGGGTCGTTTGTGTTTGTAATGTGGATGAAGATGATGGGTGCGGACATAGACATGGATGGAGTTTACGTGGACAGCGTGGGGGCATTGTTGAACCCTGAAATGGTGCAGATTGAGAGAGGGGGTTGTGTGGGAAGAGAGGCTTTGTTGTTTGGACACATATATGAAGGTGATGAAGGTGGCATGGTGAAGTTTGGAGGAATCAGAATAGGTGAAGATGGGTTTGTGGGAAGTAGAGCAGTAGCCATGCCTGGGGTTCATGTGGAGAATGAGGCCAATCTTTCTGCATTGTCACTAGCCATGAAAGGAGAAATAGTTAGGTCTAGATAATTACGAGTGATCGGATACAACTTACAAGTATTTTTTTTTTATCAAAACTGCTATTTTAAAAAATACTTGTAAGCTTATATCCACACGAACTATGAGTATATAAGTATATATACAATCATAATATGTATGTTATCCTATCATTATACTCGGTAGATTGAGGTAATAATTATAATGATGTGAGATAGATATGATCACATGATAGTGTGAGAAAAAGTTTACTCCATCGTGGATTAAAATTGTTATATATATGTCTCTCAAGTTTATTCAATAAAACAAACCTTATAATTTATGTGTATTTGATCTGAATTACCACATCTGATTAGGATCACAATTCACTGAATGAACACTGCTTTGCCTAGTGCCTACCATGTATTTTAAGTGAACCGTAAATGCTTAGCGATTCAAATTAGTCCTTCAAATCGTGTAAAAGAAATTTTGGTTTGTGAAATTGACAATTCAATCAATTTATTGATACTTGTAATTTAATTAATTATATATCAATAATTGATTAAATTTATGAAAGAATAAATTGATCAATATGTAGAATTTTATAAATTAATTATTACCTTTGTTTTTATATATAAAATTTAAATATCTAATTCACTAAGATTAAAAAAAGAAGTTAATCTAATGGATAACAATAAATTTATTTTATTTTATATATATTTTTTAAAATTACTTTATATTCTCTCATAATTAATAATATTTACACTTCTATCCAATTAGAATATACATCTTTTAAAGAGTATACAATTAATATATTTTATCAAATTAATAGAATATATTTTAATTAAGAATATTTTAATTTAAAAATAACTAATATATTAAATATTACAAATTGCGTCTTATATTAAAAAAAATAGATAATTCTAGTTGGATCTTGAAAATGAGATAGTAAAATATTATTCAATCTAATCGTAAGAAGAAATAAGTAATTATCTAACAAATCTATGGAGTTTCACATAATGACTTGAAGCAACTAATATTCTTAAAATATTCATAACATTTTTGCCCAGTTTGGGGAGAAATATCTTTACTAATTATACAAAGGAATGTTACTTTTAATAACTATTTTTTTAGTTTTCATTTTAATATAGATTTTTGTTCTTTATATTTTTTTATTTTTGCAGTCAAGAATTAATTATTTTTTGTTTTTAATGCAGGAAAAAAAATAAAAGAATACAATAACTATCCATTTATTTTATTTTTTTATTTTATTTTTTGGTGGAGGTAAGTGTTTCTTTTCTTACTAATAATAATAATAAGATTTAAACATTTTTTAATTTATATAATTTTTCAGTTTTAATTCTAAAAAAGTTGGTTTTAATTTATGAAAAATATGATTTTTTTTTTGCTTTTGGTTATTATTATTTGACTTTAATGTTTACAATATTCGGTCTATATTTGTAATATTTAATTTTTGAAGATCAGTGATGCAGTTGTTGTCGCATGTTGTTTTTCTTTCTAATTTTAAGTCATATGTTGTTAATATATGATAGATTCTGAGTTGCATGTATGAATGGTTATTTGAATGAGAAGACTTTGGAGTCAGTTTGTGTTCTTGAGATTGTTTGATTTGTTTTTGGATTCATGTAATTTTTTTGGACTTGCTCGCTTGAAGTGTCCATGAGTTACTTAAACGAGCAATGGATCATCTCAAGTGGGTATTTGACTTGACTTGCTTGGAGCAAATTTTTTAGCACTCTGAACGAATTTGGTTCGCTCAAAGTGAAGACTTACTCGCTTAAGTGAGCAAATCAAAACTCTCAAGGATGCTCTCTATTTGAAATCGCTCAAAGCTAGATTTTAGAGTGTTTGAAATGCCAATTTTCCATTAAGTCGTATAATTTTCTTAACTTAACTTGATGAGTTGATTGAGTATATGATGCATGATGATGATATAACGTAGGTCTTTGTATATTGATCTATGATGATATATGATGATGTTGGAGTTGCCTAAGTTGTAAGTTGCTAGTTGATTAAAGATGTTAAGTTGTGTAAACATATTGGATCGAGTGCTTATCATTAGACCAAAAGTTATAGTTGATAGTCAAAATGCAACTCTTTCTACTTAACCGTAGCAGCCCAAGCGCCATGTGTCTCAATTGTGACTTGACCCACTCGAGCCTCCACCACAGGATAATTGATGCAACCCAACAAATAATCTCCCCCTCAACAATTGCTCCCACTGGAAATCGAACACCCGACCTTGACTTTGATATCAATCGTTAAATCAAGCATTTATCACTAGGCCAAAAGTTATAACTTAGTTAAGACATAATTTTTTCTACTTAATCGTAGCAACCCAAGCACCATGTGTTTCAATTGTGACTTGACACACTCAGGCCTCTGCCATGGGACAATTGATGCAACCCAGCAAACAACATGTAGTGTTGAGATGCATTTTTAAGTTGAGATACATAAAACTATAGGAGAATAAAGTTATTTTAAAAATTAAAATATCTCATTGTGTGGATATAAGTTGTGGTGCTCTAAGATCCCAAAGTTGAGTTTTTTTAATAAGTAAGTGAGCTATTGAATGGGTAGTTAATAATTTGAAGTTTTCTCCTTTAGGTTTCATGTGAAAACAATATGAGGGTCAGGTTAAGTCATATTAATTATAAAGTGACCAATGTAGAATCGTATGGGATCAGGCCGAGTCATACATATATGAAATGACCAGTTGAGGTTTAGATATGCATGTTAAGGTTGTGGTAAGATCACACCCAAGTTGTTATATCGTGACGGTAGAACTAGACTTTATTCCTAGTTTAGTGACGAAACCTGAGAAATTAATTTAAGTTGTTAAAAGGTGCTTGAGTAGCCTGAAGTTGTATTTACTTGACTTGGTAGCAGTAGGTCAAATTTAGTGATTCAGTAGAATCAAGTCACTTAGACTACTCATCTCAATTGTAGGAGATCTCCATAAGTTGATACGCATAATGACACATTAGTTATTTAAAGTTGTTTATATTGTGATTAAAGTTGATTATGTTGAAAATGTTGTTCATGTTATAAGTTATATTTGATGATTGTAAGTTGTAAATGATGATAATAAGTTGATGTTGTACTATGAACTACTTTGATGTTGTTTAAGTTGTTTGTGTTGTATAAATTGTAAATTCATTATTTATTACTTTGTTGATTTTTTCACAAGCTTACCTTTGTTTTTTCTTATGATAAAACTGTAATGATTATACTTGGTATAAGAGTAAAACATTATTAGTTTGGATGACTTGACTTGTTGGTGGATGGTCATGTTGAAGATGACCATTTTTGTATATACTGCTCTTTTGTAGTATGGTTGTATACAGATGATTGATAGACAATAAGGTTTATGTTTTCATTACTTGTTTATTTTGATGTATATTGCATATATGCAACTTCATAAGGGGTTTTATGGTTTTCAGTCTTATAAGCATGAATTGTTTTAAGTTTTTTTACACCATATACATATATCCATTGCATAAATGTCCAAGTAATTATTGCATGAGAACCATAATGTAGTAAATGACTTCATATTTCTTCGTTATATAGTAATTGTGTTATATTAAATATAGTAATATATCATATCGTTACATAATTACTTTTAAGAGCTTATATTCAAACAAGACTCTAAGTTGTTGCCATTTATTACACAAAATTGTAGCGCCTAGCCACATAACCACCCCCATTAAACACTATCTCAAAGACCATCCTTTGGATACCTTATTAGAACGTCATATCTAATCAACACACATTTTTAAACACGCTAGCGGGTTCAACATCCAAAAGCTTATTGAGTGAGTAAAGTTCCTTATCCTTGTCTTCAACCAACTCCATTATTTCATATTTGTTGATTCTACTATACCACCAAGTCAATTTATTTATCTTGGAACATCATGATATTTTGAGCTTTCAACAATGCCCACACCAAACCAAATCCCCCTCCACCCTTCCTTATCTATATTTTTGTCACTCATCAAGCCTATAAACGGATGAAATTGGACTCAAGTCTTCTTATAAAAAACATATTTATAACTCACTCAATTTAGACTGAATAGACAAACATGTGAGAATTATTAACACTTATATAATAAATGATTAGTTAATTTTACTTTCCTCTTGCATCTCATACCCTACATGTCCTCCTCTATCAAAATATCCCTTAATATAAATTGGCTTTTATAGTTAATATATATTTTATAACAGTTTCCATGCAAACATTGTTACCTTTAAGAACACTACCTTATTTCACTCTTTTCAACCAATTTACTTTTACGTTAAACACCTTTATCTAAGCACAACTTATCATGACCTACCTTATATCCCAATGAATATATAGTATAAATATATACGTCTCATTTGTCCAACACTACCCTTAAAAAGTTTATAAACAAGCTCATGATAACAAATGAAAAAATTAAAATATTTTAAACTAATTTAAATTATTTATATTTATATGAGAAATTTTATATTTGATAATTAATATTTAATATAACATCGTGTATTTAAATATTTTAATGTTGCTTTATGTTATAATTAATATTGTCATTAATATTTTTTTATCAAATCAATCATATTATTGTCACTAATAATTAATTGCATGAAAAATTATTAATAACTAATTTACCCTTTAAAATAAGAAATAATTAATTGAAATATAAAAATAATAATTATAACTTCTTTATTTCTCTTAAAAAAGGTAATTATAACTATTAAAAAATTATCATTAATTATTATTAATTAGTATTTTAGAATGTACAATGTACATATATATATATATATATATATATATATATATATATATATATATATATATATATATATATTTATCATATATAACTAAAATTTATTATAATATATATATGGGGAATGCTAATATACTCCCACCTGTTTTTTAGTGGGAATATGTTAGCAACCTACACCAAAATTTTATGACAAAAAAATTACTCATTTTTTTTTATTTGGTTAATTTGTATAAAGGATATTATAGTAATTTAATTTGATTTTAAATAAAAATAAAATATTTTATCTCTCTTATTAACTTCATTCACTAAGTCATTTCTTTTTTCTATTAATTAATTTTAATTTGTTTAGAGAGAGGGGAGAGACATCATAAGAGATAAGAGAGAAATGGGTTAAAGAAAGAATTTAGTAGGAGAGACATAAATAAGTTAGAGAAAGAATTTAATAGGAAAGAAAAATGAGTTAGAAAAAGAATTTAATAGGAGAGAGGAATGACTTAGAGAATGAAGTTAATAAGAGAGAGAAGATATTTTATTTTCATTTAAAATTAAATTAAATTACTATAATATCTTTTATACAAATTAACCAAATAAAAAGAAATGAGTGGTTTTTTTGTCTTAAAATTTTGTTGTAGGTTGCTAACATACTCCCACTAAAAAATAGGTGGGAGTATATTAGCATTCCCCTATATATATATATATATATATATATATATATATATATATATATATATATAATGTTTTGAATAAATATTGTGTTTGAATATATAAATTATATTTAAAATTGATATACATAAATATTTTTAAATATATAAATTATATCTTTTATTTATGATGTATTGTAATAATATTTTATTTATTTAATAAATTATTTTAAAATATTAATATTTAATTCATAAATAATTATAATAAATAAATAAAAATCCAATTACATAAGTTAAAAAAAATTTTACAAACTATTTTATTGAAAAAAAAAATCCTAAAATACTCTCACACAAGATAGAGATTATTGTTTGTCGATTATTTTTTTTATAAAATGAAAATTTTTAAAAATATTTTTAACATCTTAACCAATTAAATTTTTATATTTATCACATTTATGTATGAGTTAAATTTTTAAAATAAATTATCAATAATTAAAAATATTCTTTTGATATGATATAAATTATTTATCATAAATATAAAATATATTTTATATATTTAAAAATATTTATCAATATAATTTTAATATGTTCAAATATAATATTTATATATATATATATATATATATATATATAATATTTTATAAATTTTGATTATATAATAAATATTTTACATGTGTATTACATGGATTAAAATATTAGTATTTTTATTAAAAAAAAAACAGATTATAATAAAGTTTCCTAAAAAAAACTTATTATAAATATTTTTCAACTTAAATAAAACTATCAATTCATATTATTTAAGAAAAATACGGAAAAATGAGAGAAAGAAAATGAAAAAGACAGAAAAGGAATATGAGTTTGACTGATGTAGGGATGAGGTGCATAGTACATAAAATAGGCGTAACGCAGAGAATCTTTCCATTGAATGGCACTCTTTCAATTAAAATTGTCTTTCTCTCTCTCTCTCTCTTTCTGTGACTTTCTCTCTCCTTTCCTCTCTCTAATCCCAAAATCATAGGCTCATCGCACCATTGAAATTCTGGCCATTATTGGGTCGCAAAAGCTAAAACCTTTTTGAGTTCTTATCATCTTCGCTGAATTCGCCAATCACAAAATAAAAGGAGGGTATCCAGGACGAATCTATTCGGAAAGTTCAAATCTTTGTGAAAAAGATGGGGGAAATCGAAGAAATTGGAGCTGATGTCTGGTATATCACAAGTTTTTGTTGTTTCCGGAACTTCAATTTAGCTGCATGTTTTTCTGTAATATGTTTTGTGATTTTCTCTTGTTAGTGTTCTAAGTTTTTTTTGTTGGTGGGTTTGTAATTTATGAATGTTATAGTTTTCTACGATACTCTTCTCCTTCTCCGTGAATTTCTATTGGCTTTTGTCAACCTTGGGTTGCGTTTATTTCGATTCATCCTATAGAAATTTCCAACTGATTGTATGTTTTCAATCTGCTATTGGGTGTAAGTTGTTAGCAACTGTACGATAATTCTACTAAGGAATCTGTCTTTTGGAAAGTGTATGCGAAGTCGTTGAGCACTTTATTGTTTCGTTATAATGGAAATAGTGTTTGTTTCCATGTCTTGTTTAGGGAGGGGAAAGAAATGAGATGAAATTTTGATTACAATTAATTAGTTAATCCTTGTACAAACAATAGAAAATGTTGTATTTTATTATGCTTTCTATGCTACAATGTATTTATTATACTCAAGTTCAGTTTTATGTGTCTGGAGACCAAGTTAGCCTAGTCTTTTCAAGATCAGAATTTGTACCCTTATAAGAGATTTTTGTTTAATTGAATGGAGAGTGTTCTGATTAATGGTGACACGTTGAACTGCAGTTCGGATATAGAAGTTGATGATATTAGATGCCCCAATATAGCAGAGAAAGATGTCAGTGATGAAGAGATTGAAGCAGAAGAATTGGAGCGGCGGATGTGGAAGGATCGAATTAAACTCAAAAGGCTGAAGGAAAAACAGAAGCTTGCAGCGCAGCAAGCTGCAGAAAAGCAAAAGCCAAGGCAGTCCAGCGATCAAGCTCGTAGGAAGAAAATGTCCAGAGCACAAGATGGGATTCTTAAGTATATGCTGAAGCTTATGGAAGTCTGCAAAGCTCGTGGGTTTGTGTATGGTATCATTCCTGAGAAGGGAAAGCCAGTCAGTGGTTCCTCTGATAACATTAGAGCTTGGTGGAAGGAGAAGGTAAAGTTTGATAAGAATGGCCCTGCAGCCATAACCAAGTATGAAGCAGAGTGTCTTGCTATGAGTGAGGCTGACAATAGTCGGAATGGTCATTCTCAGAGTATTCTCCAAGACTTGCAAGACGCAACGCTTGGATCACTCTTATCATCTTTGATGCAGCATTGTGATCCTCCTCAGAGGAAGTATCCATTGGAAAAGGGTATACCCCCACCTTGGTGGCCAACTGGGAATGAAGATTGGTGGACACAGTTGAATTTACCTCCTGGTCAGAGTCCTCCTTATAAGAAGCCTCATGATTTGAAGAAGATGTGGAAAGTGGGAGTCCTTACTGCTGTTATAAAGCACATGTCACCAAATATTGCAAAGATTAGGAGGCATGTTCGCCAGTCAAAATGCTTGCAGGACAAGATGACAGCAAAGGAAAGTGCAATTTGGTTGGGGGTATTGAGTCGAGAAGAGGCTCTCATTAGGCAGCCTAGTAGTGATAATGGTACATCTGGAATAACTGGAATGCCACCTGGCGTTCCTGCTGAGAATAAGCAAGGTGCTACTAGTAGTGATAGCAACTATGATGTGGATGGTACTGACGATGGCATTGGTTCTGTTTCTTCTAAAGAAGATAGGAGAAGTCAGTTTATGGATACCGAGCCATCAGATAACTCGCGTAGGGGTAGGAATTCTGTCCAAGATAAGAGGAAACCTACTCCAAAAAAACCCCGTTTGGAGTCGCAGGATGTTGACAAACCACCAGCACAATCTGACAATGAAATTTTACAAGTTGAGCCAAGAAGCAACAAGTTCAATATGAACCAGACGGAAGCACAGGTTGTTGGTGTTCAGATTCATGGAAATGAACAGTCCAATGAGACAAATTCTGCTGCAAGACCACTGGAAAAGGAACTTGAGGTGACCACTGCAAGACCACTGCACCTACTGGCACCTGACTTTGATGACTACTCTTATTTACATACAAACAACTTAATTCCCTCAGAAAGTGTGTATATGAGTGGAAGGTCAATGCACTATCCGGAGTTGCAAAACTCTGACATGCATCATGAAACCACTTATCTTTATAATCCCGCAGCAGGATATCAACCTGGTCAGGATGGGCAGCAGCTACAGTCCGGGAACAATGAACAAGTTAGGCCAGAGAATGATGCAGTTTCTATGCAGGCAGTGCATATGAAAGGGGATGAAATTAATGGAGGAGACTTGCCATTTTTTGGTAAAGATGCATTTCAAAATGATCTTGATAGACCTACTATGGATCACTCTTTCTTTGGATCACCACTTAGTGGCATGTCATTAGATTTTGGAGGACTTAGCAGTCCATTCCATTTAGATGATTTCTTGGGTGATGATGAAATGATACAGTACTTTGGGGCATAAATTATTGAAACTGCTAGCTCAGCAGAGATTGTAAGTGTTATTCTTCTTCTCTTGTATAATTCTGAGTCATTGTATGTTTCATGATCCATGACTTCTGTATTGTGTTTTGGTTCACCCTTTTACAGGAACTACAAAAATTCCAGCACCTGTTGCTTATCTGGGTTATGGTTCCCAGATTGGCACTAGAATTTGTGGCGTTTGGGGTTGAAAGATATAAATTAACATCGTTAACAAGTCCTAAGTACAGAACTACAAGAACTGAAGCATGAATTCCGTTATATTGATTACCCATTTTCATATGTTTAGGGGTTGCATGTGAACTTTTAAATTGTTGGAATCACTGAACTGCACATACTAATGTTTAGCCAAATACATGGAATAGGGTTGCCTCCAAATTTAATAAATTATCATTGTTTCCATGCTCTCTTCTTTGCTGTGTGTAGGTCAATGTTATATACAAATTGCAACAGTATGTAATTGTTTCCGAGACTGTTTGATGCATCCCCTTTGCATTACATTTACATGTTGGCCTAATAATGTAGTACTGTACTATGTAACAATTGTGTTCTTGTCCGTATTAGGAATTTAAAATATGATACGTAAGTCACTATATTATTAAATGAAGAGGTCATCATAGTGATGAGTGTCATTGGAGCGTAGTGCTCAACTACGAACTATAGAATCAATGAATGCGCTCAACGCTCGGACAACTTAAGCGGTCATTATCATGTTGTATTATTTTCATTTATTCATTGTCATTTTTCACACGACGATGATGAATTAGGATTCTTCGTTTATTTTAAAAAAAAAATTATAGATTCTTTCCTTCCCCTATCCTTAACCCCACTAAAGAATATTATTATTGAGTGTTGTTAAGACCTTGTTTGAACATAATATCTTTGGAATCTCCCTCATACCCTCGGACACTTAACACAAGATTTTGGTTTTATTCTCTACCATTTAAATTCTAAATAAATTAAGGTTAACCTCTTTTCGTGATTGTGGAAAACGGGAGCAGACGAAAGGATAAGATTTGAAGACTGTAGCCTCTTATCTCATAGCCCAAGTAAAATAAAAAATGCCTTTTCGTCTCTTTATGCCTTCAGAATGAAGAGCTTAGATTTACCCAAGCTATTTGTTATTTAAATATCGGTACTGACGGTACATCATAATACAAATTATATATCCGTAGCATGTCCGATTTTAATTTTTTAATGAAACAAACCTATCACATTAGTGTGCTAAGTTTTTATTTATAGATGACTGAATTCTACTTTTGGTTTTTCTAATTTTATTACTATTTATTTTTATAACTATTAACTATTTTCAGAAAAAGTTTGTTTACACCAATATTTTTATACTAAAATTTTCTTCTACGTCAACATTTCAAAATTTTTAATCCAACTTTTGAGTACTTTCAAATTTTTATTTTTATATTGAAACATCTATCATCTCATATTAACTATCTATACTTAAAAAAGGTTTTTAAATTTGCTCATATCTCCTTAATTCTAAGCTATTTATTTTTTTCTACTCAACAAAAATATATCCATAAGATATTGTGAATAAAAGAAAACTCTGAATTTATTTTTTTGATCAGTTAACAGAAAATTCTTAAAATTGATTGCACGTCATGCTATTCATCAACATCCTTTGATCCCAAATTCTAGCTAAATATTATCAACTCAATTTTTATTTAGAACATTTTAATTTATTTGATGGTGTTATCACTACTTTTTCGACGTAATTACTTTTTTAGTTTTATTCCAATTTATTTCCAACGTTATCACTTATTTATGTCATCCTTCAGTGAGAAAATATTAGTAATTCGTATTATATAATTAAGGGGGATAATTTTTTATATTTCAATTCAAAAGTGATTTAATAAAATTCAGAGATAAGTCAAAATGCTTTCTTTAAAGCTCTTCTAATTATTTGTGTACAACTAAAAAAATCATTCAAGTTATCCGAACAAAATTATTTTATGGATGGTGAATTGAATCTAGACCTACGCTTAAACTCCAAGTCACCTTTCTACATATTATCTACACTGTTGCGTGATTAATTTATTTTCTTTTCGAAATACATCGTCGTACATAAGGTGAGTCAGGTGAAATTTTTAGTTATGCTTCAACCCTATTTACTAAAACAAAAAACTAATTAGATAACAAACAGGGAAAATTACCACTAATTCGATACGGTTTGATCTCAATACAGTTTGTGCTTCTTAGTTCACAAAAGAAAGAAAATTGCTCGTTTGTACGAAAACATGACAAAAATGTTCTATATGCAAACCTGCCAGATTCATGATACGATGAGACATTTCTTCGTACTATTTAACACTGATGTCAAAAAAAGAACATGAAAATTATTCTTTTCTTCGTGCAGAAAGTTAAAAATAAAATAAAATAAAGATTTAATACCTCCAAAGTCCTAACAAAATTGAGACTACCATAAAAATAAAAATAAAAATAAAAATAAAAAACTGTTAAAAGAAAACAAAATAAAATGTCCACCCAGCCAAACACATCATTATCACCTCTCTTTCCTAATATCGAGAAACATGAACAAAGGGAAGGCCAAAATATTATTATTTAATAAAAATTCTGCCTTGAAAATCGGGGAAACAGAGTCACTGTAATTTCCAATCCCCCGCGCCCTAAATAACGTGAACAAGTTAAAACGCAATTCTCATTGTTGTACGGAAAACATGATGCTTTGGAGTTGAACATAATGAATAAAATACAATGACGCGGTGAAGACGAGGTTGTAAAAACTAGACAAGGTCACACTCCTTGGGAATACATAACAAGTTTCCTGTGGACAGTTTCTGCTTTGTGCATTACGAACCCAACAAACTTGCCGTGGATGTGACAATGGTTAAGAGCGCAGTGCTAATACCAAAAATATATTGTCTTCGAATATTGTTTTTCCATAAGGTAAACACAGTGTGTACTGGCAGTCCTGCATCATAAATACGAAATAAGAAATTATTTAATGTATTTTAAAAGAATTTCGTAAGCAAGGATGAATTATTTGACAGTCATCAAATTCTTTTCTGCATTCGACCTGCCTAAATCAGCATCTTAAATTTTTGAAGTCTTTAACCAACTAATTAAAACATCAAGATTACCTGCAATCCAAGGAATCTGCAGCCGTCTCTTTCTCAGTCTTCTCATTACAATTAGAATGCAGCCTTCTTTTTCTCAGTCTGCCTATATTTCACAGTATTATACAACACAATTTACAGACCAAACTTCTTTGGTCTCAAGAATGTGGAAGAACCCTTTCGTAAACCTGGCATAGAGATTTGCTGCTGATGCTTAGCCCTCTTTTCCTTCTCCTTTTGTTTCCTTTCTCTCTCAACCTCTGCTTGCACCTTCTTCAAGTTCTCCATCTCTTCCTCCATGGCTGTTTTCTCTTGTTTTTGTCTCTTCTTATGCTCCAGTAATGATGTATCAGACTCCTTAACAGAGAAAAACATGGGTCCCAGTTCGGCCAGCCACTGAGGCTCCACTGCTGTGGCACACTGCATGTACTCCTTTGTGGTCAGGATTAACTCGTGATAAACCACATATTCAGGAGTACAGCCCATACCATAGAGAGCACTACTGGGATGAAGATGGCATGGCATCCCATTCCGGCAGTTAACATACTCCCCCACACCCTTTAATCTTGCTGCATTGTGGAAGTATGCAGAACAAATTGCTTTTCTCACAATGTCAGTATCAGGCCAACATGACGTTAAGGGAATCTTTAAAGTCTTCAGAATATCAAGCAGCTGGGATCTCACCTCTCTAGCCTTTCTTAGACCTTTCACATGCAAAAAATGATCATTGCACCAATCACCTCTGTAATCGTGCTGTTTCCATTGCTGATAAACATTGTACAAGGTCAAATGATCAGACTCTGGCACAAAAAATCTTTCCCGTGCAGCATCACTCTCCTCCGCCCGATCCTTGGGTCTAAAGAAAACAGATGGCACTGACAGCATGGAAACAATTGTCAAAACCTCCTCAAGACACCCTAACTGTTCACCCGTCAAAAGCATCTTGGCAAGTGGAGGGTCCAGCGGAAATTCAACCATTTTCCACCCAAGTTCAGTTAATCCCCCCACATTGTTAAGGGCACCCAACACCCATAACTGATACATTGAATTGAGAATATTATCTTGAGGAGGTGGATCCATGAAATCAAAATCAAGTAAATTTTCAACTTTAAGAGATTTCAGCAACAAGACCACATTGCCAAGGTTAGTCCTCTGAATCTCTGGAACAGGACTGGGCAACATTTCATTTAGGTAAGCGCTCTCAGTATACAACCGATAGCAGGTACCAGGGCCAGTTCTACCAGCTCGACCAGCGCGCTGGTCAGCAGCAGCACGACTAACAGGGAAGACTTGGAGAGCATCCATGCCCATCCTAGGGTTATAAACCTTCATTTTACCATACCCTGTGTCTATGACATAGTAGATACCATCAACAGTTAACGATGTCTCAGCAATGTTAGTGGCCACAATGCATTTACGGGCTCCATCTTCAGCTTTCTGAAATATCTTAGCTTGCAAGTCAGCAGGAAGCTGAGAGTATATGGGAAGAATCAAAAGTTTAGGGACAGCTTTCTTTGAAGATGACACCATCTGCTCCATTCTTTCAGCAAGGGCATAGCAAGCTGCCTCGATCTCATCTTGGCCAGTCATGAAGATAAGGATGTCACCAGGAGGACTGGTTATGTGAATAGTCATAGCCTGCTTCACTGCACCTTCGACATAATCTTCAACTGGAGTTTTACTCCATAATATATTCACAGGAAATGTTCGCCCAGGAATATGAAAAATTGGTACACTGTAAGGAAGCCCAAATCAGGTTGAATCAAACAAAAGTTAATAACATGAAACAATGCTAGATGATGAACTGAATTTACCTTCCAAAGAAATTTGAAAATTTCTGTGCATTCAGAGTTGCTGATGTGACGATCAGCTTGAAATCACGACGTTGGGCTACAACTTTCTTTAAAATTCCAAAAAGAACATCTGTGTTCAATGATCTTTCATGGGCTTCATCCATGACAATAATCCTGAAACAGTTTCAAACCAGATGATTGGTAACATTGTTTTTTGCAAAAAAAAAAAAAAAAAAACAGTGAAAATGTGGAGGGCAAAAGTTGCTAATACATCCATACCGATACTTGTCAAGATCAGAGTCTTTGAGTGTTTCACGTAGAAGTACACCATCAGTCATGTACTGTAAAATTTAACCACTAAAGTTTATGATTAACGTGTCCATAATCCACATAATTATAGTATATCTCACATCATGTATGCACTTAATATAAATATATACAATGAAAATAAATCACAATTAATAGCAGACTATGCAAGTAACATGAAGCAGAATAACTGATTCTAATGCTATAAACACAAGTTAGGATCACCTTTATAATGGTATTTGGCCCAGTCACATCCTCAAAACGTATAGCATAGCCAACTTTATCACCCAACTCTGTATCCATCTCCTCGCTGACTCTCTTGGCAACACTCATAGCTGCCACACGCCTTGGTTGGGTGCAGCCTACTATACCACCTATAGTATAGCCATCCTCATGCAGATACTGTTCAGAAATGAGAAACCCAAATGTCAAATTACATTTTAATGAATATAGATATCTATATCAGATTCTTTTGCTTCATTGGATAAACATCAACTAACAACACAAGACACAGGCATGGAAAAGGATAATAAAACCTGTGTCAACTGTGTTGTCTTTCCTGAACCAGTTTCTCCAACCACCACCACCACCTGATTTTCACGAACCACCTACACATCATATATCAAGAAAATTATTATAATAACATCCATGTGTCAACCGCCAAGACTGACAATTTGAAACAGAAAATCAGAGTGAAACGATATAACTGAGAGTACGACAAAGTCAAATCAAAATATTGATAAAATGAGAGAAATTCAAACAAATAGATAAAAATGTGAAATTACAAGATGCAAACATGGTTGTCAAAATCGAGTATTAACTCCTAAAAACTATCAAGTTTACGAGTTCAGGGACCCGACCTGTTTATCTTGGTTACAAACTTGTTTTGGAGTGAAATCATGCAAACTCAACCAAGCTCGAGTGGAATCGGACATAATTGTAAGTTTAGACGTAATCCAACCGGTCAATGTTGGTAGCTAAAAAGCCCCCAAAACAACCAAAAATAATGGGCATTAACAAGTGCAATCTGCAGATTTCTCTCACGATCTTCAGTTCTAAACCCAAAACACGGAGGCTCTCGTCGAGTGTAGTCTTTGTTGTGGTTCCAGGGTCGTTCAATTCCAAGGTTTCTCGTCATGTTGTCTGTCGTGGTTCCAGGGTTCTTGTGGTTACAGTTTGTTGAAATTTCCCTACTCTGTATTTCTTTTTCTTTTTCTCTTTACTGAAGCCTGATGGTGCATATTTGTTAGATATTTGAAGGTTCTCTTCTTCACGTCCCATGTTTTTTATTCAATTTCAAAATACACTTACACAGTAGTTCATATTATTAGATGGTGACCTTGAACTTGGAGATAATATTATTAGAGGATTAGACATGCAGATTGGAAGACATTACTCTTTTTTAAGTTTTTTAAATGCTGTCATTTTAAGAATTTGAGTTATGTATAAATTTTTAATGCACTACTAAACTTTCCTACCTTATTATTTTAATTTGCTAATTTACTTTAATATGGAGTTGAACTATCGAGTTATTATGTTATTTATAGGTATTTTAATATAATTTTTTATATTAAGTAAACTCTTACAAATATATGAATTGAGTTTATGAAGTCTCCACGAGTTTACATAAACTCTCCAATTTGACAACCTTGTATGCAAATGTGTAACTAATAGGAGAAAAGAAGGAAAAGGAACTCGGTTATGTGGCATATCAAAATCATATAATGAAAAATATAGTTTTATATCCAACTCCATAACCAACAATCAAGAAAATAAAAGGAAAAATATTAATTTGACATGCTCAATCCTAGCCCACCTCCACATGATAAACAGATGGATTAGATTAAAACTATAGGTCTTAATACAAAGATAATCATTGCCCTAATTTTGAACATTTAGATCGATTGATTGATCATTAATTACTTCAACCTGTGAGGTTGACTTCCCACAGATTCTTTACATTTTAACCAAAAATAGCCCTATCAACAATTGCTGCATATATAGCCAAAGGAAAAAAAAATATATGTATATACCTGTAATAACTCTTCTCTCACTGAAAAGATGGGCAGATATTGCCTTTGCTCTGCAATGCTTTTTGACTTAGCAAAGTCACTTACGGCTTCTCCCTTCTTCAAATGCTGCGAAAACTTGGCTTCCTCCTTAAAATCAATTTCACCATCTTCACCCACTACAGCGGTGTCTGCATCAATCTAGCATTTGCAAAAATTTTAAATATGAAGAAGTCTTCAAATTTCAAACCATGAAAAGAGAAAGCAAAGGACACAATTACTCCAGATTCTTCAAAGAATACCTGCTCTGCTGATTTTTCAACACCTAAGATATCACCAAGTTTTGAGCCTGCAAGTTCCCAAAAGCGTTGACGAGACTTGTTCGAACTCTGCTTCTCATGGATTTCTCTGACAAGAGTAGATCCTTTACGAGATATTATAGCCATGTCAGATGTTGGATCTTTTAATGGCATAATTGGCTCTGCCTGCTTAGTAAAAACAACTCTGCCATCAAGGAAAGGAGGCTTTGTATCTGTGGCCAACAAGGAAAAACTAATTAGTCAAAAATGAAAAGTGATACAATGCAAAGGAGGCTTTGTATCTGCCAGATGAATATTTACCATGAACAAGAAGAATAACTCTCTGTTCTTCCTCATCATCAAATTCAGTCTGAACCTCTGTACCTCTAACAGCTCCAGATCTCAACAGTTGCCGATCCTCCCATTGAGCATTATCAGCTGTGAGCTGAGACAACTTTTTGCTCTGAGCAAGGGACATCTTGGTCCCATCTCTTCGGACCTGAATTATTGATAAAAACACTTGTAAGATAATAAGCTCATATCAACTTGCCGTAAACAGCATGAACCAATAAATTAAACACTTCATAAATAAGCAAAATTAAGGATATTGCACCATATGCAACAATTACAGCATGTTGCAAATACTGCCCCTAAAACACAGTCCAGTGATATTGTATGAATAGCTGATTTTTGTCGGCCAATCTCAAAACTTAGCCCTTTCAAAGTTCCCAAAAATACAAGTTATTATTAACCAGGAAGGTATCATAATCCTTTAAGACACATGTCATCACATGATCAAGATAATTAACAACCTGAACATATGAGAACAAATAAACATGTAAATGGTAAATCGCAGACTACCTTCATGAAACATCATTGGACATTGGGATAAAAAACTGTCCCATTACCCTGTCCCCTCAATTAGAAATTGCTATATCAATTAAAGAGTCCTCTAACAAAGGATTAACAGAATTAATGGGCCATTCTCCATTCCACGTTCCTTAAACATGCATTCTTTTTGAGCATTCTTCACCGAAACAAGTTCTCCCTGGTGTAGAGGATAGTTGGCAAGTACGGTTGCCCAACTGAAATCTTAATTTTGAAATTTGTGAGCCTGAGGCTGGCAATCTCTAAGCTACCACAATGCTTCAGAATTGAAGCCCTTCCTTTTATCTGCCCCTCAAATCTAAGCTCCTCTTACCTTAAAGTCGATGATCACGAATTTGATGTTTCAAGTAATGCTACTCTATCTGAATTTGATTATACCTCACAAGAAGGGTGTTTTGAATTTATTAGAGTGTAAAATGAAAAATATTACCTTTTCATTATGTTATTTTTCTCTGTTATAACAGAATATTCTAGGTTTGTTGTGCCAGCTGTCACAGTTTGTTATTTTTGTAATCAGCTTTTTACAGCTGTACTAATAAGGGTAGCTACTAGCTACTATAAATGCTCCCTCTGTATTCTGTTTTCAGTGGGTTGAATGAAATGAAAAACTCCATTTACAGTTTAACATTTTCTCTCTGAAATTATCTAAGAGAAGTTGATGAGTGTGTGCAACTACCACCCAGGCATGATACACCTTTGCAGGTTATTCCATTTGCCCATTTGTCCAACCTTTGTGTTGAGTGTTGCGAAGTGCAAGGGAAACTTTGTCGGTGCAACCAGAATTAAGATGATGTTCATGAACTCGTTACATCTTAGCCAATCATTGGTTGCAAACAGTTGTCACATTTTCAGTGATAATGTCAAGGAATTGATTGTTAATGATCATGGTCTGGACCAAGTTCTTGAAATCAGGGTACTGGTACAGATGTTCTGATACCATATTAACAATAGAATTTACAAAATGAGTAATTTGGCTTGGCAAGAGTGGTATTGAATGAATTGGAGAAGGAACCATGTGTAGATGCCAAGGATGGGATCGCTGTCAAGTTGGTTGAGACTGATACCATAATGCAAAGAAAGTTGGCAGAAGGAACTTCAGTTGTGGTTGGTGACACCAGCTTATGGAAGTCTAGTGAGGAGGTTTATAACAAAAGCATAATGCAGGAGCAGAATGAGTATTAATGATCTACAAGAACACAACTCCCAAGTACACTGCATGACAGGTGACATACATTAACTCTTAATCTTCCATTAAACCTAATGAAAAAGTGACATGGACTCTTTAAGTGATGTGGCAATTTCTAAGGGGCAAGGAAATGGGGCAGAAAACTTTTGTCCCAGGATTGGATACAATTATAACAAATTTCCATTTGCTTAGTGTATACCATAGTTCAAATACCATTCATCTAAAATCCACCCAAGATAGTAGATTAAAACATAAAATATATCTATCTAGCTCACCACACCACAACAAACATAATAATAACTTTTATAAACATCAATCTTCAGCTAGATGAGATCTAAGTAAACATAACTAAATTAAATAATTACAATAAAGAAATTTTCCATGCTACCATCTACAAAATACAAAACATAAGGTGCAGAACTTTTTCTCATGCAAGCTTTTCAATTTTATCAGATCTCCTTATGGCCAGTACAGGAAAAGATAATTTAAAGGTTTACAAATTCTAAAAGTTACCAGTCTTTTGGCCAACTCAGCCTCTTTTTTCTGAAAGGAAGCTTCATCTCCAAGAAAGAGTGACGAGTTATCACCATCAAACATTGTGCTACCTTCCTCTCTATCATACCTTCATGATAATAATTGTAATTACATTAACTACAATAAATGTAAAAACCAAATTTGTAAATCAAACAATATAATGTGAAGTCTAAAAGAATCATCTACAACTTTAGCTCTATCACCACTAAGATAAGGTAAAACTTGCATTATGAGTCAAAATTCGGATCTATATATCAAAGAAGAAACACTTCAGACAATTTAAGCCTATAAACACTTACCATAAAAGACAAGCCCAACACAGGAAACAGTGTATTGTACCAATATATCATTATTAATTAAGCACTATGATCTCTCTTTCCCAAAAGATTCATCTATGATAACACTACATATTTCAAATTCAGTAATTTAAAACAATATCAGCAAAAAATATTTTCCAAACTAGATTTAGATACCATGCTCGATCAGCATCATATTCCATCTCCAAACGCATGCTTTCAGTAATTTCATACTGGTGTTCTTCACCCAAGTCAGACTTATCTGCCACTTCATCCTGGACACATGAAATTAATAATTATATAAGTTGATGATATAGCATTATAGCATGCATATTGAAACTCGAAAGTAGTCATAATAATTGTAGTGTGAAAGAAGAAAACCACACATGTTCAGAACTTTGATTAAAAATTATTCATTTTCATTTTTCAGCATTTATAATGAATTATCAAATACACAAGGGAACTATCAGACATTAGATGCAAAATATATACCTCATACGTATTTGAAGTTTGGGAAGAAAAAGTAAGTTGATGAGACCTTCCACTATGTCTGGCAACAGAAGATCTGGTTGAAGATCCAGAAGCACGTATTGGGATAGGAGATGGGGATACATGGTCCCATGGAGAAGGTGAAGTAACTACATTCAATTCAACAATATAACATAATTATTTCTCAAAGACTTCCATCATCAAATTCAATTATAGGAATTAAAAAAATCAAAATGTTGGCAATAACAAAAACAATAACATATTTGGAATAACATACAAGATGAATTAGGTGTGTTGCCCCCCAACCATGGCGAAACTAATCGTGCATCAGGTGAGGCACCTAAAAACATTGGGGATGGTGAAGGTTGATGACGTCTAGAACTAGAAACACTTTCTCTTCGTGGAGTATCTCCCCATTCCCATCGTCCATCGTCCCAATCAGACCTGCCTGCATATACAAAAATTGGTAATTCCTGGATCATAAGAATAGCTGGTTTTCCCAATGCAGAGGTTAATTGCAAAATTATATTTTTAATATAATAATATATTAAATGTCAATTCTATATAATTGGAAAAACACAGCAAAAGGTTTATAGTATTTCAAGTATAGATAAATCCATGACATTCCCTAGCATCTATACTTGGATTAATTCCATAAAAATTACAAGAAACAGAAAATTAACAATTACATACCAGGTGTTCTCCTGGAACCTTCATATCTGTCCCGCTTTCTACCATATTCACTTCTACTATGTTCACGGTCATACCTACTACGTGAATCCCTTTCTGAATAAGATTCTTTACTCTCATAGTAGCTCCGTTGACGCACTCTTCCACTATCACTTCTTGAATCATCCCTGCGATGCCTCCTCTCACTCCTATGATCTTCCCTGTCATATCCAGATGGAGAAGCAGGAACCTTCAAAATTGATATATCAAAATTAGATATATGCAGCAAACTTTAAAATTAATGACAATTTTATTAATGAAAATTCCTAAATGTAAAAGGGAAATGTCAGCAATGAAAATATTGAACATTTATTAATAGCACAGATTGATAAAAGCAAATTTTGACAATTTCTATAAAAACATGTTCTTCATATCATTTCAGGAAAAACAAAAGGCAACAGACACTTAAAATTAACACAATAATCTAAAGAAAAAGTTCTTTAGATTCTTCCTTTCCCTCATCTTACCAATCCTTTTGGCAGGTAAACAAGTTTGGATGTTGTTTCACGAATAAATTATTTCCCTAGGATAGCATCATGACACTTTAAATGTTGTTTCTAATGCAATTAATGAAACCATTAAAAATGAAAGGAAATAAAAAGTAAAGAGAAATAATCTTACATCTGAACCCATATGTTGTTCAGTTGAACGAGTCCTGTTGGTTTCTCTTTCTCCATAGTGATCTTCACTTAAAGAACTTTCTGTGCAAACAAAGTCACAACACCTTCAGATGCTATTATTTACTTTTTCTTGGGGAAAAAAAATAATACCAAATTCCATCATACAACAAAAAAGCAATACACGTACTTCTAAAACAACTTTAAATTGTCATTTTAGACTGATTAGGCATGTTGAGCTGGAGAAAGTTCCTTTATATTACCCCCAATATCACATTGCTCTCTCATTTTACAGATCCAAAAAGCTTGATATCTACCATTTTATTTAAGTTTTGCAACATGTGCTTCTCATAACAAGTTTTATTACATACATATTGATATTTGATTAACATAAAATAAATATACATGAACCCAATTGGCAGCAACATCTATACAAGAGGAAATAAATACCTGCATGTGATGTTTCACTGGTCGCTTCACGGTATCTCCGATTAGTGTGCCTGCGTGCAGTGACAGTCCTATCATGCCCACTTTCTTCAACAACTGATGACTCGGACCTATCTTCATCTTCTGCAGATGCTGCAATGGAAGTGGTTCTCTCTTTTGGCACCTTGAATCCCCCATCATTTTGAGACTCTGCTCGTTTTGCGATGGCAAGGGTATCAAGTCCTATTAAATCATTTGTCAAAATAAACAACGAACAGCATCAGCATTCAGCACCTAAGAATGTAAAACACAAGACCTAAGATACTGATAATCAATAGAATTAAAACAAAACAAAAATACCTAAACGAGATTTTCTCTCTGGAGGGACGTAAACCACCCTATCCTTGCCAGGAACATAGAGTCCACCACCAGTAGGCTTTTCCGGTTCCAACGTCATCGTGGTCTTGTCTATGTCAATCGCTCCCGCACCAGCTCTATCTTTCTACTCACAAACAACAACAACAACAACAAGGAGAACCAATTAAACCGAAATTCGAAACCGTTTAGCGTGTTGAGCAAGAGAACATATACGATACTGACCTCCATGATGTGATGCAACTGCAAATTTTGTCACGAATTAACAGAGCAAAATCTTTGAAGATTGAGTACGAAAATTGGAGCGAAACTAAGCGACGTCCAAAAACCCTAATCCAAACACGCAGGCTAGAAATCCCAGATTGAAGTACTAGCAAGTATAATTTCTAATTAGGTATCCCGTTCCTATATCCTGGATGGAATTCATACCTAAGTTAAACACTCGATCGCCGTCGCATAGATAGCTGAACGTCGTCGTTTCGGAGCAAGCGGAGAATAGAAGTGTATTAGTGGGATTTGAATCGGACTAGGACGCACCGCAGAGCTTCGTTGGAGTTGACACTGCAATCCGGTTCGCAGCGAGTGCCCTCTGCGGTTCTGAGCGAAGGTTTGGGAGTTATGCAGAGAGAAAGAAGAGAGGGGTGAAAGGTGTGACGGTGTAACGAAACGAAATGCGATTTGCTAGGTACAATGGGTCGGAACGCGCCGCCGCGGCTAATTTTCGTTTTTCGTTTAAATAATTAAATATATTTTTAAAATTGAGAGAAGAAAAATATAAATATAAATGATGATAATTAAGAGACATAATATATAATTTATTTATAATCTATAACATAACAGCACATAATGAAAATAAACTCTTGTGATCTTCATTTTCTTGAACATTTTTATTTATCAACTACACGAGATTACTTATTCCCTTTCTTCGTAATTTCGTATATCACTTTTATTTTGTTTTGTTTTATTTTATTTTAAATATATATTCCATTATGTCATCCTACCATATTAGTTCATTAAATTAATAGAAATGTAAAATAATTTTTTTAAAATGACATTATTTAAAAAATTAAATAATAATATTAACATGTTTTAAGTTTCAAAAAAAAGTATGTTTATGAATTAAAATAATAATAAGTAATTAAATTTAAAAACTTATTTAACATTTCATAATTCTATTTTATATTTTTCTAAATTCATTGACTATTGTCATGGTCTCTTCCAATTTTATAAATTAAAGCGATTACTTACTCATCAAAATTAAATTTTAATGGGACTACCATGGAGACACAACATCACCATTTTAAATATATAAAATGTTTAGTAACATTAATCATTAAAATAACTAACAATTGTAAAATGGAGATGTTAGAAGATATTTCAAATTAATTACTAAAGATAATATATAGGGAAAAAATAGCTTATAAACTAATTTATTTACATAAGATAAACATCACTTAATTAAAATAACTTATAAAAATAAGTTAAAAGTTACTCAAATAAGCTTGTATGTTAAATAAGGTTTTTTTTTATAAAATTAACCTATAAACCAGCTAATAAACAATTAGAACAATTAAGATGACTAACCAAAATTTTTTTAACTTTTCTTGCCTCAGATATCGGTCAACTTCAGAAAGATATGGATAAAGTAAAAACGAATTAAAAAAAAAAAAAACCTATATTTATAGAAAGGAAAGTTAAAAAATTAACTATCATAGTTATAAATATAATCAATATTACTTTCTGTCTTCTTATAATAATTAATATATGATTTTAATCTTTTAATTTTCTAAAATTTATATTTTTTTATATTTAAATGTTTATTTGGTGATGGTTAAAACTTTAACGTAAAACTGAGATTAAGAAGAAAAAAAATCATAAAACGTTTAGTAACTGCCCCTAAAAAGAAAAAATAAATTGTTTTTTTTTATATTTTGGTTGTAATAATTCGATTCTCTTTGCTTAATATTTCAATAAGATATTTTATTTGTAAAATTATTTGAGTAATTGATTTATTAAACATATATTTATTACAAAATAGAATTATTTTTTTCAATAAAATATTCTCTAATCCTCACGCCGGTAATGTGTATTTGATAATTTCCTTGCTGATGGTTATTGCTATTGCCTCAATTTTAACTATAGTCAGATCTAGAACCATTTGCAAATTTGCAGATGATAATTGGCTTCGTAGATAAGGAAATTTAACTTTTCTCCTTTCCTGCACCTGTACTCTCCTCAAATTTTTGTCCTAGTCAGATAGTAGCAGCCAAGTGGTTTTCGCTCACTTGAACATTTTATCATAACAGATCCCTTCTCAGATCTTTACTAGAGTGGATTAGTTTTGGCAAAAATGTTGCTTCAGCAAATCCAGAACCTATTCTTCACTTGACACAATTAGTATCTAGAAATATAAAGAAATGAATAGTGATAGTGTTCACTATTCGCGTTATATGCAACTAAGTCAAGCCTACTAGCATTCTAGCAAATTGGTTGCTTCCTAATGTTGTGTCTTTCGATCATTTTTTTTTATGAGCAATGCTTCATCCTCCGAAAATTATCTCCGAATCACATTTCGAAATAATAAAATATTAATATTTTATAATAAATTTATTATAAATTAATTATTTAATTTAATATTTTATAATTTAAATTAATATTTTATTTGTTTGGAATAATTTTTGGAAACCAAGAGTGAACTTTTAAAATAATTTTTTCTCCAAATATCTAAGTTAATTAATTAATACGAAAGTTGTTGCCTTTGGCACATGCCAAGACCTCTAAAAAGAATGAGAGTCGTAGCACAACAGCATTAACAATTTGAAACTTAGGAATCATTTGGTAAGTTGGTAGCACAGCACCGTAGCATGAACATAACTATGTTGGCACTTGTTGCGATTAGAATACCACAGACAAACACATGGAGTAGCGACAAAAACATTTGCAGCTTTGTTGCATGCAGAAGCCAAAGGATTTATTAATAATGGTCACAAGCTGAGTAAAACTCCAGTTCTGAATGTTCAACCGATCTATACAACACAACCACACACACGTGACCAACACTCAATGGCTACAAAATGAAAAACAGAGTTTTTCAGGACATAGCAGCAGATAAAACCTCATCCAAAGCCCTAACAGAAGACCCTTTAACCCCATCTTCATTCTTGACAGCATTCCTTATAACATCTCTTATCTCAGAAGCTTTCTCCCTAATCCTCACCCCTTCCTGAGTCTCCGCCATCACCAACTCAATCTTCTCCACAATGTCCTCACATCGCACCTCACAGCTCTTCCCTCTGGCAACCTCCACGCAAACCCCAACCTCCTCCTCCAACATCTTGCAGTTATAAAACTGCTCCGCCGCCATGGGCCACCCCAGAATCGGCACCCCCTGACTCAGCGATTCCAGCACCGAGTTCCACCCGCAGTGACTCAGAAACGCGGAAACCGCCGCATGCGACAGAATCTCGACCTGAGGCGCCCAATCGTGAACCACCAAACCCTTTCCCGATGCCCCAAGCCTCTCCACAAAGCCTGGCGGCAACCACTCCGAGTCTCTGAAGTCGGAGTTTATGTCAAACCCAATCGGAGGCCTCACCACCCAAATGAAACTCCTCCCACACCGCTCCAACGCTTTCGCCAACTCCATCATCTGCGAAGCAGATAAAGTATTCATCGATCCAAAGCACACAAACAAAACCGATTTAGAGGGTTTCCGGTTCAGCCATTGGTTACATAAATCAGGGTTTATCCCGCCGCCTTTCCCGCGAGAATTAGCTCCGGTGGATAACAGGATCGGGCCGACAGCCCAAGCGGGCCGGCCCAGTTTCTGCCTGAAGTAGTTAAGGCCAACCGAGTCGAGGGACTCCACCGTGTTGAATATAACCCCGTCGGAATCGACCCAGAAGGAAAAATTGTATCTTTGGAAGATTGACCAGGCGTCGGTGCCATCTGCTTCGGAAATGTTGGTGGGTAACTGCGTGCGGTGTATCTTACGCGCTTGGGGGAAATCGGGGAGGGCGAATTCGTCGGCGCGTGAGGTCTGGTGGGGGAGGTTGAGCCAGAGGGAGTGGTAACAGGCGAGGCCGTAGGCGCCGCAGCCGCTGAAGATGACGTGGAAGGCGGCGAGGTCCTTGGCGACGGCGGCGGTCCAGCCGAAGAAGATGTCGGCGATGATGCAAAGTTTGGATTTATGGGAGAAGGTGTTTCGGAGGAGGGTTTTGAAGGGGGTGATGAGGGTGGTGGAGGCTTGGATGAGGCGAATGACGAGGTGGTAGGGGATGGTGTCGGTGTTTTGGGTGTTGGGGGGGAGGTTGTGGTCGGAGGGGTTGAAGGGGATGGTGAGGAGGGTGATGGAGGAGTTTGGTGGGAGAGAGGATTTGAGTTTTGTGATGTTGAGGGAGGTGTTGACTATGGTGATGGAGTAGTTTCTTGTTTGTTCTAGTTGGAGGGCTAGGGCTAGGAAGGGGATTATGTGCCCTTGGGCCATGAATGGGAATAGCACTATCTCTTTTTTTCCTTCCCTTTCCGCCATTGATGCTCAACGCAGACACAATTGGCTTTCCAATTTCAATGACCAAGACTCGAGCGTTTTTATGGAAGTTTTTCCTTTTTTCCTTAAATCCATTTTGGTCCCTACATGGCTACATTTATTTTATTTCCTTTTTTTTTTATATTATTGTTAGGTAAAATTAATTCTCTCAAAACCCCCATTTGACTATAAACGACAAAAAAAGAAGGAGTAACTTTTGGATTTGACTGAGAATTTATACTGAATTTTTTAAGGTAAACTTATTCTCAACTAAAATCATTTAACTTTGTAAATCAAATTTTAACTAAAAATTAAAATTCATTCAAAAATCAATTTTCCAAACATTAATTGATTTATTAAATATATATTTGTTAGTAAGAATAAAATAAACCACTTTCTTAATATTTTTATATACAAAAATTATAATGATAATATCAAAACTTTAAAATTAAAATTAGGTATATATTATTCTAATTTGACGATCCTCTCATCAACGAACTCTATTGGTCTTTGTAATTTAATAATTACATTATAATTTGAAATAAATAACTCCTTTCAATGTATAAATGTTTAAAAAATGCATCTAACTTCTATTTAATCATATTCTTATTTACTTTTATAAGTTGAAGTGTTTTGGAAGAGTTATGTATTAGTCTAAAAAATATATAACTGGTTTATGTAAAAAATATATATAATTACTTATCATGTTATATTATTTACTTTGTCATTTGATGAAAGAAATTTTTATTTATTTTAAGTTAAATTATACTTTTAATTCTTTTATAATATAAAAATTATAGTTTTGATCTCTTAATTTAAATTTTAAAAACTGAATTTCCTCATTCAATATTCATTAATTGATTGTTAAAGTTATAGCATTAATGATGATATAATATTAAATAGATGATATAACTATTGATATTTAATAATACTTAGGTTAAAACTGTACTTTTAATTATTATTTTTATCCATTTATTATTTTATGAGATAAATATGAAAATTAAAAATAAAATTTAATCTAAATATTATTAAATTCTAATTATTATATCATCAATGTTATATTATTATTAATGTTATAATTTTAATAATTAATAGATGAACATATAAAAAAAATTAAAATTATAGATTTCTAAAATTAAGAGATTAAAATTGTAAAAATAAAAATAAAAGAAAATTATGAATTTAATATTACAGAAAATCAAAAATATTATTTAACCTGTGTTTTAATTCAGACTTTAACTAATTAAAATACTTTTAAATATAATTATTTTAATTTTAAAACTTTAAAATTAAAAATAACTCAGTTTGTATAAAATAATTATAAAAAACAATAAATACTTTAAAAAATATTTTTAGACAACCACATAAAAATATAAAATAAAATAAAAAAAAAACTTATTTTAATAAATAAGAAGAAAAAAAACTTTTAAAAAAATAATTTAATATGTGAAGCGCACAATGACACAACTAATAGGATTGCATTTAAAATTGTTAATTTTCATGAACTCTGATAAAGTGAGAATGTTGAAAGAGGAAACGTGAAACATCTGACGGGAGAAACATCTGACGGGAGACCACAATAAAGATACATTATTATTTTAGAGTTGGAGTCGGACTTGAAAAATCACATTTAGCCCCTGTTTGGATCTATTGATTTACTATTTACGTAGAAGGAAAGGCGAAGAAAATGGGTATTTGTTTTCGGTAATTTGCAACGATGGAAAGGCGAAGAAAAGGGGGAAGAAGCGTCGTTGCCATCCTCACACAAAAACGAAGAAAAGAGAAGAAAGTCACGTAAGATTTGTGAAAACCCAGAAATACCCTGCCCAAAACCTGAAAAGAGATGAAAAATTGAAGAAAAATATACTACCATAATCGATTATGCACCATACATAATCGATTATGGACTGGCATAATCGATTATACTGAGGCATAATCGATTATGCCAGTGCATAATCGATTATGTATGAGCATAATCGATTATGCAGCGCATAATCGATTATGTACGAGCATAATCGATTATGCGTTGATGTACATAATCGATTATGCAATCTTGTGAACACTTGGGGCTTGCGCTGGTTGGAATACTCCTTCGAGTTAAAAACTTGGTGGATTTCATATATTCCTTTGGTACCATTGTTATAAGCTTCTGCATGAATATAACCATGTCAACATGCAATCTGTGTAAAATATATATCTAGCTAGTATATGAAGCTATATAGCTATAGGTTAATATATTATATATTGGAAAGATTATATATTTTATTATTTAAATATTCACATCAAAAAGTAGAAATATAAAAAAAAAATAATACATGTTTATAAAATTAAAATAATAACACTTTCATAAATATTAATAAAATAATGTTAGAAAATATAATTATCATAATATATTTTATTATTATTATTTATTATTGTAAATATTATTATTATCATTATTATTAATATTATTATTATTTATTATAATTAGTATTATTATTATTTATTATGATTCTTATTATTTTTCTAATATTTATTAATATTAATATCATTATTTATTATTTTTTAATAAATTAAACTTGTTAATATAATTTTATTTTAATTATTATTATTTACAATAAATAATATTATACTCATTTTTAATCCAAAAGTAAAAGTGTAAATTACATATTCATCTATTAAATTTTTAATTTATATCTATTATTAAATTTAAAGTAAATATTTAAATTAAATTATTTTTAAATTAAGATTTTATATTTATTTTTTAGTTAAAATTTTTATATTTATCTTTTAATTATAATAATTATAAACTTTTTTTTAATCCAAGGGCAAAATAGTAATCTTACAAAATTATCAATTAAAAAATTTATTTTTATCTATCACATCAATCAATTCACTCACAAACTTTCACAAACTTTCTCTACACTTTCCCTTAATCCAAACAACCTCACTTTCCACTCACTTTCCCTTCAAATCCCTCCTTTTCCACTCCTCCTTTTCCATCCTCAAATCCAAACAAAGCCTTAAGTAAAAAATAACAGTTTTTACGTAAATTAATACATGGGTGTGAAGAGACGATAAAATTACGTTTGAAAATCTCCCTACGTCAGTGTTCGTTAATTATGAATTATACATCAAATTTTGTGAGTTTGTGGTTAATACTTACTCATAAATCATAATCGTGTAATCAAATAATAATTTACAATTTTTTAATATCATCGTAGTATATTTACACATCACTCATTTGTCTTTCTTTCATTTATTTTTATTTTAATTAAATTTTACTTTTAATTATCTTATAACATTTAATATGTATAATCCAGGTAATGTGTCAAACTTCATAATTACTGACATTATAACACTGATTATAAAATAATATTAAATAGATAAAATAATAAGTAATATTTAATAATGTTTAAGTTAAATTATATTTTTAACCATTAATTTATATTTTTATTTCACAAAAACAAGGATAAAAAAGATGAGAATGATATAAAATGAAATTAAGAATGTTATTTAATTTAAATATTAATCATCGTGATATCTAATAATGTCACATAACGGTAAATATTAGTAAAATTTTTAATAATTGACTAATGAATATTTAATAATTGAATAAAAATAGTGAATTTTATAAATTTAACAAGGTTAAAATTGTAAAATTAAAACTTATAAGACTTAAATCACGAATTGATATTGCAGTGACCGAGAGTGTAATCTACTCTTTTTTTTTAAATTTTTTACTCTTTTCATTGAACGGGACCACTAGTATACTTCAAGATATGTTACAGTATATGTTAGTGAAAACTCCTTTGTATCTTCCTACTCTTTTTTTTTAGGAAAAGGCCTTCAAATTTTGTATGTTCGAAGAACTTTCTTGTAATGTAAAACTTGAAATTATCTTTCAACTTTCTTGCTGGCTAAATAAAAACACAAGGTGTGTGAAAATGAATGAAGGGAATATATTTTACGTTTGATTTATAAAAGTATCACGCAACAAAGAAAAATAGAAAAAAAAAATCCTACATTATATTATTCGAGAAATCATGGAACAACTGCAAAAAACATACATTCGGTATCACTTTAAATTCTTCGTAACAGTTCCAAAGTATAAGTATTCCAAATTACATACCACAAAATGATACCTTATTTGGGCACATAGTTATTTTTTTAAAGTATGTATTGAGCCCGTACTCAAGTGAAAAAATAAAATTTATATATGTCAATAAAAAAAATTAAGTTTTCTATTATTCTTATGGTTCTTGATTCTGATATATGAATGACAAGATACAACTCATCAACTACTTAGGCTTCTAAGTATTATTTTTATTTAAGTCATTGTTGATGTTTTCACAATACAATTTTTATATTTTAGTATTTTAAATATTTTTTCACAAATTTTTAATACAAAATTTTTTTCAACAATTTAATAAGGGTCTGCAAGTGACGTAGTTAGTGTTGCAACTATTGTAATTCATTTTATAAGGGTTCTTATTCTAAAGTGAGAAGTCATTTATTGATGGGAAAAGGTTAGGGGATTGTTATTTGTTCTAAAACCTATGCAATTACCTTTATCCATCAAAACTACATGTTTGAATCCACCTGAAGGTGTGAGCAAGAAAAGAGGAGACATAGAATGATCAATAGAAAAGACAAAGAATAATTATCTGAATCAGCACAATGCAGAAAGCATTTGTGCAGACCATAATTAATTTAAGCCCATTCCTATATGACTACGAAGCCTATGTCACTGGGCTACGAACACGAACCCAAAATGTATGAGCCTCCTCAAAATAATTTTGCTTTTAGACCAAAAACTAATTTTATGCTATTTTACCAAAAGAATAATTTATAAGGTTTTTAAAACTGGACCATCCTTGAAATAGACAAATAGTGAAACGCTGATTTAAGGTTTGATAATATAAATGTGGTTGAACTAGTAATAAATAATGTTATTTTAATTTTTAATTAATATAATATATTGAGTAATATTAAATAAAAAAACAATAACATTCATAATTATTTTTTAATTCAATATTCATAATTTTATAATGTGAAAATTTAAACTTCACTTATAGATGTCATTATTCATGAGGCGTAACATATAATGTTCCAAATTATACGTTTGTTTTACAGTAATTGTGATAATTTTATAATGTGAAAATTTAAACTTCACTTATAGATGTCATTATTCATGAGGCGTAACATATAATGTTCCAAATTATACGTTTGTTTTACAGTAATTGTGATACATATAATGTATTGAGAATGTTCAAAACTAGTTGACAAAATATTCTGTAAATTCACACTTAGAGAAACTCAAATTTATTTTATAGTAGTTTAACTCATTGAAAATGTTTTTTGTTTGTTAGTATTGTTATTTGTCTTTTATTTTTTGGTATCATCATTCTTTGTCTTTGTTACATAGGACAGAAGACTTTTGAATTTGAAATTATATATGTTCAAAATACACTCGAATAACCAAAAATTTCTCCCAGAGTAGCCAACATAATACATTCAGTCACTGTTTTGGGTAGTAGGGATCATTGATTTTCTAACACAGTAATAAGAAAAGTTTAATATTTATTCCTTACACTTCTGAACTAAACATACTAATTATGAAGCATCCAAAATCTAGTTAGTAATAGATGTAACCAATTTGAACCATTATTCATTATTACTGCATACATTTGGATAGTTACAAACTTAAATAAGAGAGAATCTAAATAAAATGGACAGTAAAATTAAACCAATTTTCAAGTTATTTTACTTTAGGGTGCAGATTTGTGCCTGCAAATAACTCTACACCTCAATATCCTATCCTGAACATAGAACCCTGGCACCACCATGATCTTAACCCTGCTAGAACCTTGTGACCTTTGTCTATCAGTAACCAAATCTTCCATGTAGTGAGGATCAAAGCTTCTATTCTCTTCAACCCTTAAAATTCCCAATGGAGGGTTGAAAGAAAATGCCAGCAAATGCAGCAACCATATGCACTTTGCTGCCACAAAGAAAGCCTGAAGGAGTTGTTCAGGCCAAGGCCTTGTCCAATTCAGCGAAGTGATGATGCAACTCATTTTCTGATCACAGAACTTGCTGAACTCTTCACTGTAATACTTGGTACCCTTTCTAAGCACCTCGTTCCAGCTCAAATTCCTAAGTGCAACAAATGATGAGAACTGTGCTTGGCGATCCTGTCTAGGGTCTAAGAACTTTGTGCTTCCATTCTTTTGGAACACACTGTTCTCAAAGTCTTGGTAGAAGGACTGGTTTATGAAGGCTTCAAAATGGTAAAGAACTGCCTTCGAGTACTTTGAATTCAAGGAAAGCCTATATGGTTGGAGGAGCAAGTTCAAGTTGTCCATCAAAGAGTGATCAGTTTCTTCAATTTGGCATATAAGGGTCTTGCAAAATTGTTTTACTGATAGCCTTGATTCTGACACTATCTGCAAGAAGCCTTCTACCATAGCCTCCTCCCCCACAGGCATCAAATTTTCTCCATTCCCATCAAAGGGTGATCCTCTCTGGGGAGGGTTATTGAGCTTTTCAGAAAGTGTAGTATCTTTGGTGTGCATTGCTTGCCTCAAAGATTTCTTCAACTCTTCACAATAACTTTCCAAGTACTCAAGCTTTTGTTTGAGTTCCCCCAGTGAAGATCTCATCTCAGAAACTTCCAACAAGGCAGCATCTCTACTCTCATTTGCCTCCATTAGTTCCCTCTTCAGTGCCTCAACTGACATTATCCCCCCCATGTCCTTAAGAACCTGAGAGACTTCCTCAGATTCTGTCCTGTTTGGGGAACTCATAACATTCTTATGCTTCTTCTTGAACCTAGGGAACAGCCAGGAAATCACCCCTTTACTTTTTGGTTGGGTTTGGAAAGAGGCATGGGAATCTGTGAGGGGGACGACAATGTTGGAGCTTTTGGTGTTCCTTGTGTTATCATATTCACTAGTTATCACAGCAGGGTTGCACCTATTGCAGGAAGATGAGGGCTTCAAGTCCCCCAAACTGTTTCTCCTCCTTGATTTGAAGTAGTCATTTGCAGGGGAAGGTGATGTTTGGAGAACAGTAATGTGATTTGCACAAGAACCACTCACAGATTTGCTATCATCAGCAGGACACAAGTGAGAGTCTAGGTTATTGGAAAATCCAAAAGGTAGTCCCTTTATTGAACCTGATTTTTGCTTGCAATCTGAATGGGCCATGGTGTTACCTCCTTCTGCCCCATTCTCATCCCAACTTTCTGATATAGTTCTGCTCTTTGTTGGGTTCTGGTGTGCTTCATCTTCATAACTCTGCCAATGATTCTCTCATTTAGAGACTAATTCTTCAACATAAAAAGCACACATGATCTATGCCTCCAAATGAAAAAAGCAAGATAAAGCAAAGCAAAAGTCCTAAAAAGTTCAGTACTTGAGTAACATTTTTAAAAGTTCCATGAAAAGCAAGATAAAGCAAAAGTCCTAAAAAAAAAGGGTCAAATCAAATCAAATCTCACCCAACTCATGCTTTATGTTTCATTTCAATATTCCATGCATAGTCTAGAAAGTTGAATGACAAAAAAATGAAGTAAAATTACATAGTCTTACTGGTGTGAAAACAGGGTAATCTTGGGAAGAGAAGTGAGAAGCAGGGGAAGGTGATGGAAATCTAGCATTGGTTGTTGTGCCAGGACTACTTCCATGTCTTAATGCAGCGTGAAGAGCCCTTAATTCCACTGCTTTGGCTATGGCAGTTTGGATTTCTTCCCTTGTAATTTCAGGGTTGTGGCTTTGGTTGTTATGGTCTTGACAAAGTTTTGCGGTTGCAGTTGCAGCCATGAAGCACAACAGAGGAAAGAACAAAGTGGAGCATGCAATGCAAAAGCCGAGAAGATAATATGTGCACTAGAATATTGATGTGCTTGGAATTTTTATTGACAATAGGAAAAGAACAAAACGGATTTTCAAGTGGTGACATCCAACGGCTGGATTTTGCTTGATGGCTATTATTATATGTATGGTTATAAGAATGGGATCTTGGAGAACCAGAAAATGGAATGAGGGATACAAAGGGTCACGTCTCAAACCCAATGAAGTGAGCCTTGTCTTTGTTCTCATAGGAAAACTAATGAGGTGAGCACATGTGAAGAAGAGAGAGACATGAGTAATTTTCTTTTCTGGTACATAGACTTGAGTGAAGAAATTTTATCCCAATTGACAAAGATACAAAATTTATTTAAGGGTAGGAGTCACTAGGTGGCAGGGCAAGTCTTGGTGTTCAAAGAATATTTACAGAGATACTTACATAATATCTTGAAGCTATTAACAATGAAATGAAACTCATATTCTTATGAGATATATGTTTGTTTTTAACTAACTAAATTGCTAAATATATTCCTGTTTAATATATGTTTATATACACCATTTTATGTTTATACAGTGTATGTTTAGTTTGACATCTTGAATTATTGAATCCATGTCAAACTGAAAGTTGCTATTTGTAGCTTTTACCTTTTTTATTAATCTGTCATGAAAAATTGAGAATAATATATCATAAAAATGTTAATCCAAAAACATTGATAATTTTCATTATTTGATTTCAGTTATTTTGGTTTATCACATGAGAAATGATTTACTTGGTATTGGTCTACACCAAGGATTATATGATTCTGTGCATCCCAGCAGTGTGAACCCAGTTTACCGAAATGCCCACACGTTAGGAAAATTACCAGAAAGTGGAATTAGGTGTATTGCTTTGTAAGCAACATGGGAAGTTCCATCCACTATGTATAATGTCCCCCATCATATCTAAGGTGAAGTAATATTCAGCTTTCAATTTGAGGGCATTGTCAACCATATATTACTTTAGTACTCATTTACATTTTGTGTGTAATCATGACTTGAGTATGATGCCAAGTGCCAACTATAACTGTTCAAAAAGCCATCAAATACTTCCCTTACCCCAATATGGTGGTGAGGAGTAGGTGAACATACTAATTAAACTAAATGGCTTAAACCTGAAAGAATATTCTTCTTGTATATTAAATGCCTAATGCACAGGGTATAACACAAGCCTCACTATTCAATTTTTTCCATGCAAGCATGATGACCCTTCATGAAGATTAATATTGTAAACCCTTAACCTGTTCATGGATCCAAAGGCTAATGGGAATTTTCAAGACGGAAAAAAGACTTACCAAGTTCATGGAGTTGACCTCAAATTGGAGAATTTTAAAGCATTTAATATGTATTTAAAGAAAAAATAGCGATTAATCTCGGTAGGAAATCGTGGACTCACAAGATGAATACTCTTCTTTTTAACATAATCCGTTTGATATTTAATATTAAGATCCAAATTCTAAACAATTTAGTTAATTGATATAACTTTACCATTTATGTCAAAAGTGTGGTTCAATAATTTTTTTTATTTTTTTTTTGCAGATACACAGTTAGGGTGGCTGAGGTTAATATTGTTCAAGTACAGAAAGTAAAAACAAACAATATTGAGCCGTGCAAGGTTCAGTTTTTTCGGCCGAAAGGGAAAGGAAAATAACCAAAAGGTCCAAAACCATCCAAAAACTCACAGACAAGGAATCCTACAAGACAGAATGCCATAGTGGGGACCAATTGGTTCGTAGCATCTTTTAAAAATTCAAATTACATAAAACCCTAGCCATGTCATGCACAAATACAAGTCCCCATAGGGTATTTTTGAAATTGGAGAACGTTTTCTTGGTTGCAGCATGGTACCCTTTTGTATAATTGGAATTGGAATTCCATGTAGGACAATAGAATTGTTTAATTAGGAGGAGTTTGTTGTGACTGTGACCACCCCTTTTTCTCACAATGACACTGTTTTATGGAAATTAAGATCCCTAAGCCAAACCGGCCAGGGCAGTTAGTAATATTTGTCAAACAAACACATGCAAAAAGTGTCTTTTCTTGTTTAATTGGTAGCATTAACGCATATGCCTGAATTAAATTCTGTATTTTCTTTGATCAAATATTTCACAACCACTCCAGCAACCCTTAGTAGGTAGTTTAGCTAAGCTTTAGAAGACAGAGGTATTTGGTTTTGACTATAATTGATGTAGTAGTTGTGAAAACATCAGTCTTCTCCTAACCACCAAATATATTTTTTGTTCCCACCAAACGATCATAGGATGCTTTGACATTATTCAATAATTATACGCGAGTTAAGAATTAAAGGAGATCTATTTATTGATACTGGATTAGCTGAATAAATGTTAATTAAATGGTTTAGCAGAATGAAGTTAATCCACTGGTGAAAGGGAGTATCAATCTGCTAGTCCACTGCACAAGAGAGTGAAAGGAGTTTTTCTGGAATGAGAAAAATCAAGGTCTTTGAACTTATCAATTTAAGCGCGCATACCATTCATTGTTGAAAAAGTAAGAGACAAGATAATTTGATCACGTAAGGAGATAAGAAAGAATTTCACAATCAGCTCCTAAATTTTGATGATGAAGATCAAAATTGGAGTAGACAAATTCTTTATTCGATAAATCTAAAAATACTTGTGCAAAAAAAAAAAAAAAGTTAAAGATGATGTTGAGAAAAAACAATTCTTATGTCAACTAGAAGTAAAATAATATCAATTAAACATAAGATAAGTAAAGAGTATATAAGTGTGGAACAATTTTAAAGATTAAGTTAGACTTATAAATCACTTTTTTAATATAGTATCGAATTTATCTACTACTAATATATTCATGAAATTTAACAGTATTAAACGTGAGAGGATATATTGAAAAAAATTTAAAGTCTAATATATCATAAATCATTAAAAATAGTCATTTATCATTTATCTACATATTAAATCCAATAGTACTAAATAAAAGAAAGTGTATTGAAAAATATCCTAAATTATTAAAAAATGTCACCCACCATTAAATTTAATAGAAAAAATTAAAGTCTCACATCAACAAAATGATAAATGAGTTAAAATATCAATTATTACATAATATTGATCAAAATTTAGTTGATGAGGTAATTACTTATATATGTTTATCGTGAACACCATTTTGAGTGGAGTTTACTGGGTTTGAGACATGCATAACATGTTTTGTAGGATTAATTATTTGAATATTGTTGTAAATACTAAGTTTATATTAAGAGAGAGTATTTTTTATGAGTAAAAATGGTAAATAAAAGATGACAATTTCATGACTATCGGATAAAAGAATCAATGACATGCTTTAGATTTTCAGACCAAACATTATTATTTACTTAATAATTAGTCAAAATTTAATAATATTCAATTTGATAAAAACTTTACTTGTAATAGCAACCTACTAGAAAAATTTCACCTTTAATATCAAGTGAATTGTTATAAATAAACTAAATTTGATTAATAAAATACCAAGTAAATAATTATATGTAAAAGTCTCTTAAACATATCTAAATACACGTCAATTAACGCATCAATTAAACATAAACTTATTTGTCATTAACTTTTACACTTTTATCTATTATTTTTATTTTTTTTATGAGTATATGTTATTCATAGTTTTAATTTGTTAGAAGCAAAGCATATGAAAAAAAATAAAGAAAGAGAACAACACAAGGATTTAACATTATTTGACAAACTAGGAAATGTTTTAATATTTTTTGTGTGAATAAAAGTATTATAAAGTGTTAATTATATAGTAATATAAAAAGTAAAATTTCTTTAAAAATATTAGATGTGAGACTAAATCAAACTACACGATACTAACATTATTCACCTAATTTGATTTGCACTTTTTCATTAAAAGTTTCTGTTTTATTTTTAATTTCATCTGAACTTCTTGACAAATCCAATTAAATTTCACACTAAGCACTTTTTACGATTGAAGTAGAGATTTTCTTTCCTTAACATAAGAAGATTTTGTTGTGTTTACTTTACGATTGAATAACCAAAAAAATAACATGCATTATGTCATGTGTACATACAGTTGAAAATTACAATATAGACCACTGACATTCCTATTTTAATAAATAAAAAATTGATGTCATTGTCAGTGTTATTATTATATTAAATTTTGTATAACATATTAAAATAATATATTTTTTAAAATATTAAATATGTTAATTTAGATAAAGAATAAAATTTTATTAATTTAGTGAAAGACAAGTTTGTATCGAGAATTTATTATAAAAATATGTTTTTAAATAAATTACCATCATCAATTATATGTTAGATTACTCTTAAAAAATGTGTAAGTTATTTTAATGTTAAATAAAAAACTTGAAAAGAAAAGGCCAAATTTATTTATTTTTTTTATGTAGAATAAGTAAAAAATTTATGTAAATAAGGCTAGATATTTTTAAAAAAATTATAATAGATAAACATGATAAACCCAAATCGTGTACTTTAAACTAAAACAAGGCCTGATAAAAACATAATTTGACTTAATACATTTTCACTTTTATCTCTCATAGAGAATATATATATGAGGTCCATGTCAAAAAATTTATTTTTTTTAAAATGCATACATTATTTATAAAATATTATTGGCAATACCCTTAACGATTTAGAAATTTCGATATATGATTGAAAAAATAAAAAATAAAAAATTGATCGAATATTTTTCAAAACTTACCCAAAAACAACTTATTTTTTAACTAATGAGGAAAATATATATAGAAAAAAGATAATGAATTTAAACCATTAAATAAAATCAAAGAAAAAATATAGTAAATTTAAACCATTAAATAAAATCAAAGAAAAAGAACTCAAAATTTTAATGAAACAAACACACACACACACAAATATCCTAATGTAGTCATCACATACACACACACAAATATCCTAATGTAGTCATCATACACACACACACAAATATCCTAATGTAGTCATCCAAAATTATACTATATGATATTGTATTTGTTATTATTTTTTTTTATCATCATATTGGTTGAAATTTTGGGACCTTAACTATATTAAAGTTATTTTTTACAAGGTTATTTTTTTTATTTATCAAACTTAAGACCTTAAGACTTGAGATCAATCACAATATCAATTATACAATCAATATTGTATTTGTTATTTTAAAAAATTGATCACTAAATTAATTATTTAGAAACCAATAAGCATAGGTAGGATTATTTATTTTAGCTGGTAATCTCCAATTTTAATCACAAATAGATACTTATAAAAAGGAAAATTTTGTAGTCTAGAGTAATTTTACTAAATTTGAGTAAGATTAGTTTTGTGAAAAATACATGTGATTTTTTTTAAAGAAATACATTTTAAAGTGTTTTTTTTATATATTTTAAATATTTTATTACCAAATTAGTTACTAAAATATTTATTATGTCATGATAAATATTCATTTTGAACGATAGACGAGCTAAAGTATTAGTTTAGTAATTAAAATTTACAAAACCTTATATTAATTATTTTGATAATCAAAATAAATATTTTTAGAAAGGTTTATAATAAAATTTTATTTTAAGTGGTCATGACTCTAATATATCATGTAAAATTACTAATTTCCAACGGTAGCTATATGCACAAATAATGAATAGTTGAGTAGTATATTATATACTTGTTTCTCTAATATTTAATATTTCCCTTAGATAGTGGCTGTCAAATGGGACCAAATATCGAGGCATATAGGGTCGATCAATCATGGCGTAAAATTTACTCATGCAGCATGTACCTTTCGGTCTATTCTTCAATAATTGGCTTCATCATCAGAGGAAATTAAAGACTTGCACAATGGCTGTGATGAGCAAAATTTCTTTTATTAAAAACATCTCCATATAATAAAAGATTAATTCATTTTGTGGGACGTATTTCTAATAAAGTTTTGTCTTGTGCGTGGCTAAAAAAATCAAAATTCTTATTGTTACTATCGGAAGTTTGCTGACGACAGAAACACCACCAAAGATATTTCGCGACATTCAAATCAGTGAGCAGTTAGATTATAACAGAATTAGGGTAAGATTGATGCTCTCATAAATAAGTCACTGGCATTATCTCTGATATTAGAGACATATAGTTATATGATTTTTAGAGATATATATTATAATGGTTATGTGAAGATAATCCTGTAAACATTAGGGAGAAGGAGAACCATCTAGATTTATCTTCTGGGTTTAATGTGGAGAAGCTGACATTTTGATCGAGCTGAATGGTACACTTATTATCTATGATCTATCAAATATATTAAACGTAATTTGTTGGGAACAAGATTGCACGAAAATATGGGACCGTGATATAAGGTAGTGTGTTGGGTGTCGACCCACAGGCCACAGCTATTGAACAAACGTCGCATTGCACTACAAATAAGAGTTACGTAGAAGTTACAACTTACAACCATACTAGAACAATTCTGATCATTCGCAAATTATTCTTTGTTTCATTGGCCTTAGTAGGAACTAAACATGCGAATCTGCCTGCATGCGTCAACAATACTTCTCTTTCGTTTTCACTCACAGCCTAGCTTGAAAGAAACAAATCATGCCAATTTCCTTGTCTCTTTCTCAGTGAAAAACACAGCAAATAGTAAACTAAAACCAACCCAAGTACTGCTACCACACCATGTTTATTTCTACCTTTTGTCTAGTATAAAATGACAACAACATTTATATATACATTCTTTTATGCATATCCCATCTTGGGATCCATTTCTGTAGTATTGTAAACTCAAGTATACAGTAGTTATATATATATTACCATGTTACGTTACCTTAAATGATTTCATATTGTCCTGTAATGGGAGCTTACCGCTGTTTGTTTCGTTGTGTGTTTTCTGACACCTGCATTTTAATTACTCGTATAGCTCGAGTACTATGGTCTTAGGTTTTTGAAGAAGTGTTGTGTCGTTGTTGATGAATATGATCGAATGTAACAAATATGAAAAACAAAATGCGCCTGGCTTAATCGATAAAATTCTTGGAACAAGTTCACCTTCACATGGGTTAGTTGAAGGTGAGGTCTCGGAGCACGGAACAAGACGGGACAAGTCGGGAATTTTCGTGGTTTTAACTAATTTGGGATCGATTCAGAAGATTTATCAAAATTAATCAAAGTACTCCAACTAATTAATGAGATATAGGCATTGAGGACAATGAATTTGTCATTTCGAGTGGATAAGGCATTGGTGATTTCAAATGTAGAAGAGGTGATGATTAATTAACTACTTTTTTTCGTCACAAAAAAATGTTGCATCTTATATTACAAATGTATATATAATTAAGTGATTTCACTTCTCCTAATCAAGATTTAAGATTGAATTTTTATTATTTTTATGTTTTATATTATTCTTTCATATAAATTTATGTTAAAAATGAAACACATGATTCTTATTTTTACTAAAAATCTTTAAAAGGATTGGTGATTGATTTTGACATATATAAAAACACAATGAGAATAAGTTTATTAGTTAATAATATTTGAAAAGTATACAAATTTTTGTAGTAAAAATTTTCAAACAATCCAAATTAACAAAATAAACCATAAATAATGTCGGGTAGAATAATAACACACTCTCTGTGAGAAACATGATATATACACCTCTTTTCTTTTTATAATTACACCTCTTTTATTTTTTTTATTTTAAAGAAAAATTTAAAAATATCCTTAATCTTTTTTTATCATTTTATTTTTTGATTTTATACCTCCAACTCTCAATTTATCAGTTTCTTCTTTTTCACATACCTCATTCACTCTCTTACATACTTTTAGGAAGTATGTTCGGTAACACTAAATTGACTACTTTGAAAAAAAATGCTAGAATTATGTAAAATTGCATACTTTTATAAAGTATTATCCGGAAAACTAACTTTAATATTTTGAAAAATACTTTTTGAAATAGTAAAATTAATATTTTAGATAACACTTTTCAAAAGTTTATTATTTTATATAATTTCGAAAAGTGCTTTCAGAATAATAAATTTAGTGTTTCAAAAATACTTTTATGAAATATGTTAAAAAATAATTTTTGGAACACTAAATTAATTATTCTAAAAAATATTTTTGAAACACTAAAATTATTTGAACCGCTAAATTTATTATAGTAAATGTGGGAAGTACTCAAAGAAAAAATGTACATTTGGTTTGACATCCTTGAAAGAGTTAAGGAAATCACACACGTCTATCACGATATTAAGAACCAATTTTACATCATAAGTGCGTGAAAAAACTAAAAGAGAATGAAAAAAAGTAATATATAAATTAAAAGAATTAAAATTACCTACTAAAATAGGTGAAAAATAAAGATAAGACAAGATAGTGCATGTGAAAATTGAAAAGAAAAAAAATGTGAAAAAGAAAAATATTTTAAGAATTTAATTTTCTTTTTCAAAAAAGAAAGGAGGTGTACTTATTAAAATAAATAAATAAATATATATATATATATATATATATATATATATATATATATATATATATCATATTCCATAACTTGATGAGCCAAGCAATATTTGAAGAGTCCATGAGTCATAGGCTCAGCCCACAAATTTATGTAGTAATAAAAAAATAAAGGCGGGCCAATAATAAATAATCTCAAAAATTAAAAAGCCTGCGCTCGCCCTCTTTTGATACGAAACAAGATGCTATAAAATTAAGGGAGTTGCTACGATACCTTCAAAGATTGAGAAATTTCAATATATTTTTTCTGTAAACTTATAAAAATTTTAAAAATAAATAATTTAATTATAAAATAAATAATCTAAATTATATTTATAAAATGAAAAGTAAGATAAAATTATAGAGATTAAAATTATAAGATTTTAATAATGTTATAAAACATTAAAAAAAATTATTAAAATTACAATATGAAAATTCAAAAATTTAAGATAAAAGACAAAAATATATTTAAAAAATTATTAAAATTAAAATATAGAAATTTAAAATTTTTAAGTAAAAAGACAAAAAATATACTTAAAAATTTATTAAAATTAAACTATTTAAATATATAATAATATTATTACAAATAAAATTAGAATATATAAAATAAAAATAAAATGACTAAAGCTACCGCTTCATGAGTTGAATCTCATTGGTCCATTCGTATAGACACGGATCACCATCTCAGCCGTACAATAAAAACGAAATCAACGGTTCATTTTTATCCTTTCTGCCAAATTGTTTTGATTTCCCGCTTCTTTTCATTGCCTTAGGTTTTTCACTTTGAGTGGCGTTCAAAAACTCTTCCTGATAAATTTGATACTTTTGTTGGTGTAGGTTTCTGATCAAATTTGGAAGCAAAATTCTGGTTCAGGACAACATCAGCAGGAAAATCTGGGGCTTTATTGACAGAAGAACTTGTTGAAGTTTAATGAATATGCACAAATAACGTACTGAATATGTGAAGAGATTGCATCCTTTTATTCAATCATACGAAAATGGCTTTATAAGCCTTACAGACTTGACTCTCAAAACAGAATAACAATAAAACAAAAACCACCACAAAATTGCATGGCAGCAATCTAGGCGTAAACTAAGCAACTAACCATACCCAATCAGTCCTATAAAATAGGACTGTTTATTGACACGTTAAAAATAACTAACAGAACTATCTGAATTAGAAGGATTCATTCTTGGTTATTTGTGGCAGTGGTTTCTTTCCATAGGTAGTTGTGTGGCTATTACTGTGACACCCTCTACCCCAATGTACATATACAGTAATTATAAAAAAAAAATTCAATAAAAATCAAATTTCCAACCACGTAAGGGTAAAAAGTTCACATTCATAAACTTAATCCAAATAACATGCCAGTAAAATTACAATGAAATAAAACTGAATTTTCCAAAATAATTTAATAAAAACATCTTAAACTAATCCTATCTATGTCCCGATGTCACATGTCCTATCAGAGCAAATCCCAACATAGAAGCCTAAGTTTCATCACCAACATCCTCAGCCTCACGCTGATGATCACCTGTATAATAATCAAAGCAAAACAACACGAAAAAAGGGAGTGAGAAACATTTCACTCTAGCTCACAGTGTAGAAATGTATGTCGAATAGCCAAACACAAATAAAACAAGTATAACATAGATAAGTTAATAATAACATCACACTCATCCAAGACATAAATCATCACTTTATCATATAACATTAAAAATGCATAAGTATGGACACGGACTACATATTATCATGCATGTGGCGCTAGTAAAACATCACATGGCATATTGCCGCTAGAAATACACGAAGAGTAGTCTAGGAGTACATGCCGGGTCACACCCTCTGCGCACTCTCACTAGAAGGATATATTACCAGAGTCTCGTCGGGATAGCTAAGCCGCGCAAGATACATCCCATGCACATAATGGGCGAGACTGAGACTTCCAAACCGAGCTATCCCCAAGGACTAATCCCCAAAACTTTTACACTAGGGGGCCTTATCTGGCGGTGTATTCCATATCGTACCCTTAAAACACTTATGCAAATGATGCATGTCAATCAAGACTCTATGCATTCTCATATCACATTATCATTTCTCATTCCCATATCACATTATCATGTCTCATTATTGTAACAGCCCAAGCAACCCGCATGAGGATATTGTCCGCTTTGGCCCACGGCCGCACGGTTTTGCTCTTGGCGATGACACGCATGCCACCCCAAAAGGCCTCCTCACAAGGAAGGTATCCACACCCATATTCCGCTGAGGCCGCATACCCACGACTAACAAGGTGTACCTTTGGGTCACCCATGATATGCTAACAAGGTGTGCCTTTGGGTCACCAATGATGTAACCAGGCTCTGATACCACTAAATGTGACACCCTCTACCCCAACATAATTACTTAATAAGCATTAACTATATTAAAAAAATATATTAGAGTGATAATAAATATCATAAGATAGAAGATGCACATTCGTAATTAACATTTATACCAAACTCAAGAAGTCATAATAAAACAAAGATTATAAATTAATCCCAGTAAAGGTGGCAGTGCCTCCTAGTTAGGAATCAATTTATAATTTTTTTTTATATCATACAAATATATTTAAATTTCAAAAAAAGGAAAATAAAACATTATTATCCCAGAAAGAAGCCTAGCTAAGCCCGATGTCACATCCTATCAGAGCATGCCCACTTAAGCCTCTAGACTTCATATTTCATAATTATGATTTATTTTATTAATCCAACTTTAATAGTCCAATAGTCCAACAGTCCAATAGTCCAATCAGTCCAATAGTCCAACGGTCCAATAGTTCAACAGTTCAACGGTCCATTCATGGATCGTAGGTCACAAGTCATGAGTACATATTTCATACAGTCATATCCTTATAGGTCCGCATAGGTCTCATATATACTTCATATACTCAAGTCATAATAAGATCTTCATAAGTTCGCATAGGTATTTTTATTCTAAAACTTATTCTTTTTTATCCAGGTAAGGGGGGGAGTGGGAAACCTCGCTTGGGGGTGTTGGAGTAATCGTTAAATAGTTGTTTGTTAGATTGGCTCCCGATCTTATGCCTGTTGTTTGTTTGTATGAAATATTGTTATTAATGTGCTTTGCTTTTTGCATTACTTGATTTCTTGTCCGTAGTAAATAATAACTATACTATTTTTATAAAAGAAAAAAAAAATGCTGTAGTATTCACACTTAAGATTTGGAGACATTATTTGTATGGTTCAAAATTTGAGGTGTTTAGTGATCATAAGAGTCTTCGGTATTTATTTGATCAAAAAGAATTAAATATGAGACAAAGGAGATGGTTGGAGTTCCTTAAGGACTATGATTTTGATCTTAATTATCATCCAGGAAAAGCTAATGTGGTAGCTGATGCCTTGAGTAGGAAATCTTTGCATTTGTCTTCTCTTATGATTAGAGAGATGGATCTTTTGACTCAATTTAGAGACTTAAGTCTAACTTGTGAGGTGACCCATAGTAGTGTGAGATTAGGTATGACTCGAGTGACTAGCGAGTTGTTAAGGGAAATTGGAGAAGCACAGTTAATAGACCCATTTCTAGAGGCTAGACGTATGGCTATAGGACAAGGGGTGGGAGGAGAATTTACCTTAGGTGCAGATGGAGTGGTAAGATTTAAAGACCGAGTATGTGTGCCTAGTGACCCTACACTTAGACGATTGATACTAGAGGAAGGTCATAAGAGCAAGCTTAGTTTTCATCCAGGAGCAACTAAGATGTATCAAGACCTAAGGAAGATATTCTGGTGGCCTAGGATGAAGAAAGATATAGCTGAATTTGTGAGTGCCTGTCTAGTATGTCAGAAGGCTAAGATAGAGCATCAAAAACCTTCAGGACTACTTCAGCCTTTGAATATACCCGAGTGGAAGTGGGATAGCATTTCTATGGACTTTGTAGTTGCTTTGCCTAGGACTAGGAAAGGGCATGATTCCATTTGGGTTATAGTTGATAGGTTGACCAAGAGTGCACATTTCTTACCTATTAACATTAGGTATTCTCTGGAAAGATTAGCTAGACTGTATATTGATGAAATTGTGAGATTACATGGTATACCATCTAGTATAATTTCAGACAGAGACCCTAGATTCACCTCTAGATTTTGGGAGAGCCTACAACAAGCTTTGGGAACCCAACTGAGACTTAGTTCAGCATACCACCCTCAAACTGATGGTCAGACTGAGAGGACTATTCAGTCTTTAGAGGATTTGCTTAGAGCCTGTGTTTTGGACCAAGGAGGAAGTTGGGATAGCCTTTTACCTTTGATAGAGTTTACCTATAATAATAGTTACCACTCTAGCATAGGTATGGCACCCTATGAAGCCTTGTATGGTAGGAAGTGTAGAACTCCTTTGTGTTGGAGTGAGCCTGGAGACAATGTCATCTTAGGACCTGAAATTGTGCAGCAAACCACTGAAAAAGTTAAATTGATACAGGATAGGATGAGGATAGCTCAGAGTAGACAGAAAAGTTATGCTGACAGGAGAAGAAAAGATTTAGAATTTCAAGAAAGTGATCATGTATTCTTGAAAGTCACTCCGTGGACTGGGGTTGGTAGGGCATTAAAATCCAGAAAACTTACTCCTCGATTTATTGGTCCTTTTCAAATTCTTAAAAGAGTCGGCAATGTTGCCTACAAAATTGCTTTGCCTCCTAATCTGTCAAATCTTCATGATGTTTTTCATATTTCACAACTTCGAAAATACATCCATGATCCTTCGCATGTGATTGAGTCGGATCATATTGAGGTTAAGGAGAACTTGACGGTGGAAGCTACCCCGATAAGAGTCGAGGATCGAATGGTAAAGCAACTTAGGGGTAAAGAAATTCCTTTGGTAAAAGTTATTTGGGGAGGAGCTATACCAGAAGGTGCTACTTGGGAATTAGAGGAGAAGATGAAAGCTTCATATCCATTTTTATTTGCATCAGGTAATTTCGGGGACGAAATTTCTAAAAGGAGGGAAGTAGTGTAACATTCCAAAATTTTATTTTTTTTATGTATTGGAATTAATAGAAGAGTTACCATATTTTTATACGTATTTTACTATATACATATACGTATTTTACTATTTACGTATATGTATTTTACTATTCATGTATACGTATGTATGAATAGTATTCTACTATGCATGCATAGTGAATGGCTGCGCATGAGGGGCGGCTACGAGGGGCTGCGGAATTCAGAATTCTAAAAATTTAATTAATTCTAATATTTTAATGAATAGTGCATAGTAACTTTAATATTATAATAATGAAATAATATTATTTTAATGAATAGTGCATAGTGCATAGTAATTTCAAAATTTCTATAAATAGGGGCCTAGGGTTTTGAAAATTCATAATTCTAGAGAGAAGGAAATTCTAGAGAGATAGAAAGGGAGAAAGAAAGAGAGGAGATTCTGCCCTAGTTCCGGTTCCGATTTAAGAAAAAGAGGAGGAGGTTCTGCCCAAGTTACTATTTATCCAGGTACGGGAGAAAAGAGGGTTATTTATATGTAGAGTACATGAGGGTATTGGGTAGAATTTCTCAGAAGCATGTTTAATTTATCTGAATGGAAGGCTGAGCCTCCTATTAATTTGTAATTTAAACGTTTTTGATAAAAGACTAAAATGTACATCTTTGTTATATTTTTATTACATGATTTGGAAAATATAAATGGATTCCTAACTAGGAGGCACTGCCACCTTTACTGGAATTAATTTATATTTCTTTATTATTATCTGTATATATATAATTTATAATTTAGAATAATTATTCTATTGAAGATATAAATTGATTCCTAACCAGGAGGCACTGCCACCTTTACTAGAGTTAATTTATATTTTCTTTATTATTATCTGTATATATATATTACAACTAAGCGACCCATGAACGGTTGGACCATTGAAATATTAAATATTGAATTATTGACCCTTGGAATATTGAACTTTTGGATTATTGGACTAATGAACTGCATTAATGGACAATTTAGATTATAATTAAGGGAATATAATGTGATGTAATAAGTCGAGTGTTGAATCAATAAATATATGACATGTATCATTAATGATCTTGCTATATTTTGTTGGAATTATTAAGAATGATTGAGGGGTATGTAAACTCTATTTTGTTGTCTTATTTGTTATGAATATGAAATTGCATATGTGATAGAAATTGAATTATGAGTTGAAATGTTGTATGGTTGTGATATAGATGTGATTGTGATGTCTCACATCAATGACTAGGATGGCACGGTCCTGTATAAGTGGTGCTACAGGGAAGGCGTGACCTAGCATGGTGTGTGATGAGTAAGACAGTTAACACCACCACTTATGTCATTTATGGCTGCCCTGACATAGGGTTAATTGCAAGAGATTGTATTGATTGTAATGTGATTGTGGATACTCACACTAAAGGATTAAGGATGATACGAACCCTGGGTGGTGGATACTTTAGGGACGAGCGTATTCCTCGTAAGATCAGGGATGATACGAACCTTGGGTAGGTGATGCTTCAGGGACGAGCGTACCCCTGGTATGGTGTGAGTTGAGTGAGGCAATTAACCCGTATCACTTGTGTCAGATATGGCGAGATCTGGGCATAATGTTAACTGTGATATTGACGTGTTTGATGGATTATGAAAATGTTGAATAATTGATATTTAAACTATATATATGCTTGTAGATATTATACTGTGATGTGTTTGTATGTACTTTGCATATAGATATTTTCTTTTCTCACCGTATAAATTGTGGATATTTTAGGTGGAGAGGATCCAACTGCAAGTGGCATATAAGATGCTAGCATTTTATTTTGGGAAATGCTCTGATATTGTGACATCGGAGCAGAGGATTTTTAGGACGAAATATTTATATGCATTTGGTATTGTAATATTATTTTGAAAACAATTTGTAAAACTCTTATGTTTTATGTTTTATATTTATATTATTGTGATGTGAACTAGTAAGGGTGTCACATTTAGTGGTATCAGAGCATGTCGATTCAATCGGCCGTGAGTCATGAGTCTACTGTGCTTGTTTGGTAGATGAATGGTGTAGTAAATTGATTATTGAACTTAATTGATATGTTAAAATGACAATTGTTGTTTTAAAGCAAAATTGTTAACTTTTCTGGGAAAAACAGAAAAACAATGGCAGGAGGTAGAAACGATCGTGCAATAGCTGATGCTCTGCAAGCAATGGCTCAGGCTCTTGGTAATTTGAACCAACGACCAGACATTGATTGGCTAGAGAGATTCCAGCGAAATAATCCACCAAGTTTCCGTGGAGGCTATAATCCTGACGGAGCTGCTGACTGGATATTTGAAGTTGAAAAGATATTCCAAGCTATGGGATGTCCTATAATACAGAAGGTGACTTTGGCTACCTTCATGCTCTCTGGAGAAGCTGGCATCTGGTGGCAAAGTACTTGGAAAAGAATAATAGCTACGGGAACCCAAGTAAGTTGGGATAATTTTAAGCTGTTATTCTTAGAGAAATATTTTCCCCGAGATATAAGACATAAGAAACAGGTGGAATTTCTTGAGTTAAAACAAGGAGAGGATTCGGTGGCGGAGTACGTGACCAAGTTTGAAGATTTGGTTAGATTCTGTCCTATGTATGATGGTGTGGGCAATGAGGAGGACAAATGCGTAAAGTTTGTGAGCGGTCTTCGCCCAGAGATTAAACAAGTATTCAATTATCAAGGGATCACGCACTACCACGAATTGGTAAATAAATGCAGAGTTTATGATGAGGACAACCGAGCTAGGGTAACTCATTATAAAAGTGGGGGACCAATGAGAAATAATAAGTTTGGTTCATCCAATAAGGGTAAACCTTATAACAAGCCCGCTGGGAATACGAATACTAAAGTGAATAGTCAAGACTTTGTGCAAAAGAACCAAGCTAGCCAACTTTCTGGAAGTGGGAGTGTGAACATTGTTCCACACAAAAACTGCTATAACTGTGGAAAACCAGGGCATAGGGCATTTGATTGTCGATTACCAAAAGCAATAATATGCTACAAATGTCAACAGAAAGGACACAAGGCTAGTGAATGTCCTCAGAATAAGAAAGAAACAACAGAGAATGGAGGCAACGCTAGCAAACCTCGAACCATAGGAAGAGTATTTGCCTTGAGTGGTGTCGAAGCTACTCAATCCGAAGACTTAATTCAGGGTATGTGTTTCATTAATGGAACTCCTTTAACCGTTTTATATGATTCTGGTGCGACTCACTCTTTTATATCACATGCATGTGTGTCTAAGTTAAAATTACCTGTCTCTTCCTTATCTTTTGAGTTAATTGTCGAAACACCCACTAATGGTTCTGTAATTACTTCTAATGTCTGTCCAAAATGTCCTCTGATTATTGAAGGTAGAGATTTCCTGGTTGACTTAATTTGTTTACCTCTAAGTCAACTAGATGTTATTCTGGGTATGGACTGGTTATCTTCCAATCATGTCCTTTTGAACTGTGCTTGTAAATCTATTGTTTTTGGTGAACCTGTTGAGAAAGTGAGTAAGGATTATTTGACTGCCAACCAAGTTAAGGTATCTATGCAAGAGGATGCCCAAGTATACATGTTGTTAGCTTCTTTAAATTCTGAGAAAAATGTTCTGATAAATGAACTGCCTGTTGTGTGTGACTTTTCGGATGTCTTTTCTGAAGTGTTTAGTTTACCACCTAGAAGAGAGGTAGAATTTTCCATAGATTTAGTTCCAGGAGCAGGACCTATTTCTATTGCACCTTATAGGATGTCACCCATAGAATTAGTGGAATTGAAAAAGCAAATAGAAGACTTGTTGGAGAAGGGGTTTGTGAGACCTAGTGTATCACCTTGGGGAGCACCCGTACTCTTAGTCAAAAAGAAGGATGGTAGTATGAGATTGTGTGTGGATTATCGCCAGTTGAACAAAGTAACCATTAAAAACAAATATCCATTGCCTAGGATAGATGATCTTATGGATCAGTTGGTAGGTGCTTGTGTGTTTAGTAAGATTGATCTTAGATCAGGGTACCACCAGATTAGAGTTAAGAAAGATGATGTACCTAAGACAGCCTTTAGAACTCGCTATGGACACTATGAGTATCTAGTAATGCCTTTTGGTGTGACAAACGCTCCTGCAATTTTTATGGACTACATGAATCGGATTCTTCATCCGTACTTGGATAAATTTGTAGTTGTCTTCATAGATGACATACTAGTTTATTCCAAGACTAAAGAGGAGCATGAGGAACACTTAAGGGTAGTACTACAAACTCTCAGGGAGAATCAACTTTATGCAAAGTTGCCCAAGTGTGACTTTTGGTTGGAGGAGGTGAGTTTCTTAGGACATGTAATTTCGAGTAAGGGTATAGCAGTAGATCCATCTAAGGTTGAGGCTGTGTTGAATTGGGAGACACCTAAGTCAGTTAGTGAGATTAGGAGTTTCCTTGGATTAGCTGGATACTATAGGAGATTCATAGAGGGATTCTCTAAGCTAGCATTATCTTTGACAAATTTGACTAGGAAAGGGGTTGTGTTTGTTTGGGATGGTAAATGTGAAGATAGTTTCCAAACCCTTAAGGAAAAATTGACCAGTGCACCTGTTTTAGTATTGCCTGATCTTAGTAAGACTTTTGTGGTTTACTGTGACGCTTCTAAGATGGGTTTGGGTGGAGTGTTAATGCAAGAAGGAAGGAGAACGAAGCATGCCATATATATGGGTGTGGATACCTTCCTTGTGAGGAGGCCTTTTGGGGTGGCATGCGTGTCATCGCCAAGAGCAAAACCGTGCGGCCGTGGGCCAAAGCGGACAATATCTACATGCGGGTTCTTGGGCTGTTACAATTATCACTTTTCACATCATCTCATCATATTCACATAGTCATCACTTTTCACATCATCTCATCATATTCACATAGTCATCATTTTTCACATCATTTCATCATATTCACATAGTCTCTACAGAGCACTCAAAATCATATCAAAACTGATCTATTTTCAAAAATAAACACACATTTATACATCTCATTCAACAAGGAATACATCAGAAAACATTTATATTTTGTCTATTTCTCATAGGGTTCCCACAGGAACCCATAGAGCACTCTAATTCATATCAAAACTTGTTTATTTTCAAGATTATATACATATTTACACTCAGCAAATATCAAGAAACACAATAAAACAAAAAACATTTAAAATTTGCCTCTTATAATTATCAATGCATTCCCTTAGGGTTTCCCATAGGAACCCATAGAAATCTCAATTCATACAATTAATTACACATAAGAAAACAATAGGCAAAACAGATACAATTGGGAAAAACCCCTTGTAACAGCCCAAGCATCCCGCATGAGGATATTGTCCGCTTTGGCCCACGGCCGCACGGTTTTGCTCTTGGCGATGACACGCATGCCACCCCCAAAAGGCCTCCTCACAAGGAAGGTATCCACACCCATATATATGGCATGCTTCGTTCTCCTTCCTAACCGATGTGGGACTATATCCACCCCCCCTCAAGGGAGTCCAGCGCCCTCGCTGGCACACCGGCCCGGGAACCGGCTCTGATACCAATGTAACAGCCCAAGAACCCGCATGTAGATATTGTCCGCTTTGGCCCACGGCCGCACGGTTTTGCTCTTGGCAATGGCACGCATGCCACCCCAAAAGGCCTCCTCACAAGGAAGGTATCCACACCCATATATATGGCATGCTTCGTTCGCCTTCCTAACCGATGTGGGACTATATCCACCCCCCCTCAAGGGAGTCCAGCGCCCTCGCTGGCACACCGATCCGGGCCCCGGCTCTGATACCAAATGTAACAGCCCAAGCATCCCGCATGAGGATATTGTCCGCTTTGGCCCACGGCCGCACGGTTTTGCTCTTGGCGATGACACGCATGCCACCCCAAAAGGCCTCCTCACAAGGAAGGTATCCACACCCATATATATGGCATGCTTCGTTCTCCTTCCTAACCGATGTGGGACTATATCCACCCCCCTCAAGGGAGTCCAGCGCCCTCGCTGGCACACCGGCCCGGGAACCGGCTCTGATACCAATGTAACAGCCCAAGAACCCGCATGTAGATATAGTCCGCTTTGGCCCACGGCCGCACGGTTTTGCTCTTGGCAATGGCACGCATGCCACCCCAAAAGGCCTCCTCACAAGGAAGGTATCCACACCCATATATATGGCATGCTTCGTTCGCCTTCCTAACCGATGTGGGACTATATCATATGGATATAGTCCCACATCGGTTAGGAAGGAGAACGAAGCATGCCATATATATGGGTGTGGATACCTTCCTTGTGAGGAGGCCTTTTGGGGTGGCATGCGTGTCATCGCCAAGAGCAAAACCGTGCGGCCGTGGGCCAAAGCGGACAATATCCTCATGCGGGATGCTTGGGCTGTTACATTGGTATCAGAGCCGGTTCCCGGGCCGGTGTGCCAGCGAGGGCGCTGGACTCCCTTGAGGGGGGGGTGGATATAGTCCCACATCGGTTAGGAAGGAGAACGAAGCATGCCATATATATGGGTGTGGATACCTTCCTTGTGAGGAGGCCTTTTGGGGGTGGCATGCGTGCCATTGCCAAGAGCAAAACCGTGCGGCCGTGGGCCAAAGCGGACAATATCTACATGCGGGTTCTTGGGCTGTTACATTGGTATCAGAGCCGGTTCCCGGGCCGGTGTGCCAGCGAGGGCGCTGGACTCCCTTGAGGGGGGGTGGATATAGTCCCACATCGGTTAGGAAGGAGAACGAAGCATGCCATATATATGGGTGTGGATACCTTCCTTGTGAGGAGGCCTTTTGGGGTGGCATGCGTGTCATCGCCAAGAGCAAAACCGTGCGGCCGTGGGCCAAAGCGGACAATATCCTCATGCGGGATGCTTGGGCTGTTACATTGGTATCAGAGCCGGGGCCCGGATCGGTGTGCCAGCGAGGGCGCTGGACTCCCTTGAGGGGGGGTGGATATAGTCCCACATCGGTTAGGAAGGAGAACGAAGCATGCCATATATATGGGTGTGGATACCTTCCTTGTGAGGAGGCCTTTTGGGGTGGCATGCGTGTCATCGCCAAGAGCAAAACCGTGCGGCCGTGGGCCAAAGCGGACAATATCCTCATGCGGGATGCTTGGGCTGTTACATTGGTATCAGAGCCGGTTCCCGGGCCGGTGTGCCAGCGAGGGCGCTGGACTCCCTTGAGGGGGGGTGGATATAGTCCCACATCGGTTAGGAAGGAGAACGAAGCATGCCATATATATGGGTGTGGATACCTTCCTTGTGAGGAGGCCTTTTGGGGTGGCATGCGTGTCATCGCCAAGAGCAAAACCGTGCGGCCGTGGGCCAAAGCGGACAATATCCTCATGCGGGATGCTTGGGCTGTTACACCCCTCATACATAAGCATACAAAAAATGCAACAAACACAAGATTGGGGGCCAATCCTACTACCCAGCATACAATCCCACGCCCAGGGCGAGGTTTCTCACTCCCCCTTACCTGGATGAGCAGAAGACGAATGGTCTTGGTGTGATCTAGGATCGTTCCTAAGTACTCTTCCTTAGAGCTCCTTGTTTCTTCTCTTTTTTTTCCCCTAACCCTTTAGAACGCAAATGAGGCAGATAAGGTTAACGTTAGCTGACTCCTTTCTTAAAATTAATTCATTGGGCTGGATCAACCCAACCCATTTTCCTTTTCTTCTAACCCACTTCTCTTTTTCCTCAAAATAAATAAATAAAATAAATACATGTATATTATAAAATATTTTTCCTCTATGATAATAATATATTTATGACCCAAAATATAATAATATAATTTTAATAAAAAAATATCATATAAAATCAACATTCTCTTAAAACATATAAATATTTATTTAAAAACGCTAATAAAATACTTATTTAATACGTACAAAATAATTGTCCAAACAATAATTATTTAAAACGTACAAAATAATATTCATCTATAATTATTAAAATAATTATGACCAAATACCATATAATAATAATAATAATAATAATCCTTTTGAAAACTGGGGTGTTACAATTACTAAGTGTGTGTTTGGTTTATCATTTAAAATTCATTCAACGGACTTTTACACATTTTAATGCACTAAATGGAGAGGTAACTCTTTTGTTCCATTTGATTAAAAGCAAGTTACGTTGAACGTAACTTTTTCCCAAACACACCCTAAATTGGCTCATGGTGTGTCGTTGGAGTTAGTAGTCTGCCAAGGAATTGACTGCTAACTCCTTTGACTTTGATATGTTGTGTTGATATGTTTCGCCTTGACATACTTCGTTGTATTGATGATGGTAGTCTTTAGTACAGGTGGATATACGAGCTAGTTCGACCCTTTTAAGACTCGATTCGTAAAATCCGCATTTTTAACGAGTTGGATAAGTCCGATTTGTAAAATAAAATAGTCTTAAAGACCTATATCCGCCCATGAAATCCACAGATTAACGAGTAAGCCTCCGAGCTTAATAAAAAATATATTAAAAAAACATCCTTCCTTTTTAATATATAAAAATTATACTAAAATATAAACATTAAATAATTTAAAATAAAAAATTATAAAAGTCTTAATATACAAAGTTTTATACATTTAATCTAAAATATTAGAATATTAACATATGAAATTTGTACATTTAATCTAAAACATATTTATGCATAAAAAAAATCTAAAACATATTAAGTTAGCAAAAATGTAATATACTTTAAATATTAAATATACTAAATTCAATATTTATTACTTATATTTATTTATTAACAAACTATTAAAATCACTCATTATTTAAAATGTTTCATAAAGTTAAAAGAAAAAAAAATCTCTCTTAAACGGGCTAGCCTGCAGGGTTCGTAGATAAAGTTCGTGAAATCTGCAGACTTCACAAGCTGGACTTAATTTCTTCTATAATTATGCAAATTTTTAAAGGCAGATGATAAACACACCTCCACTCTCGTATAAACACACCCCTTTTAAAAATATATATATATATAATGTCTAAATTACCCTTTAAAAAAATGAAATTCCTAAATTTACACCTCTCTTCCCCACACCCCCCTTCTCCGCACCCACACTCCGCACCCTCTTCTTCCCAAAGCCTCTTTCCGCTCAATGTCATTAAGCAATATACTTTTACAGTCATTCTGAATAGAAAAAAAAGACTAGCCCTACCATAACCAGCATAAGAAAGGCTCTTTGCCGGTGAAGGATTTGACTCTGGTAAGTATCCTTTATACTAAAGCTTCTTTACAATGATTTTCTTTTATATAAGTGCTCGAGTTAGGATTGTTGACTCGGAATTTTGAAGTATACAATTCATTCCTGGCCGATTTCTTTCTCAATACCGGGACATCACATGTGTACATAAGTTTCAACCATTGCGTAAAAATTACATGCATGGAACATTATCCTGTATCTGCATGTAAACTTTAGTCTGGAACGGCACCAGAACGGGTCGTTCTGCAAGAAGAACGGCCCGTTCTGATTGCAGAACAGCCCGTTCTGCTTGCAGTACGGGCCGTACTGAAAGCAGTACAGGCCGTTTTGAGGCCGTTCTGGGGCCGTTCTGTTGCAGTACATTCCACCGCGTCACTTTTAAAATGGCTACCTTATGACTGATTTTAAAACTCTGATTTTAAAAGTCATTTTTGTACTAGTGTTTCTCTCCATAGAACAAGTAAGAGTCTTTCTCTTACAAGACCACCTGCTGACATTGTGCACCCCTCTTCTTTCTCTTTCTTGCACTCCTCTTCTTCTTCTTTTTTTCCCGCACCTCGCACACCCCTCTCCTTTCTCTTTCTGACACTCCTCTTCTTCTTCTTCTTACTGTTACGGAAAGTTCTTTCCGGAATTATATAAAAATGTTCCAGAAAATACTTTCCATAATATTAAATTCTTATTCTGGAAAGTATTTTCCGGAAATATTTTGTTACATAATTCCGGAAAGCACTTTCCATAATATTAAAGTTACTATTACGGAAAGTTCTATCCGGAATTATATGAATAATAATTTTACTATTCCGGAAAGTACTTTCCGAAATGCTAATGACTGTAAAAGTACTTTATGGAATGTTAATGACTGTAAAAGAGCCTTTCTTGTGCTGGTTATGGTGGGGCTAGTCCTTTTTTTCTATTCAGAATGACTGTAAAAGTATATTGCTTAATGACATTGAGCGGAAAGAGGCTTTGGGAAGAAGAGGGGTGTGGAGTGTGGGGTGCGGGGAAGGGAGGTGCGGGGAAGGGAGGTGCGGGGAAGGGAGGTGCGGGGAAGGGAGGTGTAAATTTAGAAATTTCATTTTTTTAAAAGGGTAATTTAGACATTTTATATATTTTTTTTAAAAAGGGGTATGTTTATACGAGAGTGAAGGTGTGTTTATCATCAGCCATTTTTGAAAGATAGACCCGTTAACTGTGTGGGCCGCAGACTTCACGGATCAGTCTGTTGGTTTGAGCCCATATACCCACTACTAGTCTTTAGTCTTTCTATTAGTAGTAACTATCTATGTATCCGTTTTAATTAGCAATTTTTTTTGTTTCACTTTTTTGCATTTCCCATGTCCTTGATTCTAAAATCTCTAGTTGTTGCCAGTATGTTTCTTCATTTTCTGTTTTAGTTTTGTAATAATACAATTATTAAATTGTTTCTTCATAATTTCTTATTTCAAATTTCAATGTCCTGCAAAGTTATTTCTTGCACTGATTTGATGTGATGAAATGTTTTCTTTGAAATGCTTGGCCTTCTCAGTGTCGCTATAGGCTTAGCCAACACACTTGATGGACAAAAAAAAATTATGTAGCCCATAGCGACACCCTATAAGAAAAAAAATTTAAAAGAATGAAAATAATAAAGATGTAAAATAAAAATAATAAACTGAGTTATTTATTATATATTTATAAAAATAAAATATTTTTTTAAAAAAATGAAATTTTAAATTAAATTATATGTATTTTTAAAAGAGGCACTATGGCCCATAGCACATGGTGTCGCTATGGGCCATAACGCCAAGCTCTTTATATTTTTATTTTTTGCAAATAATCACGTTTATTTTTTAATTTTTAATTTTTAAATTTTTAATTAAAAGTACACAAAGTAAATAATTTAAAAAAAATTATTTTATAATATGTTAAATTTTAAAAAACTTGGGGAAAATTATTTATTTTATTAAACATGTGTCACTATGGGTAGCAACATCATTTTTTTTTTAATATTAAATAAGTGTCGCTATGGGCAGCGACACCATCTATTATTTATTTTTTAAATATTAACATTTAATTTTAAAAACTTAATTTATATATTTTTAATTAAATAAGCACAAAAATAAAAAATTTAAATTTGCAGTATTTTGTTTAATATAACTAATATATATTTTTAGTAATTCAAAAATGCGTAATTAAAAAAAAAAACTGGTGTCGCTATGGGCAGCGACACCATTTTTTGTTTTACTATTTTTTTTTAAATATTAACAATGCTTTTGTATAATTTATTTTGGCAAATATTTACGTTTTATTATTAAATTTTCGTTTTTATATTTTTAATTTAAACAACAAAAATTAAAAAGTTAAATTAAATTTATATATTTATATGTTAATTTTCAAAAAACTGTTGAAAAAATAAACAATTAAAAAAAATGCAAAAATAGGTGTCGCTATGGGCACCGACACCTTTTTTGTTTAATATAAATAAATTTATATTTTTCGTAATTTATTTATAAATTTAATTAAAAATAATGAATTGTGTAGTTTAAAGAAAATTTATTGTTTAAATCTATTAATAATTTTTTTATATGTTAATTTACAAAAAACTAGACAAAAAATAAAAATTAAAAAAAGGAAAAATGAGTGTCGCTATGGACTACGACACCTTTTGCATATTTTTTTTTTGCAAATATTTACGTTTTATTTTAAAATTTTCGTTTTGATATTTTTAATTAAAATTACACAAATTAAAAAATTAAATTAAATTTATATCTTTATATGTTAATTTTAAAAAAACTGGGAAAAAAATAAGTAATTAAAAAAAAAAGAAAAAAATGCCAAGCCTGTTTTTAATAAACTAGTATAAAAAAAAAACCACACGAAAAAATAAAACTGAGGAAAAAAATATAAATAAAAACGCACACACAAAAAAGTGAAGAGAAAAAATGTAGAAAAAGACAAAAAAAAAACTTACAAAAAAAATTAAAAAAAAAATTGGTAAAATAAATGTGGAGAAAAAAATGACCCAATGACAAAAAAAAAAACAAACATTTTGAAGAAAAAAAAACTGAGGTAGAAAAAAATGAAAAAAAAAAACTGATGTTGCTATGGGCCATAACGACTTTTTGTCACTATAGCTCACAGCAACTTTAGGGTTTAGGGTTAAAAAAAAGAAAAACTAAAATTTTCAAAAAAAAATTTTCTTCAAAATTTTCGTTTTTCTAGGATTATTGGGTCCTTTTTTTTCTCTAAATTTATTCTACTAGTATTTTTTTCAAAAAAATTATTTTATAATTCATTTTTTTATGTTTTTTTATTATTTCCATTTATATAAATAAATTTTGTCCCTAGAAAAAATGTATTTTTTTTTCATTTTTTATTATACACTATACACAATTTTTAAATAAAATATATATGTTAAAAATTATTATATACTCAACATTCCAGTAAATTATTTTACAAAAAATTTATTTAATTCCACTAAATTTATTATTTCTGTAATTTCTTTATTTTATACATTTTTTTTCCTTTTTATCTATTTAAATATTTATAAAAGTGGCGCTATGGCCTATAACGACATTGTGTCGTTATAGGCCATAGTGCCACCCTTTTTTACGTTTTTTTTAATGATTAACTTAAATTATTTTTTTCAAATTTTATTTTTTATTTTCAGTTTCATATAACATTATATTTATAAATGTATATTTTCTGTAATTTCTTAATTTTTAATGTATTTTATTTTATATTAAAAATGAGGCGCTATAGGCTATAGCGACCTCATTGAAGCCATTTATTGTCGCCATGGGCTGTAGTGACATTGTAAATATGACTTTCATGGCTTTTTCTGAAGTGAAAAAAATCCACGTGTCACTGGTGTCGCTATGGCCCATAACGACATCGTTAAAAAGTGTCCCAAAGGTGTACATTGTTTAAAAACATCCCTATTTACGTAAATAATTTGGGGAAGTACCCCATTATTAAATTTGGTACCCTGGAACATTAATTTCAATATTCCAAAAGTTACTTTTTGCAATAATGAAATTAGTCTAGCATTCTATAAAGTATTTTTCAACATTATGTTTCTTACATACTTCTAGGAAGTATGTTCTATAACACTAAATTTACTATTTTGAAAAAAAAAAATGCTAGAATTATGTAAAATTGCATACTTTTAGAAAGTATTATCTTAAACACTAACTTTAATATTTTGAAAAGTACTTTTTGAAATAGTAAAATTAATGTTTTAAAGAAAACTTTTCAAAAGTGTATTATTTTATATAATTTCAAAAAATGTTTTCAGAATAGTAAATTTAGAGTTTTAAAAAATACTTTTATGAAATATGTTAAAAAATAATTTTTGGAACACTAATTTAATTATTCTAAAAAGTACTTTTGAAACACTAAAATTATTTGAACCACTAAATTTATTGTAGTAAATGAGGGAAACACTCAAAGGAAAAAAATGCACATTTGGCTTGACATCTTTAAAAGAGTTAAGGAATCACACACGTCTATCACGCTATTAAGCACCAATTTTACATCATAAGTGCGTGTAAAAACTAAAAGAGAATGAAAAAGAGTAATATATAAATTAAAAAAATTAAAATTATCTACTAAAATAGGTGAAAAATAATAAAGATAAGATAAGATAATGCATGTGAAAATTGAAAAGAAAAGAAAAAAAAATGTAAAAAAGAAAAATGTTTTAAGAATTTAATTTTTTTTTTCAAAAAAGAAAAGAGGTGTACTTATTAAAAAAAGAAAAAGAGTATATATATCATATTCCATAACTTGATGAGCGAAATAAAATTTGAAGAGTCCATGAGTCATAGGCTCAGCCCACAAATTTATGTATTAAGAAAAAAAATAAGTGCGGCCCAATAATAAATAATCTCAAAAATTAAAAAGCCTGCGCTCGCCATCTTTTGATACGAAACAAGATGCTATAAAATTAAAGCTACCGCTTCATGAGTTGAATCTCATTTATCCATTCGTATAGACACGGATCACCATCTCGGCCGTACAATAAAAACGAAATCAACGGTTCATTTTTATCCTTTACGCCAAATTATTTTGATTTCCCGCTTCTTTTCATTGCCTTAGTTTTTCACTTTTTTGTATAGAAGTGTATTATAAATCTCCGAGAGAATTTCTTGAAACGCCACAATCACTCGATTCTCTCTCACACTTTGCTCTGAAACAAGTCTTCGATCTCTACAATGGCAAGAACCAAGCAAACGGCGCGCAAGTCCACCGGAGGCAAGGCTCCGAGGAAGCAATTGGCCACAAAAGCCGCCAGAAAATCGGCTCCGGCCACCGGAGGCGTCAAGAAGCCCCACCGCTTCAGGCCGGGAACGGTGGCTCTAAGAGAAATCAGAAAGTACCAAAAGAGCACCGAATTGTTGATCCGGAAGCTTCCGTTTCAGCGATTGGTTCGCGAAATCGCGCAGGATTTCAAAACGGATCTGAGGTTTCAGAGCAGCGCCGTTTCCGCTCTTCAAGAAGCAGCGGAGGCTTATTTGGTTGGTCTCTTCGAGGACACGAACCTCTGCGCCATTCACGCTAAGCGCGTCACCATCATGCCAAAGGATATTCAACTGGCGCGCAGAATCAGAGGCGAGAGGGCTTGAGCTTCATGAACCCTTCGTCACCGCCAGGACACGTTAACGTATTCTCGCACACTTAGTAGTTTAGTCGTTATTCTTCTCCTCGCTGCACGTTGAAATCGTGAATTCGATTTTTGTTTTGAATGTGCATTATTATGCTGCTGCGGCGTTTTGAACTGTAACTTATTTTATCGAATATCATGGATGTAGATTGAAATTGCTAAACGGTTTTTGTAGTTAATATTTTTTTCCTTTCCGTTATTTTTAACTTTCAGCTGTCTCCCTTTTTATTTCGTTCTTGTAGTTACGATACTTTATCAATGAATTTTGAATGCTAATCTTTATGGATCTAACGTGGTGTGCACGACATTTAAGAGTTTTTATTTATTAAAATACGTTAGTGTGGGAATTTCTTTTTTAAATATTTTAAAAATACCGTAGGGTATTATAAACATAGGTATGCAGTAACATATGAGTGTTCAGAAGCTTCTATTCATATATCGTGGTAATAGGTAAAATTACTAGGATTAAGGTTGCCTGCGATCGTTAACGCGAAAAGGTTTTTATCTCCGATAGGGCGATGGGAAGAGAAAAAGGTGTTAACTTTTACTCCTTCCTAAGATAGATCCATTTAGTTTCTCTTTTCTTGTATCTATCTTATAGTTTCATTTTCAATCTTGTAATTCTTTCTGGTGTTCGCTGTATTTTTGTTTGTTTTTCATGGTATTTATCTTGTTATCTTTATCTTTTCTTTCTGATATTTAACTTTATTATAATTCTCTATCGTTTAAGCAGTTTCTTGATGTTTTTTCGTTGGTTTTTTAAAGTTATGTCGATACCAGGTTCTGTCTTATTTCTTTGAAACTAGAACAACGATCAGAATTCAATTTGTTTAATTCAAGTTTTCAACGTTGTCTTTGGTGCGGTGGAAAGAAAGAGGGGAGAGTTTTAAATTGAATTAAGCAGAAAATTAAAAAGCAAGAATTCAATTTGTTTAACGCATTCTCTTTAATGTTGTCTTTGCGCAACCTCTGGGTTAATGAAAAAAACGGTTTAATCATGTAAAAGTTTAGACTCTCTTCTCTTGGTTAGACTCTATATTTTCTGTGCATCATGTTAAGAGTATGGCATGCAGGAAAAGCTAAAAATGTGGAAGATGGACAAGGGTGCCGTCAAGTTCTTGGTGACATTGGTAATTTGGAGGTGCCTAGAATCACTGAAGGGAAACTCATTTCAAAGCCATTTACAAGGTTCTCCAATTTTGTTGTTGCTCATCAGTAGCTTGCCTTAGATCTTGTGTGTGTTACTATTTATTAACCAAGCTTGCTTGTTGCTTGCAGAAACTTACATACAAAACTGTCGGAAAATGAGCTATCTCAAGAAGTAAAAATGAAAAATCCTTTGCTATCTTTATTTGGGAATGAAATTGAATTATGAATCAATCTATGTTTAATAGCAGGATCCGGTACTGGTGTTAGACGTTCATGTTAATGAGCAGGGAGCTGCACAAGGGAACAAAGTAAAGAACCATTAAGACGACATTTTTCTGTCTGGTATTGTACTAAAATTATACTTGTGTTTAATGCACTTTCAGCTGCATATTGTGTTTTCAGAGCGTTATTGTACCTACTCTAGACAAAGAAGCAATTGTTCACCAGGAACATGGTGCCGAAGATTTCTTTCGCAAACCAAATCTTGAGCCTGTAGCTATGGCTAGTTCTGAAGCTGGAGAAAGGGTTAGTTGTTTGTGAAAGAAATTCAAAAGAAAAATCTTTTAGGAATGTCAAGACTCTGACTTCTGTAATTAATTCACAAAGCAAGGTGGAATCAATTTTGCCCAGAAAATATTGTATGAAAAAATAATGTATAAGAATATTGAGTTGTGTCACTTATCACTGCTTTGAATGCAAATTCTAATAGACTTTTGTGCAACTCATTATCGATTTTGTTCTAAAAGATTTATATAGTGGTGTGTTTGAATGTGTACTAAAGACTAAAACACATTTGAGCCTTATAAACAATGCCCAAAAGAAAACTAAAAATGCAACACACTTCTGACACTATCTAGAACTCATTTTGTTATATATATATATATGTTTAGGGTACAAGCAATTAATCCACTGACAGTTTTAATAAAAACTTTTAATACTAACATTAACAAATATGCTAATGATAACAAGAATATGTCAATAGTAATCAAGAAATAACTAGTATTTATATGCCCATTATTTCCATCTTGGTGATAAATCTGGCCAACTTCCTCCAATCACTCCTTGGTTTATTCTTAGTGATATTCTATGTTGTGGGTTTTAATACAGGAAGCTTCTGGAGTTTTGATTGAAGCTGAGTATGAACCTTTTTACATTGATGTAAATGATCCTCATGAAGTGGCAGTAGCTGAATACTTTGACGACATATACAGATTCCTTAAGCTTGCTGAAGTACTAATGATTTTTCATATCCTCAATTTCTCATTTGTCACTTCATCTTTTCACTAATGCAATTTATGATGCAGCTGGAGACTGGGTTTCGAGCTTCAGATTACATGAATTCACAACATGATATTAATGAGATTATGAGATCAATTGTGGTGGACTTTTTGGTTGATGCCCACATGAGATTTCATTTAGTGCCTGAAACCCTCTTTCTCACGGTAAACATATTTGATCGATACCTATCATCAACAATCGTGCCTAAGGAAGAAATACTGTTGTTAAGCATAAGCTCAATGCTCATAGCTTGCAAATACGAAGAGATGTGGACCACTCCTAAGGTTAGCGACTTCATTAGCATAACAGACAATGCTTACTCAAGAAACCAAATACTTTCCATGGAGAAAGACATTCTGATGAAGTTAGAATGGAAATTAAGTGTCCCCACCTCGTATGTATTCATAGTCACATACATCAGAGCTTTTAATCTACCAGATAAACAGGTATAATATATATATATATATACAACATATAAGTTACCAATTTCAAAATTCGTATCGCTAGCTTCTCTTAACGGAATTTTAAATTTTGAGTAGATGGAGAACATGGTATTTTTCTTAGCGGAACTTGGACTTGCGAACTACCGAACCGCAATTTCGCTCCTACCTTCAATGCTTGCCGCAGCAGCAGTTTATGCTGCTCGGTTTACACTTAATAGAAATCCCATATGGAACGAAATCCTGAAGAATAGGGCTGGCTACACCACACAAAAAATAAGGTAACTTCTTTCAGTTTGCTTTTCCATTCTATTATTACTTTCATAGTCCACACAAACACTGATCAAATTTCTATTTTTTCAATTTGCACGCATACACAGAGACTGTGCGAAGCTTCTAGTTAGGTTACTCTCAAATGCTCCAAACAGTAACACAAACACACTGTATCAGAAATTTTGCAGCATTGACAGAGGAGGCGTAGCGTATTTAACTCCGCCGAACGATTTTGAAACACATTTGTAAATCATTCATTAATCTTTGACATGAGCACAGATTCACATGAACATATACTAGGAATAAGGTGAATCTTACAATGAAAGTGCGTTTAGGAAAATACACGATACAATAGTTAACCTAATTAAATACTATATAAGGCATTCATTCTAAGCCCTCTCGCCTCTGATTCTGCGAGCGAGTTGAATGTCTTTAGGCATGATAGTGACTCTCTTGGCGTGAATTGCGCAGAGGTTGGTGTCCTCAAAGAGTCCTACGAGATAGGCTTCGGCGGCTTCCTGCAGAGCGGAGACGGCGCTGCTCTGGAAGCGGAGATCGGTTTTGAAATCCTGAGCGATTTCACGAACCAATCGCTGAAACGGAAGCTTTCGGATCAACAACTCGGTGCTCTTCTGGTACTTTCTGATTTCCCTCAGGGCCACCGTTCCTGGCCTGAAACGGTGGGGCTTCTTGACTCCGCCGGTGGCCGGAGCGGACTTTCTGGCGGCTTTCGTGGCCAATTGCTTCCTTGGAGCCTTGCCTCCGGTGGACTTGCGAGCGGTTTGCTTGGTACGTGCCATTGCTTTAACTCGAAAGGGAATTAGGTTATTGAATGGGATGAGATGATGAAATTGATTTTGCTGTGTGGTATTGGCATGGATTTGGGGGGTATATATATCGTGAAAAGTGGAGCGGGAATTTTGAAATATTTTGGGTTTGGGAAAATGTGGTTGAGCGGGTGGGGAAAGCCTGAAACTAGAACCGTTGATGAGCACTTCAATCGACGGTTGGAGTGTTTCGTACACTCAAGCCACGGATCGTGATCCGTGGCACGTCTATACTTTACACATCATCGTCACATGGACTAAATACATTCTTGGTTACACGTTTCAAATTATTTGCTCTGCGTCTATTAGTGTTAAGGAAAAAATATATAAGGGATAAATTTTAATTTTTTAAAAACTTTTTTTTTGTTGTTATTTTCTCGTTAACCAAATACAATAAATTATTTTATCATAAAATTTTAATATGTATATTGTATGTGATAATATTAATTTATATAATTAAAATTTATAATGAGTACATATTTTCAGTATAAATTATATATTATAGATAAAATTTGTAAGATAAAAAATGCAGCTTCAAAAAAAATAAATAAATATATATATATATAATATTTTTTATAATAAATAATTTAAAGTACGATATAAAATTACTTTTAACTATTACTCTATATATATTAAAAATAATTATCTGTTTTATAAACATAGTATTCCCTCTACACAGCTACACTCCATTATATTTGTTTTAATATGAATATTTTCTCCTTCAATTAAGATGTGAACTTCATTATCTTAATATTTAAATTTCTTTAATATTTTTCACATCAAATAGATGATATATTATCAACAAGTAATAATTGAATAGTATCAAAATAAAATTTGTCTTTAAAATATAAATATTATTCCGGTGCATTATTTTTATATTTTAATATTTTGTTTCTCTTATCTCGTTTAATCATTTAATGTATCATTTTTTATATTTATTTAAATATTTTCTACTTTTTGAAATTTTTATTTTAAATATTTATTTCAATATTTTTTTTCCAAAACATTTATAATTGCATATATAATAATAAAACTTGAGATTATTAGTTAAATTGTAATAACATTGTCAGGGCCTCAAGTATAAAATAGTTCAAACCTTAACTTTAGCCTTTCAAAAATATTTTAGGCCAGTCTCGTGTAAAATATACCCCAACATCTTTTTTTTTTTTACTTAAAGAACTTAATGAATTAATTGTATTAATATTAAGTACGTGTTTGTATAATTGGGAACGAGCATTCCAAAGCAATAAAATAGAGAAGTATAAGTCTTGATGGATTAAAATAAACGTACATTTACTTGTATCAAACGGGAAAACAAACACACTATAACTTTGGTTTGTTGGTCATTGTCTAAGCTTAACATTGTAAGGACTGTGATTTGATTATAGTATTGTAATTTTTTGCTAAAAAATTCTTTTTTTTTATGGGTGACTGTTAATTTTCTTGTAACTCTCTCTCATCTTTAAACTAGACTCGCTTTCCTATTAATTCTTCTTCTCCTCACTAAATTAAGTCCCAAATTATGAACGTTCCCACTTTCTTATTAATTCTTCTTCCCCACTAAATTAAACCCCAAATTATGAACGTTACTAATTAAATTTACTATATCCTTCATTTCTCTCCCCGCCTCTTTCTCTTTGTCTTTTCTCAATCCGTCTCTTGATTATAATAACTTTTAAGTGATTTTGCATCTCAAAAGGCTCAAAAAATAAATTTTAAATAAAATTAAAATAAATTATTGCTATTGATTTTAAAAATGCCTAATTTTAAATTTTGTTTTAAGCCTTAAAATATGTTGGGCCGGTCCTGAACATTGTATTAGTCTATTTGGATATTTAATAGTTAGTTTTTTTTTGTCACATGCATATAAAATTTCTTAGAATGTGTTTGGAAATCCGTTTTTTTAACGAAAACGTAAAACACGCGTTCCAAAGCACCAAATTACAAATGAACTTTTCTTATCTTTTCAGTTGAACGTAAATTTGCAAGATTTTAACAATAAACCAAACACACATCTAGTAGTTGGTTGAGAGGTGAAATTTTTATACCATATATTAATAGTCATGTTCCATGCCTTCCTTACTTCATTTTCACCATACTAAATTGTAACTTCACATTTATAAGAGTTAGAAGCAAAAGTGTTTTCACGGTGTATTCTTCAATTATAAGATATATAATTGCTCTCTCCTTATATTTAGAGAAATTGACAGCATCTAAGGGAGGGATTAATTTTGATCCTATTTAAGTCTGAGACTCAGAGTATCTATAGAGTGGCGTAATTGTATTGAGCCATGCAGGTAGTCAAATGATTTTGGGTCTAGCAACAATCTATACTCATTGGTAATTCTGAAGTCTGAAGCAAACCCCATTGCTTTAAAAAAATGAGAACTCAAAAACAAAACCAAGTACCAGTAGCCAGTATTGGAATTTCAAATCCAATGCAATAGCAAGACTTCAATGATTGAAAATAATGAAGCAATCTAACTTAAGAAGCACAATAATGATAGCGCAAATACGGTTTATAATTAATTAACAATCTAATGTTGCCAATTAGTTCTATTGGGAAAAACCCAAGTCCCACATCGACTAGAGATTAGGCAATTGAATAGTATATAAGTGGAAAGCAACCCTCACCTTACAAGCCGGTTTTGTAGGGTTGAGTTAGGCTTAATCCACTATTCTAACATGGTATCAGAGCCATTTAGATCCACTTTAAATGGGCCACCCACCATTGATGCATGCCTCATAGGCATGAGGGGGTGTATTGGGAAAAAACCCAAGTCCCGCCTATCCTAGATCATTAAAAAGGGCCACCCACCATTTATCCACGTACCAAGCCCAATAGTGCTGGACGTGAGGGGGTGTATTGGGAAAAACCCAAGTCCCACATCGACTAGAGATTAGGCAATTGAATAGTATATAAGTGGAAAGCAACCCTTACCTTACAAGCCGGTTTTGTAGGGTTGAGTTAGGCTTAATCCACTATTCTAAGATGGTATCAAAGCCATTTAGATCCACTTTAAAAATGGGCCACCCACCATTCATTGATACATGCACCATGGGCATGAGGAGGTGTATTTCAAGTCCCGTCAATTAGAAAAGGGCCACTTACCATTCATTGCTACATGCACCATGGACATGAGGGGGTGTATTCAAGTCCCGCCAATCCTAGATCATTAAAAAGGGCCACCCACCATTTATCCACGTACCAAGCCCAATAGTGCTGGACGTGAGGGGGTGTATTGGGAAAAACCCAAGTCCCACATCGACTAGAGATTAGGCAATTGAATAGTATATAAGTGGAAAGCAACCCTCACCTTACAAGCCGGTTTTGTAGGGTTGAGTTAGGCTTAATCCACTATTCTAAGATGGTATCAAAGCCATTTAGATCCACTTTAAAAATGGGCCACCCACCATTCATTGATACATGCACCATGGGCATGAGGAGGTGTATTTCAAGTCCCGTCAATTAGAAAAGGGCCACTTACCATTCATTGCTACATGCACCATGGACATGAGGGGGTGTATTCAAGTCCCGCCAATCCTAGATCATTAAAAAGGGCCACCCACCATTTATCCACGTACCAAGCCCAATAGTGCTGGACGTGAGGGGGTGTATTGGGAAAAACCCAAGTCCCACATCGACTAGAGATTAGGCAATTGAATAGTATATAAGTGGAAAGCAACCCTCACCTTACAAGCCGGTTTTGTAGGGTTGAGTTAGGCTTAATCCACTATTCTAACAAGTTCCATTACGAACTATCCAGACCCAAAACTAAAAGAGGGAAACACAAACAAAAGTCGTGATGTTTTTCAATTTCCAAGTTATATGCTATATCATTCTGCTTTTCCATAGCTAATGAAGCAAATTAAACAAAATCTGGAAGACCTGAAGTCTAAAACAATGTATATTATATGTACAATAATTAAACTACAATACCATGCATGACCATCATCTAATATGCAACTACGTATTATATGAACATGATATTCATACCCAGTTGCTGGACAAGGAAAAATCATGGAATCTAAAAGAGGATTCACCAGCTGTGTCTCTCTCAAGCCTGGACTGCGAAATTTCACTTGTATCATCACTTGGTTCGGAGGGTGGAGGGGGCAGTGGCAGTACATGGGTTTCGTTTGGAAGGCGCGGTACTTGAACTTCAGATGATAGTGATGGAAACACAGAAGAAGAGAGATTCTTAAACCTAGTGCTTCCTCCACTTGAAGAAGCCAAAGCCCGGTCCCAAAGCAAGACATGCAGGAGAATGGGAACTTTGGTGTGTCGATGCAATGAGAGCTTCTGGCTCAGTGAAACAGTGTCATAACACCGAATGGCTCCTGTTGAAGAAACCATCCATGGAAGGACTTTTTGATTTGACACTCTTGAAACTACCAATAGCCTACAAGTATCCGTTGCTAGTTTGTACAGATTGCTCAGCCCTGATCTTGTAGCAGGCACATTTTCTTGATTAATAACTGATGAGATGAAAATAAATCCCTGTATACAAAAAAAAAAAAAAAACTATTAGCTAAAACTTTAACTCTTTAAGCAATATGGTATGTTTATTTTAACCACACACTAATATTATGTAAGGGTATGCATGATCAAGATATACCTCTTCGGTACGACTAATGGCAAAGCCAAGCTTTGCATCTTCCTCTTTGAGTTTGATCTCAATAGATAACTCTCCTGCAACTGGAGCATACCATAGGCGAATTGCTCGAACAACACCAATGTCTATTCCATGGTAATCCTCAAAGCCGTAAAGGCTTGCATTTGATAAGTTAGCTAAGTCAGATAATGACCCTGCATTCACAGTGGAAGAAGCGGTCTCTCCAGATATCTATCACACAAATAAAATGGAAACACCACATGTCACATATTTGTACAGAAAAAAACCACCAACAACAGAAGAACAATTCTCAAGAAATAAAAAATGAAGATGGTGAAAGCTTGGTTGCCTCCTAGTACACAATACGATGATAAAATCTAAATTGTGTTTTCCAATTCCTTATGATCAACTACATTACATATATAGGTAACAAGATTATAACTGGCAGCACCTAAATTTATGGACCTCAATAATAGTGTTCCATCCTTTGAAATGGGGAACTTTTTGATTGCAGGCGAAACAAACATTCCCCAAAACTAACTTTCCGCGAGATTTGGATTTTTTCTAATAACTCAACAGTCAACTCTACAAAATTGACATGTAAAGTAACGGTTGTCCTTGCCCTCATTTATGTTATATACTTTATTTTAACTTTATACAAAGTAAAACTTGAATTTTTCCCACTACCTATCTACCTACCTAGTGTCATTTAAATGCTCATATCATGTTATGGACAAATTCTTCCAATTAAGTTTAAGCTTTAAATTAAGTTAGAAGCTCACGAATGCCACAACTTCATGTGCCACAATAAGGAGTGACCGTTTACCTTAGTAAGTAGGGACTCTGTTTGGATGTTCATGAAGACAATAGGGACACCTGAAGCTTGACCTGCATTGAGCCATGCATTTGCCCGAGCTAGGGTATCCTCCAGATCATTGTAGCGAGAAGCTACACGATCTGAAGCTTTGGGAAGAAATAATAAGGAAAGGAAGTTGCTAGAATTGGGAACTGATAGCATTTCCTGCATCCTTCTTTCCCATGAATATGAAACATATCCATCCTGAAGCTTGGTTCTGGTTAGCGCATTTACCATCCTAGTGCTCCTTGAAGCTGCAAATTGCAGATGTTGTTTTCAAATATTATATATGATACCCGAAACTAAAAGAGTGAAGAAAATTGCAATTCCATTGATGACTAAATAACTGGTGACTATCAGCCAATGCCCAATACAGACGGAGAGGTTGAAAACGAGTTGAGCAACAACTTCCAAGAAAATAACCTGATTTTCTGTTGTTTTGAGATTGAGGGCCTTTAAATTCATATAACCTTACAAGTTATAAGACAGAACATACGCAGAATTTGTAATACTTGGTGGTGGCAATTCATCCATATTACTTATAATAAAAATATAAAATCACTTATTAAGCAAGAGTTAAAAAATTGAACTTGCATATTTGAGGAGACATACATTGATTGCTTAGTCATAGCACATAAGTTAAGATCGGCATTCTTGCAATTGAACGGCAACTGACTAAAAATTGCTAGCAGTAACTTAATTGCAGTTGAATAGTACACACAAATGAAGTTTAGAGGCCCTTCAATTAGAAAACAAACAATCCAAAATATGTCCAAGATTAGTTTCAGTTTTGAGGTGACATAAGTATTAGGCCTATTTATGACGACTATAGTAAGTAATAGAGTCTGTATCTAGAAGAAGTCAGTAAGCTTCGTACTGAGTAAATAGATAATGTTCAAAGCATGATTGTGTGAGGAAACATTAATCCTTGGCCCAGGATGCTTCCAGCCAACGTTTCCATTTTAGATATGTCCCTTAAGTCTGTAATGTGAATCCATTACTACTGCTTATGTTCGTGCCAAATACAAGTTTAATTTACTCCTCAGATAGTCTTGATAAACCAAGTCTGATTGAGACTACAGTGAGTCCGACGCTATGTTTTGAAGAAGATCAGGGAACTTTAAAGCAAAGACAGCATTACTAATGCAATACTTGAATATCCATTTGGTTTTAATAGACAATTATACATTTCACCAGATCGGGTAACCAGTTTGATCAATATTAAAGCATCAATAATCCAATGACAGCCAACAAGAATCCTAAGCCCACAATCTTTTTTTTCATTAATGATTAAACTCTACTGTAATCGCGTGCGAAAAACATTGGTTCCTATAGTTTAAGGGGCTAACCAAGTCTTAAAGTTAAAGGTGACTTCACCAGAGGAAGTCACGAGTTTTGAACGAATCTGACAACGTTTTGCAACTTTTAGATGAGAAGTTCACGTTTTCAATAAAGGGATTTCAGTCCAATAAAATGAGGTGTCCGTTGGTCAATAAAGTCAAAAGTCTATTTACAAAGTAAATCAAATCGTTGGATGAAGCATGAGAAACTCTTTATGAAGGATCTTGAATCAGTTCGCGCAGACACATTGGATCACAGAAAGAGATGGAATGGGCTCAACACACACCAAGGAATGTCAATTCGCAGGCCGCCCCAAGCAAGTTACGTGTCAGCTAATTAAGCAAAACAACTATTATATCATTAACTTTTTATATTGTTTTACACGTCAATAGAGTAAATATTTATTTTTTTTTATAATTAAAATTTACGATATGAGAGTTTTTAAACTTAACAATTTGCTTTAGAAAATATCAAAATTCAATATAACGAAAGAAATAGAAAAGGAAACAAATTGAAAAGGGAGGGCAGTTTGAGATTATTGGAGATAACTTTTAATTAATTAGAAACGTATATTTCACACTTCAAATTGTGTATTATAATTTAGAATACATGAATATATTATGATTTCCTTAATCGTTTATATCTTTCAATATACTTTCCTTTTATTTTTAAATTAACTTTCAATAATTTTGTAAATGAAATTGTCAATCATTAACAATAAATTTATATAACAATTCAAATTAATTATTATAAATTTTAAATATAATTTATATATTTAAAAATTTATAATTATGAAACAATATGGCATAACTAATTTTGACTCTTAATTTTTCTGCTTAATTTATTATCATCCGTATAGTGTTATTACATTTCCTTTATATTCATCAAGTTTTGCAAAATTGTAGACAAATCCCCTACTTTTTCTATCTCTATCTTAAAAAATTGCAGCATATCCCTTATAAAAAAGGTTGTTGTAATTTGTAAATGTTAAAATTAGTATGACTTATCTACATTGTTATAAATCTTTAGAAAGTATTAGCATAATTACTCTGTTTTTGGTTGAGTTTCAATCAGTTTTTTTAACCTTGTTATCTGTCACATTTATTTTATTTGTTCTTTCCTCTTACACATCTTCACCATTTTACCTAAACAGCAGATTCACCCAACTTCCATCCACACCTCATGAATGAGGCACGTGTGAAACGAAGCAAAGTGTTCCCAACGAACGAACGCACTGAAACAATTTTTTATTTTCAAAAATAGACGACGGAGTCTCGAAAGTCGAAAGTGGAAACTCAAAAAGTCAAAGGCAAACACAGTGAGTTGGAAGTAGGAAGAGGTTGGCGAAAAGTACCTTGAATCTCGAAGCATTCCGCCTCAGTCCGATCCACAAACCCTACCACGTAATTCGGATCGGAAATCGAGCGAAGCACGAAGCTCTTCTTCGCCGCGAGCTCGTTAGGCACGATGCACGCCTGCAGCTCCGCCAACTCGTCGGAGCCTCGCCGCACTCTCACCGCGATCGACGTCTCCTTCTTCCTGTAGGACTCCTGAAGAATCCTCTGGACGCCGCTCTTTCCGCCCTTGAACGGCGCCTGGTAGCGGATCCGCGAGGTCGGCGACGACCCGATCCGGAGGTCCTCGACGACGTCACCGCTCTGGAGCATGTCGGCGCTCCACTCGTCGCCCTTGGAGCTTCCTCTGAGGCATTCGATGGACACCACCTTGGGGTCTCGGGTGGGGGAATCGGAGCTGCTTTGCGATGCTTTGTCCATGGTCATGCTAAAAACGTTCTCTGTAACTAACTAACTAACTAGCTCCAGTGGAGATGGCGGGAAGGTTAATAAGGGAATGGTGTGGTGTGGTGTGGTGAATTCAATTGCTTACGCTTCAAACTTCAAACTATGGCTGCTCCTATAAAGTCAAACAATTCTAATGAATGTGAACGAAATGTTTCTGAAATTTAAAGCCGTGTCACGCCTTGTTGTGGTTTTTGACTTTGACCATTTTTCTTTCTCATTAATATGCTTTCACTAAAAAGAATAATCTAATTATCACTAAAAAAATATTTTTATTTAAAATATAAATATAATAAATATATTAATATATTTGTTAAAAAATGCATCAACGTATTATATATTGTTAAATATTATTTAAAATTAATATTAAAATAATATATAAATATATATTAAATAAATTTATATCTTTATATATTGTATCTATATCATACTTTTATATCATTATATAACTTTTTTTTATAGTACATCTATGTTCATACTTTTATATCATTATATAACGTTTTTTTTATAGTACATTTATGTTCATACTTTTATATCTCGTAATATTCATCTTTTCATATATCAAATCTTATTATTGTCATTAATTTAACTTTTTTCTTCTTTATATATTTTGGTAGATTATATCGTGAACTATTTTTTTCTAATTTAATAATATTCTTCCTAAAATATATATTTTTTAATACATGATCTTTCAATTACATTATTTATTTTGATAATAAGGATAATTTAAAAAAAATATTATGAGATTAATAAAATTTAATATAAATAACTAATTTTTTAATATGCATAAAATTAATATTTTTTCTTTTTATAATATAAATAAAAGGGAGTATTCTATCATTTATTTTACATATATATATATATATATATATATATGCATAAAAATATCGAGTTTCATGCGGATGTTCTTGTCACATCTACCAACTATTAAAAGAATCATGATCCTAAAAAAATTAGGTTCCACTAAACCTTTTAAAAACAGAAAAAGTCAGATTGCTAAAATGTTAAATGCTATTGAATCCATTTTTTTTTCTTCCAATTTTAAATTAAGAAGATATATTTTCTCACAAAAAAAATATATATACAAAACAATAGTGTGAATAACATACATGAAGTTTAATATTTACATGTTACAAATCTTGTCTCAAAGGAATGCGAACACAATGAGATACACCTGCGAATTCAATCAATCTGCTCAATCCAATTATATTGCAAGAGTTAATTCATTGAATTGAGATGAGCATATACTAATTAACTTATAATTGAAGTAACAAGTTAATTAGTACTTCATTAACTCAACTCAACCGCACTCAAAATTAGTATTAATATATAAATTTACTATTAATCATAAGTTTTTTTTTTTTATTCACATAAGCTCCCACATGTTAGATTTTTAGGCGATACCTAATCGATTCATAATTGTTGCCAACTAATTCAAAGTTGTAGCTTCAAATCTACGACCGACCATGTAAAAATGAGTATAACCTTTCTACCTTCTCAAACTTAGACCCACCTAAAAATGTACTGTATTATTTTTTAAAATTGTATTTCACCACCTACTCTACTTCGTAGAAACTGTTATGTTATTAGATACCCTGTCTCCCACTCATTGACTTTCTTAATGGTCTGGTTGTTGAACTTAATTGTCTGACTTGGTCGGAACATGATGCTCGCTTTCATGGAATTTCAAAGTAAGATGATTTTCTAGAAACTGGATCACACCAGCCAACCTGTTTTACAGGAATCAGTTATGTGATTTCTCAGATAACCATGGAAATTAGACATTAACGCGACCAGTCAAGAACCAAGTAAACCTTTTTATGTACTACTTTTTTGTATTTTTAATATTATAATTTTTTTTTATTTCTTTTAATCAGTATCCTAAGTTAACATCCACCCTATTTTATAATTAGAATAATGTTGTCTTCACTAATTAGAATAATTTCTTTCGTGTTTTGTTTTTCTGGTGGAGGTCAAACTAATTTCTTTGGGAAAATGATTTGAGTTGACTGTAGAAATATCGCAAAGAATAGCACTAATCGCACAGAAAGAAACGGCGTGTACATAATACGTGGACTGACTTGACTGCATGGAAGGTTCTGAAAACGAAGAAAGATATTTGCAAGAGAACATCGTGATGCAATTCATAACTTTAATATAAAAAATAAATGTGTATAATATTACAATATTAGTATAAATAATTTCAATAAATTAAAGAAAAGGATGATGTAGTCATTTTCATTCATGGACTTCAACAAAAATTTAATAACTAAAATTCTACATTCAACTACAACTTATTTTATTATGTTTTTAGTGATTATTTAATTTTAAAAATATTTATTTTATGTATAACATAAATTGTGATTTACAGATGAATCGAGAAAATAACATATAATTGATTCGATTAAAAAGGAAACTGGTTTGATAAAAAGAAAGGAAAAATAGAGAGAATGAAATGGAAGTTTGATGAAATTTTTATAAGAATGTGACAGTGAAATATGTATTTGTTAAATTATTATGCAAATTCTAGAAAAGAAAAGAGTATTCTAGAAATATAAGATAAGATGTATAAGAGAAAAAGAAAATTCTAGAATCATAAGAAAAGTTGTATAAGTCTCTAGAAAAATTTAAAAGAGTGTAGAGATTTGTAGAGTCTAGAAAATTCTAGATAATTTTACCATCATCTAGAGATGAAGCATCATGCCTATAAATAGACAAATTAGAACTTCATTGTAACAACAACAACAATTACCACAACTACTACTACTCTCTAAATACAAATAAGTTTCTATTATTCCTCCGACTATTCTCTTGACAACTATCATATACTAATAGTATTTTTGTTTCAGTTTTAAATCGGTGAAACTTCAAATTCTAGAAAAGAAAAGAGTATTCTAGAAATATAAGATAAGACATATAAGAGAAAAAGAAAATTCTAGAATCATAAGAAAAGTTGTATAAGTCTCTAGAAAAATCTAAAAGAGTGTAGAGATTCGTAGAGTCTAGAAAATTCTAGATAATTCCACCATCATCTAGAGATGAAGCATCATGCCTATAAATAAGCAAATTAGAACTTCATTGTAACAACAACAATTACCACAACTACTACTACTCTCTAAATACAAATAAGTTTCTATTATTCCTTCAATTATTCTTGACAACTATTATTATATACTAACAGTATTTTTGTTTCAGTTTTAAATCGGTGAAACTTCAAACAGAAATGGTAGAAAAAGAAACTGTAGTGTCGTTCGTTTGTTTCTTGAATCACTTGAGAGAAAGACCATAGAAACAGATCAACTGAGAATCTAATGACTAAAATAGTCCATCAAAGATATTATAAAACATATAAACCATCTGTCCGACAGCACCAACTATATTTGAATAATATCCATGTCGCTGCGATCTGTAATTTATCATCTAAAGCATAACATGCATAGCTCAAGTATTTAACTAGTATGTAAGCTAAGCCCATAAAATATTTACCATCTTCTGTTTTACACGATTCGATCCCATTGGATAAGTGCAGAACATAGGGCAACCTGTATCCTTGACCACATTCCACAGGAGCCTACAAGAAGAAATGAACGTAATCTCTTAATACAAGACGAATTCAAAATACAATGAGAGAAAAAAAAAAAAAGGAATTTATTCATGGGCCATGACTGTAGCTGGTGCACGGAATAATTTTTTTTTTGGAAACATGTGAAGTAATTTCCTGATTTTGAAAAATATTTTCAAGTTTTTATGCAAGATTTTTGGCTCCTAAACTTTAGTTTCAACATAAGGAAACCTGTAACATAAGTGAATAAATTTTTGTGATATGATTCGAGATTACTTACTCGTTACTATACCCATCTCTTATGTACAGTTGCACTCTTATCTCCATTGAGTGATCGTTTTCTACTCTTTTTTAAGTCCCCACGAGCAGACAATTGTTTTTGGGCCGAAGAAGAAGCTTCAGTAGATTTTCGGCTGCTTGAAACTTCTTTACAAGGACTAATGGATCGAGACTTTGAGTGGCGTTCAAAGACTCTCCCTGATGAGTTGGATACTTTTGCTGGTGTAGGTTTCTGATCAAATTTGGAAGCACAATTCTGGTTCAGGACAACATCAGCAGGAAAATCCGGGGCTTTAATGACAGAAGAGCTATCTGAATCAGAAGAAGAGGGACTAGTGGCGCTCTCCATATCATAAATAACGTTATCTATCATAAGCGGCAGCTGACTGTCATCTGAGCTACTAGCACAGAAAGAGGGTCGACGAAGTCTTGTAAGTTGCACAACCTGCAGTCAATTGTGAAAGACATAGTTATGCATTAAGCATTTAATATTTGTAGATAAGAAATCCTTCTTGTTTTGCACTGCTTTGAGAGCTTACAGCAATGTAATGTAAACTTCTATTACGTTGTACATTATTATAATTTACATTCCAGGGTTGTCTTCTTATTATGCAATACATCAAAGACTGGTGCATACTAAATTTTTTATATATATCAGCATCTTACCTTTTGTTCTAGAACCACCAAGTCCTTCTTTAGTTTTAAAATTGTTATACTCTTCCTCCGTATAATGTCTTCTAATTCAGTAATTCTCTAGTTTGAATAACAGTGAGAGTGATGAGTTAATTAAGATAAAACAAAAAAAGACACAATCATACAAATTATAATCTTCAAGAACAAATGTAGATCAGTATTACCTTACAATTAGCAACCTCGGTTGAGTTCAACAGGGTGGTTAGCTCCTTTATTGTAGTATCCTTCTCTTCACAGTCCCTCCTAAGATTATAAGTATCTTGTTCTACAGCCAAGTTGTTTAACTGAGGATAATGACAAAGGTATCCAAAACATTACGAAAGTAAAAGTACTTTTACAACTAATATTCAGAAATGATGGAACTAACAAAAATTGCAAAAAAGAAAATGGCAAAAAAGGTAGCCAGAAAGTAGAACTAGGACAACATAACAATATAATTCTGCAAGTACAATTAATCATGTACAACAATATACACAGTAAAAATTTACTATTAATTATCCTAGATTCAGTTAAAATCAAGGTTGCGGAATGAAAACAAACTGGAAAAATGTCTGATGAGTTATCATATTCATTCATGAGAACCCCATTTGCTCAACTTAACTTGAGTCAAAGCAGTCGGATTTATAATGCACTTTTGTTAAAAAAAATATATATTAAAATTGCATAGCCGAACTACTAAGATCAGCTTTATGGTAAGAGTTAGAATAGTATATATGAAGTTATAAATTTTAATGTTTTTATATGACTATTATACACACAAAAAATAAATCAAAATCAAAATCACATAGCCTTAGAAAAACCTTCCAAAAATCACTTTTTCAAAAGACCTAAAAAGAAAAACCTCAAACATGTTACTTCTTGTACATGGCTTAAAAAAGTGAACATTTATAAAAAGTACATGTCGTATGCAACCAAATGTGGACACCACTCAAAATTGAGGTTATAAAAATCAAATTAAACCGCTTGAAACTAGTATTAAATCTAATTATAACGATGGTGACATATTTAAATATAAGACTCTGCATACTATTAAACAAATTTATAAAAAATAAAATAAAAAATCAATCAAATCGAAAAAAGAAAGAAAAAAGACATTTTTATTTATTACAATTCGGTTCAGTTCTGATTTTTTTAATTCATATTGTTAACATTGAACTGCATCTTTACTATATTTATATCATTATGTAATAGTATTTCCAACATTTGTTAATGATAATATGTATTAAATATTTTGGTTATATTAAACTATAGATGGACGTCATTAAGAATGTATGATTAGTAGACTATGAATGGCCTATAATACAGTTTTTTTATAAGAAGTTTGTAATGTAGTTCTTTTTGTTGTTATTATTGAAATTTGTAATGTAGATATTATCAATAATGCGTGTGGTCTTTCAATTGCTCTATAACTCTATTGCTTGTAGTTATGTGAGTATAATTTTCGAGGACTGATCATAAACCACATGATATTAAATTTTGTTTTGTTTCAATGGTGTCAAATTGAAAACAGAATTATCATCCAATTACTTAAAACAAACAAATAAATAAATAAATTCGCAAGTCATATAAAAAATGAACTCAAATTTTGAAAAATCACCAAACAATCCTAACGCAAGCGTTTGACCCAGGACAGTAACAAAGACGAGTCTGAAAAAAACAGTACCTGGATATCAGCAGAAGATGTAACACTGGAAGCCCAATCTGACATGTCAGACATCCTTCGCTCCTCTTGATCTTCATTAGAGAAGGGAGTCTTATACTGTAGCTCCTCACTTGCATCAGAGCTTCTTCCAACAGAGGCACACTACAAAGAAAGCCAAGTGAACACATCGTAAACATACACTTACAGCATTACGATTGCACACCACCAACAGTAAGCACCAACCAAAATTCTCACCATTAATTCACCAAAGTATGCAGAGTGCTGTTCACAATGCCAACAACCACAATCAACAAACTTAATTTTCTCAGTACCAAAAGCTTCACTCGATCGCAATTCCCCGTCCTTCTCAGAAGCCTCATTAGTCGATTGCTCTTTAGAATTGTTAACCATCTCGCAAAGACTGGCCAGCTTCTGCTGCATGCTCGATAGCACCTTATCCTGTCAAAAAGTCACAAATAATTAAAACCTAAAATCAGATTCATTCATAAAAAATAATTAACGCACCAAAAGCATTACAAAAAATAGTGCATAATAATAATGATAACATATTACAGATCACACATAATAGATTTGAGTATTAATCAATTAATTTCGGAAGTGTAAACAGTAACGGTTTCGAACCAGTACCCTGAGTTCAACACACTTCTTGAGGTGACAAATCTGAAGGTCTTTCCGGGAGCGTGCGACAGCGGCCCCAATGACGGCGACAATGAGAAAGCGGTGGACGGGAGGAAAGAGGTTCCAAGCGATGGCTTGCTCGGCGCTTAAGCCGCCGCCGACGGTGCGAGCCGCGCTGGCTTCGTGGGCGTAGAGAAGCCGTCCCTGAAGGGATATCCGCGCCATTGGCTTCTCCGACGACGAGACAGGGCGGCTCCGCTCCACGAAGCTCGTGGAGAGGCGGCGGCGGGAGGTGGTGTGTGCGGACACGGATACGAACCACGGCGGTGGCATGGCGATGGCGTCGCCGTCCTGATTAAATCGATAAGCAGCGTTCGGGGGTATGCGTTTTACGGTGGTATTAATTCAAACATTTGAAATTGAGAGGGAACGAGGCATGGTGTGGTGTGGTGCAGTAGAGGACAAAATGTTGAAACCGTGAATGGTGTGGATGAGGACAGAAACAAGTCTTGCACCCCCAAATATTTTTCTTTCAAATCTATGTCCTTTCATTACCCTATTTTTCTTGTGTATAATGTTTTTTTTTTTTGGAGAGGGTTTTTTATTTATTTATTTATTTATTTTATTTTAAATATAAAGGATATTTTATATATTAAAATATTAATGGTCAATCTTTTAAAATAGAAAAAAAAACTTAATTTTTATTATTTAATAGTCAAAAAATATATATACTTAGTATTATGTATAGTAGTGTAAAAGAGACACTATTTTTATTTTAAATAAATAGTAAAATAATTTATTTGAAATATCATTGAATAATTAATGATTATAAATTTTGAACTATTTTAATAAGTTATAAAGATAAAATTAAATTAAAAAAATATTATTTAAAAAATATGTGTTGATTGACAAGATTTTCAATATAAATGGCGAGGTATAATATATACAACTAAATAAACCTGTGAAATATAATTTCTTTTAATGTATTGATAAAATTAATGTTAATAATTGATAATCTAGTCAACACGTACTTTTTAGAATGTGAATTTAGGATTATGCGGGCAAAAAATATTTTAAAATTATTTTTTTATAAAAATATATTTAAAAATATTTTAATACTAAATGTATTTTTAAATATTTATTATTTAATAAATGTTTTTACAGCTAATTCATTTAACATAATTGAATTTAAATTTTAGCCCAAACATTCCTTAATTAATTCAATTTTTCAAACTCTTCAATCATCAATGGTCAAAATTTTCAAACCCTAAAATTATTAATGTGTATATATATTAAATTAAATCTCTTTCACAATAAGAATTTAAAATGTAATCATTAAAAAAAAAGCATTTAATTTTTGTTGCACTACTTTAAAGGCTTTTAGACATTCATTAAAATTTTAAGTGGATTTCTATACTACCAGAAAAGGAAATTAAATCCTTCTTTTACGCGAGTGAGTGATAAATATTTTTAGTGTATATGATATCCTAGACTAAGTTAGATTTTTAAGTCCTCCTATAATTAAAGTAACAATTTTAATTTCTCTACTTGTAATTATAAATTTTTGGCTTTTAATTTCTTAAATTACGTAATTTTAGTCTCCATTCATTAGTTGACTATTAGATGACTGTTATTGCAGGACTACAACTTATAAATATCAGTATAATTTGTACCATTTGAACTACTTAATATTTTCTTTTTAAATTAAATATTATATTATATATAATATTATTGTTCGAGTTAATTATTTTTTTAAAGTTCTTTATCTAATATTAATCTAGTTTAAAATTAATAAATAATAGTTTTGATTAATAAGAAAGATTAAATTTTAAATAAATTAATCATATAATTTATTATTTAATGTATTTTTATACAATAAATATAAATATACAAGCATTTTTATTTTTTATTTCCTTGTTAAAATGTTTTTCTCTTTTCTTAATACACTAGTAAAGCTAAATTTGATATTTTAATATTGTAAAATTTATTGATTTATTGTATAAAAATATACGTGTGTATATATATATATATACTAATATTTTATTTTTATTTTATGTTTTTACTATGATTTTCATCTAATAAATATAAATTTTATTGTTTAATATATTTTTTATCTAATAAATATAAATATTCAATATAAAATAAATTAATATATTAAATGATATATAATAATATTTTATTTTTATCACAAAACTCCTATTTTACTATTTTTGTTATTTTTTATATTTTATTATTATTTGTATTGTGTTTACTTTTTTATTCTTCTTTATTTTAATACAAAAAAAAAGGCTAATACGTTTTTTTTTCTTTTTTACAATTTTAATGAAATTGATCACCAGGCCATATGAAATTATGAAAGTCGCATAATAAGATAAATCATGAATTAAAAATTCTTAACCAACAACATCAACATCAAGGATATATTTTATGACTAACACTATTGTTGGAAAAATTAAATGGAGATTTAACCTATAATATTTCTATAATTGTTGTAGTAGTATAACAATCCCTCTAATATTGATATGTCAGTGCTTAATGAGAAGGTAACTTTTATATTACTTTTGTAAATATTTTTAAGTTATTATGATAAGAATGCCTTTTATAAGATTGACCATTAATATTTTAATATATAAAATATCCTTCTACATTTAAAAAAACATTATACACAAGACAAATAGGTTAATGAAAGGACATAGATTTGAAAGAAAAATATTTGGGGGTGCAAGACTTGTTTCTGTCCTCATCCACACCATTCACGGTTTCAACATTTTGTCCTCTACTGCACCACACTACACCATGCCTCATTCCCTCTCAATTTCAAATGTTTGAATTAATGCCACCGTAAAATAGCAAACTCCCAAACGCTACTGCGTATAAACTCCCAAACGCTGCTGCATATCGATTCAATCACGCTTTAATGGACGGTGACGTCACCGCCGTGGTTCATATCTGTGTCCGCACACTCCACCTCTCGCCGCTGCCTTTCACGAGCTTCATGGAGCGGAGCCGCCCTGTCTCGTCGTCGGAGAAGCCAATGGCGCGGATATCCCTCCAGGGACGGCTTCTCCACGCCGACGTAGCCAGCGCGGCTCGCACCGTCGGTGGCTTAAGCGCCGAGCAAGCCATCGCGTGGAACCTCTTTCCTCCCATCCACCGCTTCCTCATTGTCGCCGTCATCGGCGCCACCGTCGCACGCTCCCGGAAAGACCTTCAGATATGCCACCTCAAGAAGTGCGTTGAACTCAGGGTACTCGTTCGAAACCGTTACCGTTTACGCTTCTAAAATTAATTGATTAATACTCAAATCTAATATGTGCGATCTGTAATATGTTATCATTATTATTATGCACTATCTCTTTTAATGCTTTTGGTGTGTTAATTCTCCTTTATGAATGAATCTGATTTTAGGTTTTAATTATTTGTGACTTTTTGACAGGACCAGGCGCTATCGAGCATGCAGCAGAAGCTGGACAGTCTTTGCAAGATGGTTAACAATTTCAAAGAGCAATCGACTAATAAGGCTTCTGAGAAGGACATGGAATTGCAATCGAGTGAAGTTTTTGGTACCGAGAAAATTAAGTTTGTTGATTGTGGTTGTTGGCATTGTGAACAACACTATGCATACTTTGGTGAATTAATGGTGAGAATTTTGGTTGGTGCTTACTGTTGGTGGTGTGCAATCGTAATGCTGTAAGTTTACGTTTACGATGTGTTCACTTGGCTTTCTTTGTAGTGTGCCTCTGTTGGAAGAAGCTCTGGTGCAAGTGAGGAGCTTATAAGACTCCCTTCTCTAGGGTTTGTTTGGATTTGAGGATGGAAAATGGGGAGTGAAAAAGGAGGGATTTGAAGGGAAAGTGAGGTTGTTTGGATTAACGGAAAGTGAGTGAAAAGTGTAGAGAAAGTTTGTGAATGAATGGATTGATGTGATAGATAAAAATAAATTTTTTAATTGATAATTCTGTAAGATTACTATTTTGCCCTTAGATTAAAAAAAAGTTTATAATTATTATAATTAAAAGATAAATATATAAATTTTAACTAAAAAAAATTATAAAATATTAAATTAAAAATAATTTAATTTAAATATTTGCTTTAAATTTAATGATAGATAAAAATTAAAAATTTAATAGATGAATATATAATTTACACTTTTACCATTGGATTAAAAATGAGTATAATATTATTTATTGTAAATAATAATAATTACAATAGAATTATATTAATAGGTATAATTTATTAAAAAAATAATAAATAATGATAAAAATAATAATAAATATTAGAAAAATAATAAGAATCATAATAAATAATAATGATATTAATTATAATAAATAATAATAATATTATTAATAAAAATGAAAATAATATTAAAAAATCATTTTCCATGTCTAAATTTGATACCCAGAACGGCCCGTTCTCAGATCAGAACGGGTCGTTCTCAAATTAGAACGGGCCGTTCTAAATTTGTATATGATTCCTCTGTTGCATGGCACGGTACGCATGCATGGGACAGGAGCATTTTCGGGTTTTCACAAATCTTACGTGGCTTTCTTCTCTTTTCTTCGCTTTTGTGCGAGGACGGCAACGACGCTTCTCCCCCTTTTCTTTGCCTTTCCGTCGTTGCAAATCACCGGAAACAAACACCCATTTTCTTCGCCTTTCCTTCGTCGTGAATAGTAAATCAGTGGAAGCAAACAGGGGCCTAATGAAGATCAAGAGGAGCGAAGGATGTCTGACATGTCAAATTGGACTTCCAGTGTTACATCTTCTGCTGATATCCAGGTACTATTTTTTTAGACTGGTCTTTGTTACTATCCTAGGTTAAACGCGTTAGGATTGTTTGGTGGTTTTTCAAAATTTGAGTTCATTTTTTATATGGCTTGCAAATTTATTTATTTATTTATTTGTTTGCTTTTAAGTAATTGGATGATAATTTTGTTTTCAATTTGACACCATTGAAACAAAACAAAATTTAATACCATGTGATTTATGATCAGTCCTTGAAAATTATACTCACATAACTACAAGCAATAGAGTTATAGAGCAATTGAAAGACCACACGCATTATTGATAATATCTACATTACAAATTTCAATAATAACAACAAAAAGAATTACATTACAAACTTCTTATAAAAAGACTGTATTATAGGTCATTCATAGTTTATTAATCATACATTCTTAATGACGTCCATCCATAGCTTGATATAACCAAAATATCTAATACATACTATCATTATCAAATGTTCGAAATACTATTCATAATGATATAAATATAGTAAAGATGCAGTTCAATGTTAACGATATGAATTAAAAAAATCAGAACTGAACCGAATTGTAATAAAAAAATGTTTTTTTTCTTTCTTTTTTCAATTTGATTGATTTTTTATTTTATTTTTTATAAATTTTTTTAATAGTATGCATAGTCTTATATTTAAATCATGTCACCATCATTACAATTAGATTTAATACTAGTTTCAAGTGGTTTAATTTGATTTTTATAACCTCAATTTTGAGTGGTGTCCACATTTGGTTGCATACGACATGCACTCTTTATAAATGTTCACTTTTTCAAGCCATGTACAAGAAGTAACGTGTTTGAGGTTTTTCTTTTTAAGTCTTTTGAAAAAGTGGTTTTTGGAAGGTTTTTCTAAAGCTATGTGATTTTGATTTTGATTTATTTTTTGTGTGTATAATAGTCATATAAACATTAAAATTTATAACATCATATATACTATTCTAACTCTTACCATAAAGCTGATCTTAGTAGATGGGCTATGCAATTTTAATATTTTTTTTTCTAACAAAAGTGCATTATAAATCCAACTGCTTTGACTCAAGTTAAGTTGAGCAAATGGGGTTCTCATGAATGAATATGATAACTCATCAGACATTTTTTCAGCTTGCTTTCATTCCGCAACCTTGATTTTAATTGAATCCAGGATAATTAATAGTAAATTTTTATTGTGTATATTGTTGTACATGATTAATTGTACTTGCAAAATTGTATTGTTATGTTGTTATAGTTCTACTTTCTGGCTACCTTTTTTGCCATTTTCTTTTTTGCAATTTTTGTTAGTTCCATCATTTCTGGGTATTAGTTGCAAATGTACTTTTACATTGTAATGTTTTGGATACTTTTGTTATGCCTTTTGTTATCCTCAGTTAAACAACTTGGCTGTAGAACAAGATACTTATAATCTTAGGAGGGACTGTGAAGAGAAGGATACTACAATAAAGGGGCTAATCACCTTGTTGAACTCAACCGAGGTTGCTAATTGCAAGGTAATACTGATCTGCATTTGTTCTTGAAGATTATAATTTGTATGATTGTGTCTTTTTTTGTTTTATCTTAATTAACTCATCACTCCCACTGTTATTCAAACCAGAGGATTACTGAATTAGAAGACATTATACGAAGGAAGAATACAACAATTTCAAAACTAAAGAAGGACTTGGTGGTTCTAGAACAAAAGGTAAGATGCTGATATATATAAAAAATTTGATATGCACCAGTCTTTGATGTATTGCATAATAAGAAGACAACTCTAGAATGTAAATTATAATAATGTACAACGTAATAGAAGTTTACATTACATTGTTGTTGCATAATAAGAAGACAACCCTGAAATGTAAATTATAATAATGTACAACGTAATAGAAGTTTACATTACATTGCTGTAAGCTCTCAAAGCAGTGCAAAACAATAAGGATTTCTTATCTAAAAATTTTAAATGCTTAATGCATAACTATGTCTTTCATAATTGACTGCAGGTTGTGCAACTTACAAGACTTCGTCGACCCTCTTTCTGTGCCAGTAACTCAGATGACAGTCAGCTGCCGCTTATGATAGATAACGTTATTTATGATATGGAGAGCGCCACTAGTCCCTCTTCTTCTGATTCAGATAGTTCTTCTGTCATTAAAGCCCCGAATTTTCCTGCTGATGTTGTCCTGAACCAGAATTTTGCTTCCAAATTTGATCAGAAACCTATACCAGCAAAAGTATCCAATTCATCAGGGAGAGTTTTTGAACGCCACTCAAAGTCTCGATCCATTAGTCCTTGTAAAGAAGTTTCAAGTAGCCGAAAATCTACTGCAGCTTCTTCTTCGGCCCAAAAGCAATTGTCTGCTCGTGGGGACTTAAAAAATAGTAGAGGACGATCACTCAATGGAGATAAAAGTGCGATTGTAAGAGATGGGTATAGTAATGAGTAAGTAATCTCGAATCATATCACAAAAATTTATTCACTTATGTTACAGGTTTCCTTATGTTGAAACTTCCAGTGTGGACAGGAGGAAAGAGGTTCCACGCGATGGCTTGCTCGGCGCTTAAGCCGCCGCCGACAGTGTGAGCCGCGCTGGCTTCATCGGCGTGGAGAAGCCGTCCCTGGAGGGATATCCGCACCATTGGCTTCTCCGACGACGAGACAGGTCGGCTCCTGATGGAGGAGGCCCGTGGGCCAAGGGCCCAACTACTAGGGCTATGGCCAAGAAGATACATGAAGAATGGGCCCATGCTCAAGAGAAGCCCATTACACTTTTCAGTTGGGCTTTGACTCAAGCCCAAGTAGATTAGGAGTAGTGTAGGTTTGAGCCTTTGGGCTTGTATTGCATTTTTTAGGCCTTGTATTTCGGCCACCTAGATTAGGAATTTACATTTCATGGCAATGTGAATTTAGGGTTAATTTAGGTTAGCATGTGCATGTTCATTTGCATGTGATTAGTATAAAATTTAGTATGCATTTCGGCCATGTGCACACATGCACATGGTGTGACCGAAATGCAACTCAAATGGATACCAAATCACATTCAAATAAGAGTGCACATGGGGAGATGACCGGTTGGCACCAATATTTGAATATTTGAATTCAAATTTTGGCGCCTAAGGTTAGTTAAACCATAACCATACCATGGTTTAACTTAAACTTAGGTTAAGCCAACGTTCACCTTACCCTAATTTTCCCTATAAATTCACTCTTAGCCGAGACTTGTAGTACTTTTGGATTATTGAATGAGAATTTACTCTTTGATAGTTCTCTCCTCCGAAAGTATCCCTAAATCTTTATCTACCCTACTTGAGATCTTCTCCTTGTAGAGATAGGTACCTTCACCTTCTATCCGAGATAGCTAGGTGAACCTTTGCTACACTTGCCTCTTCTTAGTGCTTCAAGTCCTTGCAATTCTTCCAAGGATCCGAGAAGAGGTTTCATGAAGCATCCTTTGAGGTTTTCTTCAAGAAGAACCTCATTAAGTGGTATCTAGAGCTCGGCTACAAGAGATAAGTGTCTTATCTTTTGTTTGATTGTGTGATCCGTTTGAAAATTTTATGTCATTGTCACTTTTGAGTTGATTCTTTCCTAGATCTAAATTGTGCCTAAAATTTGATGGATCTTGCCTTTCGGATTGCTTGAATGATTCATACATGCTTCTTGATTTATTGTTTTCCATGAATCATGCTCTACAAATTGTGCTTCTAGGAAATTTCAGCTTATGTGCTTTTATTTTTTCTTGAGTCTTGATTTAAAATTTTCGGTCATATGTGTTTGAGTCTTTAAAATTTTTGAATCCATGTCTAGTGTCATGTGTAGCTCTTTGCATGTTCTTAATTCCTAGCTATGCTTGTTGTTCTATTTTTGATTCATTTGTTTTAAAAAAATTCTGGACTTGGCCGAATCCATTTGGTATAGTTGTGCTCCCTAATTTTGGTTTTGATTTGAGTTCATAAACTACTATTAGATCATTAGTAGTTTTCTTAGATTTTAGGTTTCCTTTGATACAAAGTGTTTTTAAACTTTTGTGCCATTTCCGTGAGTTGATTTTGTTCATAACTTGGTTGCTGAAAATTTTTGGTTGGAAACATTTGAATTCAAAATTTGAAATACTAAAACCGTGGCATGTGATTAAATAAAACAAGTAAAGCATGTCCAAAGTTCATTACATTTAGACCTAATTTTGGTTGCATTTGTATTCACAATTCAAATCCGATTTTAGTGTATCTTTTTTTTAAGTGGTGACCGAGAGCTTTGTGTTCAAAATTCAAAAGGATAAAAGGCATCTCCTATAAAAAAAAAATCAAATCAAAAGTTTAAAGAAAATTCAAAATAAAATTGATTAAAAAAAAAGAAAAAAATAGTAAACCTAATTTTCAAGTTAAAAGCCAAAAAGGAGATTGTTTTGTTTTGGTTTATGCTTCTCGATTTGCTAATTGTGTAGCTTGGAGTAACATACATTTTCAGCTTGAAATTTTTGAGTGTTTTTGATTTGTCATTCAAATTCTAGAACCTATCTAGGATCATTCCTTCTTGTACTAGCCTAATCATTTTCTTTGTTCATCTAAATTGTCTACTCTTCTACTCTACTCATGTCTTGGTTATCTCTATATTGTCTTGGCTGTTTGTGTTAACATTGAACTCAAAGTGTGGCCTAGTGTTGACCTAATCTATCTCAATAGAAACTAGTTCTACAAGGGTCATCAAAAGAGGACTAAGATAAGGAGGAGGAAAGATGACAAAGGAGATCCTCTCGGTTGGCTACCAAATCAATCACTAAACACCTCAAGTTTCTGGAAATTTTTGTGGCTGCTGCACCTTACAAAGTCGTGAAGATCCATTGGAGAAATATTTCAAAATTGTATTAATTTATAAATAAAAAAACAGAGTATTAGAGACGGATTTAGAGACTAATTTTCCATCACTAATTTGATTTTCCTTACAAAAGTGGTCTCTAAATCCATCACTAAGCTTGGTGGCTGTTTTTGTTTCATTGAAAGCCATTTGTTTACTTTACTGTCCAACATTTATTTCAATTGTAATTGGCCATTTTTGGAGTGTCTTGGGAGTGTCTTTGGTACACAACCATCTCTCCTTTAAGAACCCTAATTTTCGCTAGACTTGGTGGAAGTGGTCCTTGATTGGTCTTTGGTACCTCTCAAGCTTTCACCTTAAGAATCCGTGTGGATAGCTTTTAAATTTTGCAATTTAATTTGTCTTTAATTCTTAATTCGTCTAGCTTATTCATCACATCAAAAATCACAAAAAAATATTTTCATTGAAAAGATTTTAGGTGAGGATTAACTACAAGGGGGATTAGTAATTTTTACTTGAAGAGGCTTGGTTATTAAGTGGCTCTTAGTGGCTCACCTCCCTCCAAAGTTCAATTTGTATACTTAGTCCTCCAAGTACTTAGTCTTAACCTTTAAAAATTGCTTTCAAAACTTCTTTCATAAAACAACATCTTTCACCTATAATGGAAGAATTTTCTACTCCTCATAGTGATAGTAATTCAAGTGATTACAATGACATTTCCAAAGTATCACGTGAATTAAGATCACTAAAAATTTGGAAAGAGAAAGAGGCCAAACAAAGACTTAAAGAAAAATTTGAAAGAGAGGCCCAAATTGCACTTTTGGAAGAGGAAATTCGTCTATTAAAGGAAAAAGAGGAAAAATTACACAATAAACATCGAAGTAGGCATAGTTCTCAAGTTCATAGTTCAACCCTAGGAGAATCCATGCATGATGATAGCCTAGCCTTAGGAGATCATTTTCAACAACCTCCTAGAAGAATCCATAGGACCCCCAAAGTTAGGGAATCTAGAGTAGATCTCCCTTACTTTCATGGCAAGGATGATGTGGAGGGGTACCTTGATTGGGAAATGAAGGTTGAACAAATCTTCACTTGCCATCAAGTGAGTGAAGAAAGAAAAGTATATCTTACCACCTTGAGTTTCCAAGGCCACGCCATGTATTGGTGGACATCCCTTGTTAGGGATAGGCACCTCCATAATGACCCACTAATTCAATATTGGAATGAGTTAAGGAGTGCTTTGAGAAGGAGATACATTCCCTCCTACTACACTAGGGAGCTTATCAATAAGCTCCAAAGACTCCATCAAAAAAATATGACTGTTGAGGAATATAGGCAAACGATGGAGTTATATTTGATGAGGGCTGGGATAAGAGAGGAAGAAGACATTACCATTGCTAGATTTTTGAGTGGTCTAACTTTTGACATAAGAGATAAGGTTGAGCTTCTACCTTATAGGGATTTGAATGACTTGGTTCAACTTTGCATCAAGGTTGAACAACAAAATTTGAGAAATTTTTTTAAAACAAGCTCATACTCATCTTCTTATTCCAAGAATGACTACAAGAGGGAGGGTAAATCTTTTGAAAAGAAAACTAATTTTGACTCCTGTTAAGTCTCAATTATACCTCTTTTTGGACAAGACTTAATAGACAATTTCACTCATTCTTTGAACCATTGCAATACAATTGTTCTCTTTTTGATTCACTTTTTGTGCAGATATAGCTAACCCATATTTAGCTAACAATACCTTAATACACCTCATTTTTTGTGCAGGTATTGAGCTAGAGAATTGAGGATTGAAGACTCTTAGGATTGGAAATCTAAGAAGCTAAGGAGCAGAGAAGAGGTTCTGCGCCGGGCGCAAGGTGATCCGCGCCAGGCGAGCAAAACAGAGTATCTCACCTCTGGGAGCCATTGCGCCGGGCGTAATGTGAATTGCGCCGAGCGTGTCCTAAGGCAGAGAGTATCTGGAAGGCCCCGCGCCGGGCGCGAAGACTTATGCGCCGGGCGCGGAACCCTAATCTGACTCCCCAAGCTCGTATTTGAAGCCATTTTCGGGGGAGAAACCCCTATTCTCACATTGGGCGCCTCCAGGAGCTGCGGAAGGGATTCCCAGGGCTTGGGATCGTCCGTGTGCGGATCTTTCCTTCGGTTCTTCACTTCCTCTTCCATCTCTATTTTGTATTTGCCCTCATTGTTGTGAGTGGTTTCACCCAATTTTTGTGGGGTTAGATGTAACCAACGTACTCTATTGTAATCTTTACGGTTTTAATGATATACATACATGTTGTTTTATTCTTTGTTGTGTTTGTTTCTATTCTTAATGCTTGCTTTGGATTGATCACCCTTTGCTTGATTTAAGGTTCCATGGGTATTGGAAAATAACCTTTGAAACTAGTTCTGAAACATATGCCTAGTGGTGATTGTATCTAGGGATAGAGCTTGACCCATTAGTAGTCTTAAACCCTAGCCCGTAATGCGGGTGTAGATATTGGGTACTCAAGGGATTGATATTCAATATCCTCACCTAGGCTCTTTCTCTAAGGGATTAGGTTTGAGTAAACTCTTGGGTTGACTAAGCAATGAATTTAACAAGAGATTAAGGATACATTAGTGTTACGTTTGGTGAAATCTGACCCCCACAACCTCACAATACCACAATATCATTTCTAACCTTTTCCACTCTCAAACAAATATTTTTATAGCTTTCATTCCAGTAGTCATGATCCTTAATTCACATTCACATGACAAACTACAAATTGGAATTATTCTTTAGTCACGAATAGTCAATAAATGCTTATTTTACCTTCTAATCCCTGTGGATACGATATTTTTACTACTTGAACGGCCGGTATACTTGCCGTGTTTGAGACCGTTGATAGAATTTAACTGATTTATAAATTAAAACAAAAGTGTTTTAACGGAAATCTCAACAACTCCTCCAAAAATCTAGACAAAGGTAAAGCAAAAGAAGAAAAAGAAAAGAAAAACACCTCACACACTAGCACAAAGACTTGTGATATGAAGTGCTTTAAATGTCTTGGGAGAGGCTACATTGCTTCTCAATGCCCTAATAAGAAAGTCATGATATTGAGGGGCCAAGACATTTATAGTAGCCAAGATGAAGCTACTACTTCTCCATCTTCAAGTGAGTATGAAGAAGAAGCAAGTGAGGGAAAGTCATGTGAGGTCACTTATCCTTACAATGGGGAACTTCTTATGATGAGAAGGGTCCTCAACAACCAACCTAGTGATACACAATCCCAAAGAGAGAACATTTTTCACACAAGGTGTAACATTTCCAACAAAGCTTGTTCTCTAATTGTGGATAGTGGATCTTGGTGCAATTGTTATAGCACTAGGATGATTGAAAAGTTGGGTTTAACTACCACACCCCATCCAAAACCTTATCAACTTCATTGGCTCAATGATGATGGGGATATGGTGGTTAACCAACAAGTGGAAGTAGAGTTTTCCATTGGGAACTATCACGATAAAGTCAAATGTGATGTAGTTCCCATGGAAGTTTGTCATATTTTGTTGGGTAGGCCATGACAATTTGATAAGCAAACACACCATGATGGTCTAACTAACAAAATAACTTTCACTCATAAGGGTAAGAAATTTGTACTTCATCCTCTAACACCTTCACAAGTGGTGGAAGATCAAGTACAAATGAAGACCAAACGTGAGCAAGAAAAAGGAGAGGAAAAAAAATTAAAAAAAAAAAGCCTCTAAAAATTAGGAATCAAGAGGATTCTAGAGAGAATAGTGTTCCCTCTCTATAGATAGTTCAAAAAGAGACCCTTAAAACAAAACCTTTACACAAAACTTCTCTCTTACTTGAACCATCTTCTTATATCCTCATGTGTAGAGGAACATTCACATGCACTGCCACAAGTTCTTTGGAAACTTCTTTACCTCTTGAGGTTAAAAATCTTTTAATTGAATTTGATTATGTATTTCCTAGTGAAGGCCCTATGGGACTTCCACCTTTTAGGGGAATAGAGCATCAAATAGATTTTGTGCCTGGGGCTAGTCTACCCAATAGACCGGCCTAGAGGACAAATCCTCAAGAAACAAAAGAGATAGAGAAGCAAGTACAAGATTTGTTGGATAAGGGTTGGATTCAAAAGAGTCTAAGCCCTTGTGCTGTGCCTGTTTTATTGGTGCCAAAAAAAGATGGAAAATGGAGGATGTGTTGTGACTGTAGAGCCATCAACAATGTAATGTAAACTTCTATTATGTTGTACATTATTATAATTTACATTCCAGGGTTGTCTTCTTATTATGCAATACATCAAAGACTGGTGGATGCCAAATTTTTTATATATATCTGCATCTTACCGTTTGTTCTAGAACCACCAAGTCCTTCTTTAAGCTTGATATTGTTTTATTCTGCCTCCATATAATGTCTTCTAATTCAGTAATCCTCTAGTTTGAATAACAGTCGGAGTAATGAGTTAATTAAGATAAAACAGAAAAAGACACAATCATACAAATTATAATCTTCAATAACAAGTGTAAATCGGTATTACCTTGCAATTAGCAACCTCGATTGAGTTCAACAGGGTGGTTAGCTCCTTTATTGTAGTATCCTTCTCTTCACAGTCCCTTCTAAGATTATAATCTTGTTCTACAGCCAAGTTGTTTAACTGAGGATAACAAAAGGCATGACAAAGGTATCCAAAACATTACTAAAGTAAAAGTACGTTTGCAACTAATATTTAGAAATGATTGAACTGCATCGATCTTTACTACATTTATATTATTATGTAATAGTATTTCGAACATTTGATAATGATAGTATGTATTAGATATTTTGGTTATATCAAGCTATGGATGGACGTCATTAAGAAAGATAATTAGTCGATTGCTCTTTGAAATTGTTAACCATCTCGCAAAGACTGTCCAGCTTCTGCTGCATGCTCGATAGCACCTGGTCCTGTGAAAAAGTCACAAATAATAAAAACCTAAAATCAGATTCATTCATAAAAGATAATTAACACACCAAAAGCATTGAAAGAGATAGTGCATAATAATAATGATAACATATTACAGATCATGCATATTAGATTTGAGTATTAATCAATTAATTTTGGAAGCGTAAACGGTAACGATTTCGAACGAGTACACTGAGTTCATCGCACTTCTTGAGGTGGCATATCTGAAGGTATTTTCGGGAGTGTGCGACAGCGGCGCCGATGACGGCGACAATGAGGAAGCGGTGGACAGGAGGAAAGAGGTTCCACGCGATACCTTGCTCAGCGCTTAAGCCCACGCCGATGGCGCGCGTCGCGCTGGCTTCATCGGCATGGAGAAGACGTCCCTGGAGGGATATCCGCGCCATTGGCTTCTCCTACAACGAGACAGGGCTCCGATCCACGAAGCTGGTGGAGAGGCAGAAGAGGCGGGAGGTGGAGTGTGCGGACACGGATACGAACCAGGTGCTCGCCTGGCGATAGCGTCACCGCCCATTAGAGTGTGATTGAATCCTTCTTTTTGGCGAGTAGTGGATGTGACAAATATTTTTAGTGCATCTTATATCCTAGACTAAGTAGATAAGAAAATTCGGGTTTAGTGCATCTTATATCCTTCAAATTTGGAAGCAAAATTCTGGTTCCGGACAATATTAGCAGGAAAATTTGGGGCTTTATTGACAGAAGAACTATCTAAATCAGAAGAAGAGGGACTAGTAGTGCTCTCCCTATCATACAAAATGTTATCTATCATAAGCGGCAGCTGACTGTCATTTGACCTACTAGCACGGAAAGAGGGTCGACGAAGTCTTGTAAGCTGCACAACCTGCAGTCAATTGTGAAAGAGATAGTTATACATTAAGCATTTAAAATTTGTAGATAAGAAATTCTTCTTGTTTTGCACTGCTTTGAGAGCTTACAGCAATGTAATGTAAACTTCTATTACGTTGTACACTATTATAATTTACATTCCAGGGTTGTCTTCTTATTATGCAATACATCAAAGACTGGTGCATGCCAAATTTTTTATATATATCTGCATCTTACCGTTTGTTCTAGAACCACCAAGACCTTCTTTAGGCTTGACATTGTTTTATTCTGCCTCCATATAATGTCTTCTAATTCAGTAATCCTCTAGTTTGAATAACAGTCAGAGTAATGAGTTAATTAAGATAAAACAGAAAAAAAAACACAATCATACAAATTATAATCTTCAATAACAAGTGTAAATCAGTATTACCTTGCAATTAGCAACCTCGATTGAGTTCAACAGGGTGGTTAGCTCCTTTATTGTAGTATCCTTCTCTTCACAGTCCCTCCTAAGATTATAATCTTGTTCTACAGCCAAGTTGTTTAACTGAGGATAACAAAAGGCATGACACAGGTATCCAAAACATTACTAAACTAAAAGTACGTTTGCAACTAATATTCAGAAATGATTGAACTGCATCGATCTTTACTAAATTTTTATTATCATGTAATAGTATTTCGAACATTTGATAATGATAGTATGTATTAGATATTTTGGTTATATCAAGCTATGGATGGACGTCATTAAGAAAGATAATTAGTCAATTGCTCTTTGAAATTGTTAACCATCTCGCAAAGACTGTCCAGCTTCTGCTGCATGCTCGATAGCACCTGGTCCTGTGAAAAAGTCACAAATAATAAAAACCTAAAATCAGATTCATTCATAAAAGATAATTAACACACCAAAAGCATTAAAAGAGATAGTGCATAATAATAATGATAACATATTACATATCAGGCATATTAGATTTGAGTATTAATTAAATAATTTCGGAAGCGTAAACGGTAACGGTTTCGAACGAGTACCCTGAGTTCATCGCACTTCTTGAGGTGGCATATCTGAAGGTCTTTCCGGGAGTGTGCGACGGCGGCGCCGATGACGGCGACAATGAGGAAACGATGGACAGGAGGAAAGAGGTTCCACGCGATGCCATGCTCAGCGCTTAAGCCCACGCGGATGGCGCGCGTTGCGCTGGCTTCATCGGCGTGGAAAAGCCGTCCCTGGAGGGATATCCGCGCCATTGGCTTCTCCGACGACGAGACAGGGCTCCGGTCCACGAAGCTGGTGGAGAGGCAGAAGCGGCGGGAGGTGGAGTGTGCGGACACGGATACGAACCAGGGTGCTGGCCTGGCGATAATGTCACCGCCCATTGGAGTGTGATTGAATCCTTTTAGGCGAGTAGTGGAAGTGACAAATATTTTTAGTGCATCTTATATCCTAGACTAAGTAGATAAGAAAATTCGGGTTTAGTGCATCTTATATCCTTCAAATTTGGAATTAGAATTCTAGTTCCGGACAATATCAGCAGGAAAATTTGGGGCTTTATTGACAGAAGAACTATCTGAATTAGAAGAAGAGGGACTAGTAGTGCTCTCCATATCATACAAAACATTATCTATCATAAGCGGCAGGTGAATGTCATTTGACCTACTGGCACGGAAAGAGGGTCGACGAAGTCTTGTAAGCTGCACAACCTGCAGTCAATTGTGAAAGAGATAGTTATACATTAAGCATTTAAAATTTGTAGATAAGAAATTCTTCTTGTTTTGCACTGCTTTGAGAGCTTACAGGAATGTAATGTAAACTTCTATTATGTTGTACATTATTATAATTTACATTCCAGGGTTGTCTTCTTATTATGCAATACATCAAAGACTGGTGGATGCCAAATTTTTTATATATATCTGCATCTTACCGTTTGTTCTAGAACCACCAAGTCCTTCTTTAGGCTTGACATTGTTTTATTCCGCCTCCATATACTGTCTTCTAATTCAGTAATCCTCTAGTTTGAATAACAGTCGGAGTAATGAGTTAATTAAGATAAAAACATAAAAAGACACAATCATACAAATTATAATCTTCAATAACAAGTGTAAATCAGTATTACCTTGCAATTAGCAACCTCGGTTGAGTTCAACACGGTGGTTAGCTCCTTTATTGTAGTATGATTCTCTGCACAGTCCCTCCTAAGATGATAATCTTGTTCTACAACCAAGTTGTTTAACTGAGGATAACAAAAGGCATGACAAAGGTATCCAAAACATTACTAAAGTAAAAGTACGTTTGCAACTAATATTCAGAAATGATTGAATTGCATCGATCTTTACTACATTTATATTAATAGTATTTCGAACATTTGATAATGATAGTATGTATTAGATATTTTGGTTATATCAAGCTACGGATGGACGTCATTAAGAAAGATAATTAGTCGATTGCTCTTTGAAATTGTTAACCATCTCGCAAAGACTGTCCAGCTTCTGCTGCATGCTCGATAGCACCTGGTCCTGTGAAAAAGTCACAAATAATAAAAACCTAAAATCAGATTCATTCATAAAAGATAATTAACACACCAAAAGCATTAAAAGAGATAGTGCATAATAATAATGATAACATATTACAGATCAGGCATATTAGATTTGAGTATTAACAAATTAATTTCGGAAGCGTAAACGTTAACGATTTCGAACGAGTACCCTGAGTTCATCGCACTTCTTGAGGTGGCATATCTGAAGGTCTTTCCGGGAGTGTGCGAAGGCGGCGCCGATGACGGCGACAATGAGGAAGCGGTGAACAGGAGGAAAGAGGTTCCACGCGATGCCTTGCTCAGCGCTTAAGCCCACGCTGATGGCGCGCGCCGCGCTGGCTTCATCGGCGTGGAGAAGCCGTCCCTGGAGGGATATCCGCGCCATTGGCTTCTCTGACGACGAGACAGGGCTCCGGTCCACGAAGCTGGTGGAGAGGCAGAAGTGGCGGGAGGTGGAGTGTGCGGACACGGATACGAACCAGGGTGCTGGCCTGGCGATAGCGTCATCGCCCATTGGAGTGTGATTGAATCCTTCTTTTAGGCGAGTAGTGGAAGTGACAAATATTTTTAGTGCATCTTATATCCTAGACTAAGTAGATAAGAAAATTCGGGTTTAGTGCATCTTATATCCTTCAAATTTGGAAGCAGAATTCTGGTTCCGGACAATATCAGCAGGAAAATTCGGGGCTTTATTGACAGAAGAACTATCTGAATCAGAAGAAGAGGGACTAGTAGTGCTCTCCATATCATACAAAACGTTATCTATCATAAGCGGCAGCTGACTGTCATTTGACCTACTGACACGGAAAGAGGGTCGACAAAGTCTTGTAAGCTGCACAACCTGCAGTCAATTGTGCAAGAGATAGTTATACATTAAGCATTTAAAATTTGTAGATAAGAAATTCTTCTTATTTTGCACTGCTTTGAGAGCTTACAGCAATGTAATGTAAACTTCTATTACGTTGTACATTATTATAATTTACATTCCAGGGTTGTCTTCTTATTATGCAATACATCAAAGACTGGTGCATGCCAAAATTTTTATATATATCTGCATCTTACCGTTTGTTCTAGAACGACCAAGTCCTTCTTTAGGCTTGACATTGATTTATTCTACCTCCATATAATGTCTTCTAATTCAGTAATCCTCTAGTTTGAATAACAGTCGGAGTAATGAGTTAATTAAGATAAAACAGAAAAAAAACACAATCATACAAATTATAATCTTCAATAACAAGTGTAAATCAGTATTACCTTGCAATTAGCAACCTCGGTTGAGTTCAACAGGGTGGTTAGCTCCTTTATTGTAGTATGATTCTCTTCACAGTCCCTCCTAAGATTATAATCTTGTTCTACAGCCAAGTTGTTTAACTGAGGATAACAAAATGCATGACAAAGGTATCCAAAACATTACTAAAGTAAAAGTACGTTTGCAACTAATATTCAGAAATGATTGAACTGCATCGATCTTTACTACATTTATATTAATAGTATTTCGAACATTTGATAATGATAGTATGTATTAGATATTTTGGTTATATCAAGCTACGGATGGACGTCATTAAGAAAGATAATTAGTCGATTACTCTTTGAAATTGTTAACCATCTCGTAAAGACTGTCCAACTTTTGCTGCATGCTCGATAGCACCTGGTCCTGTCAAAAAGTCACAAATAATAAAAACCTAAAATCAGATTCATTCATAAAATATAATTAACACACCAAAAGGCATGACAAAGGTATCCAAAACATTACTAAAGTAAAAGTACGTTTGCAACTAATATTCAGAAATTATTGAACTGCATCGATCTTTACTACATTTATATTATTATGTAATAGTATTTCGAACATTTGATAATGATTGTATTAGATATTTTGGTTATATCAAGCTATGGATGGACGTCATTAAGAAAGATAATTATATCAAGCTATGGATGGACGTCATTAACAAAATTTGGTATAAACATATAAAGTGATATGAAGTTATAATTCAATGATTGAATTTACAAAAATCACATTTAATATAAAGTTATTGAGTGCTGTAATACTTAATAAAAATTACACCGGTGTCGTTTTAATGCTCTCTCTATATATATATAAATAAAAGGAAAAAACAATTTTTTAAAATTTAATTTTATGTCAATATTGATGTTTGTCTATAATTAATAATTAATTTGATTATATCTCATTAGGATTAATATTTTATTAAACTTTTACGATTTCCTATATTAATATTATTAATTCACTGATATTTACACATTACATTTTTACATAATTAGTAAGTAATATAATTAATATTTTTTAACTTTTTTATATTAATATTAAGATGACCAATAAATACAATAAATAAATATACAATAAATCTTATCATATTGTGAATAAAATATAATATATATGTCAAGTAAACAAATATTTACATACGTGAAAATTTTTTATATGAATTTTGTAAAGACTTTCTTTTATAATAGATAAATAAACTAACAATTTTTATATATAACAAATAAATAAATATACTATTTTTTTTATGTAAATACTTCTACAAACTCATCATTTTTAACGAGCCAATCATTATTATGAGAATTGTCCCATCAAAGATATTAAATAATTGTATATTAGATTGTTTTTAGTTTTTTATTTCACAAAGAAACAATAAATATGATATTTTATTATATAAATTCATAATAATTTGGATATAAAATTTGTAAATGATTAACTTTGATATTAATTTTTCTTCATATACACATGCTTGAATATTTTCATATCATAAATAAAATATTTAATATGAAATTACATTTTTTAAAAGGCATTCTTATCATAATAACTTAAAAATATTTACAAAAAGTAATATAAAAATTACCTTCTCATTAAACACTGACATATCAATATTAGAGGGATTGTTATACTACTACAACAATTATAGAAATATTATAGGTTAAATCTCCATTTAATTTTTCCAACAATAGTGTTAGTTATAAAATATATCGATCCTTGATGTTGTTGGTTAAGAATTTTTAATTCACGATTTATCTTATTATGCGACTTTCATAATTTCATATGGCCTGATGATCAATTTCATTAAAATTGTAAAAAATAAAAAAACGTATTAGCCTTTTTTTTTATTAAAACAAAGAAGAAGAAAAAGTAAACACAATATAAATAATAATAAAATACAAAAAATAACAAAATAGTAAAATAGGAATTTTGTGATAAAAAAAATAGAAAAAAACATAAGCAAGATTATAGAAATATTTCTGTAGTTATACTCCAGCAACAACATATGCAACATAATAAAATAAGAACTTTGTGATAAAGAAGAGAAAAAAAACAGGGATAAAAAGAAAAAGTACATCATAATGGGAAACTTTTTTCTTCAAATTTATTTATACTTAGATCTTCTGGGAATTAATTTTAAAGTCAACTTCCTAAACATCAAACAACTGGTAACTTTTTACTCATGGTTGTAGAAATAATATGACTTAAATCACTATTTATATGATAAAAAGTAATTCATAAAATATGTAGTATTATAATATAGAAAAGCTTGACTGACGATAAGGTTATTTGGTATATAATAGTGTATATTTGATATATATTGTATATATGTACAAGGATAATATGTAATTATATTAGGAGTTTTATGCTTTTCGATTATATTGACAATAATTGTTTTATGTTTTTTTTTTCATCTTATACATATATTTGTTGCATAAATATCAAAGTGTTATTACATGAAAACTCTAATGTAGCTAGTTATTTTATATTTTTTGTCGCGTAGTAATTGTACTATACTAAGTATAATAACTCATCAAGTCATTATAATTTGTGGTTTAGATTTAGATTAAAAAATGTTTTCTAAATTTGATTTGAATCAAAATACCTAATGATTCTAAAGGTTCAAAATAGATTAGAGTTATAAGTTAATCAAATTCTTGAGTTTAATCCAATGATTCTAATATGATAAATTTGATGAATTAATTATTAAACTAAGATCCTTAGAATTTTTAAAGATAAGGAATTGATTTGGAATGACTTGGAGAATTCAATAACATTGAATGATATGAGTCATATATAAATAATTTTAAGAAAACAAAGGAGTAAAATAAATGAAATTCAATTTCAACAGTTATTGTCATTGTCTTCTTGTTCAATTTATACATATATTTTTTATACTTGTTTACTTACTTATTTAATGATCAATTACAAAACAATAAACTTATGTACAAGTGATATTTCTTTTACAAGTTTTAATCATGATAATAAAAATCACAAAATTTATTCTAAGTCCTTATAGATACCACACTCATACTTCAATTTATATTATAATAGATTTAGTCCATGTCCCAAAATATCAACACTAACTTGTCTGAAGCTTGGTTACAACATGCCACATCCCTATGTTCATACACCAAATTAGTTACTCTGTTGGCCAGAGAGTAACACAAATGGTGCCTATAACATCCTTCATTCAACAAATTCACAACCAAAGTTGAATCAGATTCTACTAACACCTTTCGAGGAATACCTATATCGCATATTACATTTAGCCCATACTTCAACTTGCACAATAGAACATTTGGCTAATTTAACAAAGAAATCACAAAAAAAAACCTCCAAATGATCATCAACAATACCACATGAGGCTACAATTCCTTCTCTGACGCCACCATCACAATTTAGGTTGTAACATCCTTCTAGAGGGGGAAACCACCGAATATTGGAAACAACAAAGTTAAATATTAACAATGTTTTTTATTATATGAAAAACTTTATACAATTTTCTATTAACTGAAATTTAATTTCAATAACTATATTACGACATGTTCATCAACACCAACAACTATTGTTTTTGTTTCTACAAATTTGGATCAACCTACATTATCTATTGTTAACCTCAAATCCAACGAGGACGACTAAATCAAATAATGTATTATGTTTTATGTTGTCTTCTATTTTAAGCCCAGAAAACACTGATTTGGATTTTCATCTATAACTAATATTATTTTGTATGGTATAATATTCATCTTACTAGTGAAGAATTAGTGGTATAATTTCGATTTATTCCACCATATTTTCACAAGCATTTTCTATTTCACTTAAAAAATGAGAGTAGAAAATGGATTCTCAACTTAACAATCCTTATCATTCTCAACTTCAAATCCCTTAAAAACTAGCAACTTTTTGTATACTTAACACTTTCTCAATAACTTAAGTTTTGATGCATATGGTCTCATCTTCACCACTACCCAACTCTAGTGGTGAAGCGTTACCACTTACCACTTACCACAAAGACAAAGATGCTTGTCAAGTTGCACGTTGCAGTGCGGTGCACCTCACCCTGATCCCCATCCGAGTCAAGAAGCATTGAGAAAGACCTATTCTGTGAATAACATCAACACTTGATTCACGTACAAACGTTTAATAGCTAAAAGACTAAAAACTTAAGGACTACCAGGAAGGTCCCCCCCTCCGTGCTAAACAAAAGCCACCATCTGCGTGTCTCCATGAACCTCACTACCTACAAAATTCCTTTTTATTGTTTTCTACGTTGCAGTTAATAGTAGGCCCGGCCCGGGCCTGCGTGTGAATTGCTTCCATTTCATTTACTTGGCGTTTAGGGTAACTTTTTTCCCTCTGACATCATATGTGACATGGTATTCACTTAATTGACTTGGACCCCACTCTTGGCCCAACATCCATATGCCCCCTCCTCCTGTCCATTGCTTCCAGCTGTGCCATTTCTTTCAACCCCAACTTTCTCTTTTCTAACCATATCCACTCCAAAACACCCATTTCATTTTTCCTCTTTCGGCCATCAAATATTATGATTATTATCATGCTATTTCAAGAGATAATCAGAGTGGATAACCACAAACTAGCGGCTATACTGTAGCTTAGTGCACCACAACTTGCTCTTTATCTTTACTACTACTATTACATACGAACATCTCTATTTTCATTTTCCCTTAACTTTAATAAAATTAGTATTACAAGTTAAGAAAACGTGCAGCATCTGTTGTAATTTGCACTCACATCATGCAAGTAATCATATATTTAACTAGAGTGGTCGAATCCAAATTGTTGACATATAGCATCCAAAAAAACAAAAACCTCATAACAAAGCAGAGCCACCATTCGTAAATGGTTTAGGTATTAAAACCCAAAAATGGATATGACAACCACCAAATTGGCTTTGTCTCGAGGGGGAAAGTGGAAAAAGAGGGTGAGGTAAACGGTAAACCTCAAACTTGTTTCACTAACGAAACCATGTCGGTCCTATGCCATTCCTTGTGAAACCAAACCCTTACGTTACTGCAATACCAATAAATTTAGATTTTTCGACCCCTAAATGGGGTCCTCCAAGCCTACGGATTAAACTCACGACATAGTTTTTTGCGTACAGACATGACATGCTGTGGTCATGCAGCATCAAAAGTCAACTTTTATAAGCAATTTTCCTCCCCCACCTCCACAACCGTTGAAGAAGTTGCACCTGCACACCGGCACCCTACAGTTATATAAATTTATATATATCTTTATTTTGGATACATGAGGGGCCAAATAATTTGTAAGTACAGAAACAGAGAAAAGGTAATCTAGATTCTAGCTATGCAATCAAATTATTACTAATATGTACAAAAACTAAGCGTATGGGAGGGTCCTAAACAGACGTTTTCCCAATAGCAATAAATTGTTTCTTCTGGAATTTCAAAGGGTATACAAACACAAGCTAGGTCGTCCAATATGTCACCCTTTTCGCCGTTATTGTTGCTTCTCATGTGAACACGTACACTTAGCTTGAACGTCTGAAAGCGTCTATAGAAAGTGTACATAGATATGTTAGAAGAAAATTAGTGTAAAATTCCACTTTGACATTGTTTATAACTTGGCGTTTTAAAATACCTGAACTTGCTTTTGAAGGTCTTTGATGTAATCCACAGCCAAGTCCAACATATCTGCCGTGTTTGTTTGCTGGAAAGGGAAACGATCAACACAAGGTGTGGTGTATGAAAATACATGCAAATTTTAGTAATCTTATTTTTTACCTTGTCCATGTTTGGGACAAGATCTTGAAGTTTCCTCATACGCTCGCTAATTTTAGTTCTTCTAACCTGGAGGGAAGCTCCACAAGAATATCCATAAAAAGAAAATACAACTCAAGTGTGGATACCCACTGATATGGTTTCCAAATAAAGAAAAGTGATGTGGGGAAATCTATTTAGAGTGAGGAAATATTTGGTTAGTTAGAAGAAATGGTACCCTCTCTGCAATGCTTCTAGGGTGAGTGGCACAGCCACGCTTGGCACGAATTTTGCACGGAACTGAATCTGAAAAGTGCAGAAACTTCTCAATGGCTGCCATTTCAGCTGAAGTATTCGGCAAACTCATTTGATGGGCCAAAGGACCAGGATTCTGTCCCGTTTCATTCTGATTAACAACACCAAAATCACGTCAATCCCATTGCAATATTTGTGGTTTGGATAACCCTTTCTATAATTAATTTTGAATGAAATTGATCCTGATTAGAATTGATTAACTGCAAATACATTTCTAAAAGATAAAAATAGAAATAAATTGAAATAAGTTTCTTCATAAATTAAAACTATATGATATATGAGTTAAAAGTTAAATTTTGAAAATATTATTAAGGGAGAACTTATATAGTATTGGTGCTTTAAAATTAATGGTACAACTTGGTAAAGATTTTTTTTTTCTATCTAAAAATCTAAAATCAATTAGACAGAATAAATTCTTCAACTTTGGACCAAACTTGTAAACATATCTAAAATCATGTTATCTAATATTTGAACGTGATTTTAGATGATTCAACATGAAACCAAACTCGAACTCACTAATCATACATAACATCAGATCTAGTACTGTTCTACCTGAGTCTCAGCTCCAGAAAATGGTTTTCCATCGTTTTCTCTAAATCTTTTCACACCACCCACGTTGTCAGACATCATTGCAGAATCATCCCAATGACCACCACCTTGAAAACCAGCCATAAAATCGTTACCACCATCAACAAAACCTTCATTATCAGGACTACCTTCTCTATTCCTGTCCCCAATTTCAGCTATGGACGACATTCGCCCCGACCCAAAATTCTGTTGATTCTTCAACCTCCTCGATGCAGAAAATTTCGCTTCTTCAACACTGTTATTAACCGCCCCCAAGGTCCCCACGCCTCTCACTCCAGCATACACTGCCAATTACGACAACAGTAAAACTCATTCATACTCTAAACACACACACACAAAAAAAATCGAAACAAACACGCAGCCTAATATCCTAGTCCAAAATAATTAACCTCTTCTAACATAGTTGTACCTTGTACTTGTAGCAACAAAAATAAACATAAAGTAAAATTAAAAGTCCTTACCTCAAGTATTTAAACACCAATTCTGTTCCTTATTCAGGACCAGGATTCGATCTTTTTAAGTATAGAGTCGTCACTCGAAATATTATTTTATAAATCATAAATGAATTATGAATTGTACCTGGTTATAAAAAAAAAATTTTAAAAAAAAGTAGACATAGAACATAAAACAACATAGGACATACCATTTTCAATGTTAATTTGGGAAAATAGTCCAGCAGGGGAACTACTGTGGCGGATAAGGTTAGAATTATTTCTGAGTCCCATTGAATACGTTCCTTCCATAGCCGAGGGAAAGTTGTTGTGGTTGGGCAAAGGTGGTTTGGAAGAGGTTTGGAAGAAATGATGAGAAGCTGAGTTATAAGCACTCATGTTACTATTGGTCCCGTGAAGCGCCACGTGTTCCTGCGGGTTGCTAACCTCTTCTTCCTTAATAGCGGAATCAGTTGAGAGCTTGCGATGAAGCGAATCTTCTTCTTCTTTTTCTTTTTCTTCTTCTTGTTCTTCCGGTGCAGCATCGGCGCTTAAGCTGTTGATGAAGCCCGAGAAGACTCGCTCAGTTTCTGGACTCGAGGGACGGTTGAAAATGTGCTCGTAGAACTCGCGGTCGATGATGTTGGAGAAATAAGAGCTCGGCGCCGATCGGTACCGTGTCAAACCCGAAGAATTCACCGGAGCTTGTTGCTCGAGATCTGACTCCATTATTTCTCACACGTGCGGGAGAAGAAGAACACCAACAACGCCAGCAAGAAATTTAACTCAGATCTCTCTGCAACACTTGTGGGTGTGTTTTCTGTGTTGTGATTGGAGTGGTGGAGATGCCTGCAGCTGTATGTGTAAGAGAAAGAAAGCGAACCATTATTTTTTAGACAAAAATAAATAAATAAATAATTTCTTTTTCTTTCTCTGGTTATGCAGCCAATGAAAAGTGAGACACAGCCATAAATCTTGGTTCTCAGGTTTGAGATGTTTCCCGGGGGATTTTACCGAAGTGCCCTTGTCTTTGGGAGTAAGGTCATTAAGGTGACAGACAAACTGTTCCCAAGGGAGAAAGACAGAAAATAAATCCAAATTTTACGAGGCTAGGTTTTGATCGAATGGGAAGGGTACGAGGTGAAATGACTTTATTGCCTGCCACTTTTTTGCATGCTTCAAAACTTGATGCAATTCTATAAATTTTGTATGCAGTTACATTGCATAGGTAATTATGGTTTGTTACTCCACCACATGAGTGCCATCATGTTTAACCACTCCTTGAATTCAAAACAAGTACAATTTTGCATAATAATTTAGTGATTGTACTGATAATTAATTCTTGATGGAAATGAAATTCGTCACATGCTTGCATTCATTGGAAAAGATTTGCCCGGGATTTTTTAGGTGATACATTCAATAACAATACAACGGAGCACTCGAATATGATCAACCAGCTAATTAATTAACCCAAGAAACCTACCCAGAATGTGACTGGTGTATCTCACATGATTAAAAGTCGCAGTAATTTTTGTTTTTTTTCCCTGACCACGAAGTTGGAAGATGACGAGAAAAACCACAATTAAAGATCTGAAAAGCAAAACTAATTAACGCCCAAAGTCGAGCATTTTGGTAGCCACTTAGTGACTTAGGTACTTATTTATGGTTCCTCTCCTACTTCTTTCTTTCTCAACGGTGTTTTAATTTATGGTTTCTTCAAGTTAGTTGGTGTCATATTATTGTTTTTATGGTCACACTTGGGTGTCTCTCCACAAACAAGATGTGATGCTTTGGACAGTCAAAACAAATTGAGAAACTCAATTCCTAGTCAACTCAAGTTGATGTCATGCTGTCTAATAGTCATTCATCCAAATATGTGATACATGGAAAAGTATTGATCGTATTTACGAGACATTGCTCAGTCATAGAGGTTTCACATCTCTTATTTCTACCACACTAGTCATGCATGCTTTGTAACATATCAGAATTCTCTAAAAGACCCCTAAATAAGTTTTTGACCATTTATCTTATTTACAATAACATACACCGTACGATTTCCTATCTTTATTGTTGAAATACAGTTGTGCATTTCCACCAATTCATCAATTCAATAACCACAACATGTTAAGAGTAAACCTAGTTACCTCACTTATAACTACTTGATTCTACCATTTTCAAGAAAGCTATGATATTCAATATTAAAAACCTTGAAACAAATTAAATGTTTACTTAAGATAAAAAAACAATTAAAAAATGGTTGAAAAGAAATGTAGAGTATTAGAGGTAAGCATACTAGGGTCATCAAGCATGAGACATTAAGCTATAAATTATTATTTTTTAATTATTTGTGTCACTGCAGTGATTAAAAATTAAAGTAGTATGCATAACATTATTGTAACTTTTATTATTAAAAAATTATAAAATAAACTTTTAATATTGTGTGCTAAACCTTTTTGTTTTAAGAAATAAATAATTTTATCCTTAGAAATTTTTTAATTGAATAAGATAGCTCTACCCATCCATTAGATGTTCATACTTTTGAATGAGGAAAAAGATAAAAAAAAAATGAAAAAGAAAACAAGAAATGTGGTAGATTTGATGTAAAAATTATATATCAACCCACACAATGTGCAAGTAAATAAATAATTATTTAAATTACTGATATTTTAAAATATGTTAGAATATATTATTTTATTAATTGATTTATTAATTTTAGATGTGATTTCTTTAAATAACGTAATCTTAATAAATTTTATGATCTTTATATTTAATTTCTCTATCATGATAATTTTTTTTAAAAAAATGTATATATATATATATATATATATATATATTATAAAATGAGAAAAATTAAATCACTTTTATATTATTTTTTTAAGTATCTTTTTTCTCCATCATTTTGTATATTATATGATTGACTTTAAATTATTTTTAAGTTTGTATATATATATATATATATATATATATATATATATATAGATATATATATATAGTTATATATACATATATAAATAAAAATAAATAAATAAATAAATATATATATATATATATATATATATGAATAATTTCAAGAAAAATAAAAATGAATATAGAGATTATTGTCTTTTAATAAAAACATATACAAATTAATTGTAATGCAATTTTATTAATACTTTTTAAATACTTTATTTTACATATTACATTTTAAAATTGTACTATTGTGTGTTTCATTTTTTTAACAGTTATTATAATGTTATTAGGGTGTGTATCCTATACATTTTACCAAAATAAAAAATATATATATTATCATCACATGTGTATAATTTTAAACATTTAATATTGTGTATAAGTTTTTTACATGTAAAACTAATTTTTTTAGTATTGGTCAAAAGTTTGTTAATCTCCTATTGAAAATTAATAAATTTTTTTAAAGATAAATTAATAATATTAGATACTACTATTTTTTATGATAGATAATTTAATAAATTTAGTCTCTTAATTACAAGTCAATATCATCATTATCATATATAACCATTAATTAAAAATAATTTAAATTATTGATTACTCAATATTAATTGTAAGATCAAATAATATAATTGGTATTGACTATATACATGACATATTATTTGATTTAAACTTAATTTTTTTAAAAAATTCAAAATAATAAAATTATATATTTAACTATCAAAAGGAAAAGAAATATACAAAATACAAATGATGTGAGGAGAAAAAAATAAAATAAGAAATAAAAAAGGAGAAAAAAAGAAAAAAATAATGATTAAAATGTTGTATTGATAGAGACATAAAAAAATATTAAAAATATTATATATGAGTGATATATGAAAGAGAAGAAGAAAATAAATATTTACAAATATAAATGAAAAAAAAAAGAGAATTGAAAAAAGAAAAATATAAATTGATAAAACAATGACTATGTATTCAGAATATAATAACTAAAAAATAAAATATGATCATCTTTGAACGCGAATGAACATTGGAGAGGAACATTTCAAGTTATTTTCTTTAAACATGAATTAAGTATATAAGTTCTATTATATATTATTATTATTTCAAAAGCCTATAAAACAACTAATAAAATTAAATCAAAACATAATAATTATGACATAAATAATTTTTAATAAATTCAATAACGAATATAAGACATTCATTTTGAGTTAAAAATTATTAATTTCTATATAGTAAAAAAAAGTGTAGCAAGTTATAAAAAAAATATATTATATAAGTAAAAATGTTAATATGAAAGAATATATAATTTCTAAAAATTTGAAATGATAACTACTAAACCTTTGTATTATAAACAATTAGATAGATAAGATAAGAAAAAAAAATTATAAGAAGAATAGTCAAGTGTAAAAGAATATAAAAATCATTGATGATTTAAATTAATTTAGCTTTTCTATTTCTTCTTTATTCTAATTTGAGTTGGATGCATCTACTGCGTTCGTGACAAGGTACTCTTCAATTATCTTTATAAGTGTATGATTTAGAATGTGTTAGTTTTTTATTAGCACGAATTTTCAAGTATATAATTAAATACATAAGTGGAAAAACAATAACCAATAACTTGTTGAAAAACATACAATGAAATTTTTTTAACACCGTATATAAATTAAACTTTTCTTTTTAAGCATAGGCATATAAATAGGCATATAAAATCCGGTAACAATAATATAAATTAAAGTTGATCCTTCAAACTTAATTAGGCTACGGGCATGTGAATTATGACTACACGTTTGATTCCGCACAATGCGCTAACTCCACCAATTTCCTAATCATTTTTTCCGATACATCTACTTCATAATTCATATCCTATTTTATAATATTGTATAGTATTGGACGGATACGTGTATGTTTGTCTAAACTAATTACCTAAATAATATAAAAAATATTATAATAAATATTTAATTATTAACTAAATGAAAATATTATATTTTTTTTTACATTTTTATATATGACCATGCTTTTAATATTAAACATATATTAAAGACCATAGATTTCTTTGTTTCTATATTAAATTTTAGCATTTTAATAAATTATTAATAAATATTTTTTGTGGTCCCAAATCAATCGTGTTTACATAAATAAACAATACAAAAAGACAAAAACGGTTCCTGGTTTATTGGGGTATACATGCATACAGCTGTTCTTTTTTATTTATTTATTATTTTATTTCAGTCAGCTAATGTAACTATTTCAGCAAATCTTTATAATAATAATTATTATTATTATATTTATACATGTGACCTACTTAAGCATCAATTATGTTGCAAAAATATCATAATGCTTCTGTATGTAGCTCACATATGACATAACTATATATTTAATGGTTTCAAAAAGTGAAATTGTGAACTTCAAATCAAAACGAACATGCCTTCAAACTCTGTTGAAATTATTGCCTTAAATTAAGTTTCTCTAGAGAATCATTCGATTTAGATTATGTTTGGTCAATTTTTTTGTGAATTAAAAATAATTTTTAACATAAAAATTATAAAAGAGCTTTAAAAATTAAAATAAAGTAGAAGTTATTTAGTTCACGCCAGTTTTTTGAACATAGACTATGTATACAGTTTGTCTTTCAAAGTTATTTATATATATATATTTTTTTAAGTGTTGTTATTTTTTTATACCTTTAAATTCTTTAAAATGACAATTAAAAGGACAGTTAAATTCTCTAAAATGATAATTAAAATGGAGCCTTAAAAATTGACTCTTGCCATGGTAGCAACTTGCACACTAAACTTGCGTTTTGGACATCTTGGGTGCAAAAGTTGCGGCCAACCAAGTGAAGATTATAAAAATGTTTGTGGCCAATTAGAGTGTAAGATTGTGATTTACACCATTAACTAAACTAGTAGATAATCATATCCTAGCTAGGTATTTGTTCACACCTCACACTGTACTTTTGCCAAAAGACAAAATCTCTTGATTCAAAACCAGACTAAAGCACCTTTTCATCTGAATTTCAGATAATATATCTTATTTAACAAATCTACTATTGTTTACATCATGTAAACTACTATTAAAATTTTGTTTTTGTGTTCAAATTAAGTGAAATGATAAGTAAAAACAAAATGTAAAAGTGTTAATGTTATTTTATTTTATTTTTATCATTTTATTAGTATATAATACTTATCAACTTTATTATTGATTAATTTGTATTAAAAATTTCATCAGTTATTTTTAATATGATATTTCTTTTTAATCGTTCTTTTTATTTAAGATTTTAATGTGAACTTTTACTTCCGAGTTTAATTGCACTCAAATTTATATAATGTTAGTTAATGTTATTTTAATTAAATTTGATAATTTGTTAAAGTAAGAATACAATCTTATGAGAAATACTATTTTATTTATTTTTTTGAACCAACGTTTTCTTTTGTAGCAAACTTTCTAACATTATATTATTAATTAAAGTTTAAAATCATATTTTTTTGATGAATTTTAATTTTAAATCAGAAGAACAAATTATTAAATAAAATGTGTGACCTCTCAAATTTGTGTTTTTTTAATAAATTTGAATCAATAAAAAGATGAATGTTGTTAGCATTCTTTGTAATTTTGATAAGGAACAATAAGATATATATTAAGTTATTTTTGTCAAAGAATAATAAATATTACATTTTTATTATTAGTTTTTTAGTTTGTTAAAATAGATCCTTAGAATTTATTTAAACAAGAAAAGTGTAATTTTTTTTATTATTTTTGACTGAAAAAGTGCAAGTTTTTATTAAAAAAAATTATTTGATCAGCCTACAGTGTAATAAGTTAATTTTCTAAATAAAAAAAATACTTTTAGATGTTTAAAATTTGTCCCGATAATTGATATCATTTTTTTCTTTCTTATTTTGATTCTTTTGAGTTTAATTGTTTTTAAAATCATAAAAATTTATCACTTTCCAAAATCATTAGACATTTAACATATAAAAATTTCTTTAACCAATTTATACATGGTTTATTAACTTTATACATTAAGTACATAGGTCAAGGAGTTAATTTTTTTAGTGTAATAAATAATTTTTGTAATTACAATATAATATATTTTAATTAAAAAACTTAAATATATAATTTTTGTAATATTTTTTAAAAATTATCCATTTACTCTATCCATTTCAAAATAAGTAAGTTTGTGATAATAAAAAAAATTACAGTAAGTGAAGTTTTAGGTTTTTAACGAAATATAAATTTTTTATTCCAATTTTACTTAAAAAAAAAAAGTTGAGTAACTATAATGAATTTAACTTTGGTAATTATAACAAAAAAGAGTATGGTTTTTTAAAAAAAATTCTTGTGCACTTATTAATTTAATAAAAAATAATTATCACAGACATATGATAATGACAGACAAATATATCTTGTTTTCAATTTTCCCATGTAATTCACGTGCAAAGCTTTTGGCCTCTTTCTCTTGGATTGTCCAGCCAATTTATATTTTAAAATTAAAAATAAAGAACCCAATATTGGAAAGTCTTCTTCGTCGGCAAGGCAAACGCGGTTGAATCTTTTTACCTATAATTTGTTTTCAATCGAGAAATCATGTACCTTTTGCCTCACGGGATAACAAATTCTAATATCGTCATTTAATTCTCTCAACCCGCAACGTTGTCAACATTTACATTTATGAAACCAAACCTAACACATGTTCCTTAATTAAACGTTTTGGACGGGTGAAAGTTGGTTAAATTGGGCTCGAATTTACAGGAAATATTAGTTTAGTCAAAAATTTTAAATGTAAGGTTTAAGTATGTCTTAACTTCTTGATATAGACAAATTTTTTTTTAAGGTTGGTTTGATTTTTATAAAATTATAGCTTAATCTAAAAATTTATTTCAATTTTTTTTCTTCAAGAGTTTTACAAATGTGGTTCACTCATGATAAACATTTCAGTGATATATAATTTTTGGGTGGACATATCTATGATATCTTTTAAAAGGATAACAAACTAGCAAAATCAAAATATTGTGAAGAACGAGTGAATAGTTATAAAAGACATTCGACATTCAAGTTAATGAATATAAATTGTATTCGTAGATGTTTTTTAGTTGCTTGATACAAGGCTGAAGACCTTTCAAGAGTGATGTTTTCCATGTTTTTGGTGTATTAGAAGAATACTTTTTTATTTTATATTGAGTTATATTTGGGTGTTCAATATCTTATGTTAAAAATCTTGTTCTTGAATATTATTTGGGTCACCTTACACAATTTAGGTTAGTTGAATTGTTTGATTATATGAATTGACCTTAGGTCACAATAAAAAACAATTGTCCTCCAACTCGACATGCTCAAAGGTCGACTTATACGTTCTTGTGATTTCAAAAACTTTAATATAATTTTTACAGATGTTCTATATTTTTTTTGTGTTAATTAATTTTACCACCAAATTGTATTTATTAATTGTTATTAGAGTCATCTTAATTGTTGGAGAAGTTGAGGTAGATAAAGTGAGAAATAAGTTCAATATTATTTTTTTCTATTGACTGACAATTATATTTTACCCACATTTATTATTTTTCATTCTCTTTATAACTCTCGATGTTTTATGGAAGTTATATTTAAGAAAATTCATTTGTTTGATACATGTTATTGAATTTATCATTTGTAGTTAACTTTTCTATAAATTTAAACTCTACGGTGTAGGATACCATAGGCAAGAGCCAAAGAAAAAAAAAAATCACTCAAGTGACCCCAACAAAGAATATTTCATGTTGTAATGTAAAAGTTGTTTAAAAACATTGATTATTTTAATACAAGCATGAGAAAGAAAATCATTAAGAAGAATCTACTTCCATGCACCATTTCACAAAACTCTTTTTACTACTCCCATATTCAAGTTATAGCACTTAGAATTTTACTACTTTTATTAAAAAAACTTGATTGTATCATTTATAGGGGAAAACATTGATCAAATTATAAAATATAATTAAATATATCTTTTTGTGGTTTTGTAGTGTAGTTTCATTTGTTAATTAAACTAAAATTTAGTATGCATTGTAAAACATATAGTAAGAGTTCCACTTGCTCCTAAGAGGACACAAATAAAGTTCTCTTAGTGTTGAATGTACATTTTACCTACAGTATGAAACTTTGGAGCGTAAAAAATCTTATTACCATTTTCCCTAAAAAATTTACCATTGTACGCAGTACGTTTACACACCATTTAGGATGTGGAAGATAGGAAAATGAAAAACAATGGAGTGATTACATTTTTTTAAAAAAAAATCTTTCATCTATTTGACATGAAGACAAGAAAGGGAAAAAAAAGTGACTCATATACAAATGAAACTTAAATTGCTGCACAATAAAAACATAAATAATTCTTACTTAAAACATAAATATAAACATAAATAATTCCTACTTAAAACATAAATATCAATATCGTAATCGAAGAAAAAAATTAATTACCCTTTTAATCATTTTAATTTCATAAAAACGTTTCATTTTAGTCTTTTGTATATATAATATTTATTCTCTTTTAGTTATTGTGTCTATTGCTATAATAAATAAAATTATAGAAATTAAAATAAAAAAAAATAGTATATATAAAAAGTAAAAAAAAAATTTAATTATAAAAATAAAATAAAATAAAATATTTTTAATTATAAAATTTAAAAAAAGTAAATTTTATAAAATTATAAGAATTAAAATGGTAACTAAAAAAATCCTAATAGCCGAGGGTCATGTAGATGTAGTAGAGGTTAAACAGAGCGATAAGTAGAGGTTTATTAATATCATATCTTGCCCAAATTTTTCTCTATTGCGTTTCTACCCACTTCCTGTATGTATAGTAGTACACTATAATCATCCACACATAAACCCTAATTTACTTTCCCAACCCAATTCCAGAACAGAAGATAAAGATAATAGGTTACTCAAATACCTTGTTCGTTAGGGCTTTGATCGCGCGCCTATGGAAGCAGGTTTCTCGCATCGAAGCCAAAGGATTCGAGTCGGAGCGAGGTTACCTCTGAATTTTGCTTAATCTTTGCACTTTTTTTTTTTGTCTTCATTTTGCTTTTTTTGTTCTTCCTATCTGTGTAGGCCGGTTTTAAATCGTGGATAAATCTCTTCGTTTTCTATAATGTTAAATGATTTAATTTAAGTTCTGCTTAAGCTATGGTTCGTTTTAGGTTCCTATCTACTACTGGCTAATAGTGTTACGTGAAAAATAAAATGCTCTACACTAGGTAAGGATTCATGTTCTGACTTCAGATAAATAAATTTTATTGAGTACGCAGTTCCAATTTAGAATATGAGTATGTTCAGTGTCACCTTTAACATCTACAATGCAGAAGGCTACTTAATCATGAATATTAAAGTGAATTGCACGAGAGTCATTCCGCTTATTTAAAATAAGGAACATTATATTTGAAACGTAGAGTGGGTGGAAAAGTGGATAGCTCTTCTATTTCTTTTGTAGTATCATAAAAAGATACTTCTAAAGTGGACTGGTGAAAGGGGATTATGCGTAAATATATAGTTGGATAGCTGTTTGGAAATGCTTAGATTTTTGGTACTGTTTGTTTGACTGTTTTATTGAATTCTCGGGTCCTTGATTTCTTTACAAAATTTTGTATAAATTATATTCAATAGATCATTTTTTTTACTCTTGGCAGGCACAATCTCTCAATGAAGTATTGCCCTTCCATTTAGGTACCACCTTCGCCAGATTATTGCGACAAACCTTTACCTCTTCCATATGTGTGGTACTTTTGGACATGTGAAACAATTGTTTGGGAAGTGAACTGGATCTGAAATCTGAATGTTGCTGCAGTAGTTATGGATTCTTCTGCTGTTGCGGGTAGCACAATTTTGGAGCCTCATAATGATATGGAATTTGAATCTCATGAAGCTGCATATTCTTTTTACAAAGACTATGCTAAGTCTGCAGGGTTTGGGACTGCTAAGTTGAGCAGTCGGCGGTCTAGGGCATCAAAAGAATTTATTGATGCGAAATTTTCATGTATAAGATATGGTAATAAGCAGCAATCTGATGATGCAATTAATCCACGCCCTTCTCCAAAAATTGGTTGTAAAGCAAGCATGCATGTGAAGAGAAGGCAGGATGGTAAATGGTATGTCTATAGCTTTGTGAAGGAGCATAATCATGAGCTGTTACCTGCTCAAGCTCATTTTTTTAGGAGTCACAGGAGTTCTGATCCACTAAGTAATGATGTTCGTATGCGAAGGCGGAAAAACTCAAATGCAGTTTCTAAATTATTTACCGCATATCAGAATGTTGATTGCTTAGAGATCTTTGTGAAACATCAACAAGATAAAGGACGAAGTTTGGTTTTAGAAGCAGGGCATGCCCAATTGCTTCTTGAACTCTTCATGCACATGCAGGAAGAGAATCCAAAATTCTTCTATGCCGTTGATTTGAATGAAGAGCATCGACTGAGAAATGTGTTCTGGGTTGATGCTAAAGGCTTGGAAGATTTTGCTTACTTTTCTGATGTTATTTCTTTTGACACAACATATTTTTCTAGCAAATATAAAATACCATTGGTACTTTTCATTGGAGTAAACCATCATATTCAACCGACATTGCTTGGTTGTGCATTGATTGCTGACGAGACAATATATACATTTGCCTGGTTACTGCAAACATGGTTAATAGCAATGGGAGAACGAGCTCCACAAGTGATTCTCACTGACCAAAATGAGGCTATTAAAGCAGCTGTTGCTACTTTTCTTCCAGGAACACGTCATTGTTTTTGTTTGTGGCAAATTTTGGAAAAGATACCAAAACAACTAGAATTTTTAGGCGCATGGCATGATAGCTTTATGGAAAAATTTAACAAATGTATATATAAATCATGGACAGATGAGCAATTTGAAAAGAGATGGTGGAAGTTGGTTGATAAGTTTGACCTTAGAGATGTTGAGTGGGTTCGATCCTTATACAATGACCGTACCTATTGGGTGCCAACTTTTATGAAAAATATTTCTTTTGCTGGCTTGTCTACTAGTTCACGCCAAGAAAGTTTAAATTATATGTTTGACAGCTATATCCAAGTTGATACTTCTTTGAGAGAATTTATAGAACGGTATAAAGTGATTCTTGAAGACAGCCATGAAGAGGAAGCCAAAGCAAATTTTGATGCTTGGCATGAAACACCTGAATTGAAGTCTCCTTCCCCTTTTGAAAAACAACTGTTGTCAGTCTACACACATGAAATTTTTAGAAAGTTCCAGGTTGAGGTTTTGGGTGCAGCTGCTTGCCATCTCAAGAAAGAAAATGATGGTGTGACAACTACTTATACTGTGAAAGACTTTGAAAATAATCAAAACTATACAGTAGAATGGAACACAACAAGCTCAGATATATGTTGTTCATGTCACTTGTTTGAATATAAAGGTTATCTCTGTAGACATGCTATTGTTGTTCTACAAATGTCTGGTGTTTTCAGTATTCCACCAAAGTATATATTGCAAAGATGGACAAATGCTGCTTTGAGCAGGCATCCTATTGGTGAAAAATTGGAAGAGGTTCAAACAAAGGTGCGGCGATTTAATGATTTATGTAGACGGGCCATAATATTAGGTGAAGAAGGTTCTTTGTCACAAGAAAGTTACTATATTGCTTTAGGTGCCATTAGTGAAGCGCTAAAGCAATGTGCAAATTTGAACAACTCTGTTGAGAATGGTATGAGACCTGATGCCTCAGGTACCAATGTTGTTTGTAATGTTGAAGAAGAATATCAATCTATTATTGCGTCTAACAATAAGGCACCTGATCCAAAAATGAATACGGGAAAGAAAGCTGTGAGGAGTGGTGTAGCTGGTAGGAGTCTAGGAAGTGTTGAAAACAGTGAAGGAAATAAGGGAAAGGTAAGTTATTTTGGTGATTAATGATTGACCTCCCTGTATTTTTTTTTAATAATTTTTTTACTTTATACATGTGTCTGAGTTTGTTCTCTTTATAGGTATCTCAGGTCGAAGCAGTGAGCGGCAAAGATGATTTTCAAGAAATGGTATGCTATTCCCAACACTTATTATTGTGGTCATAACTCATAAGTCTAGTTATATTTTGTTCCAATTTTCATGAGTAAATTCTGCTAATTCATCAATTTAATGAAAGACTTGTTTTCTGAGACTGAACTTTTGACTACTTTTATTTTGGTATATGCACAGAACAGGATATGGTATCCTCAAGCCATGAAAAAAATAAATTAAAAAAGAAAAAAGACCAGGGTGCTGGGGATGTAGTTGTAGGGCAGCAAATCCCTTTGCATATTGAATAAGTACACAACATCATCTTGAAACGCTCATTTGCCGAGCACAGGATAGAAGCCTAGAGAAAACACCAACCAAAAGCAAATATAGGGGAAAGGGAGGGATGTCTGCAGTACTGCGGCAACTATAGTGTTCTTTTTTTATGCTAGATTTACACATCACTCACTAGGGAGACATTAGCGTGAAACCTGCGAGTCTGTTGTATGCTGTTTTGCTGATTTTGATTGTTCGAGATTTTAACTATGCAATACAGCATTTGATGGAGAATAACGCTGTAGTGAAGGCTTGATTGATTGAACAGTTGTTCATGCTAGTATGTTATGTTATTAGGAGACTCAATATCCAACTGTTAGTTTTCACCTGTGAGATTATCAGAGCTTGATCTGATAAATAAGCAATGACAAATGCACCTTGATATTTTGGGTTCAGAAGCGGAAAGAAGAGCAAGCTGAATTATATTTTTGACCCATTAGATAATAAATTATACAGATTATTACTTTTACATATCTTGTGTAGAAGGACCTGATTGTGCATTTGCAGATTCATTTTATATTAAGCAAATGCCAGCAAACGTTCGAAATCTTTATTCTTGATGAGAGCATTTTATAAATTGTCATTTAATTGAAGTATTAGTGAAAGCATGGGTATGATATGGTTTTAAATTTTGTGTGTTTGTTTGCATGTTACAGGAGGCAACTGATCTGAGATCACACAACGTCATGCCAATGCAGTTTCACAGTGTGGTACCCACTCTATTCCATAATGTTTCGTCATCATTTCATACTGCACCTTCAACACATTTGCACGAGAATCGTCTTCCTCGTTAGCTCGATAAAAATTTACTTTCAAAACGATGTGGAGACCATGTATAGAGCTGTACATAAGAAATGTGACTTCTAGAAGGCACTGTGCCTTTCATTTAATGGTATTTGTGTAGCAGAGAGGCCAGGTGGCAATCAAATTTGAGAGTTGTGCTAACTTGACTATCATTATATTCCAAAAACAGGTTCATCTTCAATGATCGATGTAAGTATCTCTTACTGTCTTTTTTTTTGTTAGTTGTTCTTAGTCCAATTTTATCATAAAAATTAAATTAAAAAAATGTACTTGGTTCACTGTTGCTGAATTACTTGTAATAAAAAGAGTAATATATCAAATTAATCTTTGAAATGCAAACATTGATCATTTAATTCTTAAAATTCTAAAAATATTATTTTGGCCCTTTAATTATAAATATTGGCCATTTTAGTCTTTTTTTTTTTAATTTAAGGGATTAAAATAATTGTTTGATAATGTTAAGAATTAAAATAACTAAGTTTAATAATTTTTTTTTGAAATCAAGTGATGCTTTTGTAATATTAAAAGATCACACAGATCAATAGTTCAATACTTATATTTAATTTAATGCATTAATGTGGTTTTAATGTATTACTTAATGCAATATTAAACTCATAAATTAAAGAATCGTAAAGGAAACATGCTCATTTCAGCACAGTTTGAAGCTTCCTCACCTCTTTTGGTAACCAAATAAACTAATCCTGCACGATGTTCGTTGAACACTCAAAATCCTCAACAAATCATTTACTTTGGAATACTTTAGATTTTCTCTCCCAATTAAGCAAACGTAGGCCTATAAAACTCAAAACCTTTAAATTTCATCCGCATTATTTATCTCATGCATGTTGGATGCTCATCAAGCAAACCTTATTATAATTAATTAATGTAAACTGAATTTTAGTTCACGTAACTTGTTCGCAGGAAATGAGGATCAAACGCGTAATGGTCCTAGTTGAATGACACGTTTAATACGATCAATCTCACATATTAATTTGGATAACTTGTTAATATAATTAAATTTACGCTGATATTGTATTGCGTTAATGAAATTATTAACCTATTTATCTGAATTTAGAAGTTGTCCTTGTGTTTAATTTCTTTCATAAGGCTGATAATTAAAGTCGTTAAAATGATTTAATTAATGGTTTGGTGGGCCGAGCTAAAAGAAAAAAATAGTTCAAAAGAACTGAATTAATTTGGTTTGATTTGACAAACCAATTGGATAGAGTTGAATTAATAAGTTTCAGGTTTGAAACCAACCATATTTATATGGGTCAGTATTATTATTATTATTATTATTATTATTTTGTATTAGAATGAGAAATAAAAATAAGAAAATAACAAAAATTAGTCTCTCTAAAACACGGTTTCCAGAGTCCAGAGATTCGATTAGTAACAAATTAAAGAATTAAAGGATACTTTTGTAAAATAACTAACCTATCATTACTAAATCTCATTCGAGTCAAAACATCCGTACAACTATTATCCTCAAAGTAAGGTGTGAGTATTATTATTATTTATTTATCGTTATGATATAAATTATTAATCATAAATTTAAAATATAATTTATATATTCGAATATAAATTTTTAATTAGTTGCTTTTGTGTAATAAACTTAGATATCAATACATACAGTAATCCTACAATGGATACAATTAGTTGGTTTTGTGTAATAGAACATAATTTTAAATTACTTTGAACTGAGTAACATAGCTTAAAAATAAGCCAGATACAACGTTGTAGATGCTCAAAGTAGATATAAAAATAGAATCAAATTTTTATTTCAAAATTAGTCTGATAAAAAAAATACGATAATATAGTAGCAGAACAATATATTGAGTTAAGTAACATTAATTAATTTAATAGAATATAATTGAATTTGAATTATAATATATTTGTAATTACATTGTTATCCAATCTAATTATATATTATGGTAAAAATAAGATTACAATTTTTATAAAAAAAATAATTTAAAAATTATAATTATAATGATTTTTAATTAGTTGATTGTGTAATAATATTTATAATAATGTACCAAAATTAAACTTATAAATTTCTTTTTTACTGTCCCCCTATATTTGATATTTTAATTGGTGCCTTAATAATGGTACGTGCTTGTTCTTGCATTTGAATTTTCTATAATTGGGACTTATTGAAATAATAGCTTCATAGGATGTTGATTCAAGAAAATCAAGTTTGAGTTAGACCCAGTTTAGTAGGGGAAAATGTTCTTACCTTACCTGCGCTAGTTTGTGGGAAAAAAAAAAAAAAAAAAAGAATATGCATTATGGATTGTGTGCGTATGTCTTTGTTTTTACCATGTAAAAGAAGTGATACTAAAATCAATGAAGAGATAGTGGGCCTTTCATTTATTTTTTCAGTAGAGACGGGATTTTGGGTTTAAACAATATAAATAGAGGTTTTGGGTTCCTGGTTGAGTTGGATTTAACCCATGCATGCATAGTTTGCATATTATTAGGCTGTTTATGATAATTTAAAATTTGACACGTGTATTTTTATTCTTTCAATTTTGTTGTGTGGAATTTTAGTTTTCGTAATTTTAAGTTAACTTTTTTAGCTGTGACAAATTAGTCTCATACATTTTAGGGCGTTAAAAATATGTGTCTCCATTTTCCTGTCCCATATTTCGAAAATAGGCTAATAGATTTATTATTTTTTATTTGTAGGAGTTATAATGACTAATACTAAAAAATATTCGTAGTAAAAACCAATGATTTTATATATACTACTGATTATAGAAATCAACGATCATATAACATACACAACAATCTATATAATTGGATGATGGTACAAAAGCTTTTATAATAACAGTGTAGTTAAATTAAAATACAAGAACAACACATTCTCTAATATTTAAAAAAAAAAAGTATATAAAAAAGAAAGATACCATAATGAAATAATATTTATTTTTAGTTTTTTAGGAAAATATGGAGAGGTCTTAAAATATCGTGGAAAAGAGTAAATTACATTTGTCATTCCTTAAAGTTTTTAAAATTAATTAAGTAAAAAAATATATTTTTTTTATCCTTAACTAGCTCTCCTTAATTTAAAAAATACGACACTTACACTTCTTAAACATTAAATTTAAACTCCTTAATTATTTTAAAAAAATTGCATCATGTCGTCTATATGTAGCGAATATCTTGTACCTAGGCCTTAGTTTCTTTCTTTGCTTTTTCTTTGGTTTCCTTATTTTACTTATAAAAAAAATAAGGATGTTGTTATAAATGTTCTAAAACAGAGATAAGAGATAATATGAAAGAAAAGAAGAAAAAAACGAAAAAGGGGATAAAAAATATATAGTTATTTCTAAAATATTATATATATATATATATATATATATATATAATATTCTATAAAAAATATATAGTTATTGGTTTATAATGATCTTCTATATATAAATATTTATGTGAGTATAAATTTTTTGGGGGAGGGGAGGATGCCAAAGCCACCCCCGGTGCTAGATAATTTAACCAGCCTGCTGATTTTCTGGCTAAACATAATCTATGTCTCTATTAGTTGTAAAATTAATTTTTTATACCCTTTATTTTTGTATTTGACTTTGTTGACGAATAAAGCTTCTAGATGTATATTCACTGCAACACAAATAGTTTTTAGCAACATTTTCAAATGTTGTATATAGTCTATGTTACTAAAGACTTTTAATAACATTTTTATATAATTAGGCAACATTTTTTAAATGTTAGCAAAGTAGTATTTTTGTAACATTTTAATGATGTTGCTAATATTTTGTTAATTTATAAAATAATAAATTTTAATTTAGATATATTACTATTAATTATTATATTTTTATGCCTCTTAAACTCATAAGAATTCTTAGTTATTTTTTAAGAGAAGACATTCTTAATTAGTTACCACTAATTATATATAAAATATCAAATTTCATTTATCTTAAATATAACTACATGGTTATATATACTCTTTATGAGTCATTAATCTATTCGATGTGAGATTTTAATTATAGATAATAATTAAAGATAAAAGAAATATACTTTTTTACTTGATATGAAATTTTGATTTTAGAAGCAATTATAATAACATTTTTCAAAAAGATGTTGCAAAATAATCTATGTAAATTTTTTTTACTTGATATAGGACTTTAATTTTGAAAAAAATTAAAAAGAATAATATTAAAATAAAAATATTACTTTATCTATAATAATATTTTTTAAAAAAGTGTTACAAAATAACTTATTTATTTAATATTTAATAATATTTTAATAAATATAAACAAGAAAATGTTGCTAAAAGATTAAAACTTAGTAGTGATCCTTTTCGTAGGAATTCAAATTATTTTTATTTTATTTTTTTATAAGGGGAAAACATTTGTACTCTCCCTTAAACATAAAAAAAAAAACACTTTTACAGATGTACAGAAAAAGCTTTCATAAATTAGTTTAATCAGTTGATTGTATATAAAAATTTTAAATATGTGTCATGCACAACAATATTTATTTTTAAATTAAACAATATCTTTATATGGATGTAAATTGAATTATATTGTCACAAAAAATAAGAAAGAAAAAAGAATAAAATATATATGTTTGATATGGTAATATATATATTTGGACAAGACAAAGTGTTTGAGTCACCGGAATCTATGACCAATTACCTGTGTGAAGATCATTTTGCACATGCCCACACATGCTTTTCCACAAGCATCTTACCTTAACAAATGCCACAATCATGGGTTGTAACTCCCTTAGTCAATCTAAATTCAAACTTGAGAGCCTCCTGTACCTTCTGTGATCTATTTCTTTATACCAAAATAAATTAGGAATAAAAGGTTTGCATGCCACCTAACTGTCAGGTTTTGTGTGAAATCCTAGTGGAAACAAACAAAATCAAGATAACTTGTTTATTTTTTTAATGCAATTCATTGTTCTCGTGGATAAGGTTTTCTCAACATTACTTGCCTTCTCTGGCTGGTCGGATTCTTCCTTGAGAGAACTACAATAATTGAAAACTTGCACATGTACAACAACAATATTTTACGCTTTAAAAAAAACAAACACATATATGTAGAAAGCAGAGTTGTACATATATATTAGTATATTACTAATTTATTATCATTAAAATAATAATAATAATAATAATAGTTATTATTATTATTGTTATTTGAAGTGAGGGAAAAATATAAGAAAAGATATGATGGGATTGTCCTTATCGAGCAGCAATAGTGATCCATATGCACAATATCTTCAAGCATGCAAGTGGGTCATTTTTCAGAGTGTGACCACAAAAAGGCAAGTGGACTCATTAACTAGGATGATCCTCCATTTAATTAGTTGGCGTAAACAGATTCTGATACCGACAGCAATTATTTTGTTAGGGAAATTAAATTAAATTAAATTAGGTTTAATGAAAGTGCATTAATTATGGAATTAAACCTCCTTCCCAGAATAAGGCAGGGGACAAAGATTTCGGTACCTCTAGCTCGGGGGTCACTCTGCATTGTACTATTGTCCATACATCCAACGTGACACCGTCCTAACCCCATATGCCTTACAAACCATAAATTATGAATTATTAGATTGTGTCCACTACGTGTTAATGTCCTAATTAATTACGATATAACATCTTATTGAAAATATTAATAACACTTTTAGTAATGTTCATCCCACAAACTAAAAGAATGAAATTCTAGTGATGTGATTCATTTACACGCTAGCTTTTGTTATTGACACGAATGAGAAATAATGAGTGAGAAGAGAGAAGGTCCCAATACAATTGTGAATGATGAGAATTAATAGAGAAGCAAACCTATGTAGCAGCAGTCTCATAATGTTAGTTTCTGGAGCTTTCTCCACCATGTGCATGCTTCAACACTAATCTCCACCTGTCACACCATTTCCTTCCACCCACAAACTTGTCCCATGTTCACTTGTTCCTCATATTTTCTTCATTTAAAAAACAAAAAAGAAAAAGAAAAATATTAACCAGATCATGTCATAGTCCAAGAAGATCACTTCCACAGCTACGACAATGTGAGGGGCAAACTCGTCACAAAACTCGAATCAACCCTATAAATAACATTCTCACGAGAATCCCAAACTCCCATGCAACAACACTTGATTCACCGCTTCATTAACTTCACTCACACACACAACACAAGAGAGACACTGTTACTGTTAGTGTTTTCACTCCACAACAGAGTGTATATATATATATGGTAATATAGTGCAAATAAATATAAATATTCCGAGAACGTGATTTCGCAATGTACGGCGTTAGGTCAATAACAGTGGTGGCGGCGGCGTTGGTATTGCTGGCCCTGAGCTCCGGCGTGGAGGCGTGTCCGCCGTCGGACAGGGCGGCGCTGCTGGCGTTCAAGGCGGCTCTCCACGAGCCCTACCTCGGAATCTTCGACTCGTGGACCGGCGCCGACTGCTGCCGGAAGTGGTACGGCGTGAGCTGCGACCAGGAGAGCCGCCGCGTCGCCGACATCAACCTCCGCGGCGAGTCGGAGGAGCCGATCTTCCAGCGCGCGCGCCGCACCGGCTACATGACCGGCTACATATCGCCGGCGATCTGCCGCCTGGCGCGCCTCTCCAGCCTCACCATCGCCGACTGGAAGGGAATCACCGGCGAGATCCCGCGCTGCATCACAGCGCTGCCGTTCCTCCGCATCGTCGACCTCATCGGAAACCGCCTCTCAGGCAACCTCCCCGCGGACATAGGGCGGCTCCACCGGCTGACGGTGCTGAACGTGGCCGACAACGGCATCTCCGGCACGATTCCCGCCTCGGTGGCGAACCTGACGAGCCTGATGCACCTGGACCTCCGCAACAACCTCATCTCAGGGCCCATTCCGAGAAGCTTCGGCAGGCTTCGGATGCTAAGCCGGGCCTTGCTGAGCGGCAACCGGCTTAGTGGGCCCATCCCGGCCTCCATTTCGGAGATTTACCGGCTGGCGGATCTGGATCTGTCTCGTAACCAAATCTCTGGGCCCATTCCGGAGGCCTTGGGTAAGATGGCGGTGCTATCGACGCTGAATTTGGACTTTAACAAACTCTCTGGGCCCATTCCGGTGAGCCTTTTTAGCTCGGGAATAAGTGACTTGAACTTGAGCCGTAACGCGTTGGAGGGGAATATTCCGAACTCGTTTGGGGTTAGGTCTTATTTCACGGTTCTGGACTTGTCGTATAATAAGCTGAAAGGGCCCATACCCAAGTCCATTTCCTCTGCTTCCTATATTGGACACTTGGATTTGAGTCACAACCATTTGTGTGGGAAGATTCCCCTTGGATCTCCCTTTGATCATCTTGAAGCCTCCTCCTTTGTTTACAACGACTGTCTCTGCGGGAAACCACTCAAACCTTGCTAGTTCCAATGTACAATGGAAACACATATATATTTGTAATTTGCCATAGCCCATAGGATAATTACATTAGACTCGTCTGTTTGTGTGTTGCCATCACTCATGTCTCATGGTGTTGGTGTGGTGATTGCCAAATAAAATGCAAGTTCCCTTCACGTCCACGTCTTTTTTAATTTGCATGAAACCACTCGGTATCGCTCCAAATTTTACGTCATTCCTTCTCTTCTTCCTTTTCGTTGCAATCATTTCCTCCCCGACTCGACTCGACTCGATTACTACTCATTCAATGTATACAACTATACATCGACCAATCATTTTTTTTTTTTTTTAATTTTCATCGCTTGTACATTTCACGGAAAACAATTCAGTTGGAACCGACTAAAATCTCTTCTTTCTCTGAATATTTATTACTTTTCAGAAGTTGAAGTCAAGACTATTAATTAAGTTTTATTAAATTAACATTTACGGCTAAGATTAGAATTAAAGTAAAAGGTAAAATGGAACCAAATGGAATGAAATTATGCAAGGAGGCTGTTCCATTATTTGGATAATGTGTAGGAAAAAAATAATTGAATAAAGAAATCAGATGAAAATGAAACATAGAAATCCAATTCTATTAATTAATTGACGGAAAATTAGTTTTTTACAATATATTCGTTTAATATTTTTTCTATAAAAACATTTTTCTTTACATTTTATGTGTTTGTCTAAACTTTTTTGTTTAAATAAACTGTTTTCTATTTTTTTTAACAAACAACTCCTATCTTATTCTTAAATGATTATTTAAAAAAAAAAAACTTGTTTAAAAACACTTATTTTGGATCCATACTGAATTAAAATTTAAATGGATAAAAAATGAGAGAGATGGAGAGAAAAAGTAAAAAAGAACAAGAAAACAATAAATATGACCAATGATGTATAGAAAAAATAGAGAGATATGAAAATAAAACTTAAGTGTAAGTAAAATAGAAGAAAGAAAATCAAAATACTCGTGTATGTTATCTTAACTCTACCACTGATTAAAGATTGTCAAGATAAAATAGTTATTTTATTTTTAATTTAAAATTTTCTTTTATTTTTTAATTTAAACCAAACAATTTCATAATATTATTTATCTAAAATCAAACAATCCAATTTTTTATATATTTATTTCACGTCTTTCCTCAATGCCAAATAGAGCATAAATGAGAAATAAAAAACGAGAGTTTTTTGTAACTGACACAAATTACACCAAATAAAAAATTTATTTTTACTGAATATTTTATTTTTTTAATCCATTAAAATTATAATGACGATATTAAGACTTGAACTTAAAATTATATACAATATCAATATTTTATTATATTTATAGATATTAAAACATAATTAGTCTATTTTTTAAGAGAGAAAAAACTATACACTAATATTGTAAAATAGCCTTACAATGCCATCTAATTATAAATTACTATGATCCTTCGGTTTAAATACACAATTTTTTTTTATATATAATTTACAAAAATAATCCTCACTCTCAATAAATGCATTATTTTTAATTGTGATAGTTGAATGATTTATAAAAAAAATAAATTGAAAAAATAAAAGTAAAGTATTATTAATTTTTAAGCATTTTTCAGATGTAGAAATTATAATCATTGTACAATCCGGTCAATATTATTATAGGATATTTATTCACTTTTACAATAATTATTTTAAAAAAGTTATATTAATAATAATAATTTTTAATTAATTAATTATATAAAAAATAGACTGATATTTTTGTTGGATGATCATTAAACTATTTGTTGTTAATATCTTTTTATATAACAAATGATGATTATATCGCTATCTTCTTTAAGCAGATGCAGATCTCACAAATGAAAAATAATGCTGCCGACATGGACTTAAGTGCTATCTCACAATCATTAAGTGCTATGCCACTCAATCGTAACACCTTTCTAGGTTGACTTTTGCTTACTCATTTATTTGAATCATTAAAAAATGTGGTAATTTTCATTAATACACTTTTACTAGTAATCAATTTTTCTTTGGAACTCAATCTAATCATCATTCTTAATGATTAAAATTTAATACTACTATTAGTAATTTTTTTCACATATATATATATATATATATAATATTTTTTCAGGAACCATTAGTAATTTTTTTGTTTCTTAATTGTTTAATCATTATTCTTAAAATAATTCATAACAACACCATTTATAATATATATAATGTTTTATTAATTGAACAACTTATAGATCTAACATTATATTCATATTTTAAAATCTTTTTAGATAAATTACATGAAGATATCATCGAAGACAAATTAGTTAATGTGTGTATTAATTTTTTCTATAAAAAAAATCCCATTTCTTTGATAAGTGTAAAGATAGTAATAAATTGAAAAAAGAAACTTTAATTTAAACTTTTAAAATAACAAACCGAAAAGAAAAGAAAAAGTATCCACCAATACAACAGATAAAAAAACGAAAGAAGGAAAATTCAGAAAATAGTACCCTTGAAAGTTGAAAAATAGACGATCAACTAAAATTAATGTGTGTGCATCAAAGAACTTTATTAATCTAGGTTATTAATTGAGAGGAATAATTGGTGAATATTTGATTAATCTAGAATTGTTAGTTGAAGGTTTTTATTAATCTAGAGTTATTACCTGAAAAGAATAATTGGTGATGAGGCAGAGATGTTAGATCCAAATGTCTCGACTCAAAATGATAGCATAAAGATATGACCAAAAAGTAAGTAAATGATAATGTTGGATGTAGGGACAAAATGAGTGGATAAGAGTGAGAGACGCCAGACACCGCACGTGCTGAGAATGAGATCACTAACATCGTAGCTGGAGCATTCAAGAAACGAGCATATCAAAGTGAAACCATCATCTTCATCATTTCAAATCAATATTCAACTATTTTTTAATTTTTTTTTTTTTTATAAAAGTTATATTGTGTTGTAATGCATTGTTATGCCAATCTCTAATTTTGAGTTTAATTTTGGTAAATGTGAGATAGTAATTTTACTTTATAAATTAATTTTATAAAATTTAATTTAATTTAAATACATATTTTTTTAATATAATATCGAACTATTGTAATACTTATTTTATTATGCGTATTGTACCAACCTGGCCAAGTTAGTAAATTCGACACGAGCTTAGCCAAGTAAACAAACTCAATTAGGAGACAATAATATCAGAAAGTCACATCAGCTTATAAAGGTTAGTCATTCACCAATTAAAAATATGATCTTATTACTATGTTACAATTATAATAAAATTCTAAAATTGCCAATGTACCAAAAATGAGAAATAATCCTAAAATTATTGAGATACACATATTATATATATATACATATACGAGATATCTATGTTATCAAATACTAATTTAAACATTAGTCTTTTTTATAGGTACCACTCTTATCATAAAATGACCAACATACAAAGTAAAAGAAGTTTACCAATCACATTAGAAAAGTCATGCCTAGACCAATCTCAGGTGATAACACGTATTGGTAAAAATAATATCTACAACACGTATAGTACATCATGCAAGTTTTATTCTTTCTTAAATAAGTTGACTGAAATCCACTATCTAATCATACGGATAGATAAGATTTTGTTGTCTGAAGCAAATTCACTATATTAATTTCCAGGTCTCAAAAAGTTAATTTTTGACTCATAACCTCGATGAGAAAAATAAAACAAGAATAGAAATGATGTTTATCAATTCATAACCTATATTGGTCTGGTCTTGTACTCTCCTTCTTTTGCCATTTTGGTATTGATATCTGTTATTAGATTCCAAACAACATTCTCTTACCTAAACATCAACTAAGCTAAATTGTACTGGATAAAAATTATTGTATTTACATTTTTAAAAGTAAAGTATAAGTCATCATTTTAGTTTTTATTTAAGTGTTACTCTCTTTCTTAATTAGTCATTAAAATAATAAAATCATAAATATTATCTAAAATATTATAAATTATGCTACATAACTTTCGGAGTATGGAAAAATATTTCAAATTAGTCTTTCAATATTATAAAATATTATGTTAAATACCAAATTAATGAAATTTCAGTACTTTTAAGAATGAATTACTTTCATTATTTTAGAGACTATTAAGGAGAGACAATAATAATTCAGAAACTATAGATTGGCAATTTATTCTATTTTTAAATCTTCAATTAGAAAATTTTAACTTAATTAATTAAGATAGAACAAATTAAACCTTTGCTAGTCGATATAATTAATGATCCATGTATTTTTAGTGATTTTTTTTTCTCTCTTATTTTTTATTAAACTTTATTTTTATTATTTTTTTCTTCTATTAGAATTGTACAAACTCCCATGATGAAATTGTTTTGTACTATTTTTTTTGTTTTAATAAGATATATAATTAGTTATCATCGAATCAATTCTATAAATATAAAATGATATTTTTATTGTAACTTCATACTTAATTTCAAAATTAAATCTTAATTCTTAATTAAGAAGTATCTACATTGAATACCAACAACATGTATAAGACATTCATTTATCAACCAACTAAAGTACAATCTTATTGATTTTTCTGTGGCTCATATTATGCCACATAGTTGTAACCTGAACCATATGGTATCTGAATACGAAATTAAAACATGTACTTGGACACCAAAAAGTCCAATAAAGACGCCACGCGAAACCGCAAAAAAAATTATTGGGTTAGGCACTACGAAAGTGAAATTTAGGTACGATCGAACACATGAGTAACTACTGATATTTATTGACATTCTATAAAAAATTTATATTTTAAACATCTATAAATACACTCTGTAAAATGTATTTTTAAAAAATATTTGTATATTATATAAATATATCCTATAATATTTCACATCGAAAAAAAATTATATTTTAAAGAATGCTTTCATTAACTTGTATTTTAAAAACACTGACTAAGTAATTAATAAATAAAAATTTATGTTAAAAATATAGTAGATTTGTATTAAAAATCACTGTCGGTGAAATGTGGTAATTACACTTTTTCATTAAATATTTTTCAATTTTAACTCTGATGAATGTCCTCTAACATTCTTCTTGATAAAATGACTGTTAACTTTATATACGTTGATATATTTATTTGTAATTCATGAGATGATAGTAGAGTAAATACATTAATGTTCTCACATAAAAAATGAAACATTTATTGTCCCTAACTCTTAAAGTTGCCATAGTACCAATATACTGCAAATAAGCCTCCTCAGAACTGGGAAACTCATCCATTTCATGCATCTTCATCAAAACCTTTGACAGATCACAGAATCACTTGGCAGTATGCTACGCAAATTAAACACATACCAATAATTAAATAAAAACAGTTTGATTGTATTGTATGGTTCTTATAAGGCTATTATAGATGACACTAGATACACATTCATTCTTATTTTTCACTCTCAAAACCTCTTATACTCATTGACATGAGAGTCATAGTTCGTAAATCCTTATAGGTGATTACTTGACTTGAAGAAGGCTATAGAGGTATCTCCTAAAGATTCTCCTCCAAGTGATCACTGTCATCACCTCATATACTCGTTGACTTGGATCATTCCCTTCTTCAAAATAGATGGAATTTAACGTATCCGTTTCTAAGGATGAAAATGAGAAGGAAAAAAAATATTGTTGTGACAGTTCAATAGAACGATAAACTCGTAAAGTAAGGAATTTAGTCTAGTTTGGATGTTTGACTCATTTTGATAATAATGCACAAAACGAATCAAACATCATGTTAATCATTGAGTACCATAACCATAAGTCCACAACTAATTAATTGGTGTTAAGATGAAACTTAAAACAGTTTTATTTCAACTCCTATATCAAGTGTACAGTGGGAGTGGAGGACCTAAAAACCTGTATCAACCTTTAATGTTGAAATAAACCGAATAAGACTCATCTCTGAAGGCGAATAAAGGCTCTAGAAGAAAATTTCTGTTTATCCCTTTGGCCATAAAACTGATAGGATTATATTTGCTTATTCCTCTCTTGGCAATAAAACTTGCTTCTTGGTTAAATATGGCATCAGAACCAGTCTTACAAATGAGTTTCACTCCTCCACCAGAATGCAAACCACTATGCACGAAGCAACCATTATGGCTTTTGGATTCCAAAGATATGGTTTCATTTCGACCATCAAATCCTGGTACCACAACAAAGACAGAAGATGATCCACTCGAGGAAGTGCCTACAATTGTAAGAGGATGTTGTATTCCTTGGTGAATCACTCGCATTCCCGCATGACCAAATGGTTCAAACATCACTGATTTACCAATAGCATCTGTCAATGTGGTAAACTTTCCGGAAGATTTTACTTGGATCACTCTAAAAGTTGCATGAAGAGCCAAATCAGTTCCAGGCTCAGGTAATTTTTTCATTGCTAATGATTGGTTTAACTTTGTCAAACAAGAAGTTGACTTTGTAGAGTCTTGAGAAAAATAGAATAATCGACTATTGTAGGTGGCTGGAATTGGAGTAATCCAGTTTGCTACAGATGCATTTGGTGCACCTTTAATGTCCCAATCACCAGTGGTGTGACCAGCAAGAAGATACGGACCATAAAGAATTGCTTGAATAGAGGCATATTTAGACCTGTCATCTGTATTTGATTCAAAACAATATCAATAAAGTAAACAATTATACTTTCCATAAGAAATGGGCACTGTGGCAGAGGAATAATGGTAATTAACACACATGAAATAAATATCTTGTGATTGTAAAGCTACCTTTTATGGCCTCTGTTCTGAGGGTAATGGGCAATTGAAGGCTTAGCTTGTCACCAGCATTCCATTTTCGTGTGATTGACAAAAAATTACCTACAGGTCCAGTAAGTTACAAGTGTTAATTTTTACTTTCGCTATGTATATATGTAATATGTATTATGTGTCAATTTATATACTTTCTTATAAACCTGCACACAATCTGATAGTTAAGGTGAAATCTCTACATTTTGGGGCTAAGTAAAGAGAGATTCACACCTGGGGTTGGCAGAGATAAAGTCTCATTATTTAAAAGGCCTTTTGCACCATCCTTATATGTCCAAGTTGGTAGTCGGAAGTTTAGTGTAGATGAAGTACCAGTATTCTGCAAACGTAGATAGGTTTTAGAAGACTACGAAAAATGTCAAGGATTTTACACTTGGTAGCTTGTTGATTTTTTTTTTAAGAACATTCAAAAAAATTAATAAAATAAGAGAAGAAATAAAAGTTTATTAAGCAAATACATATTCCAGTGATAAAGAGATCTTTTAGGTAATAATAAAAAAAATATAAAAACAGATTCAAAACAGATAATATCTTACCATTGTGGAGTTGTGTGAAATAATCTTATAAGAATAACAAAATTATAATCATCTCCTTTTCATATAAATATATCTTCTCAAACAAATACCATAAAATAACTCCAACAATATTCATATCACTCTTTGCAATCACAAGTTCAATAAAATTTAACTAATTAAATTGATATAAAGTTGATATATAGATGAGTTTCTTCAATCATATAATGAATCCATGTTCAAGTAATATTTATCTAGATGTAGCATTTTAAAAATAACAGAGTTATAATCTTCTTCTCTTTATATAAATATATCATCTTAAACAAATAGTATAAAATAATCCTAACAATGGTATCAGAGTCACAAGTTGAATTTGGTTGTAATCAGTGACGGATCCAGAAATTTTAGATAGTGGGGGCAAAATTTATTCATATATTTGTAATATTAAATTTTTTGCATATAACTTTTAAAAGTATATATCATAATTTATATCTAAACATATATCATAATTATTTTTTACAAGTTTTTATATCTACGATTATGATTAAGAATGAAAATAAACTAGGTTAAACTATGTTATATTATAATTTAATAGGTTTAAACCTAACTTTCTTTAAAAATACATGTCCTAAATATAACTTATTTATCTATCATAGACATTTTTTAAATGTTTGATTAGAACTACAATCTTAAAGACCTACTTTATCATATTTTAACACTAATAAAAACATAAAAATAAATATGTTAAATCTTATAAAAATCAAGTTTGATTTATTTATGATATAAACATATTTTTAGTATATCATATAAATTTTTAAATGATAATTTAGTTTAAAACATTTTATAATAAAAATTATAAATAGAACATAAATCTTCTAATCTTTTCTATTTTTATTTTTTTTAATCAACGTATACAATCTCACTATCTTTACTATTTTGATCTTTTTAATCAACATATACAATAAATTGAAAGTATAAAAGGTAAACATACATGTTGCAAATTTTATTTTATCAAATTTTTTTTTAATATATCTCATATTAATATATATATATATATATATATATATTATAATTACAAAAATTTTAAAAATAATTTATTATTAAGGAGTATTTTTTATCACATATGAGAATTAATCTCCTTCGAAAGTTTGACAAATATCAAATAAATGAATACTTTGTCCAAATTTATATTTTATACATATGATAATTTAAATAAATAAATATATATATATATATATAAAGGTAGTGGGGGCAAGTGCCCCCACTCTACTCAACCTAGATTCGTCCCTGGTTGTAATGAAAGGTTAGGTCCCTTGTTCACACATATTCCTTGGATTTGGTTGTAATGAATGATTGGGTCCCTTGTTCACATATACTCCAATGGTAAAAAAAAACCTTTTAAATGATAACAAAAAATAAAACTGTGAGGATTTAAATCCAAAACAAACAATATTTCATTGTTGTAGAATTGTGTATGAAATAACCTTACAAAAATAAGAAAGTTATAATCTTCTCCTCTTCATATAAATATATCCTCTCAAACAAATATCATAAAATAACCTCAACAATGTCCATATCACATTTTGTAATCAGAAGTTCAATAAAATTTAACTAATTAAATTGACATAAAGTTGATAGATCAATTTCTTTAATCATATAATGAATCCATCTTCGAGTAATATTTATCTGGACGTAGCATTTTAGACCGGCACACTGTTATATGCATTTTTTTAAAGTTGTATAAAAAAAAGACTGGTGGTCAAAATCCTAAAAGAAACTAAAGTTCAAGCAAAAGCATCCATCTTTTCTGTCACTTTTATTCTAGCTTTACCAAAAGTATTGCTTAGCTATAACAATATTAGACTATAATAAAAAATAAAACTTAATATTTCTTTTCCACAATTCAGACGACTATGAATTATTGATCACAAAGCAATAATGATCATACACAAACTATCCACATAACATAATGTAACAACCACCTTAGTAGGAGAAAATGTAAATGACACTCGTAGGAAAGGATCCCATGAAGCAGCTGGAACAACCGTCTGATTAAGGATAATTTGTCCAGATTTCCAATTAAATGAGCTTGATATATACTGGATGATGTAAAGAGTAGGATTTTCCCCTTCCTCTTCAAAATAGATAGAATCTCCCAGCTTTGAGAATGATTCAATTCCTAATAATCAGGAAAAGGAAATTGAGAACATATTAGTATGAAGTAGAGAAATGATATGGTATAGTTTAACACTTTGGTGCAATTTGTATAGTGTGATGGACATAACATAGGTGCACCTGTTCCATAGCAGCACCAGAAACTATCAAACTTGGTTCCCCAACCAAAGCTAGTTTTAGCCTTGGAAACCCCACGACCTTGTGGAAGCATATATATCATAACTCCAGGTTCTGTTCCTCTTTGAATGCTTAGTATACCATTTGTTAAGGCACGCTCATAATAGTCTGCATATGATTCCTTTTTGGTCCATGTAAACAGGTGCCGTGAAACCTGAAAATTTGTTTTTATTTTTCTTTTACCTAGAGGACAATGTAAAAACTTAAACATAATATAACAATAAATTAAGGTTCATTTACGTATTTTTAAGTCTTACACGTGGACACTCGCATATAAACACAAAATCCACAAAGACATACTAATGTATGTTGTGGTAATATATGTCCACAATTTTTCAACTGTCTATAAAATAATTGTGAAACCATTTTATACAATCATCATTTTTAGCTTCCCAAGCATTGCATGATGACTAATGGCCTACTAAAATAATGACTGGTTGTACCTTCAACATATTGTAAGTTGTGCACGATTCCTGATTCTCAGTTGATTTTAGGGCGTCTGCCATTCTTTTTGGATCACCCCTATGCAGAAAATGGAAGTAAACAAGTTTTTTTTTAGAAGAAAACAATAGTAAAATCTGTGAATAAATATTTACAAGAAGAAATAAAATATTTGCTTTTACAGATTCAGTTATTCGATGGATAATTAATTGAAGTGCATCGGAAAAATTTCTGAAACTAAAATGCTGACATCTTGTTACCAAAATTCGTTGACTGATGTCCCTCCAGTTGCATAAGTATGAGAAGAGTTAACAAGATCCATAAAGAATGTTCCTATTTCCTAACACACCAAAAACCAAGAGCCAACATCGAAATTTAAAATAATAACAACAAATCTTAGTAGCTGTCATCGACAACATTCATAAAGCAGTTTACCTTATAAAGTGGATCACCAGTGACTTCATAGCGTACTTGAGATCCAACAACCACCGGGATATGTGTATTAGCATGAAAATCAGCTATATCATTAGCCTACATAGAATTTTAGAACTCTCTAAAAATATATTTTAAAACCTCCTAAAACTACACAAATAACGCAACCTGTGACAATAGGAACTTGGTAGCAACTTGTGATGATGAATAAATATTGTCACTACCTTCACTGCAAGCAACCCTAAAAAGCATGGTTTGTCAAAAAGGTGGGCTAGCAATAGATGCCTTTGATCTCCCTACATATATTAAGTATTAACAAGACATATGAGTTTACAGCTAACTATAAGTACCATGTACAATGAGAACAAGAAGCTAATACTTAGTCAAACAGACTGAAACAAAGTAAGAACTAAACATATACATATAACTGTATAAGAAAAGAATAATTTGTCAATTATGAATTAGAATACGTATCTGTTAATGCAATACTTACATCTAATACGTCTAGGAGTCAATAAAAGTATAGTTACAGAAACTAAATGGACTAATTAACGTACCGTTATGCTGTATAGTTTGTAAAGGAAATCATTCATGCCTCCAGTTTCCTCATTCAGTGATTGATAGTGTCTACTTACACTAAATTTTGTTATAACATTGTGTACTCGGTTGTAAAAGTAGTCTACCATCCATGTCACTATTTTTAAAGCTTGAGGATTTCCGGCTATAGAATGTTGATCCAAAAGGCCATCCAAGATCTGCCAAAGTTGACCAGATGAAATGCCACAATATTGAGGCCAAAAGTAGTTACATAGTGAAATCATCAAAGTCACCTAACATTGTACCTTGTGAATGGTGTAATAGGGAGCCCAAACATACTTAGTAGCTTCAAATCGATCAAAAAATTCTGATGGAAATGCAGAGAGATATCCTGTGCCAATTTTCTCCTGACAGACAGAAAGATCGGCAACAAGAGCTGACATTTTCTTCTTCAAGGTATCATTATGTGTGCTGGCCCACATTAAAGCTGATGCACTCAAATAATGCCCTTTAAAATGTCACAAGCAAGCAAATTTTAATTAACCATGAAAATGGAGTTGCAAAGGCTTAAAGTAGCAGCCATGAGCAGGTTATTTACAAGTAAAGACTTCTACACCTTTTCTAATCTCTCAATAAAAATAATCAATTATAGAGTAATGTTCAAGCAGTGGTAACCTCAATAATAGTCTTATAGTGAGTTATTAAGTTTTCATTGATTTCTCATTGCCCTTTCTTCTTACTTCCTTGTAGTTGAGAAAACTTTATGAACAACCACCAGGAACTGAGAATGAAAGAAGAACTTTTAACTAGATTTGCATCATGTTTAGATAATTTCACCATAAGAATAAGATAATTTTACCTCACAAGCAAAAATCAACTTATGTGCAAGTTCAAATCTGTTTTTGAAGAAGCTAATATAAAATAATGTCAGCAAATTAGATTATACATAAACTAATTTTAGTCCACTTAACAAATTACTTTATTTTTTCCATCTTATTTTCTTTTGTCTTATGCGTGTCTACAGAAAAGTTTATCCAAAGAAACTTTGATAATTTAAAAACAAGGTGATGAATGAAATAAACTAACCAACAAAATGACCCCGAAGCTCCATTTTTGGATCTTCCCACCCTCCATATGGTGTTCCAGGAGTTGGAAGACCAGCTGTTTTCCTAAAGCTCCAGAGTAACCTGTCCACATCTAACATCAACAAATACTCTAAGTTTGTGTGTTGTGCCTGAGCATGGATTGAACCTTCATGCAATCTCACATCATGCAGAGACACTTGTTTCAGAAAACCCTGGGGTTGGGGTGGCTTCAATTTCCTAATTTTCCTGAACATCATATCCGAATCATGTTGCTCTTCCTCTTTCAACAACTTCCTTGGAAGCAAATCAGCCCATACGTGGTTGTCATCCTTTGGCTTCAAATCATAATGTGACATTATGCTCCAAGTTTCATTCATGGATGTTAATAACTGGTAACGAAGAGCATGTGATTGAGCATGATTGTTTGTGCACTCTTTACCCGCAGCACAATCCCACAACACAATTGCAACAAACGCAAACAGAAAAGCCATCATCCTCCTGAGAAATTCAAATTAAAATGAACCTTATACTAATTGGTCAAAATATGGGAACAAATTAAAATCATGAAGCATAGCATTATCCTATAGACAACATGAGTTCAAGCAGAGACTAAATGCAATTGAGTCTCAGTAGAAAACAAATAAAATACATAGTTTTTTTTTTTTTTTTTTTCAAATTCCCCATTGAACTTTAGAGAAGTAACATAGTGAGAAACATACACGCACTCATAAGATACAACAAAGCTCAACATTTTAAACAAGAAACTCTTAGAAAAGCAGCTTCAAGTGTAGCCAATGAAGAAACATCTTAAATAGAACCATGTCGTGAAAAACAAGACTTAGGACATGGAAATCAGATAGAGAAATTTCAAATTGTAAATAATAGTATGTTTAAATTCTGTAGAGTTTTTTTTTTTTTTTTTTTTTTTTCCTTTTGCTTTGCACATATACTTTAGTCTTAATTGAGGTGTGATTGGATGTTAAATATGGGCATCTGTGTCAACAAAGATTCATTTCAAAAGCTTGTAATTAATTTAAAGCATAAGGTTTTGGAATTTTGATCCAAACTATAATTTGAAAACTTTTGTTAAATCTTTCTAAACAAGGTCATTCTTTTGCGTGAAGTGATAGTGCGACGTTACCTTTGCCTTCCAAGTTTCATACTTTCATTCTTGGATGGTAACGTTGGAAAGTATGTGAATATGTTATATGTGTACACTCTTTAGTCTTTACCCGCAACACCACTGCACAACAAAGTAGCAACAAACCTGAACTAAAATAACATAATTAGGGATGTCTCATGGATATTCGTTTAAATATAACTTTTTTATAAAGGTAAAAAGATAATTAAAACTAGACTAAAAGCTAACAATTTCAAAACATGTATTTATACATAAAAAAAATTAAACAATTAAAATCATATATTTATATTAAAAATAAAGGATAAGTTAAAAACGTGAGGCATGGTATAAGCAAAGCATTATCCAATAGACAATATGAGTTCTAGTAGAGCTGAAACGCAATGTAAGAATGGAACCCATGCATTAAGAACTTGAATGATAATAAAAAAATTAAAAAAAAAAAAACTTGAATGAACTGAATAGAAATGTAATAAAATATATAAATTTTTATTTATTTATTTCCCGATTGAACTTCAGAGAAGTAACAAATTGATAAACACATACTCACTCAGAGTCATAGAACAAGGCTCAATCAACTGGGTATACATATAGACACACACTTAGACAAGCAGTTTCGAGTGCAAAAGGTTCCAGAATTTTGATCCAAACTATTATTTGATTACTCTTTAAAGACAGGTGTTAAATCTTTCTAAACAAATAGTGAAGTGTTTCTTTTGATGTTAGACATACAAAGTCCTGAATAAAATAAAAATATCTTAAAATTCTTCAAAGCATATAATATCTCAAATTATTAGAAGAGTTGTTAATTTTGTTAGCTATTTATATAAAATCATTTAGCATTATTCCTCTAAAATAATATATATTAAAAAAAAAGACGAACATGTGCTAAGTTGCTGGACTGATTAGCTAATGTGGGCTTGAAGCCTTGATGAATTGGACTCACACTCACTAATGCAATTTGGCTGTGGCAGGCTAGCAGCATTGCACAATTATGTATTTTTTTACAAAAAATTTCAACTAACTCTTGAATTATCGAAACCATTGGTGAGCTATGCAGATTAGCCATGGGAATTGTGAGAGAACATTTCATCTAACTAACCATTATTTTGCCCATAACTTATGATCAAATTCATAATAAAATGGTGCACAGCTGCTATAAAGGAAATCAAATGATGTATACGGACGGAATAAAAATTACTTGCTTGGTTTATTTATTTATTTATTTTTAACCCGTGAGAATCAAACTGGATATTAAGAAGATTTATGACACTGACACACATATTCAACTAACTGAACTAGATGTCTTGATTGTTAGGTTTGCTTCTGTTAAAATAGGAAATTGATATACATTATCAGTTTATATTGTTAGTACGACATAATATTGTTAGTCTATATATATATTGTGTTTATATTATTAGTTTAATTTCATTATTTTTTTGATTGATTATTTTTTTTATTTTAAAAAAAGCTGAAATCATGGTGTAACGAATTTTTCTCGAATTGTGTCCCATATATTATCTCGCATTTTTTCTTTTCATTAAATAAAGTTTAATTCAGAAAAAAAAAAGTTTATACTAACAAAAAGTATATATATATTTAGCTACTAATGTTATTTTTCGTCAGTAAATATATTTTTTAGTGAAGAATCAATGTCCTTAGAGGGTAAGTTAGATGCATCATTGTTGAAAATGACGGAATAATGGCGCCAAGTGTCGTGGTCACTTTTATATGGAAGAATGATATATACTTTCATTAGTTTTCTGTTTTGACTGCAGAAAACATAATTTAGTTGAATATCGATTTCTTACGGTTTATCGGTTACAAATTGAAGCGTGGACACTTTTCCTTTCCGATTACTTTGACATCCAAAGTTAAAGGTGATTAATCTTTCTTCTAAAAAGCTTGGACTAAATTCTTCCAAGTTATAATTATATACCAACTGCTTTCGGCACTTACCCCTTCAATTATGTAATCATGTTATGATACGAGTGCACTTTTATGGTGTACAAATGAAGACAGAAGGAGTCAGATCAGGAATGAGGGACAATACAATACAATACAAATATACAATAGAATACAAGAGAAATCTAGGAGATGCATGGAAACAAAGTCATGCATCATGTATAGGTTTTTGTTACTTGGTGATTGCTAGCTGGACGCTAGTTGCTATCCATGCAAACATATAGATCCAATGCAAGGGGTGTTTGGGAAGGAGCAATGAAGTGAAGAAAGTGCAAACTACCTTAAACTTGACAGAGGTAGAAGACAAAAGGGTACATAGGTTAAAGAAGCAGTAGGTCCTTGGAACTCAGAAGTGATCTCTTTTCTAAGTTGTAAAACAACACTTGGTACCTTACATGAAGCCAAAAAATGGCCGACACAAGGAATACTAGTTCACGTTAGTGCTAGCTACTAGGGAACCTATTCCTAATTTTAGTTCGTTTTCAACATGGCACCAGATTCTCCGCACAATGGACACTTGAGCGAAGTTACCTTATAATTTGTCAGCAACCCAGGAATTGCTCACAATCGCAAATTTAGGGAATCAGATATGCATCATGCATCATGCATCAGAATCGCAAAAATCCCAATTATGAATTATCTACACCCTACGTTTGGAAACTATATATTATTGAAAACTATTTATATTTGACAAGTCCAGCTGGCCATATCTATTTCTCCATATATAGCTCTTTGATAGATATATAACAGTGAAGTGAGAGGATTGCACCATGTTTGGGCACGTGTTAAAGATTTTTTTACTTCTTTTTTTGTGACATAAACTAAAATAGCTAAGAGTTTAATTTGAAATCAAGTATTAAACTAAAAGAGCTCTGCCACAATTGATTCAGAACTTTGTGGTATGTGTTAAAGAATTATAACTTCAGTATCTCATTATTATGTATAAAGACTTTATTTGATAACAAATCGCCACTCTTCACGGGATAAACAGTGTTATTAATTATATATCCTGATGACTAGCTTCTTTTTGAATAAGATGGTGCCACTTAGAATTAAAATAACTAACTGGTCCTACAAAAGCTTTGTTCTCAAAAGAGAGATGCCTTTAGTACTTTCCCAACTGAAACAATGCATCAATAAGCCAAGGGGTATCAAAAACCCATCCATGTACCTCAAAGATCATGCTAAATACAACTACAAAATAAATACTAAAACTAGATCATGGTCATATGAACTTTTAGTACTTTACATACACAACCTAAAACAACAAAAGAGGAAATTTTCAACACCCGTGATTTTGAATAATTCGCACTCAATGCAACTTGAAGGTCGCATCAATAATTCTTTTAATTTTCATGGCAGTTTCTTGGGTCCAAACAATAATGATCATGTAATGTTTGGACAAGATTGATCCATTGATCATATAGTGGGAATACCAACTGTACGGATAGGACTCAGAGTTGAGATATTATAGACAATTTTTTGTAGAATTTTAAATAAAAATAAAAATAGCACATCACTGTTTATAAAGCCAGTATTGATTTTCTAATTTTTTGTACCCTTTGTTACTATTATTTGATGTCGATTATTGGTCAATGTTTTGCAAATCTAAATGAATGAAAGTGGAAATTAAAATTTGGTTAAAAGATCCCCAATCTAATACATTTCCCTACCAAAAAAAATGTTAATTTGGCTTACTTGTCCAATTCTCACAATCTTGGATGGTCCCTTGGAAGCAACTCCTCATCCCCTTTGTTACTGTTGTATATTATTAGTCATGCAGTTTGTTTGAGATTCAAAAACACTCAGTACATGATCTAGTCTAGGATCACCACCACATCCCATGATTATGGTCTTAAACAATATCTATAGCACTAAACTGGAATTTTCGGTTTATGAAAAGGAATTGATAAATTTTAAGCATATATAATTAAATCACGTAGAAGTTCATTACAACCATCGGTGGTGGTCGAGGACTAGTTAATAATTTCTCCAGAAACTCACCATACAATCATCTTCCTCAAGTTACCGATCGACCATGAAGCAAACACGTGAAACGCATGAAAAGGATATCAGAGTGTGTATATGCATGTGAAACTTATCAAAAAGATTTCACGTATAAACAACCGTATTGTACAATTCTATCTTCGGTTTTTATCTATACATAACCAGTTCCTTCACGTTCTAGCGTTATTAATTCCCCATATACACAGATATTTCAAGAGTTAAAAGAAAATAAGGCCTCGCACGTGCGTCAGAATTCCGGCAAAGAAACATTTTTCTGAAACTCATCAAAGGACGGTGACGGTGACGGTAACGGCGACGGCGGAGATTTCAATCTCTGAAAGTAGCCCCTTATGTCGAGTCCAGCGGCGAAAGGGTCAACGTCGTCCTGGGACGGAATAAACGGCGGGCGCATGACCTCCGTTAGTAGGTCCCACCTGACCCCTCTGAAGAACTCGTGCTCCATGATCTCGGTAGCGCCGCGAACGTAACCCAAACGCGCGGTGGGGTCCTTTTGAAGCAACCGTTCAATGAGGTCCGTCAGCGCCGTCTTCCTCCCCACGAACTCCGGCGGCTTCAGAAGCACGTTTCGGAACGTTTCCTTGCGGTTCTTCCCCTTGAACGGCGTCGTCCCGTAGAGCATCTCGTAGGTGAGAACCCCCAGGGCCCACCAGTCCACGGCAAACTCGTGCCCGTCGCCGCGCACCACCTCCGGCGCCACGTACTCCTCGGTGCCGACAAACGAGTTGGATCGCTCGCCGTCGCAAAAGCTGGGCTTGCGGCGAGTGACGGGGCTGACGCGGGCGCACTTGGAGGTTGTGTTAGTGTTAGTCTTCCAGAGGAAGTTGCGGCGGGTTTTGTTGAACGACGTTTTAGGCCCCGTAACGTTGGTTATATAGTCTGTTTTGGGTGTGTGATTATTCGGTGTGGGGCTTTTGATAGTTTTGGGAGTGAGGGTTCGGGAGAGGTCGAAGTCGGTGAGGGTGACGTGGCCGGATTGCTGGACGAGGACGTTTTCGGGTTTGAGGTCGCGGTAGGCGATGCCGATGGAGTGGAGGTGGTGGAGGGCGGAGAGGATCTCGGCGACGTAAAAGCGGATGACAGCGGGGGAGAAGACGTGGTCGGTTTGGCGGTAGCGGAGGACGTTGAGATCGCCGCCGGGGCAGTATGGGAGGGCCCAGCCCATTAGATTTTGGAACTCGAATGAGCCCAATAAGGAGGGAAGGAAAGGGTGGGATAAACGTGATAGGACGTTGATTTCCCAGCGTGCTCGGCGGGGTGCGTCGTGGAGGCAGCTTGACTTGTCCACCACTTTCACTGCCACGTGGCTGTTTTTGTGTTGGACGAGGAACACCGTGCCCATGGCTCCTTTGCCTAACACTTTCAATGCTTTTAGGTTGTTTAGGTCCAACTCCTCCCCCATCTTTGCCTTCCTAATTCCTATCTATGCATGCGTTCGCCTTTTATACCGTTTTTCCACTCTTGTTTTTAGTCGTCAACTCATGGGCGTGTGTGTGAGTAACTCATCCTCACACTATAACTCAATAATTAATTATATTTTTTTCCTAATATTAAATTAATTCTCGTGTATTGTAATTATTAATTAATTGATGTTTATCCTTGATAAAGTCACTGTGTCTCATTCTTTGTCTCTCTCAGTCTTACCGTGGCTCAAGGAATATGCTATTAGTATATAACCATCTTATTTTAAAAGATTAAAAAAAAATTGTAATGGAACAATTGTACAAGATAATTTTCCTGTTGAACTTTCACTTTTTTTTCTTCTTGGAATTAAAAGATGAGTAATTACTACATGCCTTATATTTTATATGAATATTTTTAAATTAGGTAAATTTAAAATTATAAATAAAATATTTAAAATTATAATGAAGTATTTCAGTAATGCAAAATGACATATAAGTTTTTATAAATTGAGTATAATAATTGATTAGGTATTTTTAAGAGGATATACTTTTAGTTAAATATAAAGGTAGATAAGAAGGAAAATATTGTATTTACCTTAAAACAATTGTAGTATATTTTTTTTATTCATACATTGTAGTTTACCTCTTGCTATCCTATAAGTTACTTCCAAAATGTTAACAAAAAAAAAAATTGAATACAGTTATAGTATGCAAAGTTTATATATATACATATTCATTTTATTATTGATTATTATAAATGATAATAATGTTGGCTTTTGACAAATTTAGTTTTAGAAATATAGTTGAATTAATTTATAATTGGTTAACAATGTATCATATATAAACCTAATTTTTTAAAAAGAAATTAAGATTCCAATACAACTCACTATTTTACCTTTCGGCATCTATAAACTTTATAAGAAGCATTGCCAAATACTAGATGTAAATATTTCTCTTCTAAACAAATGTAAACATATCTTATAAATAAATTTTGAACCTTGATTCATCTCACATTGTGAAAGATTATTAAATCTCTTGTTGATTATTATTTCTTTTCTTGTTAATTAGCTAAAAAACCATTTTCACATTCTATTTAATTTTATCTATTTTATATTTCATCTCTTTTATTTGAGTTTTAAAATACGATACTTGCCTAAATTAGTTTATTTAAATTAATGATTATTTTCTATAAAATATATAGATATTTAAAAAATAATTATATCCTCATAATTGAACTAAATCGAAAGAGTAAACAGTGTTAAATAATTAATCAATATTCATCTCCTTAATCTTATTCGTCCATTTAAAAAAAAATACACGAGTAACTGGGGAGATATCACATATATTATATATAAAGTTTCTTATATAATTTAATAAATAGTGCACAAAGTGACCTAGCTATATATAATCATCATTTTTTGTTTTTTGTTTTTTGTTACAAGCTATGTGCATCAGTTATCGCCACAAGTTGTGCACAATACATTACTAAAATGGAACATGAAAATATCAATCGATTGACAACAACTTGATTTCCAGCTTTCGTTTTGATCGGTTGCTACTTGTAACTTCTATTGTTTTGCTGAATTGCTACTTCTAACTATTAGATATGAGAAAGGCAAAGTGAAACTGTTCTATTACACTGGCATTTAATATTCTATTATATTAACTTTCTTACACACTTTTTTTTTTTTTTATATTTTAGCTAAAAAATCAAAGACAAATCTAATAAAAGCGCGAAGACGACATTCGTATTTAATATGACATTATTACTCCATTAAAATATGACGTGACATTTCATATCTATGCATATCTTTTGATTTATGAAGATAAACTTAAATAGTTATTATTTTATTAAAGTCCTAAAAGTAATAGATTGATAATATGTTAATGTTGGTGTGCATTTTTGTAATGGGGGAGGGGAGGCTAGCTCCTTGATTTGCATAAGAAAGCAGATGAGTGGATGGTCACACGTGTGAGACAGAAGAGAAGCAAAGAAAGAGTGATCCAGTAATACTGTAATTAGTGTCGAAGAAAATGACAAAAACGAATTGGCCGTACGTTAGTCACATGGGAGCACCCTTATTCTAAGGAGAACGTGAACGTGAACGTGCACCCTATGGCATCGCTTCATGTTGGAACCTTGTCACCTTATCATTTACCAATATCCATTCCTTTAATTAATCAAACACAACACTTCACTTACCCTATTCCTCACGCTCCGTTTAATTCTTAATTCTCTCAACAAATCATGTAAGATTTTGCCCTCTGTGTTCCGCATATTAAATTCACTTTTCATTCATGAAATTTAGGTACATATATTATTTATTATTTTTGGACTTGGATCAATTCTTTTGTATTTATCGGCTCCATTTGTAATTATACGTGAATTCTTCTTTGAAAACTTCTCTTTATTTCAGTAACTTTTAAAAGCATTTCTAACTTGTATTAAATAGACTTTCTCCAATATTTTAATTTGATTGAATAAGCTCACCAATTATCATCTTGGAATGCGAATGAATTTGTTGCCTCGTGATGAACTATAATCACAAAAATAGAAGAGGGAGACTGTAGCTAGCAAAGTAACAAGGGACAAAGCAATAATTAATGGAGTTTCACTTGTTCAACATTAATGTTCCTTAGGTAAGACACTACATAGGTGGGAATTTGTAAATGGGTCGTGTACTTAGTACCAAAAAAATCATTAAATAATCTGGAGGAGCCATTGGCATGTTGGTGGTCAATTAGGTGGGTGATGCTGAATTAGTCATGGCTTCATTGTCAAAAGTGTGGGCTTTATGCCAACATAAAAGATGTTGAGATATAAAAGATGGCATATAAATTAGAACTTAGTCTATGGTTAAAACAAATGATGGTAGACAAGTGGAGGACAAAATGATTATGCTTCCAATCCTTTAACATTGTGAATTGACAATATCCTTTTGATTTGCAAATCTTCCACTCCAAACTGTACGAGCTTAAGGAGAAAGAAATAGCCAAGGAACCACACGTATAAAACAAGTCACTAATTCATCAAAAAAAAATTTGTAGTCCATTGATGACGACTTAATTAAAAAATAACGTGGAATCGTGATTTGGGTACAAGTTAGGTGATCTTCCGTTGGATCAAATCCTTGATAGCATCTTCCACCAACTGCAAAAAAAAGGTGAAGAAAGGAGTAGAAAAATGCTTCAACCTAGCTAGTTGGTGGTTTCAATTCACATTCCTTCAAATGCCTTATGATATATTAATATATATTCTTTATTCTATTATGATAGTGAGATTATGATTCCAAAGTAGGTTATCACCACACCCTTCGTATATGGCTAGATGCTATTTGAATTATAACGACCGGGCCTTATAAAATATTTATTTAGAGATTCTCTACCTTGATTTTAGCCCATCTTTTCTTCACAAATCATTTTGAAGAAGGCGGAAATGTATGATTTTCCTATGAGGAAACATCTTTCATTTGAGGAAATTGAAAGAAAACATGTAATTATTATTATTTAAGTTAAAAGAAATAAAAATACTAATGAAGAAAACCTTCCGATTGGGAAGAATAGTCAGTATCTCAAGTTAAAATTTCTATCTTTATAATGTGCTTAATTCAAAAAAAAAAATGGTTGTTTAAACTTGAAAGAAGTGTTTTTAAATAAGTATATTTTAAAAAATAAGTAGGAGTTGTTTCTTCTAAAAAAAATTGCTTATTTAAAAAAAAAAACTTAAACAAACACATCAAAAAACATATTTTTATTTTTAAAAAAAATTCTAAAAGAAAAAGTTTAAATTAACATACTTGTTATAACTCAAACAAGATGTTAAATGAGATAAGGAAATATAGTTTTGCTCAAAAAAATGTCACTTTAATCAAATAATATTTTTGAATATTCTTTATCAATTTAGAAACTAAAAATGAAATCAACTTTTGAATGGTCTTAGCTTATGTACTTTTTAAAAAAAAATATATTAAAGAAAGTATAGGAACTCATATAAATATAGAGTTAACTATTAATTCCTTTTATGCTTTTTAGTGGGATTACATATTATCTATCCATTATTTATGGACATAAGCTTGCATAAAAAATAGAAAATATTAAAAAAAATTAGATTCAATACTAAATCTTAATTAGAAGATAAAAATTAACCATACAAAATTGTATATAAAGAACATGAATTTATGATCATAATAATTTCAACATAAAATACTACGATTATATAATTTTGATTCATAATATCATATTAGTATATCAATGTCAAATCAATACACATGTTAATGCCATATTAACATGTGTTAAATTACCACATCAACCCATATAAATGTCACATTATCAGCAAAGTTTTATGTTAGTAATTTTTATTTAAAAAATGATTAAAAAATGATAGATTAACATTGTTAAATTAAAAAAAATGTACAAAATAGATGTAAAGCTATAAATATCAAAAGTAAATTTAAGCCAAGAGAAATTTATGTTAATATGAAGGTTGACTAAATTGTAGTATATATTGATTTTTTTAATGTAATATTTAAAATAATTTAAAAAAATATTATATATTTTAGCTACTTCATAAAATTAAACAAGAATTATATATATATATATATATGAGAGGTTTATAATTACACTGGTGTAATTTTTACTAAGTATTATACTACTCAATAACTTTATATTAAATATGAATTTTGTAAATCCAATCATTAGACTGAAAGTTTATATCACTTTATACGTGTATATCAAATTTTGTCAAAACTGAACAATAATTAACTTGAAAGTAATCAAAGTGTTCATATTTTAATGTATTTTTAAATGAATATATTACGTCAATTTTGTTTTATAAAAATGAAGTATCAAATCATCTTGGATTAATATAAAATCTTGTATGTATGTTCTAAGAGATATGAACTTTCAATCTAACGGTTAGATTTACAAAATTCACAATTAATATAAAGTTATTGAACAGTGTAATACATAGTAAAAGTTACACTAATGTAATTATAACTCTCATATATGTGTAACTTTTAACAAAATTTGATATATATAATCTAAAAGATATAAACTTTCAATCTAACGGTTAAATTTTCAAAATTCACATTTAATATAAAGTTATTGAGCGGTGTAATATTTAATAAAAATTACACTGATATCGTTTATATATATATATATACAAAATAATAATATGATTTACCCTGCTTTTGTATTAACTCCTATAGATTTTCATCATATCCCTCGATTGTGGCCCTTTTAGATCAAATACATTATTGATATGACCATTTAGAGGGGCTTTCATGTATCTTTTGCCAGAAAAAGAAAAGGAATAATTAAATTGAGTTTGTTTTATAGCATCATAAACTACACATAGTTTATATACTTAATTTTGATCTGACTGATGACTGCATACACGTGGAGGGAAACCTTAGAGCTTTACGAGTCATGATGAATGAGTAGGCAGCATAAACCATTGCACGAGCTTTATGGCTTTGCTTTACTAGTTCTCTTTTATTCTTCTGGGTTTTATATTTAATTATTAATTTTATAATTGTGGACATTGATGTCAAACGAATTTCAAGCTACTATGCAATTATTAAAAATACTTTCAAAAATTATTTACTAATAATTTATCATTTCATTATTTTTTTAATAGAAATTAAATTATCCCCTAAAAAAAATAGAAATTAAATTATTAATATAACCATTTCAACTCTACACAACAGTAAAATAATTTTATTAAAATGTACTATTGATATTTGTTAGATTTAATCTCATTCATTATCCTGTATAATTTTTACATCGTGCATCAATAAAAAAAAATAATTACATAATTTTTTAAATAATTATTATAAAAATTAACCATTTTAACGTAATGCTGATTTATTATCAGACAATATTAATGTCTAACTTTTTTTTTCATATATTTTTAGTATCATAAATAATAAATATTATGTTATTCAGATAAATAAACAGACACATGCTACTATGCGAATATATGGCTTTGAAAATAGTGTAATAATTTTTATAATTTTTTAAATTTAAGGTAAATTTATTTTCAATTTCTTAAATTTAAAAATATTATTTTTAACTCCTATAATTTTTAAATATCTTATTTTAATTTCTCAAATCATCAATAACATATTTGAATATGATAGATTAAGATAGTTATATAACATCAATTGAGTTTATTATAATATTTTTGTTAACAAAAAATATTGATAGATAAATTTTATACAATAATATTTAATAAATTTTTAAATAAAATTTAAGGATTAAAGAAAATATTTTAAAATTAAAAAGACTAAAAAAACTAATTTTAAACTTAAGAGACTAAAATTAAATTTATCTTAAATTTGAGAAATTAAATATTTTTTAAGTCGCTAATTTTGCTTTTAATGCATCATCTTAGCACACAACATGGGTCGGAATTGGGTTGTGCAGCCCAAGGTTATATTCGGGTCCATACTTATAAGGTTGATGATATATATACCTCATTTTTTCCTATAAGTACATCTCTTTTTTTAAAAAAATATAATTAAATTTTTAAAATATTCTTAATTTTTTATTTTTTATTTTTTAATTTTACATCCATAACATTTATTTTAGTATTTTTTTCACACATCTTTCTTTCTTTTTTCAATTTTTACATGCACCTCTTATCTTTCCTTCACTCCACCTATTTTGGTAGGATGTGAAAACTAAAAAAGAAAGTGTGTAAAAAAAAAGAAGAAAGTAGCAAATTAAAAGTTGAAAGTGTAAAATTTAAAAAATTAAAATATATATATATATATATAAAATTTTATGATTTAAAAAAATAAATAAAAGAGGTGTACTTATAAAAAAAAAGGAGGTGTATATATATATCATGAGCCTACTTATAAACAAGCTTGGCAAGGCCCAATGATATATACACCTCCTTTTTTTTTTATAAGTACACCTCCTTTATTATTTTTTTAAAAAATTATAAAATATTATAGTTTTTTTTTTAATTTTCTAATTTTACACCTTTAACTTTTAATTTGTTATTTTCTTCTTCTTTTTCACATACTTTTTTTTTCTTTTACTTTTCACATGCTACTAAAATAGGTGGGGTGAAAGAAAGGTAAGGGAGTGCATGTAAAAATTGAAAAAAAGATAAAAGATGTGTAAAAAAAATATTGAATTAAATGTTGTGGATGTAAAATTTAAAAATTAAAAATACAAAAATACAAAATACAAAATTAAAAAATTAAAAATATTTTAAAATTGTAATTATTTTTATAAAAGGAGGTGTACTTGTAGAAAAAAGGAGGTGTATATATAATGAACCGAACAAGAGCGAAGACATTACTTGGACTCAGCCCAATGGGCTAAAAGCCTTCGGTTCTTGCTGAACGGCGCAACTAGACTTTGACCAAAATCATGAAATCTGTGAGCGGAGATACCAGTGGCTGTCACAGAGCCTCCGATTAGGGCAACTTCGCACTCCTTTTAATCATTCATTCTATCTTTTAATTCTCTGCAACATTCTTCGTTTTCGTATTCGGTACGCTCCCAATTTTTTTATACCTCATTTCAATTATCTGTAATTTCTATTCATAACTATGTTTCTTTTCGATCTACCTCCATAATTGTATTGTTTCTAGCTAATTCCTTTATTATTCTTGGACCATAGGTTTTGATTCTTTAGCTATTAAATTTAATTTCTTTGATGCTATTACCTTCTGAATTGAACAAGCTTGATTTCATGAATTGATGAATTTTTCATTTCCCATGTCAGATTGCATTGCTTGAGTGAAATTCCCAATTTATTAGCTGCTAAACCCTAACTCAGAACTTTGGTGTGTGGGGTTTTGACTTAATTGAGTGAAGAAATAGCATAATGGTGAAAGCTTATAGACAGGAACACGTCTATAAGCACCCTTGGGAAAGAGTAACTTGTGCATCATGGCGCAAGTTTGCTGACCCAGAGAACAAACGCATATTATCCCATATTCTTGATGTTGACACATTGAATCACAACCTTGACCCTTCATCAGGGAAGCTTTACACAACCCGTGCTATCACCATCCATTGTCCTGGACCCTGGTTTGTGCGCAGGATCATTGGTCAGGACATTTGCCACTGTGTGGAATCCACTGTGGTGGATGCCCAGTCGCGATCCATGCAGCTAACCTCGCGGAATATCAGCCTCCAGAAGTTCATAGAGGTGGAGGAGAAGATCCGGTATGATCCTCACCCGGATAACCCCTCCGGCTGGACAATTTGCCAGCAGGAGACTCGCATCCGGATCAAGCCGTTGTCGGCTCTGGCGTCCATGGCTGAGAAGGTTGAGCAGCGATGTGCTGACAAGTTCCTTCAGAATAGTGTCAAGGGTAGAGAGGTTATGGAGAGGATATGTAAATATCTTGAAGCAGAATCTAGCAGCCTTGCCTTGTGATTCTTTCTCATTTCAGTTTTGGGTTTCTGTAGTTTATAGCTTGTTGTAGCTATGAAATAACTGAGAAAACATTTCAACATGACGACATGGAAGAAGAAGCTTGTGGCTCTTCCCTTCACGGTAAGAAGACTATTTGGATCTTCTCTAAATTTTGATCCGGCAAATAATTGTTTAAATTGTTGTAACACAACTTAAAGAATCATCTTGTGGCTCTTCCCTCTCATCTGAATACATCAGTTTTGTTTTCATATCTATATCATAATTGAGATTACGAGTTTTGTTTTCATGTCTTGAGGTAGAAGTGATTATCCGTCGATTTTTAGATATGCCTAAGTTATGACTGTTGATATTTTTTCTTATTCTTTTTATGACACGATGTGCTATAGAGGTTTGTTTTTCACGTCAACTCTCGACATTGACAAAGTGAAGATGAAGGTATAGTTAATTACTAAATCAAATCTATTGATGAAGTTAACATTGCAAGGTAGTTCCAAATTTCAATTTATATCCAGCATCCAGACGCATAAGTGGGGAGATTTTGATTGTATCATTTACATTTTACCTTGTTGGATTTGGTGAGTTTTTAATGGTAAAATAACCTTTTGTTTGGTAGAGTTATAGCATGTTAGGCTTGGGGTTGGGAGCCTTCCAAGATCAAGATTGTAGTTCTCAAATATGTTTGGCCTTAAAGATCCTCACAGCATGTCATTGACATTCATTTTCAGTACTCATGAGAGTGTCTTTCCCTCTTTTTATCATATTATTAACAAATAAAAAAATATGATTTTCAAGAGAGAAAAAAAAAAAGAAACGTTTGGATTTTTTCAAACATGATTTTACTTTGTGTTTGATTCAACATGAAATATATAGCTTTTACATTTGGATGAAAATTTTACATGTGTTATAAACCCATTTTGGAGATAACAGTTTTTAAACATGAAATATTTGATTTAATTCCCTTTTAACTGAACTCTACAGAAGTAACAGAACTAGTTGTAACCAGTGCAATGTACGGAATGAAAACGATTAATTTACATTGACAACATGATTAATTAAATGATATTGTAATTCGTGTAAAATATTAATATATAATAAGTATGTGCATCTTTATAAAAGGCAAAATTTTAAAATTATTGAATTTGTTTGATTATTAAAATCTAATAATATAATTTAACTGATACATTAAACAAGAGAAAGAACAATATAAATAATTAGATTATAAGTAAATTAAATCTAAATAACTATATAATTTAGTCCCACATTCAAGATTTGGATATGCAAATGCATTCATTCTCAGAGAAAAATATTATCACTCAATAGTTTTACCGGTTGGGATAGGATTATCTTCTATATAGAAAATACATTAATAAAAAATAAAAATAAAAAAATAGTGCTAAACTAAAAGTGTTCTCCTTTTGATTCTTCGAAATTCGTCAATGTTTGTTTGCAACATTTCAATCTGACTCCCATACATGTTATAACTTATAAGTGCTTATTAGAAATTGTTTTAATTTGAATTTATAAATTTATGTCCACGAACTTTTTATAAAAAAAAAATCTGTTGGAGAGCTAAATTTTCAGAAAATTCAGTTGAAGACTAATTTCAAGCTGGTTTTCAACACCGATTAACAGTATAGTTAGTTAATAAATTGTATTAGTTTAAAATATATCTTTAAATATGATTTTGGTCTAGATCAGTTAATGTTTTTACTCTTTCTTACTACAATAGTTCCATTATGTTTGGCGTTTGTTGCGGTAGAAGTTGGTAGGAGAGAGAGAGAGAAACAGAAAAGGAGTGAAAGTTAGTTTTTTTAATTGTTTGGTGCAGTTAAATAGAGAGGAAGTAAATAAAATAATTAGTGGGTTCCATATTTTTCCACAATTTTTTTCAATTACATATATTTTTTAAACAATTTTATATCAACAAATTATAAAAATTTTAGGGAGAGAGGTTAAGATTCTGTCCTTCTATTCTAGATCTGTCCCTGATTAAGTCTATTTGTGCTTTAAAAATTGAAAACTTTATTTTACTTTAATTTTTTATTAAAAGATATTAAAAGGCAATTGAATAATTTAATTTACAAAATCAATTTTATTTTTTATTTAATTCAATATAAATTAATTGAAAAATTTATCGTCCCTCCACTTCTCTTCTATTTTTCTCCTACTAAACTTCAATTTCTACTCCTTGTTTTCCCTCTTTATTTCTTTCTTTATCAAACAGTGTTAGTCATTTTAATGAGAAAATATAGTTACAAAATTATCACATTATTTTAATCTATTTTAAATTTGTTTAAAATTATAAAAAATCATTTTCTTATAAAGTTTTTAAAACAAAATCAAATCAAAACGGCAAAGGTTTAACTAAGTCGTATGCAGATTTAGCCAAGTTTTTCTTATTAAACATGGGTATGACTACCCTAAGTACACGCTCTTATAAAAACATAGTTAATTTTGCCATGTTTCTTCTCTCCTTAAGAAATGCTAGCAATGAACTCTACAATGCACTTTATATTAGCTAAAATTGAAGTTTATTAAAAATGACAATTTCGTAGATTTCACTATTTATCTAATACTATTTCTCACGATTCCATAATTTTTCCAAATTTCGAGTGAATTAAATAAATATAGAAAATGCATCACTACACCTCGAAAATTAATATATGAAAAATAGTGAGCCCAAACAATTTCAACACATTGTTACCGAGATAAATTCGCAGATAACCAAGAAACCATAATAATTTACAATCTAACCACATGTCCAATTGTCCATGAATGCTCCAGAAATCATCTGTAAATTGCACATACCATTCTGACATGTGCGAATACGGAGGAGATAAGGAACAGAATAGATGCACTACAATGCCAACAACACCAACTTCGACCAAACCAGCAGGGATTTAAATACTTAAAATTAAAACACTAGGACGTATATTTTGCCAATCACATGAAATACAGTCCTTTTCAAACTGCAAGGATGTCCTATAACTCCCAAGTCCCCCATCACATATAACAATATAATAAGAATACCATTAAAATATGCAGGAAACTCGGATCATCTCATGATGACGACATTGATCATAACAGCATCTCAGGGCATGAAACTTTAGGCACCAAATCTAGATTTTATCAAGTTTCTCAGCCTTGACAACCGGATTTGCTTTAGCTATGGCATCCCGTGCAGCAGTGCGATAATCAAATGGGCAATTATGCTTGTCTGAGTAGCGATGTGTGGCACAGAAAAGGTTACCACATCGACAATTAAATCCTGTTAAACCAACCCGCTTATTGCAGTTGCTGCATCGTTTTGGACCATCCTTGGGCTTCACCTCGTCACTCTCCTCTGAACCTGAAGCAACTAAAGGTTGTGCAGGGATAGTTTTAGGTTCTATCAAATTGACTGAGACATCCACATTGGTAGCAATGGCAGGTTCAATTCCAAGGCCGCTTGATGACCCATTCATAATATTCCCAATGGATGATGCTGCAAGCTGTGCCTGCTCCTGTTTCAGCATCATGTCTTTGTGGCACTTAGAACACATGTTCATGGTAGCCGCACTTCCAAAGAATCCACAGTTGTTGATGCACAATATAGGACCTTCTGGGGGAGCTTGGCATCCAGTCTTGTCATGGTCCATCTTTTTTCAACTTTCCTGTACCAAAGATATTTAAATATTAAAGCATTTAAAGATAAAGTCAAAACTAATTTAAGAATAAGTATGTCATTTCATAGCATACATAGTATCCAACAATAATGCACAAGTACCAGGAAGGGTGCGAGTATGATGCTATATATTAATTCAAACACATATTGTCAATAACAACATCGTGCTTTGTTAGGGGTGTCATCAACAAAGTAACACATTTTTTTGTTTACCTCTCTAAATTAGTGTCATTAACAAAGTAACAAAATTAGTTCTAGACACAAAGGAAAAATGTGTTTTTTGTCCTTATACTCAGTTAAACATGGTCAAGGTCCTTGTACTGTCACATTCACGAATTTGGTCCTCAAACTTTAAATAAACACGTGAATTTAAGAATTCATTATGTTTTGTAAAGTTTAAAGATCAAATTCATCTTTTACCAAAAAAAAAAGGATCATTTACTATGCATAGCACATAATAAAATGGGGAAAATATATTAAATTCCTACATGAACAGGACAGAACAGAATGCCTTCCTTCACCAACAAGGGACTAATTTCAAACAATCCAACAACCCTACCCCTTAGGCCCAAATCAGAAAAGTTAATTAACTCAAAAAATTAACACCCAGGGACAGCATAAAGCTGCAAAACAACAACCAACCAACCAACCTCAACGAGATGGCACTACGTGGATCAAACAAAACTATCAGGACAGCATAGAGACATAACACACAGTAGTAAAATAGTTTTACAGCGTATTCATTTAATTAGCATATACCAAACCCAACTTAGAGCCCATTTGTTTTAAATTTGAATGGAACTAGTTCTAATAAAATCAATTTTAAACAATTAATATAATTGGGATGTATGTCCAAATTAATCTGAATATCATATTTTACATTGAAATGTCTGAAAGAGGGAGGAATTGATTTTGTACGCCTCCCAAGCAGGTACTTAATATATGTCAATGCCAAACAAACTCAGGATGTTAGAACATAATGAAGAACAGTTCCCTAAGCTGTTTCCTAATCAAAACCAGTCCCCTTCTCAGTAAAGCTTCATTTTTTGGGTTGCATAGATGATTCTTCTGCACATACAACTGATTTAGATAACAAACGTTTTCAAATCGTACACAATAATAATAATAATCTCCGTCAACCAGAACAGATGGTTCGTTCATATAAACATTAGAGCAAGTTGCTACAAAATAACTATATCCTTTAAAATAAGAACCATTTAACAATCATCAAATTCAGGGAAACGTTAAATCATTAGAACCACGCCATCAAGCTATTGACTAACATGAAAATAAAAACAAACAAAATATTTTGAGAAAAAAAAAAAAACAATAACAAGTCCCAAAAAATTGATCAGCATAAATCAGGCGTTATAGAACACAATTCAACCACCATATGAATAGACGGTGTGAAGTCCCTGCACTGAATAATTCAACAAATAAATAACAACACGAATATCCGAACCCTACTTGTGTATCCTTCATACAAATCTGCATGATTAAAAAAATTACAACGCGAACATTACAAAACACAATCTAACCTGATAGCCAGGAAAAAGAATGATTAAAAAAATCCTCGAAACGGAAGCTTCAGGGCGATCTACGAGCTCAGGATCGCATCGAATAAGAATCCTAAATTCAACAAAGGGGAAAAAGAAGGATCAATAATAAAACAACAAAAGCGATTAATTAATTAGAAGAAAGAGAAGCAGATAAAAGTCGAAAACGAAAGACGAAAAGGCAATGGAACCCTAACCCTAGCGGATTTGGGATCGAGGAGGAGAGAGAGAGAGAGAGAGAGGTGCTGTCAGTCTCTCTATCTTTCTCTCTTTTTTGTGTATTTAAAAAGGCTTTTCTCCTTCTCTTCTCTGCCAACGAACGCTCTTTCATGATTGGAGGCGACGTGTGAAGTTATTAATGGCGCGCGTGGTGCTAACCAATTTCCGATTTTACCCCTACACAAATCACTATTAACCCTGCTGCCACAGTCACTGCCTTTCGGGAACAAGGGCAAGACGGTCCAGTGAATGTTTTGTTAAGTGCTTATTACGTTAAATGGCAGATTTGGTGCGGTGGAAGGTTAATCATAGGGAAAACGCCCATTTTTTTTTATTTTTTTTTAAGGAGCACTGTACTTTAATCATTTTTGCTTTCCTCAACTAATAAGGAGTTAACTTCACGTGAAACCTAATTTTAACAACTGAAGCAACTAAGCCAATAATAATAATATTAATATTAATATTTGCTGGAAATATATTTGTTGTATCATTGTATATCTAAATAAAAAATTCAACTCACAAAGAGATAGTAAATACTAAATAAAGTATAATAATAAATATTAATTAAAAATTTAATGGTGAATATAATAATTAAATTTTAATTTTATTATATATATTTAATTTTATCACTTCTCGATCATTATTCTTTAATCAATAACTTTTATCTTCTAAAGAACATATTTTTGTTTTAAAGAAACTAAATTCTTAAATAAATACACACATTCTTATTTTGAGAAATAATTTTACACTCTCACTCCCACGTATGTATGTAGTTTCTTTTTTAAAGAAAAACTAAATACATAGTTGTTTAGCTTTATCAAAATGGTAATTTTGAGATTATGAAGCAAAATATTTTTTAAAATTCATATAACTTCTTAAAATATTTTGAATTCTATTATTCAAAATATTTAAGCCTTATAATTATAAGAATTAGACTAGTGATGAAGGTTAAAATAGTATATAATTTTTAGTTTGAATTTAGTTGTCATCATTGTAAAATTTTATATTAAAAAAATATATAAATTTTAATAATTTTAATTTTAAATGGTATTTAAAAAAATTGAATAAGAACACTCTAAATTGATGTATTTGGCATGATATATTTAACTGAATATGCATATTATACTCTTTATTGTTACACATGGATAAATTCCATAAGTAGGAACTAGGAATAATATCAAGTGTCATGTGGAAAAAACAAATAGGTGGGACCATAACTTTTTATTTCCCCCAAAATCCAATTAGGACGATTACAATTTACATACAAGCGGGTAGCCACTTTCTCATTGTTTTTGTTATCGTTATAAAGTCTAAGCATAATATTTATCAGAAGAAATTTAGGTGTCATAGTAAATATTGCAAAATATATTTGGTTTAACTTGTTTTTAAGTTATTAGAACAATTTTTTATCTCTTAAATTTAAAATCAATTTTTTAATATTTATAATTTAAAAAATGGTTCCTCAAGCTTCCGGACATTATTAAAAATGACCAATTGAATTAATTGTATTTAATTATGTTGAATGTGTTTTTTTACTATCACCAATACTAATAGTTGAGTCTCTTTGATAAATTTAATAATATGTGAATTTTGCTTAATAAAATTAATAATAACATTTGACTGAAGTGATTATTTTTTTAATTAAGTCACTAAAAAACAAATTTTAATTTAAAAATTAAAAATAAATTTATTTCATATTTGAAGACTTAAAAATAAATTTAAACTAATATTATTTAAATAAGATCATATGTTTTGAATTGAAAATGCTTTAGCCCAACATGTAAAATCATGACACGTTAAAAACCTCACTTTTAAATTTTAATGCATACAAGACAATCAGATAAAGAAAATCACATGAATAAACAAACAAAAATTATAATAACATACAAATAAAATCAACCATGAATAATAATGCAAACAAAACTTATTACTTGATGTGATTTGTGAATAAGCATATCAAAATCAATTTGCGCGACAACAAAGGCCAATTCATTTTTAAAAAAAAATTAAGAAATAAATAGAACTTGCTTCTTAAAAAATATTCATTTGATAAAAAAATTAAATAAAAAAGTTTAGATAAATATACTCACAATCAATATCGTTTTATAAGAAATTAACGACAAAAAATATATATATTAGTCATTTGTTAAAGAAAAAACATACAACGTACCTCTTTAACTTCGCCTATAAAAAATACAACCTCCATTCCATGAGTAAAACACAAATGCAATAGATAGGGATAGCAAAGTCGAACAAGTAATTGCGAATGATAGGAAAAAGGGAAAACAAAATTGCAATCATGACAATGTCAGCAAGAAAGAAAACTTCGATATTTACAAATGTAGATAATAGACCAAGGAGGCAAACTTTCGTACTTTAGTGATTAAAAAGGAGGGAGACAGCAATTAAATAAAAAAAAAGTAAGATTAAACTAAAAGTACAAAATAAAACAAGTTGAAAATAGGCATCTCATAGTTACATGTGATAATAACAAGAGTTAACGTTCTCCCAAGGTTAATTAAATACCATCGGGTATGAACTATTAAGGTTGATTTATTCGTGATATATATATATATATATATATATATATATATATATATATATATATATATATATATATATATATATATATATTGTATATATATCTAAATATGGTTCATATATTAATCTTATGAGGTTAGTTGTTTATTTTCACTATGATATATGTAATGTAGTAAGTTAATTGTTTAGAGTTTAGTTAACGCTGGAGAGAAAAGTATATAAGAATTATTCTGAGAACGAAATTTCATAAACTCATTCACAAATGAATTATAGAAAGAAGTTATAGAGAGAAAGACTATGGGTCCGTAAGCTTCTTTATCTCTCAAAATTCTCTGTTTGATTATTCTTTTTCTTTAGATCACTAATATCTTCTGTCTTTTCTTTGAATTCAAACTAGAAAGCTTGGTTTTAGTGGATTGAAATTTGCGAGTCGACTGTTCATAAATTCTTCTCCTTCTTCCTCTTCTTAGCTATTATGAGTCAATTTTCAGGTAAGAGAAGTTGGGATTTGGGTTGAAAATGTGGGGCTATTGAATGAATTGAAAGTTAATGTTGGTATATTTGTAAAATTTGCAAATGTGAGGAGGATTTAAAGGGGTTTTGTGTGAAAATGAGAGATTTTGTTGTTCTTAAGACAAAGTTAAAATGTGATGATTTCTTGAGTGATTGTGGGTGCATGTTGTTCTTCTTGGATTTTTTGAGTTGTATGATGTTAATGCTTGAAGTATTTTGGGTTGCATGTCTTGATCACTGCATGGATTAAGGGGATTGGGATATTTGAGTTGTTCATCTGCTGGTATGAATTTTCTAGGTTTGGGACACTGAACGTGAGTTTTCACGCTTAGTGTGACAATTTTGAAATGTTGTTGGAACTTTGAGGCTAAGCGTGAGATTCTACGTGTAGCGTGAGAGTGAGATGTGCCTCTGGAAGGCTGACGCTGAGCGTGGGATTTTGTACTTAGTGTGAGAGTTGAGTTGTACCTCTAGAAGGTTGAGGCTGAGCGTGAGTTTATACGTTGAGTATGAGGACTTAGTTTAATAAAATTATTTTCTAAGTAATTTGGTTGCCTACATGATGGATGAGTAGTATGTTGGAAGCTTGTTGTTTGAGTAGTATTGTGGTTAAATGATGTTAAATAAGTTGTAGAGATGTGGTATGACGAGGAACAATATGTGTTGAACATGTTACGTGTTGTTGGAGTTGTTTATATGTTATATAGTTGGTTCATATATGTATGATATATGATGAAAATTGGTGTTTGATTCATGTGTATGCTTGGTAATGATATATATGAATGTTTAAACATGATTTGGTATATGTAATTTCATATGAGGATGATATTGATCATGATGGTGGATTGACCATGTATGATGTATGATGCATTGTTTCATGTGATGCCTTATGACATGTGTCTAACATAGGACTTGAGGAGAGGGAAAATGTTTTTGAACTAGAAGAGCTCACATTGAGTCTCTTGAGAGTGGTGTTTGGATAGACCACTGATTTGGATGAGAGTGGTGCTTGGATAGGCCACTGATTTGGATGAGAGTGGTGCTTGGATATGCCACTTGTTTTGGGTGAGAGTGGTGCTTGGATAGGCCACTGGTTTGGGTGAGTCTCCTATAAGTCCTTAGCTAGTGTTGGAGTGGGATATGAGGTCATGGGTTATTCTCTTAACCAAGTATTGGGGAAGGTGTTTGGTTCCTTGCAGATAGTCGGTGGGCAAACTCCACAAGTGACTTGGTAATGCATGCCAAGATCGTGGTAAGCCTGTACCCAGTTGTGTTATACTTGACGATGGAACTGAACTTTCAAGTGTGTAAGTGACATCATCCGAGTAAACCCAAGTGGGGATTAATATCCTAGTTTGCTATGATCGAGCCGGCACATTGGGCGTGAAAACGGTTGGGATGGTTTTAGTAGGATGAGATGTCACTTATACTGCTCTGTTATTAGGGAGATCTCCTAGGTGAACGTGTGACGACGCATTAGATGATAGATATGTATTGATATCTTTCATGTGTTGCTTAATTGCATGATTATTATTATGATGAAGAATATGGTGTTTGACTTCATGATTTGGTGACTTGATAATCAAGTAGCATAGATGTTTATTTTTATGCTTGTATGGTTGTTTTGTTGAATTCTAACTTATCCTTTTGTTTCCATGTGGATGGACTGCGATGATCATACTTTGTATGGGAGCAGGACAAAGCTAGCTTGGAGTTATGGTGACCATTGCGAAGGTGTGGGATTTTTTTGGTCTTGATGTCATATTAACATAAGTTGTATTAGTTATAGGACTTGATCAGCACCGTGACATTACCATGGTTTTGGATGGTTGTATATATATTTATACATATTTTCTAGGTGGTTTGTGCGTGTGTTTAAATATATATATATATATATATATATATATATATATATATATATATATATATATATATATATAAACAAAGGTTTTATTTATTTTACTTATATATCCATATATGCATTTTTAATCAATTAATGGTTATCCTGGTCGACTAGTATAATTGCATGATCCATAAAATATAAAGGTCATGACAGGTCGTTACAATATAATTGAACAGTTAAGTGTAAGGTTCATAGCGGATTGTTACAATCCTCAAGACATGTGTTCATAATGAGCTTTGTCTCCAATAGGTATTTTCCACTATATATGGAAGATTGTATTTAGTATTTGACAAGCTTTGAATGAAATAAATGTTTTCTTAAAAAATGAGTTTCTTCTAATCTTATCATTTTTTTTCTTCTAAAAATTAGAAGTATATTGTTCATATTATTAGTCCCCTACATATATGCAAATATGTTCTACACTTCCCTCATGCGTATCATAAAACTTTTGACCTATGATTCAATTTAATGGTCATCTTTTTTCTATGAGAAATATGCTTATTTTGCCCTTAGTGAGACATGATAATGGCATGGAGGACTCAAGTTTGTTTCTAGACGATGTTAAGTATGATATTTGTCATAAAATTAAGAGGCTCCTAACAAGATGGTACCACTTTCACTCACAAATTCACCTATTACATCTAATGACACACTAACACAAACAACTCATTTTGCCACACTAACATCATCACCCCTAGTACAAACTATATAATTATGTTAGACTACCTTAATTTAAAATGTTAGATTATGTTGGACTATTTTTAATTTCATATTTCTTTACATTGTTATTTTCTTAAGTTAAATGTTATTTATACTATTAATTTTAATAATAGGTTCATATTTAAGTTTTAAGATGACATCATATATTTTTTATGTTTAAAATAGTATAAATATGTGAAATAATTTTTAAAAAGTTTATTAATCTAAACTAAAATGATTTATCATTAATGATTTGATTTAGTTCAATTTTTATTTATTTTATTTTTAAATTTCACCCTTCCTAAGTCAAGATAATTAAAATTAATTAGTTAAAATTTTATTTTATCTTAAGGAGACATTTGGTAAGGGAGAAGTTTATTCATAACCAAAAATTATAATTCTTGAAAATTACAAATATTGAAAATCATGATTTATAAAAATAATTAAAATATATTTGGTTACTTATAAAAGTTCTTGAAAATATTTATACATGATTCTCGAAAATTAAAAATTTTCATATTTTGTTACAATAGTATATTCCTAAATTTATAAATATTTTTTACAAAAATATATTTATTAAAATAAACTTATTATATATACATATACTTAAATCTTATTATAAATATGATACTAAGCTATTTTTAAAATTTGAAAACTTATTAAAATTATTTAAATACAAAATTCAATAATAAAAAAAATAAAAAATATTACATTATAATTAAGAAGAATAAAAATATATTATTTTATTCCATTCAAATAAAAAACAAAAATAATAATAAAAATGTTAACAAATATCATTAAAATGTATAAACAAGATAAATTTTAATAATATTATTAAAATTATCAAAATCAAGAAATAATAGAGAAAAAAATAAAGATACGAGAGAGAGAGAGAGGGAGGATGAGTGAGAGTGAGAGACATAGAGAGAAAGAGAAATAAAAAGAAAGAGACTAAGAGAGGAAAAGAGAGGGAGAGTGAGAGTAAGAGAGAAAGAGAAATATAAGAAAAAATATATATTTTTGTTTTCAAAATACCTAATTTTTTTATATTTATAAAATTTTCTCCTTAACTCATAAAAGTTTAATTCTCACTCCTGTTATGTAAATACTTTTGTGGGAAAGTAAGATATTATAAAAAAAAAATTATTTTTTAATTTTTTTAAAATAATTATCAAACATAAAAAAATTAAAATTCTCATTTTAAACTTTTTAAAAATATAAAAACATTTTTCATACCAAACTCCTAAAATTGCAGTAAACCGTTCCATGAATACCATTCTGGTATATTGTTTTAAATCTTAAAACGGGGATAAACCGTTGGTTGTTTCATGCCTTTCACTGTAGAACATATTAAAATTCCTTTTCTTGCTTTATCTTCACGCAGTTCTCAAATTAATAAAAAAATTAGTATCTTAGTTTATAGAATGTATATGAATATAAATAATTTATATTTATATTAAATGATTTACATTATAATATAAAATTATTTTAATTATAGATAATTTTTAAAATAGTAAAGTTTAATTTTAAAAATAAAAAACTAAGTAGTTTTTTTTTACACCTAAAAAAACTAAGTAGTTAAAACATCGAATATTTAAATAAAATAAAGAATAATTTATTTGACATGAGTGATAATGTTTTTTGTTAGATGTTAACTTAAATTAAATTTAAAATTTAAAATATATTTATAAGAAATAAAAAAAAATTGAATGTTGAATGCAAAAATCAGAAGAAAACATATTACTAAATGAAATTGAAAATAACTATTAAAATAAATAATTTATATAAAAGTACTGTATGAAAAGTTAGATTTATAAACATACAGGGGTAAATGATAAATACCATCCATCAATTTTTACGACAAAAATACAAAATAATTCAGTATTTTTTTTTCTCATGGAACTTCTGTTTCCAACAATTATTTTTTCAGAAATTAGTGATGATTTTGGTGTAAAAATTTTCGCAAGCAATGACTCTTCTGTTGATTAAAAAAATATTATATACTAGTCAAGCATGAGTCATGAACGTTTTTTCAACCATTTTTTTTCCTACACCTTTATTTATTTATTTATTTATTATATTACAATAACAACGTGAACTTAGCATCCTACGTAAGTATTATACTACTTTAACTCCACGGACACGGAGTGTAAACATTACTAATTTTAAAGAAATAAAAAAAAACACGCATACGTCGTCGTTCCTGGGTAAGGGTGAGTCCAGTGAGTGTTGGTTTGGTTTGGTGTGCTATCAATATCAACTGCTTCTGGTTCTGGAAATCGATTCACAAGAATCGTTTTTTATTTAATGTAATTGTAGGTCACTCAATCGACGAGAACCCTAATTGTTGAGCCATGGATTCTCAGGTGGCCGTAGCTCTTGCTCTTTCTCTTGTTGGTGGCGCCAGTACTTCTATCGGTACATTTCTCTGCTATGCTCTTTCGCTTTCCATCACTTATTGTCTCATCTCACGCTTTTCAATTTCAATTTACACCATGCTTGTTTGCGAACTCTCAGATTATGTTTTTATTACTTTTTTTTTTCCTGCGCCAAACATGTTGTAGACTGTTTTTGACATTCCCAGAATACTAATTCTTATTTCAATTGGTTATTTATTCATGATAGCTCCAGCTCTTGATGAAAGCTTTTCATCAGTTGTTTATTATCTATTTTTATTTTTATTTTTTTGAATTATATTTCGTTCAGTGTTTATGTGTTTGTAACTGGACTATAACTATAAAATGTCATTGTGAAACAGGTGCACTTTTTGTGATTATTAATCAAGCTCCCAATTTGAAGATGCTTGGGTTGTTACAGGTGGTTTTAGTTGCTTTGGACTTTTTTTTTTTTAATTAGTATTTGGAGAATGCATTGATTCATTTAGAGTCATTCTGCCCCTCTCTTTAGACAAATGTGAAGAAATGTATTCTATTTGTTGGTTTGCTTACTTGACTCTGTTTTTTGAAATTATTTAACTGCATGAAGGGTTTTGCTGCTGGTTTGATGCTTAGCATATCGTTCTTTGATTTGGCTCACAATGCTTTGAACTCACTGGGCTTCTTGAAAGGCAACCTTTGGGTAGGTTCTGCATTTCTGTAATAATAATGTCATCAGACAAATTTTTTTTTTTTTTTTTTCATATTGTCATCTTTCACGTTAGTTCTTGACCAAAATGGAAATCTTCTCATTCATGTAGTTTTTTGCTGGGGTAATATTCTTTGCTGTTGTTGCCAGTTTTATCCCAGAGCCAACACTTACTCCCATTTCTGATGTGAAGGGCAGAAAGGTTGTAATCAACTTGTTCTTGCAAATAACTGCTACATCTGAATTGTTGCTTTTACAAAGTGGCATTGGAGCTGCTATGGATAATATCTACATGTATGAATTTTTGATAGATGTGATGACATGTTTGGAATTAGGAAAATGGGGATGATGGGGGCAAGGATATTATGAAAAAGCATCGCCGGCAAGTTTTATTCAGTGGAATTATTACAGCAGTAGGTATGATTAGCTGGGTATTTTCAAACCTAACATTTTTCTAACAATGTAGTTCTTTTTGGAACAAGAGATTACAAAAATATTAGAGAAATATGAATATTAAATTCTTTTGAATTTTCTGGGAGTTTGGTATTCAAGAGTTAAAAATTCCTTGTTAGTTAAAGAATTGAGCAGCTTCAATTCTCTCTCTTTTGTTTAATATATATATATATATATATATATTTTTTTTTTTTTTATAACTTTTTTGCTGTATCTTTTAGTTCTATTTATTTACTTTTCTTTTTTGTTCATTTTCTAGGCATAAGTTTGCACAATTTTCCAGAAGGAATGGCAGTGTTCCTTGGATCCATGAAGGTACCCATGAACCTATTAATGTGCATATATATCTGCTATTATCATCTATAGACTATAATTATTGAAGCATTGCTTTATATTATATCCACCCTGATATGCTTGTTAATGGCACAACAATTTGATGTCTGTGACATGCTTTTTCAATAGGGCCTTCGTGTTGGCATCAACTTAGCTTTAGCCATTGCTCTGCACAATATACCAGAGGTATAAATTTTCATCTTGTGATGGAACCTGTTACTCTAGATAAATTAATTATATTTGAGTGGTGCAATTAATAATGAAAGAAAACCACTGTTCGTTATAGTCCTTGATGCTTTCCTGTCTCGTGTTATATTTTAATTTTTTATTGTTCAATATTTTGAGTTTGACATTTTTTCTACCCACATTATATTCTGAAAATACACATTTTAGAAATGCTCTATAGGTCATATTGTAATTCTAACAATCTTCTGTTCTCTAGGGTGTTGCTGTTGCACTTCCTGTTTATTTTGCAACACAAAGGTAATAAACTAATAATGACTTTAAGGGCTCCTGTTTGTTATAGTATTTGTAGCACTTGCAGATGACAAATGACTTGTAATATGCACATGAAATGTTGAACTGAACGATGATATGTAAAAGCAGGCAGATTGTGGGAAATATATTCCCAGTGGCTCTGAGTAGGTGATATTGGAATTGTTATCTCTGTTGTTTGTGCTATAAAGGATTGCTGGTGTATATGATCACCATTTTATTACCTGTAGTGGTTGTGGTGTGTGATGGTGACAATGGAAATGATGGCTATTGTGTGAAGCAAAACCCTTAATTTATGGCTACAATGCTATGTAGTATTGTTTTGCCGTGGAAGTTTATTTTTGTTCACTTTTGCTGCACAACAGAAAGAGAGATTAACACTAAAGAAAACAATCTTGAGCCTGCTTATGGATTTGAATGCCATTACCTATACAAATCAAAATTAATGCTTATGAAGACCTAGTTCAGGATGTAATGATGTGTAAATTTGCAAATTTTGATGTACTTGATGTTATTCTCTTGTTATATAATAACTCCTAAAATAATTAGTTAATCTTAGATCTTGATTTTTGTTGTCATGTTAAATGAAGTTGTACAAAACCGCAAATAACTATCATATTGAATTATAACCTTTTTATTCTGGATGTATCCTAGTAAATGGCAGGCATTCAAATTAGCATCACTTTCTGGCTTCGCTGAACCCCTGGGAGTTATAATCGTAGGTATATCATCTGATTTATGTTTCTTTTTGCAATAGAGTTTGCTTTTCTTTTTTAAAAAAACTAAAAGCAAGAACAATCAGTGATGTAGTATTATAATACTGATGAAGAATGACATGCTTCAATATTAGGGTCAGGTAAGGTACACATTGACATAACCCGGTTCAATTGTTTGACCTTACCCATTGAATCTCTATCTCTACTCCAGAGTTAGTTTTTGTGGTTTAAAAATTATGTAGGTTTATTATTTTTTGACACTAAAGATTTCGTAGATATGTGTGACATGTGAATTACCAAGTCAAACTTACCGTGGTGATTTCTTTTCTCTCACTGTAGCCTATCTATTCCCTAGCAGCTTAAGTCCTGAGATTCTGGAAGGTTTACTCGGATCAGGTTTGCAATGATACAGCATCTAATGTCACAATGAGATTTTTGGCATTTATGTTATTACGCAGATTTTTTCTATGATGATTAATTACAGTTGGTGGAGTTATGGCTTTTCTGACCCTTCATGAAATGCTGCCATTGGCTTTTGATTATGCCGGACAGAAGCAATCTGTTAAGGCTGTCTTTTTGGGGATGGCTTTCATGTCTGCAAGGTGAGAATCTTGCTGCTAATGAAATAGTTTTTTAAGAGCTGATTATGCAGTTTCATTTTTTATTGCTTCTTTGGTAAGGTATTTAATGCATTTGAGCGTCCTCTTTCAAGTCTCTATATGTAAATTAACATGCATGTTAACTAGCAACTAGTAAATAAATATTGCCTGCTGCAAAGAGAGGAAACAAGAGTGTTATTATGGAGACAGCAAGTGCGGATAATTGTATGGGTCTGCTCATTTATCCAAGATTCAATAATGATATCAACTTATTCAGGCATAAGATTTGTGGCATTTTAGTATTTTTTCTGTCACACTTTTGCTGGTAAGTTCTCATCTCATTAATATTTCTGGATGTGCAGCCTTTATTTTCTAAGTATCAGCTTACCGGAGGAGTTAAGCTTGTAGGTGGGGACAAGTTATTTTTTCTTCTCTGAATGTCTTGAAATCCACATGCTCAATTGTGAAGTGTCTCCTGATTCTATCATCCGTCGCAGAAATGTTCCCTCAGAAGGGGTCTCATAGAGTATCCAATGACAATAATGTACAGCCATCTGTTAAGGATAGCAATCAATGTAGAGGGATGCATTCCACCTATGATTGTGGTTTCCCCTATAGACTAATGATGTACAAAAAAAATTGAAAGAATAAGAGTATGCCGCCTTTAATTCTTTAACCGACCCTCCTTGTATACTGTATCATCAACCAAGATTGGACTTAAATTGCAGAATCGGTTGATAATGTGTTGGGCTATAAGAAACATTCACATAACATAAATACCTCTGGTAGTGAAAAGGTTCCTCACGGGTCATGATGCGAGCAATCTTCCTTTATAAACAATTGGGTACTCCACTAGGCACAGGGAGACATCGAATTTTTTACTTGTATTCTTCAGGATTCAGTTGCCCAATTTGTATGGGCCTATGGGGTAATCGGACCATTTGCCTGCTTTGATAATCAGCTTTGTTCTCAGTTCATTTTTTACGTTTAACCAAAAAAGAAAAGTGTTTTCACCCCACCTTATATAATATATATGCAACTAGCAATAACCCTCATGCATCGGCACGGGTGTAGAATTTTTTTTATTTCTTATTTTTTTACTTAGCAGGTTATATGAACCAAGGAATTGAGAAGAGATTCATCTGACAGCAACTCAAGTATTCACGCATTTTTCTTATGATTTTAAAAGATTTAGTTTATATCTATAAAACAAACAAACTACTAATCTAAACATTCAATCTTTGAATGAACTATATTTTATTTTATTTATCATTAACTTTCCGTAATGAATTTTTAAGAAAATGTCTGGCAACTTTTCAAAAAATAGTTATATTTATCCCTTCATAACCGAATCCATTGTCAATTCATGCGTTTAATAATAGTTATTTCTTTTTCAACATATTAAATTATATTGCGGCCAAAATATAAAATAGACTGTTTCATTCAATTGCCAAATTTCTATGAATTGCAAAAGTGTTATCAATTAAAAATATTGCATGTTTGGGTATTGGTTGTTAAAATGATAATTCAGAAAAATTGATTTCATAATGGATAACAGTCAAAACTAACATCATTTTAATTATAATAACAATTTCGTATGCGGACATATAAGATTTCAATATGATTATTTATTTATTTATTTATTTTAGTTAATGACCAACTTGAAATTGATATATGTAACAAAGTTGGAACTACTATTTAAGTTAATAAGATTGCAGAAGTCAATAAACTTGTAGGGATATTGAAGGTTGTGACTTGTGAGCATTGAGCGGATACTACGACATGGATAGTTCAGCAACGAAATTAACAAAAAAATTGCAATCAAGGTTATGCATAAATGTTTTGTGTTGTGTTACTGGAAAACAGTCAAATATGGATCATATAAAATTTTTTATGAAGTTGTTAATTCTGATAACAATATAGAAGGATTTTGCTAGATTGTTAATTAGTAAGACTTTCATTAAAGTTGTGAGATGTTGAAATATTTTTAAATGAAATACTTATATTGAGTCTATGATACAACTATTGTTAAGTAGACTTAATATAGGGCATTGAACAAGTGTTGCGCTAAATTTTTTTGAAATAATACTTGGAACATCATTTATCCTTCATATAAGGTAATTTGTAATTAGTAATTTTACATGAATTATGTATCATGTCGTAACAATTGCCTTAGCCAATTTGGGGTACATAGTTGGATCAAGAAGTTCATTTGAGATTATTTTATTAGTTTATTTTCACCATCTAATCACAATAATATATGAGTACATGTAAGTCCTCTTTTTGGAACTCTAAAATATATATTCCTATTTAATAAAATACATATCATGATAAAAAAAATATTTAAAATGAAAAATATATAAAATTATTAACATAACCACATATTTGCATGCATTAACTTTACCAAATATATATATATATATATATATATATATATATATATATATATTTTTTTTTTAAGTCTGATGTCAATTTATTTAACTTTAAATTGAAAACTCTACACACAATATCAAATTTATCTAATCCTAATAAACCTTTTTCAGTAACAAAAGTATGTTTCTCACTCCAATTTTTATTATATGTAATAGTTATTATCTAATGCTAATAAACCTTTTTAAGTAATAAAAGTATGTTTCTCACTCCAATGTAATAGTTATGAAAAGATTGAGATACTCATATTTTTTACATATTACCATGACATCTCGATAATTATTAAATATGTATTTTATATCACCCATAAAAGATGATGATAATATTAATTACTAGTTTGTCAATGGAAGAAGAATCCATTTCCCCCCTTGCAACTGTTTCTGGCATCCTGCAAGCCATCAGACCATTTGCCTGCTTTGATAATCAGCTTGGTTCTCAGTTCACTTTTTACGTTTATTACCCAAAAAAGAAAAAGAAAAGTTCTTTCACCCCTTATGTATACAATTGAATCTTGTGTAAGGTACTCAATATGTTTTTCCTTCTGCATGTTATATAGGGGAGACGATATCACTGTTTTAAGATACTTGAATTTTCTTCTCTGATATAATATCACCAATACTATTTGCCTCTAAATAGATTTGAGCATGTAAAACTCAAAGAATAAAAATTTCTTGCTGATGCCAATAGCCACCAATTATAATTTTCTACTATATTGCAAGATATAATACAAAGTTGGTAAATACAAGTGTCTTCTAAAAAAAGGTAAATAAAAGTGTGTAACTTAATTAAATAATTACTAACATCGAACAGAAATTAAGAGAATAAATAAGTTTTGTGTGTGCGTGTGATAGACAATAAAGAAAATTATTACCTAAGATGATAGCAAAAAAGAATATATCTCATGCAAATGTTATTTTTTTGAGAAATTCTAAAACTTTCTATAAAAATTTAAGTGTTTATAAACGAATGAACTAATTATATCATAACCTTATAAAGATGTTTATAAAATTTTTATTCATGAACAGTAAATAATTATAAATGTCTACGATGATATTCATAACATATTTTTCATATTTAAAGTGAAATTAATTAATATAATATATAAAACAAAAATACTAGATACGAAGATCAGCTTCAGATGACAGGTCTAATATTTTATTATGGAATAACACTCACATGCCAACAGAACAGAAGCATAATCTATATATTTATATGTTGGATGTTTTTAAATGTTATAAATTATAACTTATTCTTAAGAATTTTGTCCCAACCCTTATAAACAGCCAAATATGGTCAGTTTTCACTATTGCACTTAGCTTTTATCTTTTGAAATCTCATAACTCTATTACATCCAAGACAAATGCACCGACGACTTGAATTTCATAACAAATATTGACCGTATGAAGTTCTTAATTAAATTCTCAAACACGTACAAGTTGTTTGGGTAATATACGAATCTGAACTAAAAGATTAATCTTTTTGATTATTAGTTCTATGGCATAAATAGAGTGTTTAGGTTAGTTTATATACTTTATTTTGATTAGATTTATTGTTTTATGTTAGCTTATAAATTATAATTTCAGTTATTTTACAGCTTATAGTTGGTTGTTTATTTTCTTAGCATATTTATTCTTAATGTTTTAATACACTTTCACGCTTTATTTTGTTTACTACTTTATTAGGATAATAGAATAATGTAATTAAAGTATTTAAACTGTTTTTTTATTGTTATAATATTTTGGTTATTTTTAATACAAAGGTGTATTAATTTTTTAATATTCTTAAACACTTCACACTGTTTTTGGTATTCAATTTAATATTTTAATTCAAAATGTATTCACACATTCTCTAAATCTCTAAATATGAAATTTCGTGGAATACTCGAATCGTAATAGGTATGTTGATAAACAATTTTTTACTCAAAAGAAAAAAGAAAATAATGTATAACTTATTAATGGAAAATTAAAAAATACAATGTCAAAATATTGATTATTACAATTCAAAATTAGCAATATGAGTAAAGGAGTAAAGATAAATTATTTAATCATTATTCTATTTTTAAAATATTTTAACTTAATTATCATATTATACTATATATTTACTTTAGTTATATTACATTCTTCACTTCAATTTTTAGTGAGATATATTTATCTTTTCAACAAAAAAAAAAAAGAATTCAAAATTTGTGAAGAAACTAAAATTATAATTGCGTAAAAAGATATTCTTCTATGAAAAAAAAATTTGACCCTACCCAACACTCGTTAAACTAGCTTATTAATTTCTAGCATTTAACTAATATTTTTTCAACTTTCAATTAACTTTCAATTTTCAACTAATTAGTTATTCTTGTCAAAACACTTACAGTCTGGCAATTTCTTCAAGCAATTAAGAGTTTGAAATTAAATTCTACTCTGTTGTTAGCTTTTTCAATAATAATAATAATAATAATATATACTTAAATTTTGACTTATAAACTTGTTTAATTTTTTTGCATGAAAGGCAAAACATATGTTTAAACTACATTAGTTGTATGCATATATAAAGTAGCATAGGAGCAAACACCCTCGGATGAAACGTCATTTTACCCTTAAATAAATTTGTATTCTTTATAGACGTGCTTTCATTGATCCGATTGATTTATCAAGGGGACAAAATTGCCCCACACGGACAGAAAATCGAGCATAACGCATTTTTCTCCGAGTATTGATGTTGTCTTCTCCCTATCTATCGCACTGTAATAATGACACCGATAACTTAACAGTAATCTTGCTTATACACATATATAAAAGCTTACACTGTAATCTCCATGCCCTACATGCCCCATTGCCCCATATATATTGCTGCTAGCTACATGGTTGCCTTTGGATACAATATGTACAACATCAACTTTATTCCATGGGTTTGATTTTGTAATGGTCCCCAAAATCCTAATATTCTCTACGATCTCAACCATTGGAGAAGGTTGCAGTAAAAAAGGAAAATCCAAAATCTATCTATATATATAATTCTGTTTGACCTGAGTACAACTATTATAAATAATAATTTTTTTTTAAATATTTGATATAACTATATATAATTTTTACTAAACATTATAGACAGTGCACATTTTTTTTTAAATATTTAACATAATTATATATTTAAATATTAATTAAACTGAAAGAATTTCATACTTGTCCTTTCATTTGTTATTTTGAAGGATGAATATTGCATCTGGATATTGATGATTTTTTGTTGTGCAACCAGTTTGTATTATGCGGCAAAGTTGATTTTATTTGATGGATGGAATAGAGGAAGGTGTAAACGTCTCAAAGGTTACATCACATCATTCTTTGTTAAGATGACAAGTTTGTGCTCATTGGGGATGTTGTGACAGATTGACGTTACACTGGACACCATGGATAACAAGAAAAGAATCACATAATTAGTTATCGTTTTCGTCACCCTAGCCTTTTTACTGTAATAATAATTATTGGAAAGTTAAATGGCGATCGATGGAGTTGAACTAGAATTACAAACTCTGGTAAGTGATAACAGTGGTAGTATGCGAATACTCTTTGATCTCGAAGTTGAACTGAAAAAAGATAGAAGGAAAGTGAATTTACTCAACAAAAGGAGAAAAAAAAAGCGAAAGGGTGTTGGAGAGAGAGAGAGATGGAGACAGGGAACGTGGAGTCCCGTTTTTGTTGGTTGGTTTTATGAGGGAAATAGCCTCAAGTGTGAAGCCACGCTACAATTCAAACACTGAATGTGTTGTACTTTGAAATGACATTTCAAGAACTTCTGTTCTGACCCTCACAACTCAGATCTGAACCCACAAAGCTGCCATCAAGATCCAATGCATCCCTTCCAACCTTGAATTCCCAATATTAAATGTATAAATGCTTCTGCATGTTATGATTGCACTCCTAGCCAGTTTGATCCTTTTTATTTATTTGTTTTTTTTCATTTTAATGTTAAATATACGATGGAGTAACATATTCTTAATTTAATCATCAGTACATTTAGTCTTTATACATGAAATTAATTTATGTATGAAATCATATGTTTGAACATCATTGTATATCATATAAAAAAAACTTATATAAAAACTAAATTAAAAATGTATTAAAAATTAATTATCAAAATAATAGAGACTAAATCAATAACATTTAAACGCATAAGAACCGATGCTATAAATTTTTTATGCGGAGAGACCAAATTGATAACCAACAATATATTCATTAATTATATACTTATCCGCTTTAAAAGATGTGAAAAGAAAAACAGCTAGCCATTTTGGTTCAGAAGCTAATGATTTACATGGAAATCATTATGGTGAGTCTAAACATAGTATTGATCGGTCCATCATGGTGGACATAACAAAAGGGAAATAGTAGCATCATACGAGTCATAAAGCTGAGCAATGACAGGCTCAAAAGCTTCCCCCAACAGCATTTGCACTTGTATATAGCTTGCTTGCTAGTGATCAATATTCCCTTTTCGTTTTTGAAACAATTAAAGTTTGCTGCGCACCTTCGTTTCTGTAATTATAAACGTAGTACCCGTAACGTGGTTATGTTAGTCTTGACATACTTTAGCTTACACGAGCAACAATTTGTTTTAAGTTGAGAAGAATTAAATTTAGTTGCAATGTTTTTCTTTTTAATTAAAATTTCTATCGTTAATCTATACAAAAAATTAGATCATTGTAAAATTATAATTTTAACTGAAAAACTAACACCCAAATTACATAAACTATATTACATCAAAATTTTATTCAAATTTAAACGTGCACGCGAGTTTCTTTGAACATCGTTGCCATTACCACTATAGTCTGCCCTAATTAATAATGACTCGACTAGTGTCTTATATTAGGAAAAAGTGAGCGAGTACAAAGCTAAGACCGGTGTTGCTTGTATGATGTATCTGCACACCTTTCTAAGTTAATGATGATTCTTACGGTGTTGATCATTTGAAAATCCTAGCGAACAATATTGAAATATTGACATGTATGTATATGGTAAATATATCCTTTTACGTAAACAAAAGAATACATTTAACTTTTGTATTAATCTCACTTTTGATAAATATTAAAAATAAAATTGAGGTGGAATTTTATTTAATGTTTATTAGAAAGAGAAATTAACACGACCTTGTTTTTGTGCGATGTTTACAAGAGAGAGGAAAGGAGAGGAGAAACCAAAGCCCAAATGAGAAAAGGAATCAAAATTAACATGAAATTTTAACATGACCTTGTTAGAGAGAGAGAGAGAGAGCGAAACCAAAACCAGAATATGCAAAACCAAGACACAGTTGAGAAAATCAATAAAGGAGAAAAAGAAAGAGGGGGAGTGGAGAACTCGTTAATTAGTGATGGTAGTCTTAGTCAACAATATAATTAGTTCAAAAGATGAGAATCGTCAATCAGCATGTCTTCATAGTTGAAAAACACACATCAACTATGACTAGAAATTAAAGATTCATTCTCTTGCTCAATTTCAGACCCCGCTTCATCATCTTGATCAAGACAATGATCGATTCCACAAGCTCTATGTCCATTCCCAAATGCTTTAATATGATCCTTAAGGGATCTCTTGTGCTTAAAATCAGATCCACAAGAGCAATACCAAAGCTTCCCACAGTTCTTCTCGTGAGTTCTCCAGTCACCTCTCACAGCAAAGGCTTTGCAACATTTTCTACACATGAAGGGCTTGATTCCATGCTTTCTCTTGTAATGTGTTTGAAGGGTCCTAAAATCTTTGAGTGGCTTTGCTCTTGGATGGTCAATGTTGTTCTTGCATCCAGGTGCACAACAATAGCAAGGGAGTCTAAGCATTGCTGTTGGCTGTGTTCCTCTTAGAGACTCAGGCCCCTTCCTATATTGAGATCCATGCCCCCACATATGCATCTGTAGGTATTTAATTTGGAATGGAACAATATCATTCAAGAGCAAATAGTTAGTTGAAAAAGGATGTGGGGGAAGAATATTAATGAATTAAAGTCACTCACAAGTTAAAAAAACTCTGGCTCTATCGATAAGGTCCAAAAACCTCACTGTGAAACCTCATTCCCTACAAACTCTACCTTTGTTGCATTGCATGTAACTTTGTTAAGACTACAAATTATTTTTTCCAAGCTGGCGGCCAAGGTTTTGAGTCAGAAAGGCTAAGAGGATATGTATATAATCAAGGAGCCACGTCTTTTTCCACATGTTTCAATCCTTCTTAGTCACCTATGGTCTAGGACTAAAGAAAAAGGTGACAATGTAGGGCATCTTAATAAAGTAGTAGCAAGGAAGCCCAACAAGGGAATATTGGACAGCTATTTTTGTGTTTACGTTTATGGAGATGAAAAAGATAAATAAAATTCACTCCTTGCGTGTTGTACTAGAGTTTTTGATAAAAATAATTATTGATGATGTTTCACTTTATGTCTCCTCGATCATGTTGGTGTTAACATTGTTCCAGCACACTAGCTTAAGATTTAATAAGCCCTAGAGATAAATAGTCACCCCCTGCTGCTTTCTACCAATACTAGTTAATTAACAATTTGAAGATCCAAAAATGTAGACTTAAATATACTGATCTCTAATTGGCCTGGTAATTAATTTTCCATTTTTTTTATCTCTTCAACTACAAAAGGGGTGTGGTAAAACAGTTAAAATCAGCTTAATTAAGATAAAAATAAAGGACATGCAATAGTTTTAACAAAAACCCTAATTAAATTACACACTTACACAAGTGCCCGTACTATCATGAATTGGAGACAAGATTATAGGTGGAAAATTAAAGTGATGCTATATAAAAGAAGAGTATACAAGTGTGTGTATAGTTACAGGATATAGAAATGGACATTTTCTTTTTTCAGAAAATTTCCACAAAAGTAAGATCTGGGAAAGTAGGAGGTAGGATAGTAGGAGGGGGAAAAAAGGGTAAAAGAAAGACATTCTTTTTCTTTCTTTGATTCTTTCTACCACCCATATACTCTCAATTAATGTTTTCATCATTTTAAATCTATACCTGCATGTTGTTGTATCTGTTGAACGTCTTGAAACAAAGGGGGCATGAAAACTGTGTTGGACCGATCAGAATTTGAGCTGGGGTAGGGATCCAATACTGACCCTTGTTAATTCTACCAGGCGAATACTCAGAAGCAACCGTGGCTTTTTCTTCTTTGTCTGAAATCTCAGTGGAGTATAAATTTGAAGTTAAATCAGCTGAAGTAGTGCTTGGAAGCCCTAAGTGCAAAGCCACCGTCACAGTGTCATCATCCATAGAGTTATCATTAGATGACATGATGCTTAGTTCTTTCTCCTTCATGTTGTTGTTCACTTTCATGGCACTAAATGAAGATTCAAGATCTTCACCTCTTGGAGGGCTTAGGTTAAGGAGAGGAAGGGCTTCTTTTGGAGGGTGAGAGGAGGGAGAAGATTGGTGTTGAGTGAAAGAGATGCCACTTGTGAAGCTATGATGATGATAAGTTGTGGAAGGAAAATAGCAGGGTGATGAAGAAGAAGAGAAAAGGCATGGAGAATTGAGGTCAAACCAAGCATTGAAGTCATTGGAGCAGTAGGGATGAGTCATGATGAGAGGTGGGAAAGGAAGGGATATATGATACACTATATCGTGTAGAAAGGATTAGGTTATTATAGAGAAGAAATATAAAGGGAAGGGTAGTGGAGAGAGAGAGAGAGAGATAAAGGTAAGCAAAAGATAAGTTTGAGATTTTAAGAAATAACCATAATTGAAGAGTCAGGATGAAGAGTTAAAAGAGGCGTAGAAATCCAATGTGGGTAAAGCAGACTCAATAAAGTAAAAAAAAATTAAAAAAGGAGACAAGAAATCACTTGTGAAGTGTGACTTAACAAAAGGGAAAATAAATATATAAAAGAGGTACTGAGAGTGGGAAAAAGTCAGGTCGTGGATGGATGATGAGATTATCTTGGGACTTGAAAGAACGTTTGTAAGAACAGTGTGGAAAAAAAGGTGGATCAGATTTTACATATAATAATAATACTCTTGATAAAATAAACTTAGTCACAACTCTACCTACCATTGTGGTAGGAAATGTAAGACCAAATACAAAGTCAGTCAACGAAGTTGAAACCTCGAAGACTATTTGTTATCTCGTTACTACAATAAATCCTGTTCCCGTTTCACACACGATATACAGACAGAATTCAGAAACTACCTTGTAGCAATGTTGCCCCATCTTTAATACCGTACTGTCTTATAATATCACCTTTTTCACTTAATAATACTTTACTAATTTTCGAATCAGGCCAAATCTAATTAAGCAAGTGTGAAATTTAACATAATAAAGGCATCAATCATTTCAAACTGTCGAATCATCAACAAAATGAATAACAAGGGTGATTTTAATATCTCCAAACGTGGTGGACGCTTCATGCGACAGAGAAAGTTTCAGTAAACAACAACGACGACATATGTAATAAGAAGTAAAACATGCAAATACATGTACACACATTTCAACGCTTAAGTAAGTGAGTATAGACAATTTATAAAAATAACCAAAACTTTTACATAGAGACATAAAATGTCTTATATAACAGTAAGTAAACAGTTATCATGAGTTATGACTACGTGACCGACCCAGAAGGGGTTACGGCATTTGGATATTACTCTGATAAATGTAAAGTAGCTTAAGGGTTTAAACATATATATCCTTGGGAGTACAAGTACTAATATTTGTACAACTACAAGTTATATATAATTAATAATGAACAAGTTGGTAAGGTTGTTTAGTTTAATTGTTCCTAGGGAATTAAGAGTAGCGAATGTGTTTGTTTGACACCCTTAGGTAGTGTTCCTCGGGAAGCAAATAGTTAACACTTAAACCAGCAAGTGCTTTGGGGTGCACGCTCTGGTCGGGTCTTAGGAGCAGAGACTCAGTCCGTGTCTCCGCTACTGCTTTCACTTGTTCCTGTTGCATGCAAACCTCACTGTTCGATCTACCCTCTCTTTCTCTTCTGCTCAGTGAGGGACATTTTAGAATTGAGGGAAGGAAGAAAGAACCACCCACCAACATTTACATTTTTAGTCAACAAAAACACTTGTACATAAATACTGTTAATAGTTAACTGCAATCACTGACCACCGTTGCCACCCACATGATCAACACCCTTTTGGTACCTGTTTCTTCGATCACTCTTCAATTCTTGCATAGTTTTAATAATTTCGCAGACCCTGTGTGTCTCTTTGTCCACGCATTAATTCAAAAGTATTATGGTTTAGGGGGAATGACAATTTTGGCCTACAACTCGTGTTTAATTACTCTATCATATGTATCTAACTTTATTTTCAAAAATATATCTATAGTTTATATTTCTTTGCATAAAGTAACCATGATTTTTCCACGCAAGAAAAGCAACCAAGTAGGATTATTGTTAGCTAAAGTTAACGTACCGACTAAAATCGTTACAATTCTGAACTGTACAGGAATCTCAGTGAATCTAAGTATGTAACTTTACCAACAAAAGGTTCACCAAAAAGAAAGGGGAAATAATTATGACAATAAGTCAATATGGTGAAATTTAAAAGGCCAAATATTGATTTTAGAGGTGAATTACGGTTGGAGGATTGACATGATCTCTTAAATATAAATATCCATTTAAGGAAAAAAATTTATAACTAGCTAGGCCTAGCTAGGAATGAAATCGTTCATTTTTTTTCCTTTTAAGCGTCTTTTGTTTTTCTACTTTCAAGTTAATACATGGAACTCTATTTTATTCGATGGTTAACTTTTAGCAATGATCTCTTCCTTCTCATCTTTTGCTTGTCTATTCCTAGTTTCTTAGGAATGTCGCAGTTATATATCCCTCTAGTTCCTTTGCTTTAACAAGCTCGGTCCTCTCTCTCTCTCTCTCTCTCTAAATTCATCATTGTAGGTCTTGATCTTTTGATGTGTTTTTTTTTCCTAGATGGATCTTCTTTCTGGAGTGAGTAAAGGCTATAGTACTAATGTGGTAATTGATCTGATCGTTGCAGCGCATACTTTGATAGCCACCAATACTGTGTAGATAACCAGTGTCCAAGATGATGAGGAACTAGGTACTAGCTAGAGCCTCAAAATTGGTCAGACATATAAAAAAATAAACTATCCTTAAAATGCATATCATTTTCTCAGTGAAGGAGCACATTTCAGAATTATTAAGTGCATTATTTTGGAATTATATATTAGTTTAGAATTTTTTTTCTTCTCTTATTTGACATAACTTTCATTTTTTTAGGATTTTATCTTAGTAAATTAAACGTTCTTAGGAAATTATTATCATTTTAACATTTCCTATTTAATCTGGCCAGATTAGGATTCCATATGTTAGAAATTAGCATTTAAATAATCATAAATTGTGTAAATTTTTTTTCATTATCTTTAGATTATAACATATCTTTTAGATGCCTTATGGCATTCACATTTTTCTGTATATTAACACGATATTTCTTTCCTTTTATTTAATTAGTTGAGAGAATATCGAGAAGTCAATCAAAGGGGTACCTCAAAGGTGAGTGTAATAGTATATATGTTCATCCATGGAGTTAATTAACAGAAATGGACATTATGTAGATCTAACAGAGATGCCTAGGCCATATGGGTCATTGTGTTTGGCATATAGTAGTTAATGGCGCAGAAAGTTGCAAGGTTGAGTTTTGTGAATAATGCATGATGGACAAAGACAATGTGGGGCTTGTCATTATCATTGTTCTTGTCTACAAAAAATTGTAATTTGGGCTTATGTTATCCACCTCATACAAAGGAGTTTGACTGGTGACTATCCCAGCTTTCTGGTTTTTATTAAGGTGCATGTGTTATTCAATCAGTTAAGGAAATATATAGCAGGTTAGCTGAAAATCAATCCGATCTATGTTAAGGAAGCGGACTGAAAAAATAGTGACATTAATATAATTTAGCTCATTATCTACTATCTAGAGACCACTTTTTATTTATTTATTTATTATTATTATTTTTTTATAGATGAAGTTTTAAGATGAAATCATGGGGTCTCAGATTAAGGTAAAAAAATGTTTTTCTTTAAAATATACTAGTATTTTAGTAGAGCACTGCAATCAACCTAGCAGTGGAAAAAGAATTGAGGGTAATATGCATAGAATTTCATATTCTAATTTTAATGCCGTCATTATAATTCTTAAAAATAAAAAAATATTAGTATTAGTTAATGCAACAATACATGAATTTTTTTATTAAACATAATTTATATTGTGATATAATTTTATTTTTAATGAATGATAATTTCTTTTAAAAATATTAAAATTTAATTTAAAAATATGTTTGGCCAACAAAAATCACGTCTCACTAACACAAATTAGTCATTAATTATCAATTTTAAGATATTACGTAGATCATATTCATAGACAAAAAAAAAAAATAAAGATAATATATTAAGAAATTTTTTTAAAAACATTCTTGTTAAATAATCATCTTTAAAAACTCTTTCATTTAAGATGAATATTTTAACTTTTTACAAAGAAAAAATACTTATTAAAAAATTACATTTTTCTTATTCTAAGATAAGTAGAGGCTCAAACTTGTGACTTGTTTGTATGCAAAATTTATTTTATTTTACTCTATCAATGCTTCGGAATGTTTAGAGACAGGATTTTAATATTTCAGTTTATGTCTATCCTAATTGATTATGCAGTAGAGTATGCTCTTCTTGAGGGGAGCTAGTTGGAATTTTAATCCGTACTTAGCATAAAATAATATATCATAGGCATATACACCATAGAATATTAATAATACACCGAAATTCCTAGAATTTATAACATTTTGACTATAATTAGAATAAATATGTAGATTCATAAGATCACCAATCATTTTGATGCTAAAGACTTGTAGAAATTAAAGTCATGTAGAAATTAAAGTCATGAACAAATAAGTGGTGGTTGTATTCCTTAATCCAAATCTTTTGATTTCTTAATAGAATCTTTGTATTTCTTCATACGGGAGAAGAGAGACAATTGTACGATTTAGACTTCAGTATATTGATACCGTAACCATAGTTCCTTATTTATTGACTTTATTGGATTTCTTATTATGTTTGAGTCAATAAAGAATATCCACACATTTGGTGCTCATCACATCTCACTTAATTAACTTGGTTATTTAAAATATAACCCACTAAATATTAATAATTAACACAATTTTTTTTAATTCTATCAAACTCACTTGATTACTTAAAATATAATTCATAGATACATCCGACTATTAAAATTCTATTTTTTTTTTAAATATATAAACTCAAAGAGATTCTTTAACATTAGAGGTAAAATTTCTCTTGTAAGCCTTGGTTGATTCTTAGTTTAACAACTAAAATTTTGGGCCAAATTAGACATTATTAAGTTTCAACTAATCAATAAACAATAATGTTTAATTTGAATTTTTAGTATGTCGTTGGCTCCTTACCTGATATACTTTGTGTCTTTAACAGTTATACAGAAGGTTACATTTTTTATATATATATATATTTTTTTTTCCATTTTATCTTTATCCATAAAGAGTTACTATTGCATAATCGAATGGACTAAAAAGTTCGAAAAAAAATAGAGATTAAATCAGTTATTTAAAAATATATTCTCTTTATTAATAATTATACATATACTATATATTTTGAAGCATTAAAAAGAATAAATCCACAAAAATATAAATAACTAATAGAATTACCATTGGATTATTGTTTTTGCAGCTAAAAGAATATATAAATTTTCAACAGAGCGTAGCTAATAGCATTGGGACTTTCACTTTTCCTAAAAATAACACCCCCCCTTTCCAAAAAAATAAATAAATAAAAATTTGAGGACTAAATATGTATACAATAAGCTTGAGATTTTGGATTAAGAAATGGAGTAAGATCATTTTAGAGTTTCCGTCAATCACCAAACAAGATATACAAGTACCGTTCAATTTACTTCGTTTTTTGTCAGTTGCAAGCTGCAATTTTTCTTCTTTCCGGTTAGAAGTTACAAGTTAATGTCATGTACAGTGCATTAGAGGCTAGCAAATATAAGTTGAACTGGTTAAGCAACTCTTCGTACATAACATAATTCAAAGAACGGGCCAGATTGATAAAAATTATCCTTTTTCTTCTCATAAAGTGGACACGTAAGCTGTCCCGTACGACAGGAGCTAGGATAAGTGACATTTGCGACTAATTAAAGAGTAATTTGTATGACTGTGTGTTATTTAGGAGTAAAATTTGTAAAAGTTTGGTAGAGTTATGATATTTTGTTTTAATTTGTCGTGTCTGATAATTCATGATGACTTTCCTCTTTAATTATTGATTATTCACTCTTCTAATCTTAAATTTGTAGGGTTCTTTGGAAGGTTAAAACTTGACACCCAAAGATAATTTAATTTAATGCAAAAGCTCATAATTTATATGACCCATGTTATAAAATAAAAGAACACAACTTTCATAATTATTTTAAAATAAAATTCAAACATAATACAATATAAATATTAACAAGAAAAATTAATATAAAAGGACAGAAAAGTTTTTCACACGACACCGACTCTGACGAGTAAAACCTTTTAACATTTTCCAAGTCATTTTAACTATTGCCATTTACTGGCTTGTCGCTGTCTTGGGCTTACCACATTGTCGGATTGGGTCTTTAAGCATGACACTGATACCACATTTTCCAGGTCATTCACATTGTCTTTTGTTTGTCGGTGTTTGCCATCAATCCATTTCCTTTCGATTTCCAAACATGTTAATCCCCTCTCATATCTTCCAACCCTTAATTCAATCAATACGCATTTTATGAACGATTTTTCTATTAACTCTTATAAAAAGAAATAGAATTTTTAACTATTAAATTTATCAAAATTCTTTATTAAAAGTTATTTATTAATTTCTTAGATACTGCTTTTAAAGTAATTTCCAACAAAACCAATTTATTAATAATTAATGTCATAATAAAATGTGATTTTAGGTGGAACGTTTAATATATACATGAAGGCGTAATTCATGTGATTCTTGTTAGTTCCATCGACAAAATTCAGAAAACCTTGTTAATATTCCACAATATTCTAAAAGTTTAAAACCCATTGGATGCTTGGTAATTGATAAAGCATGATTCTATATAGATGATGCATTTTGTCTCCTCAACTGCGAAAATTCACAGATTATAATAATTTTTATACGAATCATGAACTAAGTCCATAGAGCAAGAAATTCCTCCTCAAATCGGCCACCATCTATTAATGACTCGTCAAATCAAGTCTGTCTGAACGAGTTGAACTTATTATTTTACCGCAACACATGAAATAAACAATCCTATGTAAGATTTTCAAATGACAGAATGATTCAGGTAGGCATAGAAACAAACCAAAAACATGGAACCTATACGTAGGGGCCGTATCAAAATCAGTGGGGTTTAGTTTCTTGGTGTCTATCTCTCCCTATCATGTGAAAACCCACAAGAGAGATCCATTCCCCACTAACTGGTAACAACACATCCTGTTAAAATCTCTCAATGAGAGGAAGAAGAAAACAAAAATGAGCCATCTCATTCTAATACTCTCTCCGATTTTTTTTTTCATAGTCGTTTTGTCAGTATTTTTTTTTTAATTATCATTTTTTTAAAATCAATAATTTATTAATTTTTTTTTTATTTTCACCTTTAATAATTAATGTATGTTTACTGAATAATATGTCTATTTATTTTTTAATGTATATATTTCTTCTCTAACCACCTAAAGGGTATAACAAGAAAATAGATAATAAATACTTTAAAAAAGTTAAAATATTAATTATTTTCTTAATTCTTGTGCATAATTTTAAATGACAATGAAAAAAAGAGGGAGTAGCTATTAGAAACATTTATAGAGAGGATCGAGGCATTTGAGTAATTTTTGTTTTTTGAAAAATAATATACAAATTTCCCGAATAAGGAAAGGTATGCGAGCTAAAGGGAAAGAGGGAGGATTATTTACAACGATCAAGAAGCACCTAGTACGAATTGTCTCCCGATGTTAGTTTCTATGCCCCACTCCGAAATGAAACCTCCTCTCTTTCTTGTCGTTAAAGGCATATTCAAGACGCAAAGGACCCAAAGGTGATTCCACACGGATGCCAAACCCGTAGCCATATCCGCTGCCAGGCTTCTTCCTTGCTCCAGCAGGGTCACCTAGTAAAAACCAAAAACACCATTCAATATGTGCCTCATTAAGGACAGTATGAACAATATCAGCAAACTTCAAGAAAAATGTCATTTTCTTAAACTAACTATATCTCAGGTGGCACTAACTATAGATATAATACCATGTTAGCATGTGAGACATCTTTAAAAAAATTCTAGATACTTAAAATAAATGTCATTTTTCAGCCTAAAATGAATGCTAATAGTGATTTCAAATTATGGAGGGTTAAAAATGAAAAAGAAACAAATTCTTAACCATACTAAAATTCACTAATTTTACACGGACCAAAAACAGTGATTTCATATTTTAGGATGGAAAAAAAAGGCTTAAATATGTTTAGTGACTCAAATGTGAGCTAAATTTAATTGTCTCCTCAAATTTAAAATTGATTTTTTCATCTCTATTATTTTAAGAGAAAAAAATGACTTAAATTTGTTTTAGTTCCTCAAATTTAAGATAAATTTATTTTTAGTTCCTCAAATTTAACATTGGTATTTTTAATCCCTGTAATTTTAAAAAAAAATTGTTTTAGTATTTATGCTCAAATTTTGATAGAGAATCTGTTAAATACTATCACATAAAATTTACCTAGATGTTTCTATTAATGAAAATATCACATTAAATCCAACTGATACTATATAATTATCTCAATATGTCACTTTCAGATGTTATTGATAACTTAAGGGACTAAAACAAGACTTTTAAAATTATAGGGAGTTAAAACAATTTAAATTTGAGGTAACAAAAACAAATTTTCCCTAAATTTAAGGAACTAAAAATATATTTTTAAAAAAATCTTATTTTAGCTCTTTTGCTCAAATGTCATTAATAAATATATCAAATAAAACTCACCTATTATTAAATTGGTTGCATATAATCCACTTAGCGTCATTATTAGTGAAAACATTATATTAAACTTAACTAATGTTGCACAATTGACTCAAATTGTCATCGTCTGTATTGTTATCAGTGAACTGAGAAATTAAAATAAGTATTTTTGAAATTACAAACACTAAAATTCAATTTTAAATTTGAGGGGTCAAAAAAAAAATTTACTCCAAATTTGAGGGACAAAAATCAAAGTTCTTTCATAGGAACTAGAAGCAAATTTAAAAGCAACTTTTTTAATGACATTGTGGATATTGTCACTTAAAGGAGAGAACACAAGGATAACCCAAGAGAAGTTGTTCTGCTAGGTAATGATTTCAGTCTTATGATTTTTGTATGCATGGTTGTCTCCTAGACTGCGAGTTATAACAGCTAACAAGTTTCAGAGCATAAAACAAGTTCCCCGTCTTGTATGATAGTGATTATACCATTCATGCGAATAAGGTGGTTTCAAGAATAGAAATCATCCTCATGAAACACCAAAAGGAAAGAACCAAATAAAAAAGAAATCACAAACAAAATGAAGACCTACCAGGTACAGTTGGGCCTGATCCAAGATCAGTTCCATAGTCTGAAAATAAAACACCTTCTACTGGCCCTTTCTGCAAACAGAAACAGTAAGATCGGTGTAGTCAAGTTCTCTCTAACTTAAATGTAATCAAATGCATGCACCTGTGGGCATGGGGACAAATGCAACAAATTTTTCTATCACCAATTTAGATGCATATGCATAACTATTTGCATATTACAATTTTTAGAAACCCGGTATTCTTATATCCTTCGATTCAGAAAAAAAAAAAAAAAACTACAGTAATAAATTTTATAAGTGGCTGTATATTTAGTTTTAGTTTTGAGCTTAACCTGACCCAAAAAAACCTGTGGTGTAACCAAACAAGGGGGATTATACACAGAGAGACAGTAAACTAAGTAGTTTGGTCATTACTTAATAAATTTACAGTGAACACTTGGTAAATTGGCACTAGCTGCTTAGGGTTTGACTGTTAAGCAGTTGGTCTTGCAATCTTTATTGATCATAGTGAATTTCTCCCTGCAGCAGTTACTCTCAGATTTTCCTAGTGAGGCCTATAGGCTCAACCATGGCAATTAAATTCTATGTAATTTCTTATTTTCAGGCATGTCTGGTTAAAAACTTTACTATTCCTTCGAGGTAAATCATTACAATTCTCCGTGTTCAATTGAGAAGTCATATTCAACTTTTGTCAGAAACGTGGGAACGAGATTCTATAGAAATTTTCATCATACTCTGTATTCTACACATTCTTCTGTTTTGCTTTTTCACCCATTCTGAACACTAGAAAATATCATCCGTCTTCTCTGTTTATAACTTTTATAAACACTTTCAAATTTATAATAATTATTTCCAATATTTTTCAAACCATCTTCTACTCATTCCTAAAACACATACTTTATGGTTCCAACATATTAGACAATTCAGCAACAAATTTCAGATACAGCTAGGTGCATCACAGGGAAATTAGGATAAGCACAATCCAGCCATAACTGAACACAAGATGCTTAACTAGATTGAGCAGGAAAAAGCGTGATAAAATTCATGTACCATGGGGAAAGAAACTTCTCCAGAGGTAACAACATATGATCGACCTGAGCCCACACTACCTTCTTCATATCCTCTCACACTGTTTGTTCCACCAATGGCAAAAGCTTCATAGGGAGAGAATTCTCCCACAACGTGACCACCAGAGAGACTACCAGTGAACCAATTAAAGTTGGTAATACATAAGATTGTCTATTTTAATTTAATGTGAAGCGTAAACAAGACATTCCTTTTTCTTTCAATAACAAGGTTAACTTGATGGCATGTATTTCATACCTTAAATGAAGGCGGGCAGGACCTATCTCAACACCCTTCCTAGCACGTGCATTCACCCTAGAGAAGGACAACCATTCAGGCAAAACAGGAAGTCCCTGTTCCATGGTAAGGACAAACTGCAAAACCAAGCAATTCATGATAAGAAGCAGATAATTAAATTTAAACTAGAGGGAATTCAGAACAAACCATAGAAGACCCATGGTCGCCAGAACCAGTGTAAACAGTCTCAAGCTTAGCAAGCAACGTATCATCATGGGTATTGCCACTGCAAGGAAAATATGATAGGAGTTAGAAATAACCACACAAAGTCATGATAACCATACCATTAACATTGCTTAGATTACAACCTAGCAGTAAGAGGACTGCTGTAACAATCTTTAATGATAGGAATACCCTTCTCATCACGGACTCCAGCATGCTGAAATAATATAGAAATTTTGAAGGAAAAAAATCAGGAGCATAAATAGACATAGAAACTATATTAACATTTAATTTATGGCAGGAATGATCTGATTAGTGATAACATAGTTTAACTAAACTAAGCAGATCATCAACTAGCAAGCGGGATTTATAGAGCTAGAGTGGAAGGACTAAAATTAGAAATAAAATGATAAAAATTAGAAATAAAATGATATCATAACACAAAAACAGTAGTCAAGATTGTCAATGAAGCACCTGGAAAACAAGTCCAGCTGTTCCACTCCACTTCGGCCTGAGTGGTCGGCTAAACTCTATACCACCAGTGATGCGGCCAATGGTAAGGCTACGGTTACCATCTTCATTACCATGAACAATGGTTCCAGGAGTTCTTGAATTCTAAAGTAAAGTTAATTGAATATCAGCAAATACAGTTTTTAACATTTTACCATTAAAAGCAGATTGTGCTCAGACAAATAAACCTTCAGAAATTACCTGAATTGTTATTGTTCTAGATGTTCGTTTATCATCTCCTTGAATCCATGGGTCTGTGTAGTTTATACGATAGACTGAGTCAATCTGGCCCCTCTCTAAGGAAATATTGAGCTTCTGGTTTTTACCGAAGACATTCCTGTGAGAATAGGCAAAGCTGCAGTGGAATAAAAAAAGAATTGAGTGGATCAGCAAAGAGTAAACCATTTGCGGTTGGACCATAAGTTACAAGCAATATGAAAACATACATTACAGCCAAAACAGCTTTATTATGTTGACAATGGCAAAAGTGGAAAACATACATAAGCATAGATAAGCCAAGATAAATTATCCAAAGTTAATATCAACTAAAATTTCAACATGGCCCAGTTTTATCATCTGCAACATATGTAAAGGAGAGTAGTGTACTTACAGAGTTACATCTAATCAACTGCAAGTGGCTATTCACCACTTGCCAATGTCATAAACATTGCATAGCAGCATATAAATACAGTAGCAGAGGGCCAGAGGTAAATGACCCTTAACATGGTTTTAATTGCAGTAAAGTAAACTTGGCTATTAAATGAAGGAGAGGATATGATAGCATAATACAAAGAATTAACTCATAACATCACCATTACAAAACTATAAAATAAACTCACCTTCCAATGAGCCCCCTTAGTGGACCATTTGTAATCCTACAAAGTAAATACCTAGTCAGATACACAGATTACGAAGCAACCAACAGAGAAAATAATGTAGATCACCCCCTATTTTGGAAAATAAAATCACCCCCTGAGGGATCTAAAATACAAAAAATCCACAGGGATATTTGTCTCATGAAAATTAAAATTAGGGAAGTTTAAAGTAATTTACAGAATTACTAGGGGACTAGGGAATTTCATCAAACATAAAAACGACTAAGCATACTTTACCAAATTAGCAAATATAAGTATTTCTTATGTATACTTTACGCGAGCATCACTTACCCACTTGATATCCCACCACCAGCAGAAAATCCTCCACTGGGACGTTCTACCACATTCATCACTAAATCAACTTTTCCTGTATCTATAGCATGCAAAAGAAACAAAATACAGAAGTTTGGACTTTAGAGATACCATGGATGATGGATCTAAGGGATGAAGACAAAAAAAATAAAAGAGATCATGTCAATTCTTCAAGAACATGTGTAGTCTCCATTTGACAGTGTTGGTTGAGGGTTAGTGAGGTATCATATATAACAACTTACAGGCTATCAAATATCAATACACAAATAAAAATTATCAAGAAAAAAATGGGCCACTTGTGGAACACTGTAACTTGTTTCAAGTCCTATTTAGCACTAGTGAACTGTATTAAAAGAAAAATACTAATATTTGCAACTAGCAAAATACATTAGATAACCCCTGTTAGCAGTTAGTTATGATAGGTTATTTACCCATTAGTTAGTCCCATTGATGAGTTAGTTAGATAGGTTAGATAGTCTAAATAAGGCATGTTCCTATAAATAAGGAGGGAGCGGAGAGACATTTCCTTTTGTCATTTGTAAGAGAACTAGGGCAATTGGCTTTGGAGGTGCAGTCCCTCAAGAACTGCCAAGTGTCAGTGTTCTATTTTGTAGATTGGGAAGTTCATCCATGTAATTCTGCACAAAGATACCAGGCTTCTATAATAACACCCTTGTTTCTTCATTTCTTTCTTTTTGGCCTTCTCGTGTTTTCATTAACTTTAATTTCCTAGTTTCTCCACAAGTTAGCATGAAACATTCTCCACATTATTTTATAATATAACAATTTTATAAGGTTATTTTTGGTAGGACACTAAAATGCTGGATAAAAATATACTTATACTACTTGACAAGTGTAGTTACCAGTTAGACCATAAAAATGATTGCTTTATTTTTTTTTCTGGTTACTTGCCTTAAAGCCCATTTTCAGTCTGTATATGTTGTTACCTGCTGGTTGGGGAATAATGCTAACATCTTCCATGATCCCCATAGTTAGTACAGTTTCTACGTCTCTTTTTCCCTGAAGCATGCTGTAGACCTGAAAAAACAATTATGGATGATGCCAAGATCCTGTTTAGTAAGAATGTGAATTCAAGATGGCATGTTTTACCAAAAGAGAAAAGATATATCTGAAAAATCAACTAATAACAATACTAATGTCCAATTGCCATCAAACACACCAAAGAATGTTGGCAACCAAATTTGATAAAAATAATGCCACACTCAACTTCCAAACTTAAATCCTCTTGTTTTAGCTTGCTTCACAGTTTTGAACCAATAATAAATATATATTCGTTCTTGATAAAACATTCAAAAACTAACAACTATGAACCATCATCTACTGGAGTGGCCAGGGCTAGGTCAAGGAATTACCTGTCCCTTCTTGGTTGTAATTTGCCGAAGTATTGTTTCAGGCTTTGTCTTCCCCATAGTAATCTCACCTCTACAGAAAGAAAATCACATTGGTAAAAAAATAAAAAAACTTCTCAGCATGAGAGTACTTATGTTTATCAATACAATTGAAAGAAGGCGCTTACGTCTTCCTGTCAAGAAACCGTATGGAAATATTATTGACCTCAGCCTCTGACACTTGTAATCTCAGAATACCCCCAGAGAGAATCTCAACAGCTGAAACCTAAGGCAATGATCAAAGCAGGGAAAAAAAAGAAAATGAAAGAAGACAATTCCCATATGGCAAGCGATGTTGAATACTTGAATGATATAATATTGTGATAGTTTCTGCAACTTAGGCTACTGAAGATGAAAGTTGAGTCCAAATTTTGGATTTCCACCGAATACCAAGCAGGAAGAATTTATTAGATTGTTAAGTTTGATCAGAAGTTAAGGAGAATTTACCATGGCAAAAAGACCACGCTCCATGTACCAGTTGTTAATGGAAGATATTGCTTCATCCAATCGTCTCAAATTGATGATTTTCCCTACACAACTTGACATGTTAATTTGAATACAGTTAAGGCAACATATGCATGATATACAACTGAACGAATATGGAGAAAGAAGAATTAGTTACCATATCCATCTCGCATCGAATTCTCTAAAAATTTAGCTGGGAGAACATTAGCTCCTTCACATACCAACCCTTGGAACTCTTGATTTGGTTCTACCTTATGCCACAAGAAACCACTACTAACATTACAGCACTCAATATTGCAGACTCAAACAAACAACACTAGAACGCAAAATTCTATTCAAATAACACTAAATCATTATAAAACGGTGAATTCAATTCCAATGCCTAACCGCCATTGTTCAACAGAAGAGAATATAGCTGAAATACTAATCAGATACCGTCACGCGTACAGCATTACAGCATTCAATATTGTCGACTTAAATACACAATACTAGAACGTGAAATTCTATTCGAATAACATTAAAATCATTATAAAAAATTCAAAGCATAACCGCTATTGTTCTATAAAAGAGAATATACCTAAAATACTAATCAGATACCGTCACGCGTACTAGCATTACATCATTCAATATAGCAGACTTAAATACACAACACTAGAACGCGAAACTCTATTCGAAATCATTACAAAACGGTGAGCTGAATTCCAATGCCTAATTGTCATTATTCAACAGAAGAGAACATACCTGAAATACTAATCGGATACCGTCGCGTGTGTCAACCGCAACCGGCATGCACGACGAAAAATATCCGCTGTTGATGATGCGATGCACATCCTCTTGTACCTCGCGCACTGTTAGAGCCGAGTTAGGTCGACAAGCCTTGAGAGCCTGCACCGCTTCCGCTTCGAGGTCCTTCCTCTCCAATTCCTCGCCGTCTTTGTTTCGAACCAGCACTTCGCTTATCAGCACTCTCTCCTCGTTCTGCCGCGCCTTCTGCTGCGCCTCAATATCCGCCAGAGACAGAGACGCCAGACGCTGAATCGGACACTTTCCTCTCCTCTCGCCGGTAAAGGACAGCGTCGCCGAGCACAGGAGCGACGAATTTCGCACCACGGAGCGAGTCAACTCGGTGGAGTGAGCGGCGAACGAGTTGAAGAGTTGCGCAATCGAGTTCGAGGCGTTGACGAAGTGAGAATGTGCGGTTCGCAGGGGACAGGTTGGGCGTTTGTGAGGAAGAGGGATTTTGATAGAAGAGGAAACGATGCGGATGTCGTCGTTTTGAAGCATTGCTCGCTCTGTGACTCGTTCCATGGATGCAATTTGAATAGGGAGTGAGCTAGTGCGGTTCTTGCCTTGCTTGCTCCGGCTAAAGGTTCTTTCAGCAGTCAGCACTGAACCTCCGAAGCGGTGAACCTTTTTCTTTTTGGACTTTTGATGCAGAAAGGGCGGGCCTGTCTTCTATGGGCTGTGATTTATCTGCGGCCCACATCAACCCTAATTGAACGCTTGTGCAGTATCTACTGGATCTCCCAAATCCGAGACATTTGTGTAGTGTCATATACCTACTTTGTGTTTGACACATGAAACTGGAATTAAAACTGTAGCTTGTTTAGGATTGGAATCTTAATTTTATTTTTGTTATAATTAAATTTGGTTCAAAAGCATACTATATTTAGATTATGCAAATAATTAAAGCTTAAAATTATATAATTATACGTTAAGTTCGGTTCCATTCTAACAACTCTTATTAATTGTGTTAGGTGAAAACATTTAATTGATATGTGACCGAAGATGAGGGGCAACAATAATAAAAGTATTTGTGAAAATGGGCAAAAGAATAAGAGAAATTTATTAACACTCTTTCGTTGTATTGTATACACCTTGAGAGACATGCGAAGAGAGAAGAAATAAGTGATTCATATGATTTATGATATGTTATGACCACGAGAGAGATAAAAAATAATAATTATAAGTGTCACTCAAGTGTGAGGATGGAGCCAAGTGTGAGGATGGGGCCAATAGGAATTGCATAGTTATTATTGTCACAATATTAATAGCCGTGATAGATATTAATTAAGTAAGGAATAAGGAGAGTTATTGTATAGTCAATAATATAAGATTGGTCAGACAATTATTAAATCATCTCAATCATTAATTATTTGATAACAATTATCAATAATCTTAAATGACACTCTCTACAAAAAGATTAATTAGGTCGTGAATAGCACTTTAATCTCATAGTCTAAATCAAATACAAGTTCTTATCTCCTCCTTATAACTCAATAATACTTGAATTCAAGTCTATAGAATATATCATGTTCAAGTAAAGATGTTTATTTATGGATACAAACATAATGTAAAATTGAGATTATAATTTATTATTTATTTATAAGATTAAAATCAAGAAGATAGAAACTTTTATTTTAGTAATATTGGAATTTCATTCCTTTTTTTTTTTCAATAGAAGCCAGATGAGTATTATTTTTAACTATAGAAGTAACTAATCTTTGTTGTAACTATGAACATATACGGGTTAATATTTTTCTTTCAACATAGTTTACTCTATATTTACGAGTATTTAACAGTCATGTAATTGCCTAGTTTTGCTAAAAAAAACTTGTGAATGAGGACTTATCATGTTTTGCCAAAAAACTTGTGATAAATAATTAGTCAAGTTTTGCTAGAAAACATGTGAGAAGAAGTTTTTAAGTTTCATACTTAAAATTTGTAAAGAAAATTTTTCAAGTTTCATATATAAAACTTAAAAAAAGGAGGATTTTCAAATATATTTAAACACATTTTAAGATAATGAATATTTTTATAAATGTAAATACGAGGGACCACATCCTACTAAATAAATTTTGTGTAATATTTCTTTAATTTTTTATAGCGTTTTTGCATGTTCTTTTTTCGTTGTGCAGAAAAAATATTTTCTTTCCCAACACATGTATATAGTAAGTTTTGCGAGCTTTGATCTTATATTTGTGATTTTAGTTATAATTCAGAAACATCATAATTAAATTCAACAAGTTATTTCCAATTTTATGCTCCATTTTTATATGGATTTCAAGTCCAAATTTCATACTTAATTTTGTGCATTATATGATTTTAAAGTTTTATGTTTTTTATTAATAAAAATTACAATTATTGCTACCAAATTGAAACTCAGAATTATGTGTATATTACACCAATTCTCCTTATTAGGACGATTTAGTGATTTGTGTTTTATCTTAACAAAAATTTGAAATACATGTTAAAATGTGTACGATAGCTTCAATATATTTTTGCAAAATCTAAAAACAATGACTTTGAAAAAAAAAATATTTCCTTAAAAAAATTATTTATGATTTACAATCACATTCAATTTACTACAAAACTTGTACATAAAATTCACAACAAATTAAGTTTTAAAATTATTAACTTATTTCTAAAATGAGACAAATTTACCATTAAATATTCATCTTATATAGTCCTAGACAAAAGTAAGAAGAAAAAATATATTATGTTTGCAAAATTAGATGAATAGTCAAAACCCAATTGAAAAGCTATTTTTTTATTTTTTTTGTTGAAGATTATTAGTTAATAATTAAAAAATGTTGAGTAAACTTATTAAATTATAAGTTTTTAGAAAAAATAAATATTATAAAACTCAATCTATTATGTATCAAACATCATTTTTTTTAAATGTCTTTATAAAATGTATTTTTTGAATTTAACAAGTCAATGAAATTTATTTACTTGATGTATCTTAAAATAAAACAGTCTAATTTTTTGTTGTTCGAGTGCAAAAGTTTTGGAAACATTACATTACCCACTTCTCCTAAATTAATATCTTACCAAATCGAGGAATAAATTGAAAGGGAAATTAAACACGTGTTTATTAATCTTAATAAAAGAATTACCTTTTTAAATTTGATAAATTACTTATTTGAGTCCTATAATAAAAATTAAAAGTAGCATTAGCTAATTATAATTTTAGTTTTGTCTACTATTGTTAAACTCTACCATTGTTAACTCTTTTTATTTTTTTTTTATTTTTTTATGCATGTTGTTGACTTTAGGTGAGACTCTTCCCACTACCAAGTCAATTTTAATCTTTATCTAATGCACTTTTATTAAATAAGATATAAAAATTATTATTTTATATTTAATTTTTTTATTTATCATAATTGTTTATAAATTAATTTTTAACTTTTAAAAAAATAATGTAAGAAGGACTAAAAAATCTGCGGGGTAAGGCGATGGTTACGAGCAAGAAAGAAATTTTCCATCCTAGTAGTGAATTTTAGACGTAAAAAAAGATAAAAGAAACATTGAAGTTGGTTCCCCACTCATAAAACAGAGGAAAGCCCCCCCCTCTTTCTTGTCTTTTTCCTTTGTTGCTGCCACTACTGTGCACTGATCGTCGGTCTTCAACAGGTAAAGCTAAACACAAGATCTGTAACCAATCTCAGATGTTGTCGTTAGCTTTGGTTTTAATCCCTGTGAATATCAGTCTATGCTTCATGTTGGGGGTTTCAATTTGAACTCAAGGGTATCTCTTCATATCACACATCCAACATATTAAGCTTGTTACGATTATTACTTGTTAATGCGTTCGCTTATTTCCTATATGCTGGTTCTAAGAATTATTTTGCTTTTGAGATGATGTGTGAGCAAAAGATTTGGCTTTCCAGTTTTCTGGTGGTGTAAGGCTTAGTCAACTGGTGATAAATGCTGTTCTGAGTTCTGACCACGCCCCAATTGGGATTTTAAGTTTCTGTTTTAGGCTTTTTTGTATCAGCATCTTTGAGAATTAGGGTTTGTGTTTGTGTTCCAGTAATGAATAGTTCGGGTTTAGGTGGTGGTTTTCTGTCTGGTCCCAATGGGGGGATTTTGGACTTGGAATCTCCATTTCATAGACACCAACAGACTCAATTGGGCCATCCATCAATAGCTGGTCAACAGCACATGAATATGATGGGTGGTCTCGAAAATGATCACCCCATTGGCTTGATTGAAGTGAAAAGTTTGAATGCGGCGTTGAATTTTGGTAAAGGGAAGGCAATTGCTCCTTCTAATCCTGCCAACAGTAATGAGTTGAGCGAGGATGATGAGCCTAGCTATGCAGAAGAAGGGAATTGTGAGAACCTGGACGGTGGGAAGAGCAAGAAGGGATCTCCTTGGCAGCGAATGAAGTGGACAGACAATGTGGTTAGGCTTCTCATAACAGTGGTGAGTTGTGTGGGTGATGATGGCACAATTGGTGGCATGGATGGTCATAAAAGGAAATCAGGGGTTTTACAAAAGAAGGGCAAGTGGAAAACGGTCTCCAGGATAATGATAGGCAAGGGTTGCCATGTATCACCGCAGCAGTGTGAGGACAAGTTCAATGACTTAAATAAGAGATACAAGAGGTTAAATGACATACTTGGAAGGGGAACTTGTTGTCAAGTGGTTGAGAATCCTGTGCTGATGGATTCAATGCCTAACTTGTCAGCTAAGATGAAGGATGATGTTAGGAAGATATTGAGCTCAAAACACTTGTTTTATAAGGAGATGTGTGCCTACCATAATGGGCAAAGAATACCAAATAGCCATGATCTCGACTTGCAAGGTTATTCTATGGAGCATGGGAGGGACTCGAGAGATAATAATGGATCTGAGGACGAAGATGAGGATAACAATGAAACCGATGATGATGAGTTGGATGATGAAATTAATGTTAATGCACACGAGGATGGAGGGAGGATGCAGGAGCTCTGTGATAGAAATAAATTAATTGAGGAGGATGGCCATTTTGGCCCACAAACTTCTCGGATGGATAAATTCGAGGTTGAAATGGCAAGGGTTTTTCAAGACCCCACAAAGTCATCACGGGAACGAAGAGAGTGGATTAAGATCCAGATGTTGCAGCTTCAAGAGCAAAATATCAGCTACCAAGCCCAAGCATTTGAACTTGAGAAACAACGGCTTAAGTGGTTAAGATACTGCAGCAAGAAGGACAGGGAGCTGGAGAGGATGCGGTTGGAGAACAAAAGAATGAAATTGGAAAACGAGCGCAGGATCTTGAAACTGAAGCAGAAGGAGCTCGAGACAGATTTCAGTACATCTGAGATGTCTTTAGACCCTGCCTCTCTTGGAATCAACCGGCCACAACCACAAGGGAGAGAACCTATCAGCTTAGGCAGACAACAGTAGCTCCTTCTCAGAAAGGATCTGTCATTATTGCTTAAATGAGGTATGAAATGAAACCCTTTCTCTATATGCTTAATAATTTGTTATTGCAGTTATACCAAGTGCCTAACATAGTAGGTTACTCGGTATATAGAGTTTCATTGACATAGAAAATGAATGATAAAATAATTTGTTCTTGATCTTTCAACAATGTTGTTGAGAAGAGAGTTCAGTTAACAAATATATATTTTTTATACCTTTTGCAGTGCTGTGGCGTTAGCAAACTGAGCCAAGAAGCCAAAATTCATTTTGAATGTGAAGAAATAAATGTTTTGCTCAACCAGTCGCTTTACCTCATTTAGTCGTTATATGATATTATGATGGCATGTGGGGTTTGTCAGTGACACACAAGTAGGAGGATATTGCTCTAAGGCACTTGAGCTCTTATTGGTCATCAATTCATCATTGGTGTGGTTTTAACTTGTCTTTAGTCAACTCAATTGTGACTGCTATATTTGTAGCCACGTACCACATGCGTGATTTAATTTTTGGCTTTGCATCTGTATATTATACACACAAATAATGGTGCAAACTCTGGGGAAAAAGGTTACCAGCATCTCTGGGCAAATGTCACCGACTTTCTTGTAAATTTTTTTGGTACAGACTTTGTTGTAACCTTGTTACATTAAGAAGCTACGTTTAGTATGCATAACTCATTTTTTAGCTATGTATTTGCGAAGCACCTTCGTGAAAGCTTTCAAAGTAGTCTTTGAAAAGTTCATTTTCTTTCCTTTGTTTTGATCAACTTTTTTTAATTGTCGCCAACGTAGTAGTATTGTAATTTGTTTCTTCTTCTTCTTCCCCTTATTGTTATTTTATTGTTTGTTTCCGGTTAAGTATATAGGTTTCGGACCAGTCAACAGGATCGCGTGTTCGGCTTTGATTAAGTTAGAAGAAATAATTTTTTAAAAGATTTTAACAATATAAAATAATCTTATAAGTATAATGGATATTTTGTTTCACCTCCTAAAGCTGAGACGAAAAAAAGAGATACTATCATGTTATGCTTTTGCTTCAAATGCGGAAAGGACTGGATTTTAAATCTAACGCAAGTTGGATTCAAAGATGCTAATATTAAAGCACATACTTTTCTTGTATTCGAGATATTGAGTACAGTTTTATTCACGTAAAACCTAGTACTTAAGCTAAGAAATTTGCTACTTTTCAGCTCTTAAGACATTAGAGTATGTGAAGACGATGTCTTATTAATTTATAATTTAATGTAAAAAACATCTATGCTAGTTTATGAATCTTGACCCGCTAAATTCGATCCAGTGGTTTATTTGACAGGCTTAACCTATTACTGCATTCTTTTCTTAGAAACTTTTCATGTTTCGTCAATTTTGGGGGATTACAAGTGGATATGTTTAGATAGAACAAAGAGGTTTTTAATTGTCAAAAATGGTCCAACGTGAAAAAGTCTTGTGCAAGTAAGTCAACTTCAGAAATTTCCATGAAACCTTAATTTCCAGCTTTCAAGGTGTGAAAGTTCATTTTTCCGCATTCACTATTCCATTCTAAAATGAAAATTCAACTTGTTGCTCCAAAATCGTAGGATTTGTGCTTACCATGCTTTAGATCCCCAAGATTTACAAGTTCGTATAAATTAAGTTCGTGAGCCTCGAATATTTTCATTCAAACGCTTCTTTCTCAACATCTTATTTTCGTTCACATTCAAGAAGGCAAGACCAGCGGTACAATCTCTCTATTTCTGTTTATTTTTATAACAATGTTTGTGTTGATTTACAAATTAGTTTATGTGGCTTGTTTTTGTCCTTTAAGTTATTGGGTTATGTTTTAAGTTGGTTTGTGTAACAATAAGACCCTCTGTTTACTTGATTCTATTGTTAATTGGTTTATATCTGTCTTTCCAATTAAAGCGTGGTTCTATCTGCATAAATTTTAACATATAAGATTCATCAGACTCGGATGATCTTGACGGATTAATTTCTTTGGTAAAGTAGTTTTCTATCGATCAATATATGGAAAGGCAATTACTGCAGACAATGCATGGTTGTTATGTTACCATACCTCATGTCTTACATAAACAAAAATGGGGTCAATACTACAAAAGGATACAACTCTTTGTCATTAGCTACTTCACATCTTCCTTTTTTCTTGTCCTTTTACAGTTAAAAAGAAACAGAAGCTACTTAAATGCTATTTGGAATTCATTGTTACTCTTGAACTCTAAAATAACCTAGGTCCTGATTTCATTTAAGTCCATAAATAGCTTAATATGATTTATTCTTTTGCAGTTTATAGTAATTCCAAGAACTCAGCTATGACCGCTACTCAAGAACTGATGGTTGATAGGCAACAGTACCCTACAATCCAAGAAAAGTTTGCTGGCCAGCTTCACTTGAGACACAACCTTCCCTCACATGCTGCAACTTGTTCCGGAGGATTGAAAAGGTCACCTCTCTGTCAGCAACAATTTTCATTGAAAAATTATTCAAATGCAAGGTTGCAGTGGCCTGTCATGCATTCTGTAGGCTCAGCTGCTTCACCAGTGTTTGTTCCATCCCCGTCGGAGAAAAACTTCTCAAGCTTTGCCACTGATTTTCTCATGGGTGGTGTTTCTGCAGCAGTGTCCAAGACTGCAGCTGCTCCTATTGAGCGTGTAAAGCTTCTGATTCAAAATCAAGATGAGATGATCAAGGCTGGTCGGCTCTCTGAACCCTACAAGGGCATTGGAGATTGCTTTGGCAGAACAATCAAAGATGAGGGGTTTGTTTCACTGTGGAGAGGGAACACTGTCAATGTTATCCGTTACTTCCCAACACAGGTATAATTGTCATTCATTCTTACATGAAATTATTGCATGGATGAGGATTATGTGCGTCCATTGACCTGGCTGATTTTCCACGTTCTCATAGTCAAGTTTTATTAACTCTGTCCAATAAATTGGAAAACTCAGTGAAGTGTCACATAGAGATTAACTCGGACTATGAACACTTCTGTCTCTTAAACTAAAATGTCTAAAATACTCGGCTACCATGAACACGTGATAGTTTTAGACCAATGCAATAATTTCTCCTTTCATGTAGTTTCCCATATTTGAACTTTGCATCTCTTCTTTGGTTTGTGTTCCTTAGGAGAAATTATTGTGATCTCAGATAACGTGTTCATAGTTCTAGTCAACTTAGTGGGAACTATGATGGTCTCAAACCATACAACAATTTATTGATCATTAATAATTAAGATTGTGTCTTCTTTCTAATACTTTTGCAGGCTCTGAACTTTGCATTCAAGGACCACTTTAAGAGGCTATTTAACTTCAAGAAAGACAAGGATGGGTATTGGAAATGGTTTGCAGGGAACATAGCATCTGGTGCCGCAGCAGGAGCTTCATCCTCCATATTTGTTTATTCATTGGATTACGCTCGAACTCGTCTCACCAATGATGCCAAGGCTGTAAAAAAGGGTGGAGAGAGGCAATTCAATGGTTTGGTGGATGTCTACAGGAAGACTCTTCAATCAGACGGAATTGTTGGCCTCTACCGTGGCTTCAATGTTTCTATTGTCGGAATCATTGTCTACCGTGGTTTGTACTTTGGAATGTATGATTCTCTCAAACCAGTGCTCTTGGTGGGAACTTTGCAGGTGAGGAGGCATTGCACTTTTAGTTCACATTTTGCCACATTGGTTCATTATTTAATATAATCATTTTCTCTTTCATTTTCTTACTAAATTTCAGGATAGCTTCTTTGCTAGCTTTGCTCTGGGGTGGCTCGTTACCACTGGTGCTAACCTTGTCTCTTATCCCTTAGATACTGTTCGTAGAAGAATGATGATGACATCAGGTGAAGCTGTTAAGTACAAGAGCTCTTTCCATGCATTCTCTCAAATTGTGAAGAATGAAGGTTCAAAATCTCTCTTCAAAGGCGCTGGCGCAAATATTCTTCGTGCTGTTGCGGGTGCTGGTGTGCTTGCAGGCTACGACAAACTTCAGGTTCTTGTCATGGAAAAGAAGTATGGTTCCGGTGGGGCTTAATTATGAATAGTGTTATTTAGTATCAAGTTGTGGGATTACAAAAACCGCGTTAACTATCTTTGATTTCTATCATAGTCTTTTTTTACATATTCTTTTTTAAATTTAATGTATTGGACCAATAATGTACAAATACATGGGTTTGTGATGCACAGTAAAAAATAGTTTCTGCTGTGAAGTAATTATTGTGAACAAAAAAAAACTTTATTCTTTTTACGTACAATAATGATGATAAAAAATATATTAAAATATTATTATAAAAGAAATAAGAAAAGGTTACGTAAATTTATTTAACGTGGTTCAACTCCTCATAAGGATGTTCATTATTTATTTTAAAATGTGTTACATATATCTTGAAAATCTCTCCTTCAAGTTTTGTGGGTTAAACTTAAAAACCCCTTTCTCACAAGTTTTATGGGTGAAACTTGAAAATCTCTTCCTCATAAGTTTTCTAGCAAAACTTGAAAACCATCATTCACAAGTTTTCTGGCAAAACTTGGAAACCCTTCTTCATATGACCTCCTTTCTCATTTAAGGTGGTGACCCCGCTACAGGTCGGGTGATTCTTCTCATCCCAAGAGTCTCTATTTATTGACCTTACATTACAATCTTATAAGAAGAAACAAATCTCTAAAATAAATACAATATATTTCAATTCTAAACAATATCCTAGAAGAATCAATATCTTTTAAAATCTAAATAATATCTCAAAGATTTGAATTTGAAAATTTGAATTGTTTTCTCAATAATTCCTCCCTCAATTAAAATTTTCAAATTTAACCTTGTTGCCATGGATGCTTGTCACAATCATTTTCAATCATACTTTTACTATGCAATATTTCTTGTCTCCATTTCTTGGGTATTGGAATCGTTGTATGTCAATATTCAATACTCAAGTGACAGGTCACCATCACCAGACTCCACGAATCATGAGCTCTGATACCACTGTTGGGAACAAAAAAAACTTCTTTTCTTTTACGCACAATAATGATGATGAGAAACATATTAAAATAATACCATAAAAGAAATAAGAAAAGATTACACAAATTTATTTAACGTGGTTCAGCTCCTCATGCTTACGTCCACAAGGATATTTATTATTTATTTCAAAATGTGTTACATATATCTTGAAAATCTTCTCTTCAAGTTTTGTGGGTTAAAATTGAAAACCTCTTCCTCATAAGTTTTATGGGAAAACTTGGAAACTTCTTTCTCACAAGTTTTTTGGCGATACTTGAAAACCATCATTCACAAGTTTTCTGACGAAATTTAAAAACCTTAATTCATATGACCTCCTCTCTCATTTAAGGCGATGACCCCACTACAAGTCAGGTGATTCTTCTCATCTCAAAAGTATTTATTTATTAAACTTACATTATAATCTTAAAAAAAGAAATAAATATCTAAAATAAATATAATATATTTCAATTCTAAATGATATCCTAAAAGAATTAATTTCTCAACAATAATGCTACTTAATTATTGAACATAATAATGTCGACAGAGAAAAGATAATAAAGAATGAGTGAAGTGGTAAACTTGAAGAATATACGCTACCAAAGAAAAAAAAAACTAAAAGAATATAAGTTTAGCAAAAGTATCAGGTATTTATATTTATGGTGAAGGAATTTTGATAAGGAAAATGCTAACCAGCAAAAGAAGATAGTGTTTGCTTTAGGAGGATTATAGTTTTAAACTCTGAAATGATGTATTTTCATGTCTGTCTATAGGTCGTTGTTGTTTTATTTCATTTTAAAAAAGAAAAAATCCACTTGTCACTTGATACGAAAGTTAAAGAATACACCAAATGTACCTGCATGATTCCCAACTTGAATCAGTTTCGTTTTTGGCGAGTCTCTTGGCTCTCTTCAACAAAATTTATCATTTATATATCTGAAAGGATTCACTTTCTAAACACGCGAAAATAGCCCCTTAAATTCAATTTTGCTGGAAAAAAAAAAACTGTACCTTCATTTTTATTTTTTATATCTTCTAACCATATTTATAGTGACTTATTTTTATAACTTGTTATAGTTATCAGGCTTTCCTAATTCTTATAATTAAGATAATGATTTTTTAATCATTATAGTTAAGCACGTATATTAACTTATTCTAACTTAGTCTGTAATATCGAGTTCATGTACCAGACATGCGACTTCTTTTGGAGGAAGAGTGTCTTGTATTCTTTGATGGCCACAGAACCCAATTCAATGTCCGTCTTAGAAATAAATAAGCAACAGCACACAGTAAGTGTTTACTGTGTTTAGCTAAGTTAACATATTAGAAATAAGGTTTAATACATAATTGGCTATCTGAATCAAATTTTTTTTAATTAGGTTTCTAAACTAACAAAATTTGTAATTAGATTCTTCATCTTTTTATATTTTTGTAATTTACTTTCTCTGAAATTAAAAATTTGTTTATAATTCATAAAATTTCACACGTATTTGAATGACCATACTAAATTATTATTCTGTATCATTATTCATATATCAAATTTATAAAGCATATAATGTTAAAAAAAAATTAACAACAAAGGTTAAAATGATTAAAAAGATAAATATAAAAAATTAAAAATATTTATTTTTAAAATATAGAGACTAAAAAATAAAAGTAGAGTAAATGAATTGAAAAAGTATTTTAGCCATTAAAAAAAAAGGAAAAAAAAGGTGTAACGGTTAGAGAAGAGGTGCGATGCAGGTGATCATGATCTATGCAAGAAGTGCGTAAAGGTGGAGAAAGCAGAGTGAAGAGAGGCAGTTAGAAAGTGATTGATTGATTCAGTTTCATGTTTGTCTCGGCACCAAAATCGATCAAGGTCCGTTTCTTCGTATTCCTTCCATCCAATCTTGTTCTATTTATCTCCTCCCAATCCTCTCATTCTTTATCTTCACCCATCACAACTCTTTCTTCTGTTGATCCCTTATGCTACTACAATCAATGTAACTGATGCGATTCTCTGCTTCCCTTCAACTAACCAGGTACACGTCATTCAATTCTCGTTTCTTCGCCGGAGATCGAATATTTCACTTTTTCTTTTACGCGATTTTTTTCCCACTTCATTCAGTTCACCATGAAAATGCTTCATGCAATTGCAAGCTTTGTTCCTCCGTTTTAGAATGCAATGAATGCAGAAAATATTCGTTGGTTTATATACCATTACCAATAATAATAATCATGTACTGAATCAGTTAAAAACACACGCCGAGTCTGGGAGAGGGAGGAACTTTATTTGATTTCCGCATAATACATCCTTAGGGAGGGACGAAGAGTTTCAAGTGGAACTAAGTTTCAAACTGAAAATTAGTCTTATACTCATTCCATTGGAGTAAAGCTTGTAGAGATACATTGGGGTTCCATTAGAAAGCGAAATACTTTAAATACTAAAAAATCTATAACAATAACGTGTCTGTAAGCAATGATTATCATTGTTTATTAACAAGGTAAATTATGATTATATCTTATTAACCTTTATTGTCGAGATCATCAATCACATGGATTGTGATTTGTTTCCATAATTTGCTGTGATAATTGGCTTTCCTAAATATTGCAATTAGGACAATGATTTGGGCTTTCGTAATTGCAACTAGAAAAGCCTAATCATTTCTTGCGTCCAAACATCCAGGTTAACAATAGTTAGGAACAAAGCCTGATCATTTCTTGCATTGTTGAATCTATGAATTCACTCTGCAGATTCACTATTTTCTGAGAATTCACTCTGCAGATTACTTGTCTGGCAGATAGAATTCACGATGAGTTGGAATCCACACATGGAGGTCGATAAGTCGATTACAATAACATCAGCAGTCCCTATAGTACAGCAGGAAGATTTATTAAATATGTTGAAGGTTTAACACACGAACATGTTAACGTCATTTTTTCTGGCGCCTCACGTGCTGAGCTACCTTGAGGGATCTTATTTAGGTTCTGTTTGAGATATTGATAGAAAACTTTGTACCCTTTTTATTGTTTCCTCTATATAGGTCTATTGGGATGAGGCTGCTTAGTTTGATATACACTAGACAGAGAAGAACTTCTCGAATCATAATTATCAAATATACAATAAATGTCTTTTGAAGTGTTTATATGCAAAAAAGCATGATTTTCTTTTCCTATGAGTGGAGCTTAATTGGAAGTTTCAAGTAAAATATGTTTCATAAATATATACACATATACAGGAGAGTTCATGCCCTTCAACTACAAGCTTCTACAAATCTGGGCTATCTGAAACAGAGAGTACCTCGTACCATCGGGACAGTCATGGTTATGAGGTGAACCATCATGAACCATTGACGGGTGAGTATAGAAGGCCTTCGGAAAACTCACCAACAATCAATGAAGAAATGGCCACAGTACGTATAGAAAGAGAAGAAGAAGTAAACAATGCCACACGAGACAGTTCTATTGAATGTATGTTATCGAGTTTCATCAGAGGATAGTTTTCCTCAAATATATTATCCATCCAAATCCCCTTTTGCAGATCTGTAATTCGGTACCTATATATAAATTGTATGCTCAAAATATAAGCAATTCTGTCTCTTTTCTTTCAGGTCCACGAAGACATCATCATAATTCCAATAATTATCAGGTATTTCATTAAATTCATGGTGCAATAAATAATTAAACGGCAATTCATTCAACATCGAAGTCGTACCTTTGCCTTTAGCACAATCACCGATTAATTAAGATGAGCTAACCCATTTATTTTAAAAAAAAAACTTTCAGGTCCTTTGGGAAGACAATATTGATCCTGACAACATGACCTATGAGGTTGGACTGAGAGCCTTCCTTTTGTAGCCCACATATTTCTTTCCTAACGTGCAACTATCTTATGTTTGATTTTTGAAAAGTATACAGTCAATTTTCAAGATGTATATAATTGTAAGTCTTACAACTGTTTGATTATGAGAAATACCGTCAACTTTTTCCTTTGGTGTCTGTCTTCTGCATTGCTCCAGCACAAGCCTTTCTTCTTCCTTTCTTCCCGCACAATCCATTATGTTATATCCATTACTATTGCATCAATTCTAAGAAGAAAAAAACGTTAACAAAGAAACATTTTTGTTAAAATGTTGTATAAAGGTAGTTATAATAGATATTTTTTTATAATTTTTTATTATGGTTTTAACAATTGCTTAGATTAGTTGCACAGTTGATAGTTGTGGGATTCATTAGGCAATTAGACCTCTTGTCACCCATTACAGTTACAAGAAAGGAAGCCGCTGTAAAATCTTTATACCTTTTTATAAATTATAAACAAGCAAAGAAGCATGATATCGACAACACTTAACTTCCGCTATAAAAATAAAGTTTTGGAAGTTATTAAGGGTTCAAAACCAATGGATGAGTGTCTGAGACACTTGCCATTGTAACAGAAAACTAAAGGGCCGACCATCAAAGTTGAATTATCATAATATACGGGTTGATGGGATTCCAAGTTGTCTGATATGTGCGGGTGTTTCTGCATTCTGATCATTTACGAACACTTCATAGTCTTGAAGTCTTCAAATTCCTTCCTGTCCTCATTCATTATAGTTCATTCAGTGGTTGGGAATTTGTAAGTACTTTTTCTTATTGATATCTTTTTCATATTAGTTATTGTAGAAATAGTTGGATAGTGTTTTTTTTTTTTTTGTTAAATTCGTTGCTACTTGCTAATGTTTGGGCCACCTAGTGGAAAAAGGCTTGGTTGTTGTTACCAATGATGCGATCTAAATTCCCTGTTATGCGAACCATCTCGATGAATAGCAATAGATAAAAGTTGGAAGTATAGACTTCTTTGACTTGGTTTTATTCCTTTATCTTTTCCCCACATTGATATCATTTTTTTTGTAGGAACTACTTGAATTAGGTGAGTCAGTTGGAACTCAGAGCCGCGGTCTCTCCCAAGAACAGATCTCATTGCTTCCAGTTAAGAAGTACAAGTGTGGCTGGTTCTTCTTCAGGAAGAAGTCACGGGACGAGAGGTAATATTTCTGTTTCTAGACTTTGTTTTAGTTTTTTCAAATGCAATTGTTTCATTTCTATTGCATTCAAAATCGTTTGCTGCTGCTTTTCAAGTTCTTTATTAGCTCTATTTATTTATTTAGAACCAAATATATAATAAGGGATAAGAAATTCCTGTATGCAAGTTTTTCATTGGGCTAATTTTAATCAGAATTATGTCTTCTTGGCTCTGTTGAACTTCTACGTTGTCTAGCCTAGGCTAATTTCTACATAACATAAATCAGTTTTATAAATTTTTATGTTGGAATACAAAGTCCCACATTATTGAATCATGAGAAAAAATTAAAGTTTATAAAAACACACATAATCTCCATTCTTATGAGGCCTTTTAGGAGATGATCAAAAGCAAAACCATAAAAGTTTAAGCCTAAAGTCTATGTTAAGATACAAATAAAGTCTCACATCACTAGATCATGAGAATAAATTAAAGTTTATAAAAAACATAATCTCTAATTGGTATAAAATTTTTTGAGAGATGACCAAAAACAAAATAATGAGAATTTAGGCCAAAAGTGGACAATATCATATTAATATGAAGATGTGTGTGTGAATCTCAAGTGCCCAACAGTGATATCAAAACCAATAGTCAACTAGGTGACTGACTCAAAGTTTCGAACAAGTATTTGACCGACTCAAAGTGATAACAATTTTTCAATTTATAAAAAATAATTAATAAAGCTCAATTCCGTATCATGTGAAAATTATTTAATCTAGGACCTTGTTAATCCCGGAACATGTAACAGTTTCTTACATAGAGAAATGGATTCTTGTGAATTTATAAATGATATGGCAATGAATGAATATATTAACGGGTCATTCATGATCCTAAAATCTGAAGCTGTCTGTCTGAATGTGGCGGTATGGCTTCCCTTGGCCATGACAGGGTTTAATAATCCCAAAATTACGTGCATGTGGAGATTATACTACAATCTACAAATACTATGACGTACAGCCAGTTGCATGCTTAGAGTTGCAACTAGAGGCGCCTTGTCTCTCTATTGTCTTCTTGGTAGAAGAGCAAGTATTTGGATTTTGTCTCCTCCGTAATGTGTTATTCTGACTCTTCTTCCTGTTTAGATGCGTAATTTGCCAGATGGAATATAAAAGAGGGGAGAAGAGGATTACTTTACCATGTAAACATGTCTATCATGCTAGCTGTGGGAACAAATGGCTTAGCATCAACAAGGCAAGTTATTTAGGAATCAGATCCTCTGAATGCATACATAATACACTTTCTGAAGTTTAGAATTTGTTAAAGCATTGATGAAATAAAAGTACAAGTGTTGCAAATTTTATAACTACAAGCATAATGACAAATCATGAATGTATGAGACCTAATTTAATTTTCTCACTAGCATATTTTTTAGGATCCAAATCAGTTTAGTTGATTCCTATTAATTTATGATGAATTCATCAAATACTTACAGTGCTTGCTGAAATACTTGTCTTATTTTTTCTTTGGTGTTGTTTTTCTTCAGGCTTGCCCGATGTGTTACACGGAGGTGTTAGCCGACGAGTCAAAACACAAATCATCATCTTCGAGTGAAGAGAAGTAACCTGCATTGCATATGATTCAGTTTTTCCTTGAGTTTAGCTATCTCTTTATAATTCATTTTGTTTCGATTTTTCTAGTTAGACGACGGTGAAGTTGGTTTTGACTATGAAATGGAAGCCGTCGCCAGGGTTGTACGCAAATTTTAAAAGAACAATCCAAAACGCATAATGCTTTATTTGCTACATCCTTTTTCTATTTTTTTGGTATGTTAAGAATATAATTTTTTATATTAAAAATAGCTTTTTTTTCATTTAATACTTTCATAATAATCTATTAATTAATTATATAAAAAAAGAAGTTCTATAACAACTCCTTTCTCTCTAAAAGTTTCAACTCCCATCTCTCCAAAACTCACTAAAACTTTTTTTTTATACTATTTGCGAGGAGATTTAGTTAACTTTTTTTATTAATAATAAATTAATTTAAAGCTGTTAATGTTTTGAAGAAGTTCCTCCCTCTTTCTCCTCTCCTTAAATGACAATTCAGTCAATTTTTATTAGCTCAAACTAAAGGTTTAAAAGACATTTCGAAATAATTATAGATAATAGCTAATTAAAAGATAAAATTAATTACTTCTTATTATTATGTATGTTGTTAACGTTAGATTAGTTCTTCCCCTTCAACTTCTCCAAAAGTGACAATTTATTCAATTTTTATTGGCATAGAATAAAAGTTTAAAAGGCACTTCATAATAATTATACATCTTGTTATTAAAAGTTGTTAACGTTTGAGCAATTCCTCCCCCTACCCTCCCCCAAATTGTGACAATTTAGTCCATTTTTATTTCTTCAAAATAAGGATTTAAAAGATATTTCATAATAATAACACATAATGACTAATTAAAAGACAAAATTAACTACATCTTATCTATAACAATATATAAAGAAAATATCTTTTTTTTCATCCACTTTTTCAAAAACAATTATACTCCTATATTTATATTCTACTTTTTATTTCACCAATATATCTAAGGATAAAATAGAAAAAAAAATACATATACAAAACAGTAACTACTTTTTAAAAATTAGTAACTATCAACTTATTTAATTTTTTTTTCACGAGTCCTTTTTTCATTATTAGTATTAGATAAAGTTGTTAACATTGGAGCACCAACTCCTCTACCCTCCGCCAAAAGATAATTTAGTCAATTTTTAGTAGTTCAAAATAAGGATTTAAAAAACATTTCATAATAATTATACGAAATGGTCAATTAAAAGAAAATTAATTACATTTAATGGTTGATTGATACTCCCTTTGATCGTATAGATTTTTGAAAGTATTAAATTATTTTTTCTTTGTTTGTCACGTTAAAAATTGTGAGAATGTGTGAATTTTTCTCTCACTTACTAAATTTTCTCCCATTGATATCTTATTATATAAAGTTGTTTACATTACCTCCTCACTCCCTTCCTCCAAAAAGAGACAATTTAGTAAATTTTTATTAGCTCAAAATAATGGTTTAGAAGACATTTCATTATAATTATATTTAATGGCTAATTAAAAGACAAAATTAATTATATCTTATCTTATTATATAAAATTATTATATAAAATTGTTAACGTTAAAACAATTCCTCCCCTTCCTTCTACCAAAAAGTAACAATTTAGTCAATTTTTATTGACTCAGCATAAGAATTTAAAAGACATTTCATAATAATTATAAATAATGGTCAATTAAAAGACAAAATTAATCTTATTATATGAGATTGTTAACACAATCTCTCCCTCCTCTCCCCCCAAAAGTAAGTGACAATTTAGTAAATTTTTATTGGCTTAAAATAAGAATTTAAAAGACATTTCATAATAGTTATACATAATGGCCAATTAAAAGACAAAATTAATTACATCTTATCTAATTATATGAAGTTGTTAATCATATAAAGTTGTTAACAATGAAACAGTTCCTTTCCTCTCCAAAAGTGATAATTTAGTCCATTTTTATTGGCTTAAAATAAGGGTTTAAAAGACAATTCACAATAATTATATATAATGGCCAATTAAAAGACAATTAAATACATCTTATCTAATTATATGCTCTCCTCTTTCAAAAAGTGACAATTTAGTCAATTTTGAGTGGCTCAAAATAAGGGTTTAAAAGATAATTCAAAACAATTATACATAATGGCTAATTAAAAGACAATTAATTACATTTAATGGTTGATTGATACTCTCTCCGATCCTTGTTATAAGAAGTAGTTTAAAAGTATTATTTTTGGTCTTCTTATAAGTTATCTTATGATTTCTAAAAAATATTAAATTATTTTTTCGATGTTTACTTTACCCTTATTAAAGATTATGAGAAATTATGTTATTTTTTTTATTCTTTACTTCTTAAACTCTCTAATTGACATCTCATTATATAAAGCTGTTACAGTTGAAACAATTCCTCCTCCAAAAAGTGACAATTTAGTAAATTTTTATTGACTCAAAGATGATTGCAATGAGGATTGAACCTAGGTCCTCATGCTTCTATATAACTATCCTAACCTCTCCCTACCCAACCACTAAGCTAACCTATTGGTTGCTCAAAATAAAAATTTAAAAGACATTACATAATAATTATACATAATGGCCAATTAAAAGACAAAATTAATTACATCTTATGTATTATATAAAGTTATTAATGTTGGACCAGGTCCTGCCCTCTCCTCTTTTCCGAATGTGACAATTTAATTAATTTTTATTGGCTCAAAATAAAGGTTTAAAAGACATTTCATAATAATTATACATAATGATCAATTAAAAGACAAAATTAATCACATCTTATCTTATTATATAAAGTTGTTAATGTTGAATAGATCCTCCCCTCTCCTCTTCCAAATGTGACAATTTAGTTAATTTTTTTTGGCTCAAAATAAAGGTTTAAAAGTTATTTCATAGCCAATTAAAAGACAAAATTAATCTTATTATATAAAATTTAAAAGACATTTCATAATAATCATACATAATGATCAATTCAAAGACAAAATTAATTACATCTTATCTCGTTAACATTGGATAGTTCCTCCCCTCCCACAGCCCAAAATGTGACAATTTAGTCAATTTTTATTGACTCAAAATAAAAGTTTAAAAGACATTTCATAATAATTATAAATAACGGTCAATTAAAAGACAAAATTAATCATATTATATAAAATTGTTAACGTTACAGCAGTTCCTCTCCCTTCCCTCTCCTAAAAAGTGACAATTTAGTAAACTTTTATTGGTTCAAAATAAGTGTTTGAAAGACATTTCATCATGATTATACATAATGGCCAATTAACAGATAATTTTATCTTATCCTTTTATATAACTTCAGTTTCTCTCCTCCCTCGCCCCCAAAATTAAATTTAGGGAGGTGTATTGGTTTAAGATTTCATAAGATTTAAAAAAAAAAAATTAGTAAAATAGTTCGTTGGTATTCGATCAGGATTTTATGTCACTTAAAAACAATCAAGTGGTATTCAATCTGGATTTTCAAGATTTTTTAAAGAGTCCATTAAAATTCATTGATATTTATTTGAAATTTTTTACAACTTAAAAACAATCTATTGATATTCAAAAATATAGGGATTTTAAAGAATTATTATATTAGAAAGATTTTGAAGGACTTTTTAGTAGTATCTATAAATACCAAATTTATAAAACAATCTCATCCAAACCCATCAAATTTTGGAAGATTGTGAGAAGTGACTTTTCAAGTGCTTCAAGAATTTTCAAGTGAGTTTTTCATTTTTTTTTTCGATGCTCATTAAATTTCCATTTTTTTCTCTTGCTAATAATACTGCACTACTGCTCATATATAATATTGTACCACTGTTCCTGTTCCATTCCCTTTTTTGGTGAAATTTCCATACGTAAATGATAGTGTCATTGACTTGCTCTATTTTTCTCTCTGTTCTCTTTAATTAACTTGCTCTATTAGTTGAAACTGTTCCTCAGTTATATAACATAGAAAACGCGTGAAATTTCAACTTTTAAGTAGTAATTTTTTTTATAACACGCATCAAGAAAAGAGAAAGGTGAAAGCTAAAATAGATATCATGATCTCTATAATCAACTGTAAATCTTCAAGACCTTGTAATCAATTTAGATCTATTAGAACAATATATATATATATATATATATATATATATATATATATATATATATAAGATGAATTTAAGTTAGGGTTTCTGTGAGTAAAATGAGATAAGAATGAATCTTAGTTAGGGAAAGAACCCTCTTAGCATAAAAATTGTGATCTTTTTCCCTCTCTTAAAATTGTTACTATTATCCTTCCCCTTTTATGACTCAACAATTATTTTATTTCTTTTTTACTATGAATTTTATTTTTTTTATTTTTATATTGTAAAATTAGGATTTTTTATATTTAAAAAAAATTAACATAAGACATTCCAGTATCCTAGAATTCAATATTAAAAATATTTCTTCACGAGTGAATAATTGAAAATAATTAAAAAATTAAAAAATTATTTTGTACTTGTAACAAATTTCATATATTATTTTTCATAGTTGATGTTTATAAATTTCTACTTGTCCCACTATTTTTTTAATCATTTATAAATTTATAAATAAAATATTTTAAATCACAAATTATAAGAAATTTGAAATGTTTAGAATAATTTTTAGTATGTGTAGCACCACATAACTTTCTTCGTAAAGAGTATCATTCTAATGAATTTTCAATTAGAGTGGTGGATGAACCTTCATTTTCAACATTACCAGTTAATGAAAATCATAATTTTGAGCCTATTATTAAAACTCAGGAGCAAGAGCGAAAAGATGTTAATGCTTATAGAACTAGTATAACTATGGATATGTGAGTGAATGCTATTTAGAAGGATATGATATTACAGAGATTTATTATTATTATTATTATTATTATTATTTATTAGACATTGTTGTTTTTTTATATTTGTCTCTTTTTAAATTTGAATGTATGAAAAAAAAATCTTGAACTCTTATTCTATGTAAAAAATCTACGAAATTCTGCAAAGTTTACAAAGTCCCGCAGAATCCATTAAAATCTTAACTTAAAAGTCTTGTAGAGTCCATTAAAATCCTGATTGAAAGTCTTATAAAATCTTACAAAATGTTAAAAGTCATGAAAATCTTGCAAAGTCTTTTAAAATCCACTAGACTTTTTTCAACTAAAAAAATTTCTTTAAAATCCTAATTCAATACACCTCCTTAGACAATTTTTATTGGCTTTTAAAAGACAATTCATAATAATTATACATAACGATCAATTAAAAGAAAATTAATTACATTTAATGGTTGATTGATACTTATTTGATCCTTATTATAAGATAATTTTTAAAAAATTCTAGATCATTTTCATAAGACATTTTATAGTTTCTAAAAAGAATTAAAAGTGTGATTTTTTTTTGGACGAGGAATTTTAGAGATTCTAAGAAATTTGAATTTATGATTTCAATTTTTATCATTATCTAAATCTTTTGTTTGGACAAATCAATTCAAAAAATTTAATTTTAAATTCTTAATTTTGATAGAAAAATTTGATTTTTACCATGGATAGAATTGATTTTAAACAAATATATATTAAGATTTTAAGATTTAATTTTATAAAACTAAATATTAGTCAATTTTTAAATATTTAATGATTTTAAATATTCAATAATTAAAAAAAAATATTGATATTTTTTATGTCAACTTTGAAAGAGGAAAGATGGAGATAGAATTTTTTTTTTCAAATTCTTATTTTTTTGGAAGAATTTAAAATTGTAATTTCTGTTTTTTTTTTTCTATCTCCATCTTATTTTTTTGGGAGAATTAAAAAATATTGTACAATTTTAAAAATAATTTCAAATATACAATAATTAGAAAAACTATTGATATTTTTTCAGGCTAACTTTGAAAGAGAGAAGGTGGAGGTAAATTTTTTTTTTTTCACAAATGTTTAGATTTTAATTTTTTTTAAATTCTCTATTCAAACAAAACATTTCATACAAGATATTTGAAATTCTTCAAAAGAATTAATTTAATTTTTCTATCTAGACACACTGTATTTTTTTTGTTTTGTTTCTATTGTTAAAAATTTTGAGAATGTATATTTTTCTTTCTTACTTTTTAAAATATCTTCAATTAACATCTTATTATATAGTTGTTAACATGAGTTCTCCCCCAAAAAATGACACTTTTGTAAATTTTTATTGACTCAAATATGGGTTTAAGAGACATTTCATAACAATTATATATAATACCCAATTAAAAGATAAAATTAATTACATGTTTTCTTATTTTAGTGGATATATTGGATTCAAATTTCACAAGACAATTTTAGCACAAAATAGTCTGGAGTAGGAACTTAATGAATTTTAAGATTTTTTTAAAATTTTTTGTAAAATGTAATAAGTTTTAAGATTTTTTTAAAATAAATTTTTAATCAAAAATTTGTAATATAAATGTTAGTAGATTTACATCTTAAAATTTTGTAAGACTAAAAGGATTTTATGAGACTTCAAAGAACAATATGATTTTTTCTAAAAATAATACAATTAATAAAATAAAATAAAATACATGATAAGGTTTGAATAAGATCAATAATCTTTTTCAACCTTTTAATAAATAATTGATTATTGTTTCATGTTTTCTTAAGTAACATTTTTCTATATATAATTTTTTATACATTTATATTTTTTCATTCATGATATTGAATTTGAATATATTCAAATTTACGATATTAATTAACAAGTAGAATTGTCAAAATATATTTTTAATATTTATTTAAAAATTTGACATTTCAATATTAAATTTTATTAAAAACAAACATTTGTTAAACGTACATTAATAATTTAAAATTTTAGCAATAGCTAATATTTAATAATTCAAAAATAATTTTAAATATTTAATCATTAAAAAAAATATTAATAAACTATACATCATGACAAATAAAAATGAATAAAAAATATTGATAGTTAAAAAAAAATAGGAGAAAAAATAGAGATAAGAAGAAGAAATAAATGATAGAGATGAATAGAAAGAGAAAGAATATGAAATAGAGAGGTAAAGAGAAAATAGATAAAAGACAAGCTAAGATATGAAAGAAAATAGAAGAGAGAAAGCAAGAAAGGAGAAGGAGAGAGAAGCAAGGCAAGAAAAAAAGAGAAATAGAACAAAATAATAAATTATGCAAAATCTCAAAAGTTTTTGTGAGATTATTAGATGAGTGAGTTAAATGTAAATTCTACTAAAATTTCTTACAAAATTCATTCTTTAAAATAGTCTGATGAAATCTCTTTGTTTTTTAATATTAATAGATTTTTTTAAGTGATTTTTTTAATAGAATACTATCAGATTTTGATGTACTCCTAAAAAATCTTAATTGTCTTAATTTAATATCACCCGACTCTAATGTACTTTTTAAAAAATCTTGATTATCTTAATTGAATAATACATGACTTTTTTATGTTAAAAAAGGCCTACATACATTTTTAGTTCTCAAATTTACGGTAAATTTATTTTTGATCCTTCAAATTTAAAATTATTATTTTTAGTCTTGTAATTTTTAAAAATTATTATTTTAGTCTCTCAGATTACTAATAACATATTTAAAAGTGACAAATTAAAACAATTATACATCATCAACTGGGTTTAATGTGATATTTTTATTAACAAATATATCATTAGATATATTTTATGCCACAATATTTGACAAATTCTTTGATAAAATTTGAGTATAAGAATCAAAATAAGATTTTTTAAAATTATAAAGACTAAAATAATCAATTTTAAATTTGAAAGCTTAAAAATAAATTTATCTTAAATTTGAAGGACAAAAAAATTTAAATCTTAAAAAAAATTGATTGAATACTTGAAGACTTTTTTATAATAAAAAAATATTTTAAAATTCTTTAAAATCTAATTTAATGTACTCCTTATAATATAAACTGTTAACGTTGGACTAGTTCCTCCTCCTCTCTTCCCACCAAAAGTGGCAATTTAGTCAATTTTTATTGGCTCGAAATAAGGGTTTAAAAGGTATTTCATAATAATTATACATAATAACTATTTTTTTAAAAAAATTAATTACATCTTATTACATAAAGTTGTTAACGTTGAACCAGTTCTTCCCCTCCCCTCCATAATCACAATGAACGAAATTGAGAAAAAATATTAAATTCTCTATACTTATTTGATTAAATGAAAAGGAAAATAAACTCGTGATTTTAAAATACAAGTTTACTGCTACAAAAAAGGAATTACTTTGATTTAAAAAAGTATGAATTGAAAGGAATTTTGAATACTCGAATATGTTGACATTCTCACTCGTTTTTTTTTTTTTTTTTTAAATGAAAAATATTAAAAATATACTCTTTTAAATATAATTCTTTTAATAGTTAAAATTTATTGAAAATCATTAAAATTATCATAAGAGGATTATTAAATAATATGTGAAACTCATAAATTTGGTAACCTTTGATATGAGAAAAATTGATGGTTCTTACATCACTTACCTGCTGCCATGAAGTTTGTTGGCTTTAATTATTTGAACAACTGTTTGGGGGATCTTTTTTTTTTTTTTTTTTTTTTTTTTTTTTTTTTTTTTTCATTTCAAGTCGTTGACCTTTTAGGATGACACCTCGATCTTCTATCCTTTTATGGAATGTAAACAAATTTATCAATAAGTTGTGAGAACGTGTTAGACGAAAGAGCCTTTAACCTTCCTCCTCCAACATCTTGATTCTTGCATTCATCTATAAGATGCAATATTTTTTTAATCAAATTATAGTTTTGTTTTTATAGCAATGCTCGAACTTTTATGTTAAATTTTTATTGTGGATATTATCAAGATAAAACTTTGATTTTACCTGAAGAATATTATAAATAATATTTAAATAATTAAATTTACCAACATAGTGATAAAATATTTGAGTAGTGTAAAATCTTAGAATTAAATCTTATTACTGTCATTGTAATTTATATGGATAAAAATATTAAACTTATCATTACAAAAAAAATAAAAAAAAAGTATTACACTTATATTTTATTCTTAATTATAACATCTGATATCAAGCAATTAAATTATAAAAAAATTCATTATAAAAGAAAGAACTTATTACATTAAAAATATCAAAATATAATAACTGCTTTTTCTTCTAATAAAAATAGTTGATTTTTAATTATTTAAATCAGTCTTAAGTGTTAAAAAGTTAATAAAACCAACTTTTAATGTGCATAAAAGTTAAAAGCATTGTAACTTTGACACATTGTTTGTTCTATTTATTTTTATTTTTTTGTCAAGAGGGTTCAACTTCTCATTTAAATTTTAGCATTTCTTGTTATTATTATATATATATTTTTTTTATAAATCAATCTCTTAATTTCCATCAATTTTAACTCTATCTTAAATGTATTTATGCATTACATTAGTTTATATAAGAATCATACATTTTTAATCCAGAATTATAATAACAATAATACGTTTAAACTTAAAATCGTATACATACTACTTCAATTTTTCACCATCATATAAAAATTATATTCTTTGTATTTCTTCATGAAAACTTATTAAAAAAATAAAAATAAAATAATACTATGAAATTAAGAGCATCAATCAATTTAATTACAAAAATAAAAATATAACTGTGTAGTTCTTGACATTTTTTTTAAAACAATGCATTTTCAATCCCTGAAATTACAAAAATAAAATAACTGACCAAGGTAGTTTTAGGAATTAAATTGACCAATATTTGTTATTTCCTAATAAAATATTTGCAACATATTTAATAGGGGGGAATACAAAAAAATATGAGTGAAATTTTACGTGTGTACGATGAACAAATCTACATCTTATGTAGTATAAAGATTTGAATTAAAAATGATTTAAATAAAATTAATTTACTATTCGTATAAAATTGAATACATGAAACTTATTACTCTCTAAAGAAAATATAGAAGTTGATAAACTCCATATAAGTGTAACAGTTTATAGATTATATGATACTACTATTAAAATTAATTAAGATAATATTAACTTAACCATCTACCTAAAATAAAATGGTTAAAATTAGTTCTTATATCTTAGGGATGCATTTTAGAGATATTATTATTACTGTTATCTATTATCATGATACTTAAGATACATTAAGATTGAGGAGAACCTGTGGTGAGGGAAGATTATTGATGGCTTCCCACTAAATTCCGAATAGTATTTCTTTCCCACACTGCCAAGCAAATATAATTTTGAAGTCAAAGTTGCATCTGAATGTGCCTCCCCACTAAACAATTATATATGACAGTAACTTATACATAACTCACCTGCAATATGATGCAATTCTCTTTTAGCCAATGAGATAGCGGAGATTACCTGTATCAATACCATGTCAAACCAATAGACGTTCTATCCGCAAAACTTGCACTGTTACGAAGCTTGTGTTGTGTGTGTATGATAATGCGTTGAAAGTCATTAAAAAGACTATTTTGATGAGGGAATTTAAAATAGAAATACTAAATGACAGGGTATATGTCGTGACTCGTGAGTAATATTATAATCAAGGGAATAATTAACAGGGTCAAGAAGAAAATAACATAGATTAAAACTTTAATTATGATACATAATTGTAGAAGGAACTCTTCCCTGGTTGTGCATCAAATTTTCTTATCATATAAATGTTAACCAACACATTATTACATCAAGTTAAAATCTGTTAAAAATCAGTTGTATCAGTCTTGCCCTTTATTTAATAAACCTCACTCATAATTTTTAATACATCTAATTTCAAAACTAGGTATTATTTCTGATATAGGCATTCTTCTGCATTTCTCATCGGTTCTTTCTAGCATTTTTGGTCAACTTTGATGGAGATGAGAAAAGGGAAACAAGAGGAAATAAAGGAAGGTTTTAAAATTTTGTTCACATAAAGGAAGGTTATAATTATAAACAATAGTATTCCCTGTTCGATTGCAAGGACATAATAAATCAGTAAGAGCATTAAGTGGAGCAAATTGCGTTGATCTCTGCAATTAAATGACTATCAAAATGTAACGGATGGATCATCATATATTTACAAAACATGCCCCTGAAGCTTAAAGTCTAAACAACACGATGATTGCAAAGTAACAACAGCAGCAGCCCCTTCAATATGTCTAAACAAAACATATTTTAAGTGTGTAATGCAATCACTACGTAAAGAAATATTAGTCAACTAAGCACCATGGCACTGGAGTAACAATAATATTACATCAACAGTTGAACTCTTGAAAATTCACATAGGTAACTGATCAAAGGCTCATAAGAACAAACTTGTGCAGATGAGAAAAACATATGTTAATAAGAACAGACAAAAAATGTTAATGTAGCCTGGAAATACTTGCAGCAATTATACGAGTCAAAATAAAATTATTTACGCCACATTATCTTGGTGATAATTTTAAATATGGTCATTGTGATGACTCGAGAATGTAAATTAGCCTATTGATAGGGATGTCTGGTAGGTTTTTGTTTTCACCGACACCTTGACATTTGACTTCAATATGATGTTTGGTAGTACTTTTGAAATGCTCCATTATAATCACCGGTTCTCTAAAAATTAATGGAAATAATCATAGCTGGTTTCTTTAACGTGTTTCTCCAAAATTGGATCCAATTTAACTAGTACTTACATCTAACCATGTCATTACCAACCCCTTTCCTTGACTTTGTTACCAATCCATATCGTAAGAAATATGAATTCACTTAATAGAGGACCACAATTTCATGATATAAAGCTTTGAACAAAAAGGATAACGTGCAGCATGTATAATTTAAATCGTTAGTCCAGACTGTCGAAGCATTTAACAAATAAATATTATCAACCATAACTGAAGGCTAACACTATATAAAGGGTTACGATGCATACATTGCAAAGCAAGCATAGTGCATAGGTCATCTAAACAACGACTGGTGCTGCACACTGACAGAAGATGGGAACTTCAGCGGGGCCGAGGCATTGGCCTCCACTCATCTATGCATTTGCTTTTTGCCTAATTGCTATCAATGTCGCCGGTGATGATGATAAACCTTACTATGCATTCCAGCCAACCGATCACCATCAACCGAAGCATGTCCCACCCCACCACCATCCTAAATTACCTCCAAAGCCTGTAATACACCCACCCCACCATCACAAATCACCTCCATTTCCATATCCATACAAATCTCCACCTCCACCTTATTTCTATAAGTCACCACCACCTCCATATATTTACAAGTCTCCTCCACCACCATCTCCATCTCCACCCCCTCCGTATGTCTACAAGTCTCCTCCACCTCCATCCCCCGCACCACCTCCACCATATGTCTATAAGTCTCCTCCACCTCCATCACCTTCACCACCTCCTCCATATGTTTACAAATCTCCTCCACCACCATCTCCATCTCCACCCCCTCCTTATATCTACAAGTCTCCTCCAACTCCATCCCCCTCACCTCCTCCACCATATGTCTATAAGTCTCCTCCACCTCCCTCACCTTCACCACCTCCTCCATATGTCTACAAATCTCCTCCACCACCATCTCCATCACCACCTCCTCCTTATATTTACAAATCTCCTCCACCACCATCCCCATCACCACCCCCTCCTTATGTTTACAAATCTCCTCCACCACCATCTCCCTCACCTCCTCCTCCTTATGTTTACAAGTCTCCTCCACCTCCATCTCCTTCACCACCTCCTCCATATGTCCACAAATCTCCTCCACCTCCCTCACCTTCACCACCACCTCCATATGTCTACAAATCTCCTCCACCACCATCTCCATCACCACCTCCTTATATTTACAAATCTCCTCCACCACCATCCCCCTCACCTCCTCCACCATATGTCTATAAGTCTCCTCCACCTCCATCACCTTCACCTCCTCCACCGTATGTTTACAAGTCTCCTCCACCTCTATCTCCTTCACCACCTCCTCCATATGTCTACAAATCTCCTCCACCACCATCTCCATCACCACCCCCTCCTTATGTCTATAAGTCGCCTCCACCTCCATCTCCCTCACCTCCTCCACCATATGTTTATAAGTCTCCCCCACCTCCATCTCCTTCACCAACTCCACCATATGTCTACAAATCTCCTCCACCACCATCTCCATCACCACCTCCTCCATACATCCACAAATCTCCTCCACCACCATCTCCATCACCACCTCCTCCTTATGTCTATAAGTCACCTCCACCTCCATCCCCTTCGCCTCCTCCGCCATATGTTTATAAGTCTCCCCCACCTCCATCTCCTTCACCACCTCCTCCATATGTCTACAAATCTCCCCCACCACCATCTCCATCACCACCTCCTCCTTATGTCTACAAGTCTCCTCCACCTCCATCCCCTTCGCCACCTCCTCCATACGTCTACAAATCTCCTCCACCACCATCTCCATCACCACCTCCTCCTTATGTCTACAAGTCGCCTCCACCTCCATCCCCTTCACCTCCTCCGCCATATGTTTATAAGTCTCCCCCACCTCCATCTCCTTCACCACCTCCTCCATATGTCTACAAATCTCCTCCACCACCATCTCCATCACCACCTCCTCCTTATGTCTACAAGTCTCCTCCACCTCCATCCCCTTCGCCACCTCCTCCATACGTCTACAAATCTCCTCCACCACCATCTCCATCACCACCTCCTCCTTATGTCTACAAGTCGCCTCCACCTCCACCTCCATCCCCTTCACCTCCTCCGCCATATGTTTATAAGTCTCCCCCACCTCCATCTCCTTCACCACCTCCTCCATATGTCTACAAATCTCCTCCACCACCATCTCCATCACCACCTCCTCCTTATGTCTACAAGTCTCCTCCACCTCCATCCCCTTCGCCACCTCCTCCATATGTCTACAAATCTCCTCCACCACCATCTCCATCACCACCTCCTCCATACGTCTACAAATCTCCTCCACCACCATCTCCATCACCACCTCCTCCTTATGTCTATAAGTCTCCTCCACCTCCATCTCCTTCACCACCTCCTCCATATGTGTACAAGTCTCCACCCCCACCTCCTCATGGCAGCAAGTTTCCACATCTTTCTCCCTTCCTCTATAGCCCACCACCGCCTCCTGCAAAAGGCTATTAATCTAACTAAACCAACTTAAATTGTTTCAATAAATTTATGCCATGAATTATTGCAGTTTAATATTAAGACTTCGTTAATAATGTAGGGTCTACACTGAAGAGTCTTGTTATGAATACTGTGTCATGTATTACTGCTGATTCAAAAGTTTGTTGTTTCATTAAAGTATTATATTATTGTAATTGGTTCTGAAGTTTCCATTGCTGCATTTCCTTCTTCTTGATACGTTTTTGATGTAATTCGTGCCCTACTCCTTGATATAAAAAAAATTTATTTGATACCATAAAAGGAACCTCGTACAAGCGGAATCTTTGAGAAGGACTGGCTTCTTAAAAGAGAAAATAGTACTAATAAAAAGAGATAAGCTATCTCCCTTGACTTCCATATTTGTTTAAATAATGCACCGGTGATACTCATAAAGAGACACGAGGCCGATACGAGTACACAAATTTTGAGATGTCTCTTTCGCAGCATCTTGGAAGCATTAATTAATTAATTAATAATTACCCAAAAAAGATCAACATGATGAACATCTAAATGAAAGGAAGACTGCCCTTTGAATTTACGACCTACGGAAAATAACTCGACTGAAATTCGTCCTAAGTTATGACATAACTTTCATCATTCACACACTACTTAGATAATAGTCAATGATGCAATTATGTTTTGAGTACAAAATGGGCAAAAGTTTGAATGAGATGAAGCATTTCAAAATGGACTCATTCTTTATTCTTACAAGGGAATGTAAGAATATCCTATTTCAGCGTACACTCTATTTGGAAAGGAAGAAAATGAAGGGTAGGTATTTGGAAGATAATTAAAGCCCCTAATCCCTTCAATAGGGCAATTAATTAATTAAATAATTGATATAAAGATAAAAGCAAAGTGTGATAGATAGTTAAACATTGTGAATTGTCATAGTACAAGTGCCACAAATAGGGGAATTAAAAACTTACGAAGTTTCAGAATCCATCAAATTTAGTGGCTGTGACTTTGGTCGCACTCAGTCACAGAAGTTGCCCTTCGATTCTTCAAAACAATTGTTGGTGCAAATCATGTGTATATCTGAAGGGATACACAGATAATAAATACTTACCAGACTTACTACTTTTGCCACTATCATAATGAATCCAGACGGTTTAAAATTTAAATAAAATTAAAAAAAAAGTGAAGACAGAGAAAATACGAGTTCGGGGAATTGCATTTGCGGAGAAGAGAGAAGAGGAAGCCCCAACTTGCGGTGCTGCGAGCTAGTTTCTTCTATAGAACTTCACTTATTTATATATATATATATATATATATATATATATATATATATATATATATATATAAATGTAGACTTTTTTTTTATTTAAAATATATGGTTTTTTTTTATTTATTTAAATAACCTGGTCCTATTTTCAAAATCCAAAATCGGTTACTAGGTTGGTTTTTTTTTTCTTTCATTTTTTGGGCTTTTTTTTTCAGATTTTGTAAAATAAAAAAATAATTATTCACTTTTTGAAAAAAAATATAAAAATTCCTTTGAGAAATCGGTTACCCAGTAACTTATTTCTCACCTGAGCCTCAAAAATAGGTTATTTGTGTAAATAATCTTGGACCCAGGTTATTTAAATAAATAATTTTTTTTGATATATTTAAAAAAAGTCTATAAATGTAATAATTAATATTCTAATGAGATTAATACTTAGATTAAAATTGTAAATTTTATATAATTAAATGATTAAAAATCTGTTTAAAAAATTATAAAAAAAGTTATTTTAATAATCAATGTATAATTGATTGTAGTGGAAATGAATTTTTATTTGTCTAAATACAATAAAATAATTATCTTTTTCTAAATTATATATTCTTCATGCAACATTAAGGGAGTATTTGACATAGGAAATATTTTTACATTCTTAAAAATCTTTTAATGAAAATTTTAGTTTTTTATAGCAATCATTTTTATTCTGCTTTTCCATAAAAACATTCCTATTGGAGGATGAGAATCTAACTTTCTTGAATTAAGAAGAAAGTTTTATATAGATAAAAAGACTACAATATGTCTTTTAAAACAAAAATATCTTTCTTTTTCTTTTATTTCTCTTTCTTACTTTCTCTTTCTCATATTTCTATTTCTCTTTCTCTTATATTTCATTATTCTTTGACTTTGTTAATTTTAATAATATTATTATATTTTATTTTATTTTTATATTTTACTGATATTTATTAATACTTTTTTATTTGAATGAGATAAAATGATATATTTTATTTTTCTAAATTATAATGTAGTATTTTTTTTCTTTTTTTTTTTGAATTCTGCATTTAAATTATTTTTAAAAAATTTAATAATTTTAATAAGATTTGCGTAGATAAATATATACAATGAATTTATTTTAATAAAATATATTTTTGTAAAAAAATATTTATAAACTTAGGAATATGTTATTATAACCAAACATGAAAATCTTTAATTCTCAAGAATCATGTATGAATATTTCCAAAATCTTTCATTCTAAACAAACATATTTTAGTTATTCTCAATAATCATAATTTCTCGATTTGTAATTCACAAAAATCATGATTCTTAAATATGAAAAAACTTCTCCCCTATCAAATGTTCCTCAAGTGACATGTTAACATTCACATATTTTGTATTTGTCAAATTTTTACAAAATATTGTTTTTTATTCAATAAAAAATACTCTTTATAATGAATAAAAAAAACGTTGATATTTTTAAGAGTCAATATTGTATTTTCAATAGATTAATAAATGGACCAAAATTACTTAATTTTAAAAGTTAAGAAAACTCTCAACAAATTAATAAATGGATCAAAATTATTTATTTTAAAAGTTAAGATACTAATTTTGTTTCAATCAAAAAAGAGGACCATAATCAGATATTAATGTGAGAATAAAAATACAGTTAAACAATGTATACTCCCATATCAGCACAGCCGTCAAGGCAGCTCATCATAGTCAATGTTAGAGCATATTTTGATAAACTCTTTCAAAAGAACTCGAGATTTTTTATTTTATTTTTATTCATGTATGAGTTAAAACTGTGGAACTGTCGGAGTGATAAGGTGGTTTGGTGGCGAAGGGGGTGGTCCTGGGGCTGGAGGGATAAGGATAGTCAGAGGTTCGAACCTCCTGTGACCCAACTAACATAACTTACTAATTACTAACATTTGCCGATACAAAAAAAAACGTGGAACTGTCATTGAGTTCTTCGGTAACTTATTATTAATGAATAAATTAATTTTAACTTATAAAAAAATATTTTAATTATCCATTAATCAAAAGCTTGAATAACAAAGATTAATTAAAGTATATGTTTATATATATATATATATATATATATTAATTTACTTAATTATCAATGTCTAAAGCATTCATGCATTAAATATTTATTAAAATTGTAAATATGCCAAATGGATTGTGAAATAAGGTCATACTTGCACAATTTTTTTTTCGTCCCTGGAGTATCCACCGCCGATAGCAGTGACTAATCTCCTCGCTACGTTAGAGACATCTCAAAGGGTAGGATAGCTGGCCCCAAGATTTAACGTGACTGCATACACAAGACAAGATTCAAACTTCTAACCTTGCTTAAGCGTGGATCAACCCCTATCCCTAACCTTGCTTAAATTAAAAATCCTGTGACTTTACATTATAAAATTAATCAGGTAAGATATTAGAAAAGTTAATTTTATTTACACATGATTTTAAATATCAACGATAATGAAATATGTGAAAAGGGAAGAAAATTTATCAAACATTTGAATAAAATCTAATTAACTAATTCAGCAAATACTTTTTTTGATCTTGTCACCTGGTACTTAAGTTAAAGGACATTAAATATGCATTCTTAAATAAATATAACATAACAATGCAGACAATATAGAGCCGGTAAGTTTCCATTGCTTTTATTGTGAATTGCTACATCATATTGGGTATCAGGTGAGTGGTAAGTTGGACATTCTCTATGTTTTTGGACCATTGTGAGCATTCACGTGTTATTATGATAAGAAAATTAACGTGACTATGCCGATATCAAACACTTAGTTTGGGATGGAAATCTGAGTTAACAAGCGATGATGATAATTCATCTAAACAAGCCATCCGAATTCTCTCAGGAGTTGCTGGAGTGTCGAGAGGAAACCAGTCATTACACCCCATTTCAGCTCTTGCAGCTATGATGGCATCCTTGATTGCAAATAACACAGCTGATGCTAGGAAAAATGGAGGCTCACCAACAGCTTTAGATGAATGGATGGCCTTAACATTTGGATGACCCTACCAATTAGAGCATACAACAATAAACAGAGAAGTCAACATGTTGATATCTTCAATTTTGTGAATTAATAACATCAATATTTTAATCTTATAATGACCATCTAATATAATAGTTCAGGGTTCAGGAATATACCTTCAGGAGTGAGACATTGAATTTGAAGGGAACATCATTTATAGAAGGAATTTTATAAGCTCCAGGTCCACATGTGTAAAGGCACCCGGGCGAGATCCATTTATGTGCTCCATCTCCCCATTTAAGTTCTTCTAAAGCTACCCAACCTAGACCTTGCATAAAAGCTCCCTCGATCTGTGAAAATATATGGCAAGAACAAAATATGAATTCATCATGCAAAAATAAAGCAATATGATTTTCAAGAATAGGGAGGGAAAAAGTAGGAAGTTGTAATTCAAAGGAATATATATATATATATATATATATATATTAATTATTTTGGTGAATAATTCAAAGGAATATTAACATCCTGCAAAATGGTCTCAACAAGACAACTTTATCATTTCCCCAAAAAGGTCTCAGTTGTACGAAGAATCCAGAACCAAACATCCTGCAATAAAGACTCCGAAAAATAGTCTTCGAAAATTTGCACAATTCTCACAAAGTGAAACCTTTTCATATCACAATCAAACAATATTTAGCAACATCTCTGATCACCTAAAAAGTCAACACAAGCATTTCGATTAAAAAAAATGCTTACCAACATTCAAATTACTTATGAAAGCCAAATTTCATTCACCATCATAAAATATAAGGAAACAGAATTAAGTTATTTTCTATCAAATTTTCTGATTTCTGTTTGAAGAATTCTTGTCCTGTCCTGTTCTTTCTCCATCCTTAATATACATCCTTATCTAGTTGTCTATTCTGAAATTAATAATAAACAATTATAGAAAGGAAAAAGTACCTGTCCAACATCTATCGCTGGATTCAGAGAATAACCTAGATCCAAAACTATGTTTGCCACTCTGGTGTGAAAATCTCCAGTCAGTGTGTCAATTTCAACCTCAGCAAACGCAGCCCCATAAGTGAAATACCTAAACGGTTTTCCTTTAGCCGTCGACCAATCAAAGCCAATATCAGGTGTAATATAAAATCCATGAGCCGAAAGGTCTATCCGCTCTGCATAGCATGCACTAACTAGCTGAAAATAATAAAAGCATAACAAAACATGTTCAATAGTTTTCAACCACACACAAGGCACCTTTTAAAAGCAGTGACTATCATAAAAGATACTTGTAATTGGAAGACTTGTTAACATAGTCTATAGGTCGTACACACTTCAGTAGGATTTGGAATATAGTAGATGTAATTTCTTATACAATCCTCAAACTAACGCAATCACTTATATTTGTATTCATTTTGAAACCCAAGATATTTATATGAAAATTGTAAGATCTAATCAAATAATTTTTTTTTTTCAGGAATTTCCTCTCACACCTCCCAACTCCACCGCATTTATATAAAATTTAAATAAAAATACAACTTCCATGAAATGTAATGAACAAATTTGCTTATATAATCATTTATTCTGAGTATGTCACGTCCTAGGCTAAGCAAAAACTGAAAATACAAGAGTACCTCAGCAAATGAGGTGAAGTTACGCTGTGAAGCAATAGGTTTCATGCGTGCCATTATTTGCTCACATGCATCTAAAACCGCTGCTCCATACATATCAGAACTTGCAGAAGCTGCCGTTGGAGAAGCATTAGGAACCTAATTTTGCAGCAAGCATGAGGACATCAAAGCAATTTAGCATCAGAAACAATAGCCCCAGATTCAAAAAAGGGTAAAAGGGGGGAAATTAGCAAAGGATAATCCAAAAGAACCAGAAGGTAAAGAAGGATATTACTATATTCAAAATATTTACATACAGCAAGGTTCCAAACACCCAGTCAATCTCTTTCTTATGATTGCTTGCGAGCTTTTGTTGTTCTCCAAAAAATTACTTTGGAGAGTTGACAAAAAGCTATATACAAAAAACATTATGATAATGTTATTTTTTTCCCATTATATTTTTACAAAACTGTGGAGCTTTCTGAAACTACCAACTGGAGTTTGAAGTTCTAAACCTTGAATTTGACTTCGCTGATTGTCTTTTGTAATAAACCATTTAAAAACTCAAAATAAATAAATAAATAAAGTGGTAAGAGAAGGAGAAAAAGAAAGTAGTAAATTACTTATTTACATGGTATGATCTAGCAGACACTAATTTCCAAAAAAAAAAAAAACATAAACCCATAAAAAGAGTAACTTAGTACCTTGTCAGTACTAGTATCTGATATAAACACAGAACTGAGAGGGATATTGAAAGCCGAAGCAGCAATTTGGGCAACTTTGGTATGCAAACCTTGCCCCATTTCCACACCCCCATGGGTAACTAAAACAGTTCCATCCGTATACACTTGAACCAGAGCACCTGCCTATAGTTATTAAGAATAAATGAAAGCACAACATTATCACTATCTAATGACGCAATCATTTCACAACTAACAAAATAGAAATACAAAGAAAAATTAAATTTTGAATGAAAGCTCCACAAAAATATAAAACACAATTACTAAGCAACTAATGCAGTTCTTATTGAATTAAGTTGTCCTATGACTAGCAATCCCAAAATTCAAATCCTATCTAGCATCATAGGATATGAACTTTGGGCTGGGCTTCGTAATATATACTTAATCTAGTATATATATATATATATATATATATATATATAGCCCTTACCCTGAACATGTTGTATTAAGCTATCACATGTTAAGCTTTCAAATTTGAAGTGGTTTATGACCATACTAGATAAAATATCCCATGTGCATGGGAATGAAAAATAATACAAAAAGAGTATATGAAGCAAAAGAATTTGAGAGGCGTGAAATGCAAACAGGAAGAATAAGCCATCTAGTCCCTGCATGGAAAGATTTATTGCATATAGAGATAACCTCCCACTTCAACTTTCCCTTATCTTAATCTTAATTCTGTTAAGAAATTTCTCTTTATCTTCTTTCTCAAAATTAAGAGAGGTCTAAGAAACAAAACTAGTGCTTAAAGCAATCATAAACTTGAATCCCACACTAATTGATAACTTTAACCTATTTAAAAGGTTCTGTATATTGGCTAGAGCTCATGAGTGCAACAATTTCTTTAGTGAAACAATTGTCCTGACTTATGAGAAATCTTGATCACTGGTAGTGGATAATGAAACAGAGAAAAATTTAAATAGAAAAATAGAAAAAAAAAATGAAGGGACATCTATGTGGAAATAAGCTCCGGATCTATCCCTAACAGCATCTACCCAGTCTTATGCCAGAAACTTTACTTTGTTATCACATGAACTTTTAAAACAAACTTTACAATCTTCCTTATTTCCTTAAAGTTCAGATGAAATCACTTTTTTCTTTTTCCATTTTTAAATGAAAATAGCTTGACAGTGTTCAGATTTTACCTGGTTCATAAGCTTTGTTGTAAAGGATATACCAAACTTATTAGGAACCATAGCAATACCACGCTTCCTCCAGCGGTTATGACCATTGAATTGGTCAACTTCTTCACGTGCCTTCACAAAGTCACAGGATAACTTAAGTTCATTCCATAGTGGGAACAGTGTGCTGTACTGAACTTTCTGGCCATAATGCAGAACGGATCCTTCTCCTTGAAAATTAATTTCCTAGCAAGAAACTTGAATTAGGAAGAATGACAGAATGTCTAACATCAAGCAGGATGACAGTAAAATTTTATACGTACAACTCAGAGGAAAAAAAAATTGTAACTTACCCTTATCTTTTCTGGACTCATTTTGAGTTCCACAGCAATCCTTTGAATCCAGTTTTCAGTAATGAGCATGCCTTGAGGACCACCAAATCCACGGAAGGCAGTGTGGCTAGGGAAATTAGTGAAGCAAACTCTCCCCATCACCCTCATATTTGGTATTTCATACACATTGTCTGAATGAAACATAGCACGTTCAAGGATGGCAAGTGACAGATCCAGTGAGTTTCCACCATTGTTATAAATTTCAAGATCCAGTGCAAGCACCCTTCCTTCATTTGTAAATCCAACCTGAATCAAATGGGATCTCTCACTAATTACTCAAACAGGTGAAAAAGTGACGAAAACAATGCTATTACTCAACTAAACAACTGACAAGAACAAAAGAATGTAGGAATCATGGGTTAGCAAGGATCAAAGCAAGGTTAATTATCTCTCCTTGATAAGATTTTTTTTTTCCAGAATTTAATTCATTATCATGATCTTTCATGTTATTCATACAAACTTAGCACATCTGAGAGGTAAGCGCGAGCTACTGACTCACTTTTTATTTATTTATTTTGCAGGATGCTATGGCCATGGTAATGATACAAGACGTGTAACTTTAAACATACAATCATGGAGAGAGACTTTGAAATCAAAGCATTTTGGCTAAATTGGAGTAAGACTTCAATATGTAAATGTAATGCAAGTTCCAAAAGACGAGTTATCACTCTTCTAGAGGTGACAATTAATGAATCCATCATACCAGGAGCTTTACATTTTAGGTATCTTCAATAGAGGACTGGTAGCAACACACTCTCTAATAAACTTCTCTTAACACTCACTCTTATTGATTATAATATATTGAAAATCATAAAATCAGGAGAGAGAATTATTAAATAGGGTAAGACCAACCAAATTTTGCATTTTTCAATAAATTTCAACTAATGAGAGAGGGTGTGTTTAAAAGAGTGTGATAGAGAGTGTGTTGCTTGCATTTCTCATCTTCAATATACCAATTAGCTTATAAAGTGATGGGATATTGATCATGAAGTTACACATGGGATTTAAGCAAGCTGGGAATGGATAAATACTCAACAAGACTAGTGGTGGTGCTTTATGGCAGTGGACGTTAAGGAGTGAAGTACCAACAAGGGCAAAAATTAAGTGTGGCAGAGATAAGAATGCCGAGATAGATAAGAGGACAAACAAAAAAAGATTAAATCATGTGTCTGACAGAAATTTGGAGCAACATTAAGAAAATTATAGAAACTCTCTCAAGGCAGTTTAGTCATGTGATAAGAAAACCAATAAAGGATAAACTGAAAATGGAGGTCAAATGGATGATAATCCATTTAGAAAGGGAAAATGTAGACCTAAAAAACTGTAGGAGAAACCATTAAAAAACATTGGTTTAAATGGATTTCAGAAATTTTGGATTTTGACAGGGATCAATGGTATTGAGTGATTCATGTAGCTGACCTCCACACCGTGTAATAAAGCTTGGGGTTTTTACCACTGTTGTAAGGAAGCAAAACAAGGGCCAAATGAACATCAGACCAGGGAGAGAATGTAGGGCGTACATTCTTAGTGCTGGCAGATCAAACATCACTCAGAAACATCAAGAGAAGGTATTCTCAAACTCATTGTGGCATAAACAGAGTGCACAAGTATCACTAGTATATATTTTAAGAATACAAAAATTTCACAGGATTTATTTTACAATATTGATGTATAAAGAAAAACACCAGTTAAATGCATGTAAATAACTGTAGCCATACCTTGTACTTCCCTAGAAAACTATGGCGTTGCCCAGTTATCATCATGTCTACATCGCGGTCCAGTGTGATTTTCACTGGCCGATTTAACAGATAGGATGGAACTGAAGCTGCAGCAGCAATAAAGGCTGATCTTGTCTCCTTCCCCCCAAATCCACCACCAATTCGCTTTGTTTTACAAACTACCTTTGACATGGGAAGGCCAAGAACATGAGAAACATATTTCTGGTGCTTCTGAGGGGCCTGCAACAACACAATGTTATTTTTACAATGCAGTTATTTCCTTCAAGCCATAATTTACAGCCAATACAAACCAGCACCACTCAACACTAACACACACACACATGCTTAACTTCCTTCCATAGGTCTAGGCATATGTAACACAAAAGACTGAGAAAATGACAATGAAGAAAACACCACCAGAAATTCCCTCAATAATCTTGCAACAGAAGAACAGTAGAGTAAATGTTTCCAGCCTATCAATATGGAAGGAAATGAACCATCTGAGCATATTGATAATCCTCTTTATCAAGTTGTCTATCCTTCTCAGTGCCAATAATACCATCATAAAATAAAGTTTTCAAGTTGCCCATATGAGTAGCAGCTCTTAAGATGGTCCTTTTTGCTTGAAAATTCCATTTTTTCTGATCAAAGAGCTTTAGACAAAAACTGCTGACGTAAAATAATAATAATAATAATAAAATAAAACCCTTTTTTTCAATTATTCAACTCACATCTCAGTATAATTCCCTCCCTCTATCCCATTTTGAGTTGTACAGCATATAGAACAACATGCCATAGTTAAGAAAGATTAATTTTGCCAAAGACAAAGTTTCCAAAATGGAATTAGTTGTATTCTTGAATGCCCTTCTTTTCACTCTTTGACCATTGTTTGACCCTGCTATTGTCATTATATAGATCTGCAGTTCTCAATACTTAATTGTATACGAATACTTAAGTGGTTCAGTCACACATGGCTGAATCCTTCCATAAAGCAATAGATATGATAAAAACAAGTTAAAGATTTCAGACAACTTCAGTTTCCAAAAAATATATATATTTTAAAATTTAAGGATTCACTACAAAATTGTACAGCTTACTTGAGTAGATGATATCATATGAACTTCATTTCCACCATCCACTGTCCATATCAAACTGCTTTGCGGCTCCAGATAAAAGTGTTCTTGACCTCCCATCTGAACTTCCCCTTCGATTATTCGGTCGCACTGACCTGATTGAAAACAGCGATCAACATCACCTTTACTCAAACACTTCTCTGTGTTGGGATGAAACTTTCCAGCAATGATGGCATCCTGTATTGAAAGGATGGCCGGGAGCTCTTCATAATCAACATTAACTTTTCTTGCTGCAACCTTTGCATTTTCATGAGTATCGGCCACAACTATTCCTATAACCTGGAAACATACATGTATATCCATTGACTTAACATTCCATGAGAATTCATCACCAATGCTTGTAACATCATCCTTCAACTTTGAGATTTGGTCAAATGTATACAGAAAGTTCAGCAAAAAAAAAATGAATGTATATAGAAAGTGAAAGACAATCATTAGAAGGACTAGAATGCTAAGTGAGCATTCCAGTGTAATTGGGAATAGGAAGCCACAGTGAATTGGAAATTATCAAGATATTATGCAAGATCTTGAAGTACAATTCATTGTATATTTGTATGATTAAATGGTAAGCTAATAGTGAAGACTAATGCACAGACCCTACCTCAATTCAACATCCAGACTTTATATATCTATAAATAACTATGAGTGGCATGAAAAGAAGACTATGCAAGAGATGTAAAGAAAAAAGAGAAAAGAGTCAAGTGTGAAGATTGATTGAAGTCATAATTCCTTTCCCTTTAAGCTTGAAATTATAATAAACAAATCACAAGTGAGACATTATTCTGTAAGGTAGATACCTGACCCACACAAGTCACATAATCTACAGCAAAAAGATCTTCATCAGCAACAACTGGTCCAATTTTATTATCACCCGGTATATCTTTGGCCAGAAATAAGCTCACAAATCCAGGTGAAGATATGGCCTCTGAATCATCAATTCTAATTATTCGGGCATGAGGTTTTCTACTCAAAACTAAGGCTGCATGCAAACCATTAGGAGGCATTGGTGTGTCATCAGCATATTCTGCTTCACCTGTAACCTGAACATAAGATATATTAGCTATGTAGCCAAGCGTTTCACCTGAAAAGTAAAAGGCATAATTTGCAGAAGAGACCACATGCAGAACACAATAGAAAGATTGAGAACACCAAAGGCAAAATGTGAAATATGAGAGAGAGAGAGAGAGAGAGAGAGCAGGTAACAAAGGATACAAGCAACTCATATATACAAGTAACATATCTAGGAAAGACTCAATATCATTAGAATTTGCTAGATAAACTAAAAACAAGGATCCCATATATATTTACAATTTAGAAAACATGTAGCCAACAAAAGAGGAATATCATATCAAAGCTTATTGCTTTTGAGTATAAGAAACTAAATCTATGTCCATCATCAAATGGTCCCAGAAGGCATCAATGCCAATAACATGCCAAGACACAGGAATGATAGTGGGCAAAAGTAGATATAAAAAACATAGAAGTTGCATATTACATGAGATATATCGGGACAGTGGAAACAATACAAGTTTCTTCGGGGCATCTCAGGTTTAACATGTTACTTCTTTACAGGATCACAGAGTAACAAACTCCTGCCACAATTTAAATTCCACTACAATATAGAGAAAAGTAACAGGATTTAATCATTCATACTATCACATATTTGCAAGTTAACATTAAGAGAAGCAGGAATAAAAATACAACATTTTATAAATAATTTAGTGAATATGATTTTGCCTAACTGGTTCAACAAACCTGAAGTCTTGCAGATAGATGAACCTCTGGAGAACCCACAGAAGTCCCACGTTTCATGATTTCATAGTCCTGAGATCCTGTAATTTGGGGGCGGTGGTCTGAGTGCACAGCAGATAGATGGGATAATGGTATACTCTCTTTGATACCATCCATTTGATGAGACACCCACAGAAAAAATTTAAAAAAGAAACTTAGAGTCAAAGATTTCCGGAACTCTACCATTCCGCCAGGAGCATCTTCCCTGAGTAATATATCATTTTGGAGGACTTCCAATGCATTTTGCAACAGATCTTGGTCCCAAATCTTTCCAATGAGAAATTCCTTCGTTTTTGTTGCCGCAATTGAATATGGAGCCACCCCACCATAAAAAATTGATGCATCAGCAACCACCCATTTTTCACTATGTTCTTGAAGATGAACACGAATACCTGCATTTACAATGGCGATATCATCATCCCTTCTATGAGACTGTTTAAATTCCTTCACAAACTCATAAGTCCTATTCCAAGGCAGGAATATTGACAGCAAGATTTCACCACTTGCCAAATCCACTTTACGATAACCCGGGAGGAAGAAATTTTCTGCCAGGACTGTCCTGATGTTTCCTTTAGTGTCAATAATTCGAAATTTTGCTCTGGCTGCCATCCATAAAGGATTCAAGTCTGATATTGGACTGGCAGTACATATATTCCCTCCAACTGATGCAACATTTCTTATCTGTGTTCCAGCAAACCATTTCAGTTGCTCAATAACAGCCTTACAAGACAAAGTTTCATGAGCAGCACGCTCAGTTGTAACCTTTCTGAAAAAATTCAGAAGATCAGATAATCTTACTGCAGCACCTATCTCTATGCCATCATCCTTTGCATACAAAACATTTAGTTCTGGCACATGCATTACAGAAATTAGAACCCGATATGACATTCTCTTTAGTCTCATCTCAATTCCTACCTCACTATTACCAACTAACAACTTTGCATCAGCATATTTGGCTTTTAAATCCAATACATGTTGAAGTGTTAGAGGCCGATACCACATTAGCCCACCAACTCCAGTCAAATTTAGCGAGGTTGGTATCCTTAACAACAGTTCAGGGGGAAAAATAAGTTCTTTTTCTGTGTATTTGGTCCCATCTATTTCATTATAAGAAGTAGGCTCGTATCTATTATCACTGCCTACACATTTATCATTTACATTGTTTAATTTACATGAACAGGGTTTTCCCGTTGATGGGCAAACAGACTTGCCTTCTTCAAGGTTCAATGAAGAAACACCAGTATATAATTCATTGCTAGTTTTTGCAAAGACCCGGAATGCATCAAGTATTGGTCTGTAACCAGTGCACCGACATAAATTTCCTGCAAGGCATTCTTCAATTTGTTCTTCACTAGGTGGTGTTGGACTTGACCGCAATAATGCATACATGGACATGACAAAACCAGGTGTACAAAATCCACATTGTGAACCATGGGTGCGAGCCAGGGATTCCTGAAGAGATTAAATGGGTAAGTTCAAGGTATTGACAGGTAAATATAAATTTAAAACAAGAAGAAAGCACGTGGCCAAAGCCCAGGGATAACAACGTTAGACCATGAGAACCAAACAAGTAAAGGATACTCAAAACAATACCATGTAACTATTACACAAGCATGATAAAAGAAGATAGTACGAGCATGTCTCACCTGGACAGGGTGTAGTCCACGCTTGCAGCTTCCCAATCCCTCCACTGTAATCACATGCATCCCTTCTACAGAATATAGAGGTGCTAAGCAAGCATTGATAGCATAGTGTCTGGAAGAATATTTTCAAAATAAAAGTGTAACTTTGATGTTAAGATAAAAGAAGGAAGTGTTTCGCATGTAGGAGCATCAAATCAGCAAGGCATGAGAAAGACACACTTACGAGCATTTTCTCGATTTTCTATCATATTGAGAAACCATAACTGTGCAAGCTCCACAACCACCTTCTCCACAGCCCAGTTTAGTCCCAGTCAGACCTATATCTTTTGTACCGAATAGGGTGGAAAACCATAATTAGTTTAGCTTCACGAAGGAGAAACTTTAAAAGGACTAGCAAAATTGATTTCAAATAAAATTGATTTTAGTTAAAAAAATATTTTTAAATGAAGTGATTTATATCTGGATGTTTTTTTTTTTTTTTTCCTGAAAGCAAGATTGTAGTAAAGCTTAAAGCGTGTTTAGAACATGTTCACGGTCAGAAAAAATCAATTTTCGACGGTGAAGTTAAAGCAACTAATAGCTGTTTCTACTTTTTCATGGTATTACCGCTATTTTGTTGGGTAGAATCAATTCTCACTGGTACCCAAACACAATTAGAGTGAAATTGTCGACCCAACACAGAAACTACTTTTTGTCACCTTTAGTCAATATCAATTCCAAGAAGTATCCAAACACACTAATAACAAAGTGGATGATGAAACCGTTTTGATTTTGCAAACAATAAATAAAAATAATAAAAAGGACAAGACATTTTCCAACTCTGTTGACTTTTATTTTCTAAAGATCAATCATCAATCGAACTCCAAAATTAAGCATTATAAAGTAAAATAAACAAAAGGAAAGGGATATGAAAGAGAAATTGATAGTATGCGTACCTCTAAGATACTCGAGAAGAGTGAAATGAGCTAATCCATCAGGCAACACTCTGCGAACTCCGTTAACATACAGTAAAGCTTCATTCGACACCTTCAGATCTTGCTCTTCCTCCTTCTTCAACGATCCCATTTCACTGCTTCCAATTTCGAAACGGAACGGAACGGAGCACCTTCTTCTATATACTACGACAAACTCGTGTAGTCCTTTTCACAGCACTTATTTGAACTATTTGATTACGATCACGTCGATTCAATCTTCTCACTCCTACTCAAACCATATCGTCTCCAACTCATCTACGAAAGCCAATGATGCAATAAATAAATAAACAAAAAATTATATGCAAAGTCATGTGGGGATTAAATATTAAAAAAAGAAAAAAGGTATTGATAATATATATACTATTCTAGTGAAGGACGCTGGCACCGGCTTATCGAGGTTGCGAAGAGAAGATGTCATTGTCGTGAGCATGAGAATGGAAAGAGTAATTTAATTTAGTTTATTCAAAGTGCGGAAAGTTGAGGCGGTAAAAATCGAGTCAAGTCACGCGAACTAACTCTATTGTTGCACGTGTTAGACTATTGTAATTTGTAGGTCCAATCCCAATCTTTTTCCCACATTCTTGCTCTAATTCCATTTTTTTGGAATTGAAAAATACATGAATTAGGCTTCCCGCAAAACAAAACCATCAACGTAAAATTATAAACCAGAAACAATAGAGGAAAGAAAGAAAAAAAAGAGAGAGAGAGAGAGAATAAAGAGTTTTTTTATTTTATTTTTAACAGTGAGATAATTTATTTATAAATATAAATAATTACAAATAAAATGATAATATTAAATAAAATAAAAATGTAACAATGAAGAACCATCATTAAATATTGAAAACATTTTTCCTTTAACATAGAATGTGTGTCATTAAAATTTTGTTGGGAGAAAACCTATGATACAAAAATCTAGTGAATAAAAAATAGTATGGTATTATATTTCTAGCTTAAATATGTTTTTAGTCCTTCAAATTTAAAGTAAATTTATTTTTGGTCTCTCAAATTTAAAATTATTATTTTTAGTCCCTGTAATTTTTAAAAATCTTGTTTTAGTTTCTTAGATCACCAATAACATATTTGAAAGTGACTAATTAAGACAGTTATACAATATTAATCAGATTTAATGTGATATTTTCACTAATAGGGATACCAATAAGTAGATTTTATGTAATAATGTTTGATAAACTTTTTAACAAAATTTGAATATAAGGACTAAAATAAGATTTTTTAAAATTACATGGACTAAAAATAACAATTTTAAATTTGAGGGACCAAAAACAGATTTACCCTAAATTTGAGGGACTAAAAACATATTTAAGCCTATATTTCTCTTATTAAAAATCTTGTCACAAAAATTCAATGGAATAAAATCATGACAAAAAATAAGTATAAATTATCTCCCTCTCATGTAAACGAACTTATATATTACTTGTTCATAAATTATACTTGTGAATAACTTTTTAAATAAATTTGTTAGGTTCTTATATAAACGAACTTGTTCAATAATTATATCACCACTACTTCAAAGATAAGTTAAAAATAATATAGGAAAAATATATTTTCTTCTATCTCCTTTAATACATTCTTCTTTCAATCAACCAATAGATATAACAATTTTTCGTGAATGACTATACCACCAAATGTAAACAAACATTTCATTTGTGATTTACCATTATAAGGATTTGACAAAAAATCCTCTAAGATAATAAAAATATTGTTATCTTCATTCCAACAATATTTCATGTAAATGAATAACTATATATTGCATGTAAGTGAATTTTCTTAATTAGATAATTAGTAAAATGAACTATTAGTCGAATTAATCAAGGTAATAATCTCATAAACGTTGGATTGTAAATTGAAAATATATAAACATGTGATCATCTAGTTAATGCATCGATTAAAATTTTTAAATATCGTAATGGATCACATGGTAGGTGTATTGATTTACAAATACCACTCTGAATACATTTTAAAAATATAAGAGTTTCTTTTCCAATTTTTCTACTAAAGGTCAAATTATTAATATTTATTAGAAACAATTGGGACATGATAAAAATGTTAGATTAAAAAATCTTCTAATTCTTCAATAAGTATTCACATAAATTTTTAATTATTTTTCACATCACAATAGACTTGAGATGACGTAATCAATCATGCCAAATTTTTATTTGTGAACCTTTTGTTTATGACAATATATGTTTCACCGATACTAATATATGTGGAATACAAATCATAGAAAAAAATAATTTTTACAATTCATATTTTTTATTTAAATAAAATCTCGTGATTTTAAAATATTTTATATTTTCTTTATTATTTATTTTTAATATGATACAATTTAAACCATTTTTCATGAAACTTAATAAGATTCTACGAGACTTAAAAGAATATACAACACATTATTAATATATAACTTTATTTCTCTATGTAGCAATATATTAACTCTTTTAGAACCTTCAATTATTTTTGTAATATCGTATAATATTAACTTCTCACATTACTAAATATGAGATAAAAAAAAGTCAATACATTGTTACATCCACTTTAGGAAATGAAAAATGTTACTTAAGATGCTCATGTGCATAAAAAAATCTCATTATTTTGTTTATTCTTCAAGAGACAATAAATCAACTTAGGATATCTCTTAATCTCTCTCATTTCTTTTTCTTTCAATATTGTTGATTCGTGAGTACAATAAATATATGAAAAATGTATTATATTTCTTTAACTGAGAAATTATTATAAAAGTAATATTTCTTTTTAAGTATCTTTAGACACTAATTTAATCTCATAACTGTTAAGTCTCAATTTTACCTCTTTTTGGATGAGACTTATTGAACAAATTCCACTCATCCTTTGAACCATTGCAATATAATTGTTCTCTTTTTGGTTCATTTTGTGTGCAGATATAACTAACCCAAATTCAGCTAACAATACCTTAATACACCTCATTTTTTATGCAGGTATTGAGCTAGTGACTTGAGGATTGAAGACTCTTAGGATTGGAAACCTAAGAAGCTAAGGAGCAGAGAAGAGGTTCTGCGCCGGGCTCAATATAACCCGCGCTGGGTGTGACAAAAACAGAGTATTTCATCTCTGCCAGTTATATTACGCCGGGCGCAAAAGGAATTAAGCCGGGCGCAAAAGGAATTAAGTCGGGCGCAAAAGGAATTAAGCTGGGCTTGTGTTGAGACAGAGAGTGCTTGACTTCTCTGGAAGAACTTGCGCCGGGCGCGAAGAATTGTGCGCCGGGCGCGGAACCCTAATCTGATCTCCCAGGCTCGTATTTGAAGCCATTTTCGGGGATCTTTCTCTCCATTCACACATTGGACGAGTTTTAGGAGCTGTGGAAGGGATTCCCGGAGCTTGGAGTTGTTCGTGTGTGGGTCTTTCCTTCGGTTTCTTCATTCCTCTTCCATCTCTATTTTGTATTTGCCCTCATTGTTGTGAGTGGTTTCACCCATTTTGTGGGGTTAGATGTAACCAACGTACTCTATTGTAATCTTTACGGTTTTAATGATATATACACATGTTGTTTTATTCTTTGTTGTGTTTGTTTCTATTCTTAATGCTTGCTTTGGATTGATCACCCTTTGCATGATTTAAGGTTCCATGGGTATTGGAAAATAACCTTTGAAACTAGTTCTGAAACATATGCCTAGTGGTGATTGTATCTAGGGATAGAGCTTGACTCATTAGTAGTCTTAAACCCTAGCCCGTAATGCGGGTGTAGATATTGGGTACTCAAGGGATTGATATTCAATATCCGCACCTAGGCTCTTTCTCTAAGGGATTAGGTTTGAGTAAACTCTTGGGTTGACTAAGCAATGAATTCAACAAGAGATTAAGGATACATTAGTGTTACGTTTGGTGAAATCTGACCCCCACAACCTCACAATACCACAATACCATTCCTTACCTTTTCCACTCACAAAACAATATTTATTTACAGTTTTCATTCCAATAGTCACAACTTTGAATTCACTGCACAAACTATGAAATTGGAATTATTCTTTAGTCACGAATAGTCAATAAATGCTTATATTACCTTCTAATCCCTGTGGATACGATATTTTTACTACTTGAACGGCCGGTATAGTTGCCGTGTTTGAGACCGTTGATAGAATTAAACGAATTTACAAATATTAACAAAAGTGTTTCAACGGAAATCTCAACAATAACCTATATTAATTTTTATACCATAACGATATATATAATCTAAAAATAAATATTTCATAAAAATCTTTTAGAAGACGTATTCCAATAACACCATATTTTTATAGGAAAATGTTTGGAATGAATTTGATTGATTTTGTCATTGGGTTACAGTAGTATAAATATACAAGTTGATAACGTAAATTGGAAAGAATCATGGGAATAAATTCCACCAATTTAGTACTAACAGTTAGCCTAAATAAAGGGAAAGCAGATATGTAAAAGCTGGCTAATAAAAACTGATTATTATAATTTAAAAACTAATTATTATAATTGATATCCTCCCGCAAGTTGGACGATCTGGAAGAGAGACGCAACTTGGACAGTAATGAATCAAACCGAGGGCGAAGCAGAGGCTTTGTGAGTATATCAGCAAGCTGATCATCAGTAGACACAAAAGACACCCGAAACTTGCCTTTTTGAACATTTTCACGAACAAAATGATAGGCTAAGGCTATATGTTTCATCCGAGAGTGGAAAACAGGATTAGCGCTGAGAGTTGTGGCACCAAGATTGTCACAGTAGATAACTGGATTGGCTGTGGGCATGTGACCAAGTTCAGTGAACAAGGATAGGACCCATAGAAGCTCACTGGTCGTGTCAGCCAAGGCTTTGTATTCTGCTTCGGTCGAGGAGCGAGCAACAGAGCGTTGTTTTCGGGAGCTCCAAGAGATGGGAGTGCTACCGAGATACAACAAGTAACCAGTGGTGGAGATATAATCATCCTTATCACTTGCCCAATCTGCATCTGAGTAAGCATGAAGAGTTAGCGGAGCGGTTGCTGAGATGAAGATGCCTTTGTCGCAAGAGCCCGCCAAATAACGAAGCACCCGTTTGAGGGCAGACCAATGCGCCGTTCTGGGGTGTTGCATGAACTGCGCAAGTTTGTTGGTGTTGAAGGCTACTTAAGTATTGTAGACTTCCCACGAGTCCAAGATACTCAGTTGGGGAAGGTAGGAGATCACCGGAATCCTTGAGTAATTGAGCACTGGCGGACAAGGGAGTGGATGCTGATTTGGTGTTAGCCATGCCTGATTTATGGAGTAGATCAGTGATGTATTTCCTCTGCGAAAGAAAGAGTCCTGTAGCCGAAGGAATTACTTCGACGCCCAAGAAATAGGTAAGACATCCAAGGTCTTTTAGCGAAAACCGAGCAGGAAGGGTGGAAATAAGGTTGGACAGCTCTGTAGAGGAACTCCCAATGACAATGATATCATCAACATATACTAATAAATATAGTGTGGAACCTGATTTCTGGTAGATGAAGAGAGAGGCATCTGCAGTTGAATTAACAAAGCCAAGAGAAAGGAGAAACGCGCGAAGTTCTGTATACCAGGCGCGAGGTGCTTGCTTTAGCCCATAGAGTGCCTTTTTGAGGCGAAAAACATGATCAGGGAAACTTTTGTCGACAAAACAAGGGGGTTGGAGCATGAATACGTCCTCTTTGAGCGTCCCTTGAAGAAACACATTGTTGACATCAAGTTGACGGATGGACCATCGTTGATGAACTGCAAGTGTGAGGACAATGCGAATGGTGACCGGTTTAACAACCAGATTGAATGTCTCTGTATAGTCCCAACCAGGGCGTTGGTGAAAACCTTTGGCAACTAGTCGAGCTTTGTATCGATCAATCGAACCATCCAGGTGTCGTTTGATTCGAAAAACCCATTTGCAGCCAACCAAATTTTGAGCAGAGGACCGATTGACAAGTTCCCAAGTGTTGTTGTGGTGTAAGGCGTCAAACTCAGCTTGCATAGTTGAGCGCCAATCAGGGTCGCGAAGAGCTTGGGTGATGGTGTTGGGTTCGAGTGGAAGAAAGGGTTGGACATGGAGGTTAAGCTTCTTGAGGGGCTTGACAATGTTGTTTTTAGACCGGGTGATGATGCCACCCCCATCAGGTTGGGGTCTCCTGTGAGGGTTGACAGCGGGTTGAGATGGTGGCATAGAACATTGTGGGGATGGTGTTGAGGTTGGAGGTGAGGGAGGGAACTCGGAGTGGCCAGTGGAGGGTGGGGCCGGAGTGGGGGAGTTGGTGAGGGATGAAGATGAAGGGGCAGTCGAGACCTCCGCCGGTGGGTTTAGAGTGGTACTGACCATGGGTTGGTTTATGGGATGGAGTATGGAGAGCTGTAGTGGGCCTTGTTGTTGCTCTGCACTCGAACTGGCTTGAGGGGCTAGGGAGCTGTACGGGAATTCAGATTCAACGAACTTGACATGGCGAGAGGTGTAGATCCTTCCAGTGGTTGGATCAAGACACAAGTATGCATGTTGATCAGCCGAGTAACCTACAAAAACACACATAGCAGACTTTGGTGCAAGTTTATGGTTAGCATATGGTTTAATCCAGGGAAAACACAAACAACCAAAACACTTTAACTTATGATAATCCGGGCTAATTTTGAGTAATTTGGAATAGGGTGACTGGTACCCAAGAATTGGTGTTGGGAGCTGATTGATGAGATAGGCGGCTATTGTCATGGCATGAGGCCAATATGTGAGGGACAAACCCGAGTGATGGAGAAGAGAGAGACCAGTTTCGGCAATGTGCCTATTCCGGCGTTCAAAAATTCCATTGTGTTCAGGTGTATGAGGTGGGGTGGTGTGGTGTGATGACTTATTCCATGAGTGCTTAAAAAAAGACGAAGACCAATATATTCACCACCATTATCCGTGTAAAGAATTTTGATGTTGTGATGAAAGAAATTTTCAAAAAGCGATTTAAATTTGGGAAACAGAGTTTGTACATCAGATTTACGTTTTATCGGATATAGCCAAATATAGCGAGTAAAATGATCAACAAACATGCAATAATAGCGAAGACCATCAATTGATAAAACAGGGGAAGTCCATACATCAAAGAAAATTATTTCCAAAGGATAAGATGATTTAAGAGTGGATTCATGGAAAGGAAGTTTATGACTTTTGCTAATTTGACATGAGTTACAATCTGATTGCTGGAATTTATTTGAACCCAAAGAAAAATGCTGCTGAATGAAAGTGAAGATAGAAGAGGAGGGATGCCCAAGTCTATAGTGCCATGAAGCAAAGGAGTCTGTGCGAACAGAGTGGACGGATGGGGAGTTGGTTGGCCAGAGATAGAGTTCATCCACACATGAGCCTTTATGGGTTGTTTGACCCGTCTGCAAGTTCTTCACATGAAAAGAGTTTGGCAATAAAACAACAGCAGAGTTAGTTTGTTTGGTACGCTGAGAGACAGAAAGGATTTTTTGTTGCATGGAAGGAACGCACAAAGTATTTGAGAGGGATAAATCATTAAGTAAAAGTGTTCCAGAATGAGAGATGTTTAAACCTGAACCGTGATGAGCCTAAATTATACTTGTTTTTATACAAGATTTAATGATCAAATTCTTCCATTCTTTGTATCATTGCATTTTAATTGTTCTCATTTTGGTTTCTTTTGTATATGCAGGTATTCAAGTAGAGAATTGAGGATAAAAAGGCCATTGGAGTGGAAACTCAAAGAATTAAGGAGAAGAGAAGGCTACCGCGCTGAGCGCGCCAGAACACGCGCCGAGCGGGCACAAAACAGAGAGAACTCTCAGCCTTTGGAGCTTCACGCTGAGCGCGCTCGAGGCCGAGAGCAATTGGAGCATTAGGGAAAGCACCCGCGCTGAGCGCGCAGCTTAACGCGCTGAGCGCGTAAAACCTAATCTGTCTCCCCAAATGCGTATAAAAGGCAAATTTTGAGGGTTTTCTCCCTCATTCACCCAGGGGCGCCTCCAGGAGCTCTGCAGGAGGGATTCTCAGGCTTCGGAAGCCTCCCATGGTGGATCATTCCTTCGGTTCTTCCTTTCCTCTTCCATCTCTATTTTAGTTTTCCCCTCTTTGTTTTGAGAGGTTCTATCCATTGTATTGGGGTTTTGATGTAACCAACAAACTCTATTGTAATCCTTTTGTGTTTAATATTATATATGTTTTGTTTCATTCCTTGTTGTGTATGATTCTATGCTTAATGATTGCTTTGGCTTGATCACCCTTTGCATGATTTAAGGTTTCATTGAGTATTGGGAAATATCCTTGAAACTAGTTCTGAACATATGCCTAGTGGGAATTGTACCTAGGGATAGGGCTTGACCCATTAGTAGTCTTAAAACCCTAACCGGTAATGCGGGTGGAGGTATTGAGTACTCAAGGGATTGATATTCAATATTTTGCACCTAGGCTCTTTCTCTAAGGAATTAGGTCTGAGTAAATTTATGGTTGACTGAACAATGAATGTAACAAGAGACATAGGATTCACTAGTGTTTGTTTGGTGGAATCAAACCCCCACAACTTCAAGTGTCCATTTTACCATTTCTCACCCTATTTCATTTCTAATTCATTTATTTGTGTTTTAACAATTCCAGTAGTTTTGTTCTTAAATTCATATTCATATTTATTGGGATTGTTCTCAAGTCACAAGTAGCCAATGAATGCTTAGTTTACCTTCTAATCCCTGTGGATACAATATTTTTACTACTTGTACGGCCGGTACACTTGCCGTGTTTGAGTCCGTTGAGGGAAGTAACCTAATCTATAATTATAATAAAAAGTACTTCAACGGAAATCTCAACAAGTTTTTTGGCGCCGTTGCCGGGGATTAGAATGGCAAATTGAGTATTTATAGCTGTTTGTGACTTGTTTGTTTATATGTATATATGTTTTGTGTTATGTGTTGTTTGTGTTAATTGTTAAGTGTGTGAATCATGCTTGAATGGCTGAATATAGGGTATATTTTGTTTGGAGTGTGAGAAATGAGGTAATTCTGTTTATGGGTGGTTTTAAGGCCTTCTTTCAAAGTAAAATTCAGGCAAAACTGACCAAGTCAGTGGCTTCGCGCTGGGCGCACATTTCCGCGCTCAGCGCAATTCTCAGATTTTGGTCTCTGGAACCATCGCGCTCAGCGCGCTTGACGCTGCGCTCAGCGCGACATCATTCACGCTCAGCGCGCCATATCAGATGTGAACCTCTCTGATTTTTTACTGATAGCGCCCAGCGCGCCTGTAACGCGCTGAGCGCGCACCCTCCTGAATCCCCATATTTTTCTATTTTCAATCATGCTTCTTTGTGTTTGTTGTTGTGTTTAATTTTGGTCTAAGGTTGTTCTTCATTTTTGATATAATTGTATGGTCATCATTGTATTCTATGCTCACCATGTTCTTCATGATTATACTCTTTCACCACTTCTGGTTACTAGGACTTGCAGGCATATACTGGTTGGCCTGGGGACCAGGCTTCTAAATGTGGGGGAGTGGAGCTGCTGATGCAGATGCGGTTGAGCACTTACTGAGGAAGATGACCAAATTTGATGGAAATAGATGAAGCTCACCTTAGTTCACCTCTGTTTGCAATTTATTTTTCTGTTGTTATTTTCAGTATTTTAATTGTTTTTGGATTACTCTGGTTGGTACATCTTTTTGAATATCCTGCTAGAGCATGGTTTTTAATCTTGTTGAATACTTGTTTTGTATGTGATCAATTTTGGATTGAGGTTTGCTTGATGTTTATGGTGTGTGTACTTTAGACATTTTCAAGTCATATTAGAGCTTTAGTTCATGATTAGTTGCATACGGGTTTCAATGTTGATCATAGACTGAGCTGAGTGTGATAATCTGTGGATGCTAACCGAGTGAGGTCTGAGCCTAAATACTGATGAGAGAAACTACACTTATGTTGCATGATAGACTTTGCTTGAGTTTCCCGGGTGGTTTGCTAGTGTAGTGCAATTACATGATCAAGGCATTTCTATATTTTGATAACCATCTAAGCCAAAAAGCCATATTTATTTTTCTTTTGACCCATATCTTCCTAAGCTTAAACACTCAACTTTCCACTTATCCCAACTTTTGAAAAATTAACCATAAACCCTTGTTTTGGTTAAGAGAGTATATTGATGACATCAAATAAGTTTAGGGGAGTTGAAGAATGAAGAAATTTGAGAAAGAAGAAGTATGTGGTCAGAAAAAAAAAAATGAAATAAGATGCAAAAGTGTACAGATGCATCATATAAAGGCTAATGGCTGGAATTGGTTGAGGGCCTGTGCTAAAATGATACATTGGGGTATGGAGAAAGAAATTATTGAAGAAATTTCAAGTACTCTCTTAAGCTATAGCACCCTTATTCCTTGAAAAACCATGAAACTGCTATGCTTGACCCTAATTACCTTAAATTGCCCTAATAAAGCCCTTGTGATAAGTGCCTGCATGTGTATTACCATTGGTTTCATTTGGAAACGAAGAGCAAAGTTGAATCCTGTGGCGTGAGTAGTAGATATGAGAGAAACACTCACCCCTATACACTAGTGTGCATAGAGAGAAACACTTTCCTAGTGAGGATGCATTCATAGATAGTCATTAGCTTTTCTCAGTTCTTTGATCTCTTTTGAAACTTTTGTTTGCACATTGTCATGTTCCATTGCAATAATTGTGGCTGAAAATTCGTTTAAGGTTCATGCTTGTGAAATGAAATTGTAAGTGAACCAAGAATAAGGAATTTGACACACATGCATTGCTTGTTATCTGCTTGATTAATTACCTTTTGCTTGAGGACAAGCAAGGTTCTAAGTTTGGGGGAATTTGATGAGCCTAAATTATACTTGTTTTTATACAAGATTTAATGATCAAATTCTTCCATTCTTTGTATCATTGCATTTTAATTGTTCTCATTTTGGTTTCTTTTGTATATGCAGGTATTCAAGTAGAGAATTGAGGATAAAAAGGCCATTGGAGTGGAAACTCAAAGAATTAAGGAGCAGAGAAGGCTACCGCGCTGAGCGCGCCAGAACACGCGCCGAGCGGGCACAAAACAGAGAGAACTCTCAGCCTTTGGAGCTTCACGCTGAGCGCGCAAGTAAAACGCGCTGAGCGCGCTCGAGGCCGAGAGCAATTGGAGCATTAGGGAAAGCACCCGCGCTGAGCGCGCAGCTTAACGCGCTGAGCGCGTAAAACCTAATCTGTCTCCCCAAATGCGTATAAAAGGCAAATTTTGAGGGTTTTCTCCCTCATTCACCCAGGGGCGCCTCCAGGAGCTCTGCAGGAGGGATTCTCAGGCTTCGGAAGCCTCCCATGGTGGATCATTCCTTCGGTTCTTCCTTTCCTCTTCCATCTCTATTTTAGTTTTCCCCTCTTTGTTTTGAGAGGTTCTATCCATTGTATTGGGGTTTTGATGTAACCAACAAACTCTATTGTAATCCTTTTGTGTTTAATGTTATATATGTTTTGTTTCATTCCTTGTTGTGTATGATTCTATGCTTAATGCTTGCTTTGGCTTGATCACCCTTTGCATGATTTAAGGTTTCATTGAGTATTGGGAAATATCCTTGAAACTAGTTCTGAACATATGCCTAGTGGGAATTGTACCTAGGGATAGGGCTTGACCCATTAGTAGTCTTAAAATCCTAACCGGTAATGCGGGTGGAGGTATTGAGTACTCAAGGGATTGATATTCAATATTTTGCACCTAGGCTCTTTCTCTAAGGAATTAGGTCTGAGTAAATTTATGGTTGACTGAACAATGAATGTAACAAGAGACATAGGATTCACTAGTGTTTGTTTGGTGGAATCAAACCCCCACAACTTCAAGTGTCCATTTTACCATTTCTCACCCTATTTCATTTCTAATTCATTTATTTGTGTTTTAACAATTCCAGTAGTTTTGTTCTTAAATTCATATTCATATTTATTGGGATTGTTCTCAAGTCACAAGTAGCCAATGAATGCTTAGTTTACCTTCTAATCCCTGTGGATACGATATTTTTACTACTTGTACGGCCGGTACACTTGCCGTGTTTGAGTCCGTTGAGGGAAGTAACCTAATCTATAATTATAATAAAAAGTACTTCAACGGAAATCTCAACAAACCGTTACCCATAAACAGTGAGTCTGGACCCGTGTAAGGATGATGAAGCGCTAGATTGGCAAGATCATTGGTGACGTGATGCGTTGCTCCACTGTCAACCAGAAAATTAGATTGGAGGTGCCAGCAGTTGCAGTATGGACCTGAACCTGTCCAGGGTTAGCAGAAGAGTAACGAGGAGGCTGCGGGACACCAGGGTGTTACTGCTTGAAGGTGTGACACTAAGACAGAACATGACCCTTGACATTGCACCATTGACAGCGACTAAGAAACGATTTGCGATTGTCAGGGCGTGAAGTGGATGATGCAGAAAATTGCCCAGACCGAGTTTTGTCAGAATGGTTGGGTCGTGCTTGTACATTCAAGGCTGTCATGGGAGCAGGAACCTGCCGTTGAGCAGCAACAAGGGAGAGTTCTTGAATGAGAAGCTTCTCGAGGAGATCATCAAAAAGAATGGCAGTGTCCCTTGCATTGACGCCGTCAATGACAGCTCTGTAGCCGTCGTCGAGACCACGCAAGATATGGTCAGTCATGTCTTCAACGGAGACAGGAGAGCCAAGTGAGGCAAGGAGATCTGCAGTTTGCTTCAGAGAATGCATGTAGGTGGTGATGGATTGGGTACCTTTGGACGCCGTGTGGAGACGCTCCTTTAACTGCTTGAGGTGGCTGCAGGATGCCTTGGCATAGGTGCGCTGGAGAAGAGTCCAGAGATCATGTGATGTCTTTGTTTGAGACACCAGGGATGCCACTTCAGAGGAGAGTGTGGTGAGGAGAGCACCGTATATAAGACGGTCCTGTCGACGCCAGGTTTGGTAAGCAGGATTCGGAGTTGTCACCGAAGGTTCAAGGGTGGTGGAGACCGTCGTCGCCGGCGCAGGAAAGGATCCATCTGGATATTTGAGAAGATCATAGCCATCGAGGAAAGCTTCAACTTGAAGTTTCCAGGTGAGGTAATTGGAGGGAAGAAGCTTGGTGACACTGCTGAGGGTGATGCAAATGAAGGGTTTTGATGGCTCATGAGGGTTGCTAATAGATGAAGAGTTGTCGTTGGCCATGGGAGGCAAAAAGAAAAGAAGGAGCGGCATCCTGTGTTGGAAAAAAAAAGGGAGAAGAGGATCTTGTATTAGGCTGATACCATATAGGAAAATGTTTGGAATTAATTTGATTGATTGTCATTGGGTTACAGCAGTATAAATATACAAGTTGATAACGTAAATTGGAAAGAATCACGGGAATAAATTCTACCAATTTAGTACTAACAGTTAGCCTAAATAAAGGGAAAGCAGATATGTAAAAACTGGCTAATAAAAATTGATTATTATAATTTAAAAACTAATTATTATAATTGATAACTTTATCCTTTTAAAAAATGAATGACACAAGGAAAATAAAAATCATTAAATTCAACTACTAATAATCATGTAATAAAATCATATATTCTTTTTAAATAATCATAACTCTTAATTTAATGTTTATTTCTTTCTTTTTATTTTAAAAAAATAAATAAATCTTTTTCACTATAACGATTAATAACAAAATAATACAATAATTTAAAAAAATCATTTAATAATAAAAATATATTTATATTATTGTTAGACTGATTTTAAAAAAATAATATAAAAAATCAGAGAAATTATTGTTCCTCTAAATATTATATCAGAAAAAGGAAATAAAATTGATCATATTTTCATAAATATAATCAAATGATTTCGATTGAGATTCATTAATCTCCATTAATTTAAAAAATAGACATATACAGAACAAGTAACATCAATTCTAACGATATCGAAACCATTCTTTATTCTTACAAGGGAATGTAAGAGTATGCTATCACAGTGTACACTCTATTTGGAAAGGAAGAAAATGAAGGGTAGGTATCTAGAAGATAATTAAAGCCCCTAATCCCTTCAATAGGACAGTTAATTAATTACTAGAAAGATGTAGCAAAGCATGATAGATAGTTAAACATTGTGAATTGTCATTGTACAAGTGCCACTGAAAGGGGAATTAAAAACTCACAGAAGCTGGCCTTCGTTGGTGCAATGCAAATTATGCAATGCAACGTAAATTATTTTATATTTCAATAAAATAAAACTTGAAATTAAGATCTTATATGTACTGTTTCAACTTTTACTTAATTGGTAAGACTAAAATTGTAAGTTTTATATAATTAAATGACAGAAATTAAAGAATTAAGATAAGGAGACTTGGTGGAAAATATTAGAAGTATAAACTTCTTGTGAACAAAGAAAATGAAAAATGCAACAGAGTCAGTCACAGTGAAGGAAAAACGAAAAATGAATTGATCTCAATTTCTCTGTCAAAACAGTACAATACCAGGGGTCTCTATATAAATAATTTATAACCATATATAAATAGATGTGATAACCTATAATAGCCGGTAAACCTGTACATAATCCAATAGCCCCCCCTCAAGATGGGAGGAAGATGTTGTCAATTCCCATCTTGGACAAAATGCTCAGGAAAGCATTTCTTGGCAAAGCTTTGGTAAATACATCTGCAAGCTGATGAAACTTCCGAACATGAAATAATTTGAGAACTCCTCTTGTGACTTGTTCCCTTACAAAGTGAAGATCTATTTCAAGATGTTTTGTCCTTTCATGGAATATTGGATTGGAGGCTATATGAATAGCAGCTTTATTGTCACAGTAAACTGCTGCATGTGTAGTTGAAACTTGGAAGTCTGTTAGAAGATTTGTCAGCCAAATTATTTCACTGGCCACAGATGCAAGGGCTCGGTACTCAGCTTCAGCGGAAGACTTGCTAACTGTTGTCTGCCGTTTTGCTTTCCAAGAGACCAACGAATTGCCCAGGAACACGCAGAACCCTGTTGTGGATCTTCTACTGTCACTACATGTACCCCAATCTGCATCAACATAAGCATGCAACCTTGTGTCAGAATTAGCTTTAAATAAAATACCTTGACCAGCAGTATGCTTGAGGTATCGAAGTAACAATGTTGCTGCATTCATGTGGTCAGTGTGAGGATTGGACACAAATTGACTCAGCTTGTGGACAGCATAACAAATATCGGGCCGAGATATTGTTAAATACAAGAGTCTCCCAATTAGCCTTCTATATATGCTTGGGTCTTGGAGCTTGGTTCCTGATTCTGCATGAAGTTTAAGATTCGCCTCCATTGGAATGGCTGAAGGTTTGCAAGCCAGCATGCCAGAATCTTCAAGAATGGCTAGTGCATAGTGTCGTTGACATAGATAAATACCTTCCTGTGATTTTGACAACTCCAATCCTAAAAAAAATTTGAGATCTCCTAAGTCTTTTAGCTTGAAGTGTTGCTGGAGCATGGTTTTAGCCATGTGGATCATATGCGGGATTGGACTAGCTAGCACAATATCATCTACATACACTAGAATAATTATGAATGTAGAGCTGGAACCTTTCGTGAATAGAGTGTAGTCATACTTGGACTGCTTGTAACCTTGTGAGATTAGAGTGTTGCTGAAAGTATTAAACCAACTCCTAGACGCTTGCTTTAAGCCATAAATTGACCTGTTGAGTTTACAAACCAATGGAGCTTTGGTGGTGTCTATGCCTGTGTTGGTTGAAACATATCCTTGAGGAATTTTCATGAATATCTCTTCTTCAAGGTCACCATTGAGAAAAGCATTGTTGATATCTAGTTGAGCTAGGTGCCAGTTTTTGGATGCTGCCAAAGCGAGTAAAACTCTAAGGGTAGTGATCTTTGCTACGGGAGAAAATGTTTCTTGAAAATCCAAGCCATATTGTTGAGTAAATCCCCTTGCTACTAGCCGAGCTTTGTGTTTGGCAACTGTTCCATCAGCATTAAGCTTAAGTTTGAAAAGCCATTTACAACTAATTGGTTTCTTGTTAGGAGGCAGAGGTTGAATTGTCCAGGTGTTGTTGACTTCCATTGCAGCTAGTTCATCTTCAATTGCTTGACGCCAATGTTCATGTTTGATGGCTTGGTTGTAGGTTTGGGGTTCAAAATTTTCTGATATTTGACATATAAAATGTTTGTGAGATTCTGAGAGTCTGGAGTAGTCTAGATATCTCTGTATAGGATACATGATTGCAGATTCCGTGTTCACATTGTAGCAATGGTAATCTGACAGATAGGAAGGTGATTTGGTGTTTCGTGTTGATCTCCTTGGAGGGTTATTAGATGAATCAGGTTGATTTATGACAGGCTGTAATGTGGGTGAATGAGATGTTGAAATAGGGAGATCTGCATCAGTATCAATTTCAGGTTCATTGTTGGGATTGACCAAGTTGGGTGTAATTTCAGAAATGACAGCATTCTCATTGATTGTTGCAGTTGGCGTCTGTTTGAAAGGAAAGATGTGCTCATAGAAACATACATCTCTTGAGATAAAAACCTGATTGTTGCTAAGATCAATGAGCTTGTATCCCTTGTAGCCTTGAGGGTAACCAATGAAGACAGCAGCAGTAGCTCTTGGGCTGAACTTATGCCTGCTGGAAATAAGAGTGGATGCATAACATAACGTGCCAAAAGTCCTGAAAGAAGAATAGTTAGGGAGTTTGTTGTATACAAGTGCATATGGTGATTTGCAATTTAGAATAGGACTAGGAGTTCTATTCATAAGAAACACAGCAGTTTTAATGCAATCACCCCAAACTTTGAGAGGAACATTTGACTGGAACATTAAACCCCGAGCAATATTAAGAATGTGTTGGTGCTTTCGTTCCACAACACTATTCTGTTGTGGTCTCTCTACACAAGAAAATTGATGCATGATGCCTTTCTTAGAGAAGTATTCTTTAAAAGCAAGTTCCTTAGCATTGTCGGATCTAAACATTTTAATAGTAGACTGAAATTGATTTTCCACATAAGAACAGAATTGTGGTATGATGTTAATGCAATCAGACTTGTTCTTTAGTAAGTATATCCAAGTAAATCTAGACATATCATCGACTAAGGTGAGGAAATATTTGTATCCATCATAGGTTGGTTCCCGAAAAGGTCCCCAAATATCTGCATGAATTAAATCAAAAACGTTAGCACTGAAATTGTTAGGATTTGTAAAAGGAAGTCTGTTTTGTTTAGCCAGATGACAGGTGCTGCAATGAAAATTGGAGTCAATAGCACTCAATTGAGTTTTATTAGCAATAAGTCTGTATACAGAAGTAGGTACATGACCCAATCTTTGGTGCCAAATGTCATAGGTAATAGAATTGGAAATTTGATTACAAACAGGATTTAAACCAGACTTAGGAAAATCAAAGAGGAGAAGCCCGTGACGTTGTTTAACAATGCCAATCTTCCTCAAGGTCTTGAGGTCCTGGAGAATACAGCTGTTGGTATCTAAAACAAATCTGAAACAATTCTCATTGATGAGGGTTAATAAAGATAATAAGTTGAATCTAAAAGTAGGTATATGAAGAACATTATGCAGAAAAATATCATCATTCAGCCTAATGCTCCCTATTCCTTCTACCTTAACTTTAGTGGAATTAGGCAGCAAAACATTAGAATTATGAAGAGGTGAATATGAGTTATACATGTGTTTGGAACAACATATATGAGATGTAGCCCCTGAATCTATGATCCAAGTGTTATCTTTGTCAGGAAATTTTACATTCATACAAATACCTGTAACATTGGTGGCTAGAGCATCAAGATTATTGTCAGATTGCATTTGATTAGTCAGAAAAGTGATCAACTGCTGACACTGAGCATGGGTCAGATTAGATGAAGAATTCAAATTCAAGGAATCAGTTGAGTTTTCAACTTGATTCACAACTTTTGGTTGACGATTTTTGAAATAGTTAGGGGGGTACCCCACAAGTTTGTAACATTTATCTTTGGTATGACCGAACATCTCACAGTGAGCACACTTCGGTCTTTCTTTCTTAGTAAATCCACTTTTGTTGCTGTCAGAATGTATTTTAGCAGGTTGGTTCACAATAAAAGCCATGTGTTCAGAATCATTAGAACTGTGTGTAATTGCAATTTCTTTCTGAGCTTCTTCTTGAAGAATTAGGGAAAAAACGTTACCAATTGAAGGGAGAGGATCAGAGAGTAAAATCTGACCACGGATTTGTGAAAAAGAATCGTTGAGACCCATCAGGAAGGACATGACATATTCAGATTGTGTGTGTTCTTGAAGGGATTGAAGTCCTCCACAGGTGCACTGAAAATTCGGTTTGTAACCAGCTAATTCCTCCCATATTGATTTCAATTTGGTGTAGTATGTACTGACGTCATTTGATCCCTGTTGCAGAGACATCAATTGGCGCCTGAGTTGAAATATCCGAGGTCCATTCTTTCTTGAAAATCTTGTTTTCAAGTCATCCCAAATCTCTTTGGCAGTGGTTGCAAAGAGAATACTCGTGATTATATCCTTTGAGACAGAGTTATAGAGCCAGGATATAACCACATTATTTCCACGGTTCCAAGCAACGAAGGTAGAATCTGTGGCAGCGGGTTTCGGGAGGGTTCCGTCTATGAAGGCAAGCTTGTTCTTCACGGAGAGAGCCACATGCATCGCACGACTCCATGTGGTATAGTTCTTGTGATCAAGAGGCTGAGAGGTGAGAACAAGCCCGGGTCCATCCGAATGATGTAGGAAGAGGGGGTTGCTTGGATCTTGAGTAGGATCTTTCGTTTGTGTTGTCATGTCTGAGTTGATTTCTTCTGATACCATATTAGAAGTATAAACTTCTTGTGAACAAAGAAAATGAAAAATGCAACAGAGTCAGCCACAGTGAAGGAAAAACGAAAAATGAATTGATCTCAATTTCTCTGTCAAAACAGTACAATACCAGGGGTCTCTATATAAATAATTTATAACCATATATAAATAGATGTGATAACCTATAATAGCCGGTAAACCTGTAACATAATCCAATAGAAAAAGAAAGATAAGGATACTTAAATCAAAAATTGCATATATTCTCCATCATCAATGACACGTTAATATTTTCGGGTGTTAATCATATACTCCCACGATGAATTAATGAATAAAGTAAAATTTCTTAATTCAATACATTAAGAGACTAATTTTGTGCAATTAAAAATCATAGATTATAAATTATAAGAGAATCAGTTGTACAATTAACTCGTGTACTTCTATGTCAGTGTAGAGGCATCATCACACAACATCGTAATCAACCTTGTTACGGGCTTATTATAATAAATTCCTCCAAAAGAACTCACGAGACAAGAAAGAAAAATAAAATTAATTTTTAACAAACTTAAATTAACTCATACATTGGTTAAATTTGTAAAAGTCCTTAAAGTTTTGATAACTCATTTTTAACTTACAGAAGTTAATATAAGTTAAATTAACGTATGCAAAAATATTTAATTGTTTGTTTATCAAAGCTTGAATAATAAAGATTAATTGAAGTACATGTTTACAAATATTAATCTACTTAATTATCAATGTTTAAAATTAATTATGCATAATATATAATATATTTATTAAAAGTATAAATATGCCAAATTGGTTCTAAAATAAAATCAAATTTGAACTATATTTAAATTAAAAATCGCGTCAGTTTTACATTATAAAAATTAATCAGGTGAGATATTAGAAAAAATAATTATATATATATATATATATATAATATATGATTTTAAATACCACCAAAAATAATGTGAAAAGAGAAAAAACATTTATCAAACATTTGAATAAAATCTAATTAATTAATTTAATACATGTTTTTTTTTTTAATGTTGTGCATGTGATATTTATCATAATATTTGATTGAAAAGAAATGAAGAAGGGAAGATGATTTTTATAAACTTCTTTTTTATTTATTTATACTTTTTATAAGAAAAGAGGAGGAAAATGGTGAGAAGGGAAATCCCTCATGATCTGATTTTAACTCTCCTATAATATTGGGAGATTTGGTTAAGAGATTCAGAATTTTAAAATATTTTTAATGTAATGTTTGAATATCCTCATTTGTATTTTTAAATTTAAAATTATAAGAGCACAATAATAAATTATTTTTTAAAATCTCTCTCATTTCCTCATAAATCAAATAAGAAAAGAGTTATTTTTCTTCACTTCTTTCAAACAAATAAAATTTTTATTCCTTCCCTTTATTAAAATCTCATCCCTCCTTCCTCCTCTTTTGAACCAAAAAACCCATATATATGGTATGTTTGGAAGATGTGGTTTAGTAGGGAAAGAAAAATAAAATGATATATTATCAAGGAATTAAAAAAAGAGAAAATTGCACATATCTTCTCCGAAGTCTATTGAGATAATACACACCCCCTTTCTAGTTTTTAAAATCACTCACCTCTCTTAGAATAATGTCAATAATTAAGGTAAGAAAAGAAGAAAAAAATAAAAATCAAATCATATTCTATTAATCATATACATATTTATTATTTGTTTCTGAATTACGTACAATATTATATCTTCTCTTTGAAAATTTTCATCATTCTTCGATTTTAAAAATAATAATTTCTCATTCTTTATTTGAAATTGTTTCTTAAAATTTGTATTTTTAAAATCACAACACACATGATATTTAAGATATAGTTTAAGAGTTAAAATTAAGTAAGAGATTTCATTCAATTGTTAATATTTGCATTAATATTTTTTTTCTTCTTAATAGTACACAAATTGTTATCATATATAAAGAGTTATTGTGCCACTTAAATAAATAAATAAGAGAGGTTAGTACTCATTTAAAAACTACTGTGTTTAATTTAAAAAGGCCTTAGAGAAGGTTAGTGCAATTTTCCTTTTAAAAAAACATGTTTGGAGAGATGATTTAAGTGAATTTAGAAAGAATCTGTGATGAGATCCATGTGAATTTAATTAATCTCTTTTATGGGTAAATTTATGTGAAAATTTTCACAAAAACTGCACCATCCTACACTATTGTCTAAACAGTTTGTTAGTAAAAGGTAAAAGTATATCTGTCTAAATAATATATTTTTACATAAAAATTAACTATATAAAATACAAATTTAAAATATCAATTTTTTTATTTCTCACCTAATTTCACTTTATTAAATAATTATAAATTTCACATTATTTTTTTTTACCTATTTTCTATTAAATTAATCTTCACATATTCTTTTTGATTTTTCTCCTTTCTCAAACAAAACATTAGAATCTTATTAATTTAAAGGAGGGGTGAAATTTTAATGAAAGGAGAAAGTTAAAAATTTTGTTTGATTAAGAGAAGAGGAAGGAAAGCAACTTTTTTTTTTTTGTTTAATTCACACGTAGAAAAGAAATTTTTAAAAATTAATTTATTTTTATATCTTTATAATTTTAAATTTAAAAACATAAATGATATTCTAGAAATTATACTATAAATATTTTAAAATCTTTTATCTCTTTTTCAAATCTCTCAATATTAAAAAAGAGCTATAAAATTGAGTTAAGAGAGATTTTACTCTCCCGCCTAGAATTTAAATCAAACAAAACAAATTTAAAATATTTCTTCCATTTCATTCTCCTCTAACCAACCCAATAACTGCGTAAGTTAAACTATGTAAGTTAAAGGACATTAAATATGCATTCTTAAATATAATTTAAGAATACAGACAAGATAGACCCAGTAAGTTGCCATTGCATTTTATTGTGAATTGCTACATCATATATTCGTATCGGGTGAGAGTAACCCATTATCTATGTTTTTGGACATCCGATACATTCAGTGTGAGCATTCACGTATTATTATGATAAGAAAATTAACAAGTGAACAAGCAGAGTATCAAACGCTTAATTTGGGATGGAAATCTGAGTTAACAAGCGATGATGATAATTCATCTAAACAAGCCATCCGAATTCTCTCAGGAGTTGCTGGAGTGTCGAGAGGAAACCAGTCATTACACCCCATTTCAGCTCTTGCAGCTATGATGGCATCCTTGATTGCAAATAACACAGCTGATGCTAGGAAAAATGGAGGCTCACCAACAGCTTTAGATGAATGGATGGCCTTAACATTTGGATGACCCTACCAATTAGAGCATACAACAATGAACAGGGAAGTCAACATGTTGATATATCTTCAATTTTGTGAATTAATAACTCATCAATATTTTAATCTTATAATGACCATCTAATATAATAGTTCAGGGTTCAGGAACATACCTTCAGGAGTGAGACATTGAGTTTGAGGGGAACATCATTTATAGAAGGAATTTTATAAGCTCCTGGTCCACAAGTGTAAAGGCACCCAGGCGAGATCCATTTATGTCCTCCATCTCCCCATTTAAGTTCTTCTAAAGCTACCCAACCCAAACCTTGCATAAAAGCTCCCTCAATCTGTGAGAATAAATAGCAAGAACAAAATATGAAATTATCATGAAAATTACGGCAAACCTGGTTTTCAAGACCATGGAGGTAAAAATAGGAAGTTGTAAAGGAATTTTACAGTGTTTAATATTATACACACGTCACACACAGAGAATACAACTTTCATCATTTCCCCAAAAAGGTCTCAATCCTGAACCAAACATCCTGCAATAAAGACTCCGAAAAACAGGCTTTGAAAAATTTCACTATTCTCACAAAGTGAAACCATTTCATATTGATATAAGCTTTTTTATCACAATGAGACAATATTTTGTAATATCTCTGATCACTCAAAGAGTCAACACAAGCATTTTGATTAAGAAAATACTTACAAACATTCAAATTATTCATGAAAGCCAAATTTCATTCACCATCATAAAATATAAGGAAGCTGACTTAAGTTATTTTCTATGAAATTTTCTGATCTCCGTTTAAAGGAAATGCTGTCCTGTCGTGTTCCTTCTACATCCTTAATAAACTTCCTTTGTCTAGTTATCTGTTCTGAAATTAATAATAAAAGAAAACAATAAATAATTATAGAAAGGAAAAAGTACCTGTCCAACATCTATCGCTGGATTCAGAGAATAACCTAGATCCAAAACTATGTTTGCCACTCTAGTATGAAAATCTCCGGTCAGTGTGTCAATTTCAACCTCAGCAAACGCGGCCCCATAAGTGAAATACCTAAACAGTTTTCCTTTACCCGTAGTCCAATCAAAGCCAATATCAGGTGTAATATAAAATCCATGGGCCGAAAGGTCTATTCGCTCTTCATAGCATGCACCAACTAGCTGAAAAGAATAAAAGCATAACAAAAACATGTTCAATAGTTTTCAACCATACCACGAGGCACCTTTTAAAAGCAGTGACAATCATAAGATACTAGTAAGTACAAGACTTGTTGACATAGTCTTCAAACTAATGCAATCACTTATATTTGTATTCATCTTGAAACCCAAGATATTTATTTGAAAATATGTAAGATTAATAAAAAAAATTTCAGTTATTTCCTCTCACACCTTCCAACTCCTCCGCATTTATATAAAATTTAAATTGTTGAGATGCCTTGAATTTATATTTTGTCCGTTACTATTTCTATCTTTATTTGGATTGTAATGAGACTGTTATATTTTATCCTTGTTATAAGGCTAAAAGGCATCTGTATCATAATCTCTATTCATTCAGAAATAAGAAACTCTTGAACTGCTTGTGGACGTAGGTCACACTGACTGAACCACATAATTTGTGTGTCGTCTTATTTCTCTTGATTTCTTTCTTTTACATATTGTCGTAACAATTGGTATCAGAGATCTAGGTTACGCTAGGGCCTGATCTGAAGAAACGCAATGTCTTCGTATAAATTCGATATTGATAAATTCAATGGATCGAATGATTTCACTTTGTGGAAATTGAAGATGAAAGCGGTTCTTGTGCATCAGGGTTGTGCTGCAGCACTAGAGGGTGCGGATAAATTACCCACGACTATGACTGATGATGTAAAGAAAGCGATGTTGGAAAAGGCGCACAGTTTGATTCTCTTGAGTTTGACTGATGAGGTTTTGCGAGAGGTAGGTGAAGAGACAACGGCTGCAGGGACGTGGAAGATGTTGGAAGATAAATTCCAGAAGAAATCCCTAACCAATTGGTTGTATCAGAAGCAACGTCTCTGTACCTTGCAGATGTCTGAGAATATGTCTGTGAGAGATCATCTTGATAATTTTAACTGAATTATCTTGGACCTACAGAGTATTGGAGTTAAAGTTGATGATGAGGATCTACCTATTATTTTGTTATGCTCTCTGCCAAAATCATATGAGAATTTTATTGATACTATGTTGTATGGCAGGGATAGTATTACTCTCAATAATGTGAAAGACAACTTACAATCTAAAGAATTGAAGAGAAGAGTAGTCTCTAGTTCTAATGTGGATGATGTAGGTCTGACAGTTAGTAGAGACAGAAACATGGAGAGAGGAAATAGTAGCAAGGGTCATACACGCAGTAAATCACTTTCAAAGTCAAAGAAAGTGAGATGTTACAAATACAAAGAGGTGGGGCACATAAGGAAGAATTGTCCACAACTGAAGAAAGATAGAAATAGTAACGCTAGTGCAGCTGTTGTTCGTTCTAGTGCAACTGTCTCTGGTGAGAGTTCAGATAAAGGAGATGGCAGAGATGTTTTGACTGTTAGTACTACTGGTTTTGCTGATAGGGTCATGGATACCGGAGCTTATTATCGCATGACTTTTAACAGGAAACTGTTCAATTCATTTAAAGAATGGAATGGTAGTGTAAAGTTAGGTGATGGTGAAGAGCTTGGAGTAAAAGGTAGTGGCGCTATACAGATCAAAATGTATGATGGCATGGTCAGAACGTTTGATGCTTGGTATGTTCCTGGCTTACGGAAAAACCTGATTTCTATTGGTACCTTAGATAAACAAGGGTACAGTTTTTTAGGAAATGATGGACATATTACAGTTTCTAAAGGTGCTCTGATTGTTATGAAAGGAAAGTTACAACATGGAATTTATGTTATGCTTGGCAATTCCTTTCAGGGAACGGTGTCTATATCTCATTCCTTAGAGCAACATGTTGATAATACAAAATTATGGCATTGTAGGTTGAGACATATGAGTGAGCGTGGACTTGCAGTGTTGAGTAAACAAGGACTGTTGGGTGGAGCAGTGACAGGAAAATTGGAGTTCTGTGAATCTTGTGTTATGGGTAAACAACGCAGGCTAAAATTCAGTCACGGTAAGCACACTTCAACCGAAATATTGCAATATGTTCATTCTGATTTATGGGGTCCTTCCCCAGTTCAGTCCCATGGAAGGAGCAGGTATTTTGTGACGTTTATTGATGACTACTCTAGAAAGGTTTGGGTATATTTTTTGAAATCCAAGGATGAAGTGTTTGGGCATTTTAAGGAGTGGAAGACTATGGTTGAGAAACGAACCGGGAAATTAGTCAAGACTCTAAGAACAGATAATGGACTGGAGTTCTGCAATGCATTATTTGATGATTACTGTAAAGAAGCAGGTATAGTTAGGCACCTCACAGTGAGACATACACCACAACAGAATGGCGTTGCTGAACGAATGAATCAAACACTACTTCAGCGTACTCGGTGCATTGCTGATCTCTCAAAAGAATTCTAGGTTGAAGCAGTTAATACTACTGCCTATTTGGTGAACAAGTCTCCATCTACTACAATTGACTTAAAGACTCCTCAGGAGGTATGGTCTGGTAAACCTTTTGATTATTCTGGCTTAGGTATATTTGGTTGTCCTGCTTATACTCATGTTAATGATGGTAAATTAGAGCCTAGGGCAATGAAATGTTTATTTCTTGGGTATCCTACGGGTGTCAAAGGATATAGATTATGGTGCACTGAAAATAACAGAACAAAAAAATTTGTTATTAGCAGAGATGTTACTTTTAATGAGTCTGTTATGTTTGGCCAGAAAGAGGAGGTTGAAAATCTTGTAGGAAATAAAAGTACAAATAAGGGAGTTCATCAGAAGGTGGAGCTTGAGGTTGAAGATTCAAATAAAGAAAATTTGAATCCTGTGGAACAATCCAGTAATGTTCAAGAAGAGCCTCAAAGCATAGCAACAAGAAGAACAAGGAGGGAAATCAGAAAACCTACGAGGTATGCAGATATTACTAATGTTGTTGATACTAACTCTGTTGCATATGCCTTGGTAGTTGGTGAAAATCTTGATTCTGATGAGCCTAAATCCTATAAGGAGGCAATTCAAAGTAAAGAAGCATCGAAATGACTAATTGCCATGGATGAAGAGATGCAATCACTTAAGAAAAATCAAACCTGGGAGTTAGTACCATTACCTAGAGGTGTGAAGCTAGTGGGATGCAAATGGGTGTTAAAAAGGAAAGAAGGGATTCCTGTAGTTGAACCATCCAGGTTCAAGACAAGACTTGTGGCAAAAGGTTTTTCACAGAAAGAGGGAATTGACTACCATGAAGTGTTCTCGCCTGTGGCAAAACATAAGACTATTCAATTCTGTTGGCTATGATGAGTGCTTTGGATATGGAGTTAGAGCAGCTTGACGTGAAAACTGCATTCTTGCATGGAAATTTAGAAGAGTAGATTTACATGTCCCAGCTAGATGGATTCCTTGAGGCCGAAAAAGAGAACCATGTGTGTTTGCTGAAAAAATCCATGTATGGTTTAAAACAGGGCCCGAGGCAGTGGTACAAGAGGTTTGATGCTTTTATGATTTCCTATAATTTTGTTCGAAATGAGTTTGATAACTTTGTTTATAGTAAGAAGCTATCAGATGGTTCCTATATATATTTGTTGTTGTATGTGGATGACATGCTAATTGCAGCTAAGAGCAAGACTGATATTGATACTCTTAAAGCTATGTTGAGCAGTGAGTTTGAGATGAAGGATTTGGGTGCGGTCAAGAAAATTTTAGGAATGGAGATTTGGAGAGATAGGAATGCAGGTCTACTTTATGTATCTCAGAAGAAATACATTGAAAAGTTGTTGCAGTCTTTTCAAATGGAGAATTCTAAGCCTGTACTCCTTTGGCAACACATTTTAAACTTGATGATAGCACTCTTCCCAGTAGTGATGAAGAAAAAGAGTATATGAATACGGTTTCTTATTCTAGTGCTGTTGGGAGCTTAATGTATGTCATGGTTTGTACAAGACCAGATTTGGCTCATGTTGTGAGTGTGGTTAGTAGATTTATGAGTAATCTTGGAAAGGCTCACTGGGAGGTTGTGAAGTGGATTATGTGATATTTGAAAGGTACTAGTAATATCTGCTTAGTTTATGGTTCTAATGATATTGGGTGTGGTCTTATTGGCTATGACTATGGTGGAGATCTCGTGAGGAGAAGATCTTTGACATGTTATATCTTCACTCTTTATGGTTGTGCTGTAAGTTGGAAAGCAACACTTCAACCTACTGTTGCTTTGTCTACCACTGAAGTGGAATACATGTCCTTGACAGAAGGGGTTAAAGAAGGTATATGGTTGCAAGATCTTATTGATAGTTTGGGTTTGAATGTGCAGAGACGTATACTTTATTATGATAGTCAAAGTGCTTTGTGTTTGACAAAAAATCCAATCTATCATGAAAGATCAAAGCATATTGATGTCAGATTGAATTTCATATGAGATGTAATTAAAGACAAATTGTTCTCCATAGAGAAGATAGCTACTGTAGACAATCCAGCAGATATGTTGACTAAACCTTTGTCTTTTAAAAAGTTTAAGCATAGCTTGGACTTGGTGAATGTTCACATCGCTTGAGACCCTTTGGGGAGAATAGGCAGGAGAGTTGTTCTTGGTTAGTGGTTATGGGTGACTTGGGAAAATTCAAGTCAAGGTGGAGAATTGTTGAGATGTCTTGAATTTATATTTTGTCCGTTACTATTTCTATCTTTACTTGGGTTGTAATGAGGCTGTTATATTTTATCCTTGTTATAAGGTTAAAAGACATCTATATCATAATCTCTATTCATTCAGAAATAAGAAACTCTTGAACTGCCTGTGGACGTAAGTCACACTGACTGAACCACGTAATTTGTGTGTCATCTTCTTTCTTTTGATTTCTTTCTTTTACATATTGTCATAACATAAATAAATACAACTTCCATGAAATACAATTAATAAATTTGCTTATAAAGTCATTTATTCGGGGTAGATCACTTCGTAGACTAAGAAGCAAATTCTGAAAATACAAGAGTACCTCAGCAAATGAGGTGAAGTCACGCTGTGAAGCAATAGGTTTCATGCGTGCCATTATTTGCTCACATGCATCTAAAACCGCTGCTCCATACAAATCAGAACTGGCAGAAGCTGCTGTTGGAGAAGCATTAGGAACCTAATTTTGCAGCAAGCATGAGTACATCACAGAAATTTAGCATCAGAAACAATAGCCCCCGATTCAAAAAAGGGTAAAAGGGGGAAATTAGAAAAGGAAAATCCAATTGAACCAGAATACAAAAGGATATTAATACTATATTCAAAATACTTATAAACAACAAGGTTCCAAACACCCGGTCTCTTTCTTATGATAGCTCGCGAGCTTTTGTTGTTCTCCAAAATTACTTTGGAGAGTTGACGAAGCCCACCATTACCATATATATGTTGACAAAACTTCCATACAGTTATTTAAGTATAATTGGTGTTGTTCTCTGATCATAATTAAAGTTATCTGAATAACATGTGTAAAGGTATATTAATTAAATCCATATTAAATGTAAGTGCATACTATCAAAGTAATAAAATTCCAATTTTGATATAAAAAAAAATAGTATTAACTGCACTTAAGGAACTATACATAATCATTTTGCAAACCCATGCAGCTTTCTAAAACTACCAACTAAAGATTGAAGTTCTAAACCTTGAATTGACTTTGCTGATTTTGTTTTGGATTAAACCCATTAAAAACTAAAAAAAAGTTGTAAGGGAAGGAGAAAAAGAAAGTAACAAATTACTTATTTACCTGGTATGATCTAGTAGACACTAATTTTCATGAAAAATAAAATAAAATAAACCCATAAAATGAGTGACTTAGTACCTTGTCAGTACTAGTATCTGATATAAACACGGAACTAAGAGGGATATTGAAAGCCGAAGCAGCTATTTGGGCAACTTTGGTATGCAAACCTTGCCCCATTTCTACACCCCCATGGGTAACTAAAACAGTTCCGTCCGTATACACTTGAACCAGAGCACCTGCCTACAGTTATTAAGAAAAGATGAAAGTACAACATTATCACTATCTAATAACAAAATCATTTCACAAATAACAAAATAGGAATATTAGGAAAAATAAAATTTTAAACAAAAGTACCGCAAAAATATAAAACATGATTGCTAAGCAACTAATGTAGTTCTCATTGAATTAAGTTGTCCAACGACTAGTAATCCCAAAGTTCAAATCCTATGATGCTAGTCCTTACCCAAATTTCGTAATATATACTTAATCTAATATATATATATATATAGCCCTTACCCTTAACATGCTGTATTCAGCTATAATATGTTATGCTTTCAAATTTGAAGTGGTTTATGACCATACTAGATACAAATCCCGTGTGCATGGGAAAGAAAAAAGATACAAAAAAAAATAATATTATGAAGCAAAAGAATACAAGAGGCGGGAAATTCAAACAGCAGAATAAGCCATGTAAACCCTGCATGGATAGATTTATTGCATATAGAGATAACCCAAATTTTCTCGTCCCCACTTCAACTTTCCCTTTTCTTGATAGTAATTCTGTTAAGAAATTTCTCTTATCTTCTTTCTCCAAATTAAGAGAGGTCTAAGAAAGAATACTAGTTCTTAAAACAATCATATACTTGAATCCCACACTAATTGATAACTTTAACCTATTTAAAAGGTTCTATACATTGGCTAGAGCTCAAGAGTGCATCAATTGTTTTTAGTGAAACAATCGTTATGTGAAATCTTGATCACTCATAGTAGGCAATGAAACACAGAAAAAATTTAAATAGAAAAATAAAAACCAAAAGAAACCAAATGAGGAGACATCTATGTTAGAAATAACTGGACCTATCCCTATCAACACCTACCCAGTCTTATACCAGAAACTTTGTTACCACAAAAACATAAAACAAACATGACAAGCTTCCTTAATTCCTTAAAGTTCAGATGAAATCACTTTCTTTTTCCATTTCTTAAATTAAAATAGCATGATAGTACTTAGATTTTACCTGGTTGACATGTTTTAATGTAAAGGATATACCAAACTTAGTAGGAACCATAGCAATGCCACGCTTCCTCCAGCGGTTATGACCATTGAATTGGTCAACTTCTTCACGTGCCTCCGCAAAGTCACAGGATAACTTAAGTTCATTCCACAGTGGGGCTAGTGTGCTGTTCTGAACTTTCTGGCCATAATGCAGAACGGATCCCTCTCCTTGAAAATTAATTTCCTAGAAAGAATCTTGGATTAGGAAGATTGACTAGAATGTCCAACATCAAGTAGGATGACAGTAAAATTTTATACGTGCAATTCAGAGAAGAAAAAAACAACCAAAATTGTAACTTACCCTTATCATTTCTGGATTCATTTTGAGTTCCACAGCAATCCTTTGAATCCAGTTTTCAGTAATGAGCATGCCTTGAGGAGTACCAAATCCACGGAAAGCAGTGTGGCTAGGGAAATTAGTGAAGCAAACTCTCCCCATTACCCTCATATTTGGTATTTCATACACATTGTCTGAATGAAAGATAGCACGTTCAAGGACGGCAAGCGACAGATCCAGTGAGTTTCCACCATTGTTATAAATTTCAAGATCCAGTGCAAGCACCTTTCCTTCATTTGTAAATCCAACCTGAATCAAATGATATCTCACACTAATTACTCAACCACGTGAAAAAGTGATGAAAACAATGTTGTTACTTATTGAATTATGGTCAATGGCTTGCTACTATTCATTCACTTGGCAACAAATATATAATTGTTTTTTATTACAATATTCCCGTAACAGATAAAGCAACAGACTATGCAACTGAAGAGATAAACTTTTGTTTATGTTGATTGATGACTATTGGAAATTAAAAAAAAAAATTTTAATTATATGTTATGCTATTTTTTAGGAAAATAAAAGTCATGTTGACTAGTAGGATTTATTTGCTATTTTCTAGGCACTAAGAGCACTAGTTTGTTAGTGGTTATAGTGGCCTACATTTACGTACATTTCCGTTCACTTATGTGCTTTATAAAAGCAATTGCACTCTTCAATAAAATACATGCAGTTTCATATTCCTCTGTTCCACACTCAATTTTCTCCGTTCCACTCTCTCAACCTTTCCTTCAATAAAATAACCAACAAATTGGTATCTAGAGCTACATCTTACGGGACCTGAAATGGATGCCGAAACAAGTTTTTCTCAAGTTGCTCCTCCTATCTTTGATGGAGATAACTATGACCTCTGGGCCATAAAAATGCAGAACTTCCTAGAGGCTTTGGATCTTTGGGAAGCAGTGGAGGAGGATTACGAAATTGCTCCGCTGCCCGACAACCCCACTATAACCCAGATGAAAACCCACAAGGAAAAAAAAACCAGGAAAGCAAAGGCAAAGGCATGTTTATTTTCTGGTGTTTCAAAAATAATTTTCACCAGGATCATGTCTCACAACACAGCAAAAGCAATTTGGGATTACATGAAGGAAGAATATGCAGGAGATGAGAGGATTAGAAGCATGCAAGTATTGAATTTAATGAGAGAATTTGAGCTGCAGCGAATGAAAGAATCAGACACCATAAAAGAGTACTCAAATACGTTGCTTGGCATTGCCAACAAAGTACGATTGCTGGGCACAGCTTTTTCTGATTCAAGAATTGTTGAAAAAATTCTTGTATCAGTACCAGAGAGATATGAAGCTTCTATAGCTACCTTGGAGAACACAAAGGATCTATCTAAGATCACTTTGGCAGAGGTGATGCATGCCTTACAGGCCCAAGAGCAAAGAAGACTTATGAGGCAAGAAGGATCTGTGGAGGGTGCTTTTCAAGTCAAATCCAGAGCAATGGCAACAAACAGAAGAAGAAGCAGAACAATGATACCAGACCTGGAAGATTAAACAAGATCAACAACACGAGTAGTAATACTCAGGTTTTTCCACCTTGTCCTCATTGTAAGAAAACCAATCATCCACAAAAAAGGTGTTGGTGGAGACCAGATGTAAAGTGTCATAAGTGTGGGCAGCTGGGACACATGGAAAAGATTTGCAAATCTCATCAACAACAAGGAGAAGTTAAGGTTGCTGAGGATCAATCACAAGAGGAACAATTGTTTGCTGTTACATGCTTTGCTGCCAATAGCTCCACCGAAAGTTGGCTCATAGACAGTGGTTGCACAAATCATATGAGTTATGATCGAGAGCTCTTTAAAGAACTTGACAAAACTGCACTTTCTAAAGTCAGAGTGGGTAATGGAGCATATATTGCAGTAAAAGGCAAAGGAACAGTGGCAATTGAAGGTCAAACAGGTTTGAAACTAATTTCAGATGTCTTATATGTTCCAGAAATTAACCAAAACCTGTTGAGTGTTCCTCAATTGCTTGAAAAAGGTTATAAGGTGTTGTTTGAAGATAAAAACTGCATAATCAAAGATTCAGCAGGCAAGGAAGTATTTAAAGTCAGAATGAAAGGAAAAAGCTTTGCTTTGGACTTCATGAGTGAAGAACATGCTGCAGTGCACAAAGAGGTCAGCAATACAATACTTTGGCATAAAAGATTGGGCCATTTTCACCACAGTGCTCTAATATTCATGAAGAAGAATAACATGGTCAGAGGCTTATCTGATATTGAAGAAGAATCTCCTACATGCATTGCCTGTCAGTATGGAAAGCAAACAAGACTCCCATTTCCACAAAACAAGACTTGGAGGGCTATACAAAATCTACAATTGATACATACAGATGTTGGAGGTCCTATGAGCACACCATCATTGAATGGCAGTAGGTATTATATTATTTTCATTGATGACATGACAAGAATGTGTTGGATATATTTTATGAAGTTTAAATATGAAGTTGCTGACATTTTTTGGAAGTTTAAAACTTTGGTGGAAAATCAAAGCAAGTGCAAAATGCAGATGATCAGATCCGACAATGGAACTGAATATACTTCCAAAAAATTTAACAAGTTTTGTGAAGATACAGGTGTAGAACACCAGCTTACAGCCCCTTATTCACCTCAGCAAAATGGCACCGCAGAAAGGAAAAATCGGACTATTATGGAGATGGCTAGGTGCTTACTTCATGACAAAGATTTGCCTAAAAAATTCTGGGCAGAGGCTGTAAATACTGCAGTGTTTTTACTCAATAGACTGCCAACAAAAGCTTTACAACAGAAAACACCTTTTGAAGCATGGTACGGTTACAAACCTGAGCTCTTTAATTTAAAGATATTTGGTTGCTTGTGTTTCTCTTATATTCCTCATATTAAGAGAGACAAATTGGACAAGAAAGCAGAACCTGGAATTTTTGTAGGCTATAGCTTGATTTCAAAGGCCTACAGGATCTATCTTCCACACAAAAACAAAGTCATTGTTAGCAGGGATGTGAAATTCTTGGAGTTTGACTGTTGGAGCTGGAAAGACAACAAATTCCTTGAACAAATTGATTGTTTGGACTGGAAAGGCAACAATGAGCTTGGATTGCAGGAGGAGAATGAAGATGTGGATGATGAACCTGTCAGAGGAACAAGATTGCTTTCTGACATCTATCAAAGGTGTAATGTTGCTGTCATGGAACCTGGTGGATATGAAGAGGCTGCAACTGACAAAAAGTGGATAAATGCTATGGAAGAGGAGCTCAAAATGATTGAAAAAAATCAGACATGGCAGTTGGTGGATAGACCTAGTCATAAGAAGGCCATTGGAGTAAAGTGGGTTTATAGAACCAAGTTCAATCCTGATGGTTCTGTGAACAAGTACAAGGCAAGACTTGTTGTCAAGGGATATGCTCAGATGTTTGGGGTGGATTTCTCTGAAACATTTGCCCCAGTTGCCAGGCTAGACACAATAAGGTTGCTGCTAGCACTAGCTGCACAAAAGGGCTGGCTTATACATCAATTGGATGTAAAATCAGCATTTTTGAATGGATATTTGGAGGAAGAAATTTTTGTGGAACAGCCAGAAGGTTTTGCTCTTCAAGGACAAGAAGACAAGGTTTATCTACTGAAAAAGGCATTATATGGTCTGAAACAAGCACCAAGGTCTTGGTATAGCAGAATTGATGCACATTTAATGAGCTTAGGCTTTGTGAAAAGTCTGAGTGAGTACACCTTATATATTAAAAAGGTGAATGAAGATATACTTATGATATCTCTGTATGTTGATGACTTATTTGTTACAGGAAATTGTAAGGAGATGATTGACAAGTTTAAAGAAGAAATGGAAAATGTCTTCGAAATGACAGACCTTGGAAAGATGACATTTTTTCTTGGTATGCAAGTGCAACAAAAGAAAAATGAAATATTTGTGTGCCAAGAAAAGTATGCAAAGGAAGTGCTTATGAAGTTCAACATGGGAGAGTGTAAGTCAGCTGCAACTCCAATGAACCAAAAAGAAAAGTTCTGCAGAGAAGATGGTGCTGAAAAGGTTGATGAAAAGCTGTTTAGATCCTTAATTGGATGCTTAATGTATTTAACTGCCACCAGACCAGATATCATGCATTCAGTGAGTTTGTTATCAAGGTACATGCATTGTGCTAGTGAAATTCATTTTCAAGCAGCAAAAAGAATTCTTAGATATGTTAAAGGCACAATTGATTATGGTGTATGGTTCAAGAAAGTTGAAAGCTTAAGTTTTCATGGTTATTCAGATAGTGATTGGGCAGGATGTGTTGATGATATGAGAAGCACTTCTGGTTATTGTTTCTCACTTGGTTCTGGAGTTTTTTCATGGTGTTCCAAAAAGCAAGAAATTATAGCCCAATCAACAGCAGAAGCAGAGTATGTTGCTGCTGCAGCTGCTGTAAATCAAACTGTCTGGATAAGGAAGATCATGGCTGATTTACACATAGAACAAGAAGACAGCACAAAGATTTTTGTGGATAATCAAGCTGCAATTTCAATTGCCAATAATCCAGTTTTTCATGGCAAAACAAAGCATTTCAAGATAAAACTTTTCTTTTTAAGAGAAGTTCAAAGAGAAGGACAAGTGAAACTAGTTTACTGCAAATCAGAAGATCAAGTGGCTGATATCCTAACCAAGGCACTTCCAAAATCTAGATTTGAGTTCTTGAGACAAAAGCTTGGAGTTTGCAGTTCCAAAGTCAAGGAGGAGTGTTGATTGATGACTATTGGAAATATTAAAAAAAAAATTAAATTATATGTTATGCTATTTTTTAGGAAAATAAAAGTCATGTTGACTAGTAGGATTTATTTGCTATTTTCTAGGCACTAAGAGCACTAGTTTGTTAGTGGTTATAGTGGCCTACATTTACGTACATTTCCGTTCACTTATGTGCTTTATAAAAGCAATTGCACTCTTCAATAAAATACATGCAGTTTCATATTCCTCTGTTCCACACTCAATTTTCTCCGTTCCACTCTCTCAACCTTTCCTTCAATAAAATAACCAACAGTTTATCCTAATAAAGCTAATCTGTTTACAACCAATTTATCTACAAGTCAGGGGCTATAACTAACTTATCTTTATTATTACTCAACTAAACAACTCTCAAGAACAACAGAATGTAGGAAATCAGGGGTTAGCAATTATGAAGCCCAGATACTTCTAGATATGTATTCAAAGTGTCAAACTTTTTTTTATTTATTTTTTAACCTTTTTATCCTGGATACTTCTGTATACATATCTAAAAAGTATCCAAAAAGCTTGTCTTAAATTTTTTGTACAATCATGTTTTTTATCATACTGTGAAAGGAATTGGAGTATATATTCCTTTATTCATTCTTTCAGGAAAAACAAAATGGACCCAAAAAGGTAAAAGATTTGGTTAATGTGCATTTTGACCTTCAACTTTTGTCTATAAAAGATGAAGAGTATAAAAAAGGAGAGACTAGGTTGTGGGACATTGGTAAAGATATGCATTATCCACTTGATGATATTCTTAAAATGATAGAGTTGTCTCTTGATGAACCAAATTTTGAAACTGTTTTTTTCTAGGGAGAGAATGTTAATATATATTTAATGTAATTTATTACCTGTTTTAATAGGATTATAGCTGTATTATTTTATACGGGGGCATATATCATAACTGTTAGGAAATCTCCTATAATCTCTCCCTTTCTTGTATAACTCTTGTAATCTCTCACCTTCTTGTAAAAACATATATTTTGCTGTCTATTTAAGAAACAGAGGCTGCAGAAGGCGAATGAATTATTCAAAATAAAAGTTTTGTCATACTGTAAAATATTTTCTAGTCTCTTAGATATTTTGACAGAGAAGAGAGTGATACAATTAGCATTAGAGAGTAATTTAGTAAAAAATTACTAAAAAAAAGAGAGTAATTTAATAATGATGCTTTTGAGTCATAGACTATCGTATAGAATCAATGTTAGTTTTAAATTCTACCAAAGATGCTTTTATTAATATAGTTAATTTGATATGGGCAAAAATTGTATTTTTTGTGGTTATGATCACAAATATCTTTTTTATAAATTGTAATCATCATAGTTATGAATTAATGAGAAAGAATTAATGTCATTCTTTACCAATATTCTACAATTAGAAAAAAAGTTTCTATAAAATTTTATTAACATATCCAAAACGTATCATATCCTAAATTTTTAAAAAAAGTTGTCGTATTGTAAATTTTTAAGAAAGTTGTCTTATTCTCATATTCATGTTGTATCATATCATGTCATAACAAACATTTGGGCATCATAGCAAAGCAAGGTTAATTATCTCTCCTTGGTAAGATTTTTTTTCTCTCCAGCATTTAGTTCATTATCATGATCATTCAAGTTATTGATACATGCTTAACACATCTGAGAGGTAAGCGCTACTGACTCACTATTTATTTATTTATTTATTTACATTGCAGGACTATAGCCATAGTAATAAGTCAAAACATGTAAATTTAAACTTACAGTCACGGAGAGTGGCTTTGGAATCAAAGCATTTCTACTGAAGTCGGAGTAAGACTTCGTATATGTAATGCACATTCCAAAAGACACATGTTATCCCTCTTCAAGAGGTGACAATTGATGAATCCATCATACCAGGAGCTGTACATTTTAGGTGTCTTCAATATATCAATTAGCTTATAAAGTGATGGGGATATTGATGATGAAGTTACACATAGGATTTAAGCAAGGTGGGACTGGAGTCGGAGAAATACTCACTACAAGACTAGTGGTGCTCTGTGGCAGTGACTGTTAAGGAGTGAAGTACCAATAAGGGCAAAACTTAAGTGTGGCAGAGATAAGAATGCCAAGATAGATAAGTGGACAATAAAAATAAGATCAAATCATGTGTATGATAGAAATTTGGAGCAACACTAAGAAAATTATAGAAACTCTCTTAGGGCAGTTTAGTCATGTGATAAGAAGACCAATAAAGGATAAACTGAAAATGGAGGTCAAATGGATGATAATCCATTTAGAAAGGGAAAATCTAGACCTAAAAAACTGTAGGAGAAACCATTAAAAAAACATATTGGTTTAAATGGAATTCAGAAATTCTGGGTTTTGACAGGGATCAATGGTATTGAGTGATTTATGTAGCTGACCTCCAGCCCGGAGAATAAAGCTTGGGGGTTTTGTCGTTGTTGTAAGGAAGCAAAACAAGGGCCAAATGAACATGAAAACAAGGAGAGAACGTAGGGTGTTAGACATTCTTATGTGCTGGCAGATCAAACATCACTCAGAAACATCAAGAGAAGGTATTCTCAAACTCATCGTGACACAAACAGAGTGCATAAGTATCACCTGTTTATATTTTTTAATAATACAAATTTCACAGGATTTATTTTACAATAAAACATTGACGTATAAACTATAAAGAAAAACACCAGTTAAATGCATGTAAATAACTGTAGCCATACCTTGTACTTCCCTAGAAAACTATGGCGTTGCCCAGTTATCCTCATGTCTACATCGCGGTCCAGTGTGATTTTCACTGGTCGATTTAACAGATAGGATGGAACTGAAGCTGCAGCAGCAATAAAGGCTGATCTTGTCTCCTTCCCCCCAAATCCACCACCAATTCGCTTTGTTTTACAAACTACCTTTGACATGGGAAGGCCAAGAACATGAGAAATATATTTCTGGTGCTTCTGAGGGCCCTGCAATAACACAATGTTATTTTTACAACGCAGTTATTTCCTTCGAGCCATAAGTTACAGCCAATACAAACCAGCACCACTCAACACTAACGCACAAACATGCATAACATCCTTCCATAGGTCTAGGCGTACCTAACACAAAAGACTGAGAAAATGACAATGAAGAAAACAACACCAGAAGCTCCCTCAATAATCTTGCAATAGAAGAACAGTAGAGTAAATGTTACCACCCTGTCAATATGGAAGGAAATGAACCATCTGAGCATATTGATAATCCTCTTTATCAAGTTGTCTATCCTTCTCAGTGCCAATAATACCATCATAAAATAAAGTTTTCCAGATGTCCATATGCGTAGCAGTAGCAGCTCTTAAGATGGTCCTTTTTGCTTGAAAATTCCATTTTTTCTGATCGAAGAGCTTTAGATAAAAAATGCTGACGTAAAAAAATCCATTTTATTGAATTATTCAACTCACTTCTCAGTATAATTCACTCTATCTATCCCATTTTGAGTTGTACTTGTTCAGCATACAGAACGACATGCCATAGTTAAGAAAGACTAATTTTAATTTTCCCAAAGACCAAGTTTCCAAAATGGAATTAGTTGTATTCTGAATGCCCTTCTTTTCACTATTTCACCAATGTTTGACTCTGCTATCGTCATTATATACATCTGCTGTTCTCAATACTTAATATATGAATACTTTGTGATTCAGTTATACATGGCTGAATCTTTCCATAAAGCAATAGATATGATAAAAACAAGTTAAAAATTTCGGATAACTTGAGCTTCCAAAAAATACATATATTATAAAATTTAGGCATCCACTACAAAATTGTATAACTTACTTGAGTAGATGATATCATATGAACTTCGTTTCCACCATCCACTGTCCATATCAAACTGCTTTGTGGCTCCAGATAAAAGTGTTCCTGACCTCCCATCTGAACTTCCCCTTCAATTATTTGGTCGCACTGACCTGATTGAAAACAGTGATTAACATCACCTTTACTCAAACACTTCTCTGTGTTGGGATGAAACCTTCCAGCATTGATGGCATCCTGTATTGAAAGGATGGCTGGGAGCTCTTCATACTCAACATTAACTTTTCTTGCTGCAATCTTTGCATTTTCATGAGTATCGGCCACAACTATTCCTATAACCTGAAAACACATATATATCCCATTGACTACAAAATAATTACTATTATTGAAACTAACTTATAATTTTATATTTTTTGACTTAGTTTACTTAGATCCATTGACATATATTCTAGTAATCTTTTAAAATAAACGATGAGGCTTATGCGTTAAGAATGGTCAGGATAGCTCAGCTGGTAGAGCAGAGGACTGAAAATCCTTGAATCACTGATTGAAATCTGGCTCCTGGCACAAGATTCATTTGTATGAGTATATATTCCCCATGCTCATTTAAAGTAATATGGGGAATAGATACTCATTTGTATCTATTCCATGAGAATTCATCACAATTGCTTGTAAAAGTCATCCTTCAACTTTGAGATTTGGTCAAATGTATACAGAAAGTTCAGCAAAAAAAAAAAATAATGTATACAGAAGGAGAAAGACAATCATTAGTAGGACTAGAAGGCTGAGTGAGCATTCTGGTGTAATTGGGAATAGGAAGCCACGGTGAATTGGGAAATTCAACATGATATTATGAAAGATCTTCAAGTACAATTCATTGTATATTTGTATGATTAAACGATAAGCCAATAATGAAGACAAATGCACAGACCTAACGCAGTTCAACATCAAGACTTCATAGATCTATAAATAATTATGAGTGGCTTGAAAAGAAGACTATGCGACGGATGTAAAGCAAAAAGAGAATAGAGTCAAGTGTGAAGATTGATTGAAGTCAGAATTCCTTTCCCTTTAAGCTTTGAAGTTATAATAAACAAATTACAAGTGAGACATTATTCTGTAAGCTAGATACCTGACCCACACAAGTCACATAATCTACGGCAAAAAGCTCTTCATCAGCAACAGCTGGTCCAATTTTATTATCACCCGGTACATCTTTGGCCAGAAATAAGCGCACAAATCCAGTTGAGGATATGGCCTCTGAATCATCAATTCTAATTATTCGGGCATGAGGTTTTGTACTCAAAACTAAGGCAGCATGCAAACTATTAGGAGGCATTGGTGTGTCATTAACATATTCTGCTTCTCCTGTAACCTGAACATAAGATATATTAACTGTGTGGCCAAGCGTTCAACTGAAAAGTAAAAGGCATAATTTGCAGAAGAGACCACATGCAGAACACAATAGAAAGATTGGGAACACCAAAGGTAACATGTGAAATATGAGAGAGAGAGAGAGAGAGAGAGAGAGAGCAGGTAACAAAGGATTCAAGCAACTCATAGATACAAGTAACATATCTAGGAAAAACTCAATAAAATGACCAGAATTTGCCAGATAAACTAAAAACAAGGATCCCATATATTTACAATTTTGAAAACATGTAGCCAACAAAAAGGAATATCATATCAAAGCTTATTGATTTTGTGTATAAGAAACTAAATCTATGTCCATCATCGAATGACCCCAGAAGGCAGCAATGCTAATAACATGCCAAGACACGGCAATGATAATGGGCAAAACTACATATAGAAAACATAGAAGTTGCATATTGCATGTGATATATCGGGACAGTGGAAACAATACAAGTTTATTCAGGGCATCCCAGGTTTAACAAATTTCGGCCACAGTTTAAATTCCACTACAACCTAGAGATAAGTAACAGGATTTAATCTTTCATAATATCACATATTTGCGGGTTAAACAGCAAGAGAAGCAGGAATAAAAATACAACATTTTATAAATAATTTAGTGAATATGATTTTGCCTAACAAGTTCAGCAAACCTGAAGTCTTGCAGATAGATGAACCTCTGGAGAACCCACAGAAGTCCCACGTTTCATGATTTCATAGTCCTGAGATCCTGTAATTTGGGGGCGGTGGTCTGAGTGCACAGCAGATAGATGGGATAATGGTATACTCTCTTTGATGCCATCCATTTGATGAGACACCCACAGAAAAAATTTAAAAAAGAAACTTAGAGTCAAAGATCTCCGGAACTCTACCATTCCGCCAGGAGCATCTTCCTTGAGTAATATATCCTTTTGTAAGACTTTCAATGCATTTTGCAACAGATCTTGGTCCCAAATCTTTCCAATGAGAAATTCCTTCGTTTTTGCTGCCGCAAGTGAATACGGAGCCACCCCACCATAAAAAATTGATGCATCAGCAACCACCCATTTTTCACTATGTTCTTGAAGATGAACACGAATACCTGCATTTACAATGGCAATATCATCATCCCTTCTATGAGACTGTTTAAACTCCTTCACAAACTCATAAGTCCTATTCCAAGGCAGGAATATTGAAAGCAAGATTTCACCACTTGCCAAATCCACTTTACGATAACCCGGAAGGAAGAAATTTTCTGCCAGGACTGTCCTGATGTTTCCTTTAGTGTCAATAATTCGAAATTTTGCTCTGGCTGCCATCCATAAAGGATTCAAGTCTGATATTGGACTGGCAGTACATATATTCCCTCCAACTGATGCAACATTTCTTATCTGTGTCCCAGCAAACCATTTCAGTTGCTCAATAAAAGCCTTACAAGACGAAGTTTCATGAACAGCGCGCTCAGTTGCCACCTTTCTGAAAAAATTCAGAAGATCAGATAATCGTACTGCAGCACCTATCTCTATGCCATCATCCTTTGCATCCAAAACATTTAGTTCTGGCACATGCATTACAGAAATTAGAACCCAATATGACATTCTCTTTAGTCTCATCTCAATTCCTACCTCACTATTACCAACTAGCAACTTTGCATCAGCATATTTGGCTTTTAAATCCAATAGATGTTGAAGTGTTAAAGGCCGATACCACATTAACCCACCAACTCCACTCAAATTTAACGAGGTCGGTTTCCTTAACAACAGTTCTGGAGGAAAAATAAGTTCCTTTTCTGTGTATTTGGTCCCATCTATTTCATTATACGAAGTAGGTTCATATCTATTATCACTGCCCACGCATTTATCATTTTCATTTACATTGTTTAAATTACATGAGCAGGGTTTTCCCGTTGATGGGCAAACAGACTTGCCTTCTTCAAGGTTCAATGAAGAAACACCAGTATATAAGTCATTGCTAGTTTTTGCAAAGACCCGGAATGCATCAAGTATTGGTCTGTAACCAGTGCACCGACATAAATTTCCTGCAAGGCATTCTTCAATTTGTTCTTCACTAGGTGGTGTTTGACTTGACCGCAATAATGCATACATGGACATGACAAAACCAGGTGTACAAAATCCACATTGTGAACCATGGGTGCGAGCCAGGGATTCCTGAAGAGTTTAAAGGGGTAAGTTCAAGTATTGAGAGGTATTACACATTTCACAATGAAAACCAAACAAGTAAAGGATACTCAAAACAGTACCATGCAACTATTACACAAGCATGATAAAAGAAGATAGTACGAGCATGTCTCACCTGGACAGGGTGTAGTCCACGCTTGCAGCTTCCCAATCCCTCCACTGTAATCAGATGCATCCCTTCTACAGAATATAGTGGTGCTAAGCAAGCATTGACAGCATAATGTCTGGAAGAATATTTTCAAAATGAAAGCGCAACTGTGATGTTAAGATAAAAGAGTGTAGTGTTTCACATGTAGGAGCATCAAATCAGCAAGGCATGAGAAAGACACACTTACGAGCATTTCATCAATTTTCTATCATAATGAGAAACCATAACTGTGCAAGCTCCACAACCACCTTCCCCACAGCCCAGTTTAGTCCCAGTCAGACCTATATCTTTTGTAACAAATAGAGTGGAAAACCATAATTAGTTTAGCTTCACCAAGGAGAAACTTTAAAAGGACAAGCAAATTTATGTTAGTTAAAAATTATTGTGAAGCGAAGTGATTTATGTCTTGATACTTTTATCCTGAAAGAAAGTTTGGTTTAAAACTTAGTGTGTATGGATTAGATTCACGGTGAGAAAAAAATCAATTAATTTCCAACGGTGAAGTTAAAGCAATTAATAGTTGTTTCTTTCTTTTCAAGGGTATCACCATATGATTTTGTGGGGTAGAACCAATTGCAATTCTCACCTATATGATCCAAACACACTATTAGAGTAAAATTGTCAACCTAACGCAGAAACTACTTTTTAATTTTTATCACCTTTAGTCAAACTGAGATTTGGAGGTAAAATTAATTTTACCTAATAATAACCGAACATATGCATCTTTACTAAATCAGTTTGACGGGAGTCTTAAGGTCTATTGGAGAAGGCTAGAAGAGTTTCTTTTATAACCTTGAACCAGCAGAAGCTCTTTATTTTTAATTCAAAAGTTTTTTTAAATTTGTATTTAAACATTCTTTCAATGTATATTTTGATTAATTTTTAATATTATCAAAATCAATTACAAAATCACGTTGAAAGGCAAAGCTTTTTTATTTTTATTCTCTTTTTCTCGCTCTCTCCATCTTATTTTTTATTCATTAATTTTCTATCAATCAAGACATTAGGAATGAAACGAAGACTTTTAATATTCCATTCCGCTATCTTATACTCATTTATTAATTAAATATATTTTTATTTACATAAAAAATATAAATAAATAAATAAAAAAAGAATTCTAAATATAGAGTAAAATTATAAAATTATATTAATTAATTTTTTTATATAAATTTAAAATAAAATAAAAATTACATAAATTATAAATTATAAGTTAAATTTTCTAAATATTTAAAACAGATAAGTACATGCACGTCTCTTTCTTGTATTTGATTTGAAAAAATGGATATTGGTTGTGATTGAGATGGGGAGGCATGCATGAAAGGGTACAGGGTGGGAGAGAACCAGAATCAGAGAGCCCCATGACGTGGCCTAATAGTATTGTTACGGTGTCAGAGGGTACACCCAATTAGATAATTAATATATTACTTTTGTTTTTAATTACAAAACTATTTCAATTAAATTATACGATCTTTAAGAAAATTTATTTATTTAATTATAAGTATTAAATTTCTATTTTTATTTTACGCGACTGCATACACAAGGCAGGATTTGAACCTCTAACCTTGCTTAAGTGTGGGTCAACCCTATTGCTGAACCACACGCTTGAGATTGCTCTCTTTTTTTATTTTTTTTTTTTGGTTCGTCCTGCAGTGACTAATCTCGCTACGTTGGAGGCACCTCAAAGGGTGGGATAGCTGAACCACACGCTTGGGGTTGCTCTCTTTTTTTATTTAATTGTTTTTATCTAATTAATTGATATTTAATAATAAGAAGAAAAAAATTGTTTTTTATTTAAAAAATTATTAATTAAATAAAAAATATTTTTAAAAGATATAATTAATGTAACTAACAATTAAAAAAATTCTTTATATATTAAAGGAATTGAGACACTTCGTATAATTATTTAAAAAGAATATAAATTTTTTTTTCATATCGAAAGAGTATAATAATGGTCCACTAAAAATAAAATTCAAAAAAGTGTTTATTAAAATATATCCCTTTTATAGATATAGATATATGGAGATAGTTTATGATTTAAAAAGTATTTTATAAAATTATAAATTACTGACTTTTAGAATAAAAATTTATTAATTATTTATTACATTCAAAAATAATTTTATTTTAAGTGACAAATTATATATAATATTTAATACAATAACTAAAATTGAATTAAATGATAATAAATGTTTCTACATATATTAAGTGATTAAAATTTTTTATGTATTTATATATTCTAATTTTAAATCACAAAAGTCAAATCAAACTAAATTAAAAAAAATAGATTTAATTTAATTCAAATTTTATATTAAATCATGGTTAATTTTTTATTTAGTTGGAGTAAGTTTTAAACAAAAATGGAAGTGAATCACACCATCAACAACCCCCATACAAGGACAACACAAGTCCCAATTTTCTTGAATTGCATGTGTTTTTTGAAGCGGTGAATGAAGAAGCGAACTCCAAATGAAGCATATGAAGAAATATAAAAAGATAAACAAAGGAAAGGGATGACAGAGAAAGTGATAGCATGCATGCAAGAGTACCTCTAAGATACTCGAGAAGAGATAAATGAGCTAATCCATCAGGCAACACTCTGCGAACTCCGTTAACATACAGTAAAGCTTCATTCGACACCTTCAGATCTTGCTCTTCCTCCTTCTTCAACGATCCCATTTCACTGCTTCCAATTTCGGAACGGAGCACCTTCTTCTTTTACACTACAATAAAGTAATAAACTCTTGCATTGCTTTTCACAGCACTTAATTGCACTTATATATTTATTTCTCATCAGAACCGAACAACGAAAAAAACGATTCAATTTTCTTGTATGGACACGTACCTAAATCTGACATGTTGAACACAATAACATTGTAACAACACATTAAAATTTTATATAAAAATAATAATATTTATTTTCAATCTCTCTCTTTCTCAAACAACGTTCGCCTTCTTTTACTGTTGGCTTGCCTCTTTCCCACTTTAACATGATCGGTCAATGTTATTAAACAGTGTAATTTTTATTGATGAGAACAGAACACTTTAACATGTACATATATATTTTTATTAATAAACTTTATTGTCTCTCAAACAACATGCACAAGTGGATATGAACAGAACCCATCAATACATGGCAGGAGGTTTCATCTACTGCCATATCTGTGAGAGCTCATGTCCAAAACTTCTCACACCATTTTTTCCTTAAACGCCTAGAACAAGAAGAACAATTACCTTAACAAACTCGATTCCTTCCCCTCATCAGTCCAATTTACCTTCAAATATTTCCTTTAAAAGTTATTTGAACAACAATTTATTTATTTTATTTTTTAATATTTGAATTAATAATATACTATAATTTTACATGTTAAAGTTATTATAACTATATATAAGATAAAATGTTGCATGAAAATTATTTATATATATATATAAACTATTACATATACGTTATTTTCTTTTTAGAGAATACGTTATTATATATTATATAATATATATGCCGTTATATTATAAATCAATATTTAATACTATCTATGTCATATTTATTATATATATTTTATATTTTGTATTATATAATATAATGTATGAGATAGAGGATGAGTGCTTATTTTGTTGCTCCCCAAATCCCAAAACAGGTTTTTTCTCGATAAAAAATACATTGGATATCAATATGATAGGAATAGGATGAAGAATCGGATAAACCTATCATATCATATATTGACACAACAAATAATTTATTATAACATATTAGGATAATTGTTATATTTTATTCTGACAGTTAAACGAACTCAGTCTTTTGATCATCACTACTGAGATGGTGAAAAAATAAATAAAAAATAAAAGTCAATACCATATTTTATTAAGAGAAAAACATATGAAAAAGCCCAAAAGAGAGATCTCGAATTTAGATATAAATTCAAAAGTTGATTATAGAGAAAATACTACCACTATAATGTCTTAATTACAACGGTTACCCATAACCTAATCTGTAAAATAAAATTCATTTTTCCCACTTAATTATTAAGTCATTCACTAAAGAATTGACTAGATACCAAGGAATAGATATGATATTATTTTACTTGACAGGGCAGGTTAAAAATAGTAATATACAAGTGTGAGAATGAAGTAGAGACATGTGATGAAGATTAACATGCATGCGCCGAATCATTCATGGCTGAAGAAGCCTCTGCTTGATGGGGTCTTGTGTAGGTAAAACCATGGGTTTAGAACGCTCTGCTTGAGATGAATGAATGAAAACTTCCATAATAATTGTTATGAGCAGCAGGAAAAGCATTGTAAATAAGATCCCTTCCCAGGAGGAGAGCAGTGCCGACCACCGGAAGAATTCAAAAATAAGCAATCCAAGAAGACAAGACCAACAAGACACAACCTGTGCAGACACAAAACAAACACATGACTCGAGAAATTATTTGATAGTACAGAACATTATGTTTATGATGTCGGCCAATCTCTAAGTGACACATTGAGTGATACTAGACCATGTAATCATTTCTTGCTCTATATATATACTCTTGTTTTGCAGAATCTTACCAAAGCAGATCTTTTAGGCCGACGGATTTGTTGAAGTTCTTGTTCACTGAATATTTCTGTAGTACTAAATTTCTCGAGCAAAGCATCCTTGTAGTTTAGAAAATACACATTGTTAATTGTTTGCACAATTATCGTAGTATAGAAATTTTTTAGCAATGTATGCATGCATGCATCTGATTATAAAAACAACTACGAGAACCACAGAAGAAAAGCTCAATTCTAGAAACTGGTTATAATACCTTGGCAACAAATGCGTCTTTGCACCATTGTGCTATGCCGTCGTCTGTTTCTGGAAGTTCGTCCATCTTGTGACGCTTAATTTGAACCTTCACCTGTATTTAACAGCAGGCACATTAATGAAGTTGTAGGAACAATAGTAGTTAACTATTTCTTCTGTTAGACCAAAAAACTCAAATTTATTGTTTCTGATAAAGTTGCGGTTCGCTATATCAACAATCTACACAATGCCACAAACTAATGAAATGATGAAACCAATAATGTGTGGTTTCAAATAAAAAAACTCAACTGAAAAAACAACGAAATAAGTCATTTTTCATCTTTTGGTACAAGGTGAGAGACATCTAATTTCTATCAGCAAAAAATTATTTTGACAAGCACAATAAATTCAAGAGTTTGAATGAATAAGAAAAATCATGAAATCGTGGTAGACAAATAGCAACATTTGTGTTTGTATCACATAAAGGAGGAGGGCCAATAAAAGAGTTGATTTTGGAGTACAGAAATGGCGTTTTGTGTTTTATCTAATTTAGCTTCTGTCAAGGTTTTCAATTGGCTTACCGAACTAGACATGCCTTTAAATATTCTCAACAAAGTAGGTGAAGCCTCACTCTTTGGAACTGCATATGTGCAATCATAAATGGCTGGAACGAATCCCCGAAGGTTTGCAACTGCTGTGACAAAACCCTGGAGAAAGATTATCAGCTAAAAGGTATCAAGCTATCTGCTAAAACACAATCAAAATGTGCAATTAGAAACTTATGGTGTCAATGTTGCCATCTTGGTGCAACTTAGAAAGAGGATATAGATTATAGTATATCAGTGAAAAATTATAATACTTTAACTCTCCTAATATACTAATCACCAACTTTGGTCACCTTAGTACGAGGAATCAAAACATTTCTAGGTATAGGTAGCCCTTTTGAAGCTGCAAACTCCTGAGCTTGTAGAAGCTTTGTCTGCGTGAAACGAGTTCCTTCAACAAAAAGAGCCAACCAAAAAGGCAATGGCATGTGCTCCAGATGCATAAAACCTGACTGCCACACAAAAGCCAAGACAAGTATAAATAAGTTGTTAATGAGGAAAATATGAATATGTGCATTAGGAGAATTTATTTAGATATACCTTCAGTGATGCTTCATCTTTAGTCCAGTTTCTTTCTAGAAATATATATTCAGCAAACCACATTGACCAACCTAGGACCTGCATAGATGCTCTGTAATTATTTATGGTTGTATTAGATAAGATTAATTTTCCTGAAGTAGCACCAATTTTTACAACAGGGTAAGCCCTTGGGAATTTGTAATGCAGTTTATGACTTCTGGTGCAAGGGTTCTGATGTATAAGTCAGTTCTGCTACGTGGCCATGATAAGTGCAAAATTGAAAAGTACTTTGAATTGGATTACTATATACAACTGTCAATCTTTCCTTTATGCAAGAACTAACAGGATTTTCTGCTTTATTAACAAACTACAGTGACTTTTTTTTTTTTTTTTAAAGTCGCATTTCATTATACTCTCTAACACACTCTACCGTTAGTTGAAACTAGATGTTGAAATGAGCATTGCACGTGTAAAAAAAATGTATGTATTATATTTTAAAGAGATTAAAATCATATTAAATTATTATATTTAATAAATATTAAAAAATTAAAATAGAAAATATATAATAATTATACATAAGATATGTACTTATGTTTGTGACAAATTAGAAGATAATTGACAAAACATTGGATTTTGTTGTAATTTTAGTTTTTTGAATCCACTGTGTCATTAAGGAAGAAATATGTTATATTTTTGTTTAAATATTTTACTACATTGATTTTGAAATTCAACTCAATTATAAAATGCATTGAAGGATAATTAAAATTAAAGATATTAAAAAAAATAAATGAAGCCACAAATATAAGAGAAAGCCTTGATATAATTTTTAATTTCTAAAGATCAATTTATAGATAATTTAGTTAAAAGGATAAAATTATATTTGTTAACATGACGTTTTAGTTAAATTTTAAATTGACATATTGAGGTAATATAGAATAGTTTGACTTTTATATTATAATAATAAATAGATAAATTGAAAATCATAAATTTTTGTAAATCTCACTTTTTATTTAAGTAATCTTTCTTTCTAAATTTTGTAATTTTCAATAAATTGTGACTAATGATAAAATATGTTTAAAGGAGTATTTAGGCTATGCAACAGAACAGTCAAATGTAAAAGAGAAAGCCTTGATATAATTTCTAATTTCTAAAGATCGAAGGAAGAGGGATATACAGAAACTCACAGGAAGAAATTTGACTTCTTTCTTCATAATGGCTACAGTACTGCCAAGACAACCCGAGCGCTGTCACAAATAAATCATGTGCGAGTTCAAATATATCAAAAAGAATACATGAGCCAAGAAATGAATCAAATGATATGTTGGTAAAAAATAGTGTATAGTCATAAGCTGTGCAATTGAGTGTGCACAAAATAGTTAGAAGAACAACTACACCCTAAATTTCAAAGAAAATTAAGAGGAAAATTAAATTCAGTATGGGGAATGACTAAAAAATTGTTGATTGCAAAATTAACCTCAAACTTCCCTTTCTTCCCTCAGATAAGGGCAAATGGGAAGGGGAGTGAAGGAATTTGGGTATACTTTTCAGTGCTTTTGAGAACTGGGGTCTTCTCAAAGTAAAACTAACATTTTAAATGACGATTATGGTAGACAATAAAATATTTAGACAAAACAAGCTAAATGATTCTGAAATTACTTTATTCATGCACTTTAAGGCAAAGTCCTTAGTTTTTTATTTATAAGAATTAAAAAATATATTAGAATTCGAACTTAAAGCCTATGTATACTACCTTAACTTTCCACCAGCATTAGGCTCATAGTGGTTTAGCAAAGTCTTTTAGTCTTCACACAAAAACAAAGATATAATTTATTGTCATAACATGACATACTTCTGCATTTTAATAATAAATTCACAGAAAATAGGCACCTGCGCTAAGACCCATCCAATAAGCCAATCAATGTCACTCCTGTGGTTGCAGATCACAAGTGCATTTTCTTTACCTAAAATTTTCTCAGATAAAAAAGAAAAATTGTGAGACCTGTACTATTTCGAGGAAGTACACTATGCTCAGCAACAGAATGTAAATAATGGTGATGACCAGGATGATAAAATAAATAAATAAAACAATGATTTATAAGAACTTAAGCTATCACCTTACCCATTAATTGAAAAGTTTCTGAATCTGTGTATAGTTCAATCTGCAATCCGAAGATTCAACTAGTTAGACTGTAGACTGTGGATAATGCAATACTTACTGCTTTACATAAATCCTTAGCATGTCAAAAGATAAAGACGCAAACAAAGTATTATGATGATAATTGAATTGCAAGAAAATAAAACTATCCGAAAGAACAGCATTTGCCCCCAGTTTGGTACACAAATCCTTTCGGGTGTATTTAATTTTATGCTCTATATATAATAAGTTTATACAGCAAACACGAAATAAAAAATAGTGCATGCTACAAGGCAAGCATATGAGAGTTAAATTAAATAAAAAAATATGGATGGAGTTAAGATAACCAAAACACGTGATTTCATATTAGTCTACATATTGTATCAATCTTATTATGATTAATGAAATGTCTTGCAATAAAAAAAATTAAAAAAAAAAACCAAAACACCTTGATGCCAGCCCACCAATCTATGAGCCATATGAGCTCCAACCATAGTGATTCTGTGAGCAATTTGTTTATTCTTCTATAACAATTCTTTGATATTGGACGAATAAGGACAAAGAAGATAGCCTGTAAATGCATATAGGTGAAACAATTAACTAATCAAAAGATAAAATAAAATGCGATTTTGTAAACTTGCATTGCATCCTATATCACAGTTTTATTTTGTTATATTTTCCTTTTAACGGATCGGAAGCAAGGCAATGTGCATGCAATAATGCAAATTACATTAGATACGAAGGAGAAAATTATCAATAATTAATTAATAAAGTGGCTATAAAACCAAAGAGGAAGAATATTTCAATGAATGTAGATTGAATCTTATCTTACCTGAATTATATTTACAATTAGGCCCGAGATGATGAAAAGAACGCCTAGAGGAAGAATAACAACGGTAGCTGGGAACGCCATGGTTTCTCTCTCCTGTTACGCCACATACAGAAACTAAGATGAGAGGAAAATAAAAGTGTGTAAGAGAAAGGAATTTGTGATAATATTTAGATTTTTGTTATGAGTGAATAGCTGTGTTAGGCTGGGATATGGGTTAAGGACCGATTAAGCAGCCATAAATACCGTTGCAAATGATAACCAAATAAGCAAACACCATCTGGAATTGCTAAGTAACGTTTCTTTAAACGAAGTAAAAGCACGTGGACGAATAAACTAGCATATCCTATGATTAAGAAAATAAGCAACAATATAAAAGATAACAACTATAGTGTAAAGATTAAAAATAAAGAAATTGATTATATAATATAATTGTAATTAAATTATAGTGTAAAGTTGTTAAGTTAGAGAGGGATGGAGGAAGTGCGAACGCTGTGGATTGGCGTACCTGAGCCACTGCTTCGGGCCGCTCCAAGGGCTATGGCTTCGTTAAATTCTCCGACGAGGATGAACGGAATCGGGCCATGACTGAAATGAATGGGCTTTATTGCTCCACTAGGCCCATGCGATACTGCTTACGCTGCACCCGCACAAGCTCAACCTCCCAAACGTAAACCTAAAACTAAAACCCTCCATTCCATTTTATTGCTTCATCTATCTTTCTCATTTGGTTGATCAAGTTTACGTTTTTGCCCTTGCCGTCCCTGCCTACACTGCGCCGGAGTACGATATAATATAAATAATACTACTGTAAGTTAGTTAGTAATGATTGTGAGGATGAAGAGAGTGGACCTGAGATCTTTGTGGTTTGTGTTTAGTGTGTGCTGCTCTTTCATGCTTTATGCTGCAGATTTTTGTTGGTAATTTGGATCTTAATGTGTCAGAGGAGGAGCTGAAGCAAAACTTTCTGCAATTTGGAGAGATTGTTTCTGCAAAAATCCAGGCTGGCAAGGGTCTGGTTTTGTTCAATTTGGGGCTAGGTCGTTTTTTTTATACCCCAAGTAACCCTTTTAAGTTTTAAGCATTTTATTTATTTATTTTGGCATGTTGCTTGTCAAGGGAAGTGAGTTTGATGTGGCCTACTTTTTTTATGTATCTTAAGAGCGTGTTTGGAGTTACATTAATTTTGGATGTGATTTTTGTCTAACATGGATCATGGAAGTAGAGCCAAACATGCGCTAATGCTTTGATTTGTTTTTTATTTATTTATTCATTCTATTATACTGTACACACTGGTTGTTTGTTTACCTTTCTCATATTTGGTGTGTGCAGAGCATCTGCGGAGGAAGCCATGCAGAAGATGCAGGGGAAGATGATAGGCCAACAAGTGGTTTGAATTTCATGGGGTAGGACGCTAACAGCTAGACAGGTGATTTTGCTATTTAGAAATGGCCTCTTTCGGTTTAGATGTTTTTCATCATGCATTTCAGTTTCGGGAACTTTACGGTATGTGTTATATTGTTAGTCTTCCAGAATTTTCAGGTTGGTAATGTAGCACACTGATGTGGTTTTAGATTCTCCTGAACAATTGTGAGATTGTGAAGATGATACGCTTGACATGAGGATGTTGAGAGACATTGAGAACTTTTAAAATGGACTAATAGAAGGAAAAAAAATGATATTGTACAAAACATGTGTAGAAATGGCTGTTAAGATGTTAAGACTTTAAACAGTAATGTAGATCTTACATGGGAGAGTATTAGTTGGAGGATGACAAAGAAGTGTTTCACCAAATTTGTAAGCGGAAAATTGATATATTTTTTGAACATTAGCAATTACCATTTAGAACCCCCCATATGACAAATATGAACTTCTATTATAGCTTTTACCTAAGCATCTACTGCTCCTATATTTATAAATCTAAATCCTTGTCCCTTTTATGGATACCTTTTTGGGAGCTATTGTTGAATACGTGAGGGGGTAAATGAGTTAAGCTATTCATGAGCTATTCATCTCGTGAATTACTCGTTCAAGCTTTAGTTTAATTAATTTTGTATATTTGTTAGTTTTATTTTTAATTTTTTATTCCTTTCAAATATATTCTTAATTTCAATATCAAATTTAATTTGATTTAACTATCAGCCTAAAAAATCATTTCTTGTCCATTTCAAACCACTTCCCTTTTATCTTTGTCCATATTATTAATATTTTTTTAACTACTTATCTCTTTCAATCTATCCTTTTTTATCTTTATATCTAAATTGAAATTCAATATTTTTTTAAACAATGACCTCATGTTACAATATAAGTTATTTATCATAAATCAAAAATGTAATTAATAGGTTCATTCATTATGAATTTTAATTGTAATATACAATATAATTTATATATTCCGTAGTATTTGTTCATTTTAAATTTTAGTTATATAAAATTAAATATTTATCTTGTGTATTACAACTGCTAAAATATTAGTTACTGATATTCATGGTTATACGTGAACAAGTTTAATATCTCTGATTAGCTCAACAAATAACTCATGTATGGAGTATTGTATTTGCGCTAACACAACTTTGGCCCAAAATTGTTCTAGGACTTACCTCGTGGCTGGGGACCGCAGATGGATCCAAGTCAATGGAATTCTTACTATGGGCATGGACAGGGTTATGAAGCCTATGCTTATGGGGCTGCTCAAGATCCTTCATTGTATGCATATGGTGCATATGCTGGCTATGCACTGTACCCCCAACAGGTAAACTATTTAATGTTAACTCCAGTTTACATATTATGCAGAGAATACTTTTTTTGGGCTGCTCATGCACACGGATTGTTTATTTTTAGGTTGAAGGTGCTCAAGACCTTTCGGGTATGTCTGTGCCTACATTGGAACAAAGGGAGGAATTGTATGATCCCGTGACAATGCCTGATGTTGATAAGTAATTTTCCCCTTTCTTGTAAAAGTTGGGACAGACCCTGCTTTACATGAGCTTATTGGCTTCTCTTCATGTGTTTCTGACCGATCCATGATTGCCTTTCTAGGTTAAATGTTGCATACCTCTCAGTGCATGGAAGTGCCATTTTGGGGCGGTCACTCTGGCAAAAAACCTGTACAGCATCCTTACAGCAAGCCTAAGATCTATTTGTACTGCCTGATCAATTATGTGCATTATATTCAAAATACTCTGCAACTGCAGCCATAAATTTAGCCGCCATAGGTTTAAATTTAAATACTTGTTAATACTTGACTTGATCCCAATACATTTTTTCTTGAACACAACTCTGCTGGTGTAAAGAATGAAAGCTAGAATATAGATAGGTCGATAAGTACTATTCGATCAAATCGATCCCATTATCTGTTTATTTTAACCATTGACAAGTATTAATAATGTTTATAAAGCATAGAAACTTGAACCTTTTTTTCTCTTTCTTTTTTGGGTCTCCATGATCAGTTGAATTTAAAATGAGTAAAATTTATAGTTACTTTATATAAATTTGTTAACTTGATTACTATTATTTTGGTCCAAGTATATACGTTAATATTATTATTTCATTGTTTAAATATTTATTTAAACTATGGTTGGTGGATTCTACTTTCATCCTTTCTTTGGTGAAGAAAAAGGAATAGAGTGAAAAAGAGAAAAATAAGTGAAAAAATTAATTAAAAAAAATTATGTTTGGTAGATAAATAAAAGAAATGTGAAATCCTTATCCACTAGTTATTTCAATATTTCTATACATCTTAACTATTTTCATCACCTGATTTCTTACTAATAACTTAACTATTTTCACAGCTTCAAGAATTAATGTGACTTGTGGATAAAAATATAATTAAATAATGTGAAAGCACTATATTTATATATAATAAAATGGTAATTTACTCATTTAGAATTGTGAACCAAACTCGACCAGAATTGACTTTCTGGAATCGCCATACGTATTACGTGATACTACTGTACATCGAATATTACGGGTGTCAATGGTGCAATACTATTCGACTTTTAGCATAAAAGTGATTTGAATAAACGAAAAATTAAGTGTTATTCAATGTAATTTGGTTTGAATGTATTATATGTGAATCAAACCAAATTAAACAACTCTTTCACGATTTGGTTTACTTCGATTTTAGAGATTTTAAAAATATATTATTTAAAAATTAATTAAAATATATAATATTATATTATTAATTTAAAATTGATATTAAAATTAAAAGTATACAAATCTTTAAATTAAATATTGAAAACATCGTCACTCAATAATCTTAGTACCAACTTTTATATTACTATTTTGGTGAAGTACTAAAATACAATTTAGTAGTTTATAGTTTTGTAAAAAATACCTTTTTAAATTGAATATATTACAATGTACATTTAAACAACTTAGTAGTTTATAACTTCATAAAATACCTTTTATGAGTCATACATTATAATGTACATTTTATGTTATGTTTCAATTTATATACTATGCATTTTAAAAAATTATATATAAGTACAATTTAATTTAGTTTGAATCAGTCTCACACTCTCATTGCAAACCAAATAATACAGTTAAGAAAATTAAAAATCAAACCACTAATATTTTATTTTTTATCATTTTTTTGTTTTCTTCGATTTTCCATTTGAGTTAGGTCGATTTTGAACATTTGAGTTGGATATCACGCGTGTTGGATATAAACGCTCATCCCTTGTTCATGTCTAGTTTTCGGCTTAACTTTTTCAGAATAATTTTACAAGGAAAAGTTTAAAGAGAATTATCTTTTCATTGAACAAAAAATGCAACACCAAATGATATATTATTTTAAAGTGTTAAAGACGATGAAAATCATGCAAGTCATAAAGAATATAAAAAAGAAAAGTTATGGGCAAAATTGTTCTTTCATTAGCTCTTACTGGGGCTTAGTTTTTGTTCCTTCTCGCCAGGTATCTCGGTGTGTTTGACATAATGTAATTCTGATTCCTAATTCAGATACTTTGACAACCAAGTTACATCTTTGCAGTCTCTCAGCGCAAATGCCACGTCATCACTGCCAAAAAGGTAAAATGAAACCAGTCAAATCCATGGTGGAATCAGCTTATACATAGGTCGTAAATAAAGTAAATAGATAAGATATTTAGGTCTCAGTGCAATGGCAACATCATCGCTGTGCTTGTGGTTTGGTTCAGTTTATTTTGAAGAAACAATTGCATAATTTTGTCAATTATTTTAGAGAACTTATCAAAAATAAATTATTGTCGCAAATGTAAGCTGAACTAAAAATATTAAATAATTTTGAAAAAAAAAATTAATAGGGAAAGTTAGTAACTTGAAATTTTGACCTGGTTGTCTTAAAACATATCAACCAAACTTGAAATAACTGACTACCAGATTGAATCTAAACATACAACTGTGGCTCACATGCAGAAGACAGCAAAATCGTGTTCAGATAAAAACGGCAGGATAATGATTCTTAGAATGATTCACTAGTTTGGGTATTGAACTTGAAGGCACTATTCATAATCCCATCATTTGTTTCTGTGGAATCAGCCGAAGAGCTAATAAGGGCTTTGAGAACTAACCTCGGGAAATTAAGCTGCAATTTCTGCAACCTGTGCTTGGCACCTGCTTCACATAAAATAATCCTGCATTCACCCAGCTTACAGCTGCAAATAAAAAAGTAATAAAAACATCAGATCAAATAGCATGTTATTAGCACGGATCACAAACACTTCCTTAGCCATGCCTGCAGTTCAATATTCTCTTCCCATATCAATGCTATTTCGAGTAGAAACACAACATCCCCCACATTTTTTCTACAGTCACATCATCTCAGACCGTGAAGAAAAGAAAACATTAGAAATTAGAAGTCTTACCCAACTCGCAGGAGAGTATCATATCCAGAAAACACTTCTCCGTTGCTGGTACAGAGACGTGAAACCGTCATAGCCAACTGCATTTAAAGTAAAACCGTACGTCAGGCCGGCAATACAAATCAACCTTTTACCTTCAATATTCATGATATACGTTTTGGGGAGGAGATAGCATGGCAGAGCATAGCCTCCCTTAAAGGTTTACCGGTAAACCAATACTGAGTTCAAATTAGCTTCCAACGAATTCTATTCGTGTAAAAGGCAAATATTAGTCAAATATGCATGACATGCATAAATAAAACTTCCTGTAATGCTGGTCAGGTGAAGGGCTCAGGACTGGGGTTTAAAGGTGAACAAACACTACTGAATGCAACTCGAGAACAAAATAACAGAAGAAACTTCAGAAGCTGACCTTTTCAAAAGTGGTTTCCCCCATTCCGGTTTTATAAAGCTCGTGCACCATGGCTGTCAGGAAAATTTTGCTGAGCCTGGAACAGCTTTTCATCATCTTCAAAAAGAAATAACGGGATAAGTCTAAGACTGGGATAAAATGTTAGCATCGTTCTGCCAGATCAACGAATGTATAAGAGGTGCTTGCGATTGTATCAAATACTTAAATTTCATGGATTTTGCGAGGAAAATATGGCCTATGTATAGGGCAGTGATAACATTGATTTCCTATTTTATTATTACTTACTGCGCCCTACGACTACTGGTCCCAAAAATTATCAGTCAAGTATCACGAAGACACGAACTAAAACAGCATTTGTATTGTTTCTAGATAACTCTGAGCCACGATCATATAAAACAGAAAAAGGTTTTCGTTCATGCTATAGTCCTCAATTTAAGACATAGATCACGTTTGCAATTTATTAAGTGCATATCAAAGTTACATCATTCAGCAACATCATCACTATTAGCTTATTCTCAAGATTTCATTCACTGTCTAAGCCATATGGGAACATCTACCATTCAGTAAAAAAGGTGTTACTTCAAGCATTCAAAAATAAACCAGCACATCGCAACTTTCAACTCACTTGAATATGAGGTGCTTGAAACATTTCTTGAATGGCTGCTTCAACGTCTACCATACCAACAAGTCCTTTTCCTATAGAGCATAGCAAATGAATTAGTGACCAGAAGCACCACCTCAGAAGTCAGAAGGAATTCATCCACACAGTTCATGGTAATATCAAGCACCAGTATACATGCAATTTCGGAGCAGAATCCAAACAAACGAAACTTTTTATTTTGTTATCCCTATAATATATGAGACGGAGTGAATGTTATATAAAGCTTAGCTTGTACAAGAAGATAGAACAGCAATCATCAAGCAATGCATTAGAAAGTCATATGCTATTTCTCTCGTATATGATCAATGATCAATGTGATTAAAAAATTAAGATGCAAAGTATATGCCTGTGACAAACCGAAATCAAGCATTCAAGTATATCTTGAACTGTTAATTTCCATCTGCAGTTGCAAATACAATTAAAAGACATTTGACATTAAAAAGAGATATTCCTTGACGTCATAAACAATGGTAAGAAATATTGAAATAATATCCTAAAGTAGGAAACATACCAATGATACCATTTCACACACAACAAATTTTAATTATGAAAAGGTCAAAAGGCAGGAAACATTTCTTGATTCCATCCCCCTCCCCCCTCCACCCAACCCTTCTACTGAGATGACATGTAAAATTTGTAGGCATTCACATACCCGAAGTAGAAAAATCAGGATTTGAAATTAGCTTCATACGATAATCTGCTATTTCAGCTGCACGTCTGCATATCTCCAAAGCACGACGTGCATCTCCTGAGATTGCCGCAACCTGAATAATCAAACACAATTTTGAACGTATATGAATGAACTATTACACCAAAAAATTGTCAGGGAAATCAATCTTCATAATGGCATAGAGACTAACCTTTCTTGAAGCAAATTCTATAGCTTGCTTTTCAAATACATCAAGCCCCTTGAGGCGACTTGAAATGATTTCTTGAAGCTGTTGATAATTATATGGGCCAAAGCAAAGCCTGTGTATGCCCATTCGGCTTGATATACGAGGGAGTAACTTCTCTGGAAGATCCATAGTATTTGCTATCCCTGAATTGATTACATTATAACTGAAGAATAAGTTTTAGCAGTCCACAGGTTTCAAGTTGTTATAATCATATGGAGTCTTCAAGATTTTATATTACTTCTGCACACTGGAAGAATATAATACTGAAAAACATAATTTAAAAGAGAATTATCTTACCTATGACAATTAGCTTGGAATGTGGCTTAGTAGGCCAGTCAAGAATATTGTACAGAACCTATGAAAAAAAGGAAAAGTTCATCACAAAATGAATATTTTAAAGAGTATGGACCTAATGACAAGATTCCAGTTGAAGGATTTGTAGATTACCGACTGGTTTCTGGTTACTAGAAGATCAAGTTCATCAATAAGTAAAATACATGGCCGGTCAGCCTCTTCTCTGGTTTTCTTTCCTTCTACAAATCTCTCATTTAGCAAGTGGAGAGCCTTTTTCCAGCTGACCCTATGTCCATTTAATGCCTCATATATGACCTGAAAGAACATCAGAACCATAAGAAAGTAACAAAGGAATATGGTTAAACTAACTCAGGAAAAAATACTAAATACTTCATTAACTTTACCCTATAAATATTTTCTGGTGTTGCCAATTTCAGACCATTAATCTCCACAAAAGTGTATGGTTGGATGTTCCCTGCATCAACTTCTGACTTCAAACTCCTCATTACTGATAGTACACTCATTGTCTGCAGTTACACATGGATAAAAGCACTAAGACGCAAGACTTGCTCCATAATAGCTAAGTTAAAGCCTTATTGGATAGTAGACTAAAGAAACAATATAGAAGGTCAACTGACAATACCTTGCCAGTTCCCGGAACACCATGAATGTAGAGGCAACGCCCCAGACATTGATCGTCAGAAATAGCACCTTTAATGAATGCAGTTATCTCCTCCATTTCTCTAAATAAAAGCACGTTTTGATTATTAACTTCAGAGATATGTGAAATAATTAAAATCATGTTCAAAGTTCAACATACTTATTTCTACAAGGTAAAGATTTTGGCAGCGATGCTAACAGCAGTGTAGCCTTTGCTCTTTCAAGATCAGTCTGTTTGTGACACCTTACATGCTGTGGAATTCTTTTTGCACCTATCTTCTGAAGCCCAAAGAACCGTCCCTTGTGCAGATTCTGCATCAATTACATATTTATTTTCTGTCAAAAATCATTAATACCAAAAACAGAAAATGAATGACAAATGAACAATAATATCCATACAGCAGCTAACTGATGGCTTGTTAATGGCTGAGATTGTGCACTTTTAATATTTTCCTCTTCATATTCAACATCTTCATCTGTATCAGAGTCTGGTTCCTTGTCAAGATTCCAGTCTTCGTCACTGTCAGTCCCTTCGTCATTCTACCATGTAAGAATAACCTCATCAATACTGCCACTGTTCAATGGTTAACTTACTTCTATAATAAGAAGGATCTTACAGATATTGTGACACAATTACCTCTCTTTCATTGTCAATATCAGCGAGCCGTTTGAAACTGTGCCACTGGATGTCATATTCATATTCACATAAAAAAACATCATCTCCCTCATTGCTAGCTTTAGCATATTCTTTTGGGGTCATGACATAGCAATGTCTAAGAACAGATTCCATCTGCAGTAAATGTGGGAGCACTATGATGAAGTAAAGGAGGATAAATTCCTAGTACATAAAACAGTATGCCTGAGGCTATAGAAATATTAAAAATAGCCATGAAAGCACCCATACTTATCATCCTATAACATAAGCATTGGCTGCACAAACTGTTTCATTATTATAACTTTGTATTCCCAATTTTCCTTTGTTTGGTCTCTAATATGATATAATTGAACACAAATAATGAACAAATTTCCAGGAGCAAGATGATGAAATTTATTAGTTCAATTTATTTTCTGACTACTTAAGTAAACATGGGTGTGGAATTGCACATTATATTCTAACTTACCAGGTTAGCATGAAAATAGAACTTCCATTTCTTATTATTGAAAACAATTCAAACAACCCTATGATGTAAAGGTTTGATAAGATTCATAAAGGCAAATGAAATTGGGCCAATTTGTAAATACATGATTAAAGAAAAAGCTAAATTAATTAATAGTGGAATCATCTATCAAAATATGCAATCAGTCTTTATTATCAATGGATACTATCTATTAAATTCAAGAATAGTTCTATTGTCTTCCAGTACATCTAGATGGCTTTAGTTTTCTTTTCCTAACTAGACTTGAATATAGAAAAGGGGATTCAAGCCAGATAGATGTAGCAAAAGATTTCAATGATTACCACAAAAAAACAGTAGAATCAATTTATTAAAAATCAAGCTTGATAAATAGGAAGTTCAACTATAAAACCTTTACACACGTTAACATTTTACTATGTACGTAAGCAACAACCAAAACAATTAACACCCAGTACCTCAATGTCCGCAAAATCATTAGTTCGATATAACTCCCTTTTAAGAGTATGTGGTTGCCTCCCAACAGAAGTCTCTTCTGGAATTGTATACCACCGCACCCGACACCAGTAGTTGCCATCCACTTCTTTCCATATGCTACTCGCGTGCCCAATTGACACCAACACAGTTAGTATTCAACAAAAGAAAGAGTGTGTCATTCTACAACAAAAGACATGCATACCTTTCAATATGCGCAGCCCACAAATCACTGGAAAGAAGCTTCTCCCTCATAGTTCTAACCAATTTTTTACCCTTGGGAGGCTTTGGAAACTGAACTTCCTTACCCATCTTAAGAGCCTCACAAAACCCACATATCCAATCCCCTTCAGGAACATCCTTCAACGGTGGCTTCAAGCATTTCAAATGAAACCCACCCAAACAATCGTCACACTCAATCATCACCTCATCATTTGAGAAAAAACACATCCTGCACTCTTCCATTTCCGGATCTTCAGCATCTGAGGTAGCATCTTCTCTCCTTTTCACATACACATCATCACCCAATTCAAATTCGCCTCCATCGTAAACCACTTTTTTATAATGCACACGCCTCCCAGGCAATTTCGCACTCCCTTTCCGATTCTCTGGTTTTCCCCTTTTAGCTCTGGTGACAACACTCTCCTCACCCTCCCTCTTCCTCTTCCCCTTCGCCGATGAAACCGGCGTTACCGGAGCCAAGGAAGTTTCAATTGAACGCTTCCCACTCTTCTTCTTCGCTGCATTAACGGATGGAACTGTGCGGGTTGTGGCTTTGTTTTTGCTGCAATCCTCTTCGACATAATCAATCGATCGTCGAGTCTTCCGCTTAGGGGTTGTGAGTGAGACTTCACAAGGTGCATGCGGAGGTTTAGGGGAATCGAAGAGGAGGGACTTGGCGCGCACGGATCTGCGGAGATGTAGGGTTTGTGGTGTGAGGGGGGTTAGAACAGGCGAAGATTTGAGATTGGATTGGGATCGTAGATTGGGTTTGGAGGGAGTTTGAAAAGACTTGGAAGGAGTTGCTGCAGCCATTGATGGAAGAAGAATTGAAGGAGAGTGGAACTATTTAGGGTTTGGTGAAAGAAGAAGTGAGTGCAAGAACGGTGCTTAGAATAGAACGATGAGAAATTGGCGCCAAATGTTCCCTCTCCTTTTCTCACCTTTGAACTATTTTTATGTAGTTTTTTTGTTCAATGATTATTAGGCACATGTGGGCTTCTATAATAACAGGCCCAATGCACGGTTCTTATTTGTAATTTTTCTTTTTTTAATATATTTTAAAAATTAAATATTTTAGTTTTTTTTTGTAAAGGAATATTTTTTGGTAAAGAAAAGATTTTAGTTCACGTTAATGAATATGATAAATATTTTTTTATAATTAAAATTTAAAATAAATATTTATTTTAAACATATAAATTAATTTTATTAAAAAATCATAATCAATAAACATTTTTAACATATAAATTATGTTTTAAATTCATGTTAAATTAATTTATTATGAAATATAATTTTATTTTTAACTACTAACAAATAAATATTATTCATAAAAAAATTAAACTTATAACATTTTACATATTATATCAAATCCCGTTAATAATATTGACCTTAATTAGTTTCATGTTAAAATAATTAATAAAATATATAATATTAATTAAGATAGAAAAAATATATTTTAAATTGAGATAATTAATTTTTATAGGCATATAATTTAGTAATTTTATATAAGATAATTTAAATTTTATATAATTAAGATATTTATATGTAATTTTTTAAAATTTAATTCTAATTTTAATATATTATGAATGATAAATTTTATTATTATAATATTATCCTTACTTTTTAATCTACTGATTTATTTTTTAATAAATAAATGTTAGCAATTGATATGCTATTTAACATTATATTTTTTCACATTATATTACTTATAAAAATATAATTTACTTAATCACTGATAATTTATTTCAATATATTACTTTTATCTTTGGAGATAAAATTACTACCTGAAATATAAATTAAAAAAAATTCATATTAAAACCAATCAAAATTAATAAATTTAAATTTAAAAATAATATTAGTATTATAAAAAAAAATAAGTCATATTACAATCAATCAAAATTAACAAATTTAAATTTAGAAATAGTATTAGTATTTTATCTTGTGCAATGCACAACTTTATTATATATAATATAATAAAAATTTATAATAATTTATACATAAAAATATTATATTTGAATATATAAATTATTTTTTAAAATAAGTATATATATAAATATTTTTAAACATGTCAATTGTATTTTAGATTTTTCATAAATAATTTACATTTAAAAATATTTTTTATTTATTGATATTTCATTTCATTAATTTAAATTGACATAAAAATAATTCTCTCTATATATATATATGAGATAAGAGATCAACTTACTCCTATAATAAGTCTTGGTAAACTTACTCTATTAAATAACTTATATTTTACGTTAAATTTTAATGATTTAATTGTTAAATTAAAAGTTTTTAATATATAAATAAAATCTATAAATTTTTAAAAAAATTGAAAATGATATGATATTTTATAATATATATTCAAATTAACACAAAAGCACATATATAATGCACATATAAAAAGTGACACCTTAATAGTTTAGGAATACTTTTTCTTTTATGTGCAACCCATAAAAGTGTAGTAATTAGTTATTGTTTGATAAACAACCACAAATCAAAAAATTTGACAAGTGAATATCAAAATTTAGATTTTATAATATTTTATAGTATCATGTAGATATACATTAAGTAGCAACTATATTTTTTTTAGTTGTACATAGAATGGAGAATATTCTTGAATTATTAATGTGTCATTTTTTATATGCACATTATATGAATGAATAAGGAAGAATTTACTTGCTATAATAATAATAAGTCTAATTAAACTTATTATATTTAATAACTTATGTTTTAAATCAAATTTCAATAAAATATTAAATAATTTTCAATTTCTTAATTTTTTTAAAATTTAATCTATGTATTCAAAACTTGTAATTTAACTTAAATTCATAAAAATTTAACTCAAAACATAATTTATTAAGTAAAATAAATCTAATTAAATTTATAAGAGAATATCTCTCATATATATATATATAGCAGAGGCTGCAAAAAGTTCTATATGATCAAGAACAAAGTCTGATCTTAACAGATTTTGGAACTTTTAATTTTTTTAACCCAAATCAAATGATTTTAAATGATAATCATATTCTAAGGACAAACCCCCCTTGCCTACTCTCACTGGGATCTTTCAGGAAAAGTATATGAATCCTTAACTTCATTGATTTTAATGTGGTGGTCAGCTCAACGGCTCCATTAATATATGTTAATGGTAGATAAGCATCCTTTGGATCTCATTATTGTACACCATTTATTTTTTTTATTAATTGTAATTTCGGTGCTTAGATCGAATACACGAACTCTTTAATGATTGGATATAACCAACGAGTTCAAATGTGGCAATGATTGAACCATGATTCAACTTAATAAATGAATCTGTGTAACTATGATAATAATAATAATAAAATATAATAACACAATTTTATAATATTAAAATATTAATTTATAATTTCTTAACATTTAAAAAATATATAAAAGTTTAAATCAAATATATCACGAATATTGATTAATAACTTGAATAATAATAGAAAAGTCATCAATTTTACTCTTGCTAGAAACGGGTCTTATTCCATGTGACTCTCACCAGAAACATTCAAACACGACAAGTAGAAAACCAGAATGTTAGAAAGATAACATAAAATTCATTCATGTGTCTTTACCTAATAGCAGCATATGATTGAAGACCCATAAATGGCTTTTATATTATGTGTCTACCTCTAGCATCCACCACCAACAGATCTGAACCCAGAGCATTCCATTTCATGTTGAATATTGTTGTTTTCTTTTTAACTTTCTATTTGTTATGCTACGTATGTTCTTTTTTATTGTAAAGTCCATTCAAAGTTTCAAACTATATGTTTATGTGTAAGATTGGAGCCAATAAACTGGATAAACCAGAAACTATTGTAGCTACTCATAGTTGTTCCGGAAATATATACAAATTATATGTCTAATTAATAAATAATGATTAACTGAACAGTAGGTCTAGCTTATTCTTTTTATTGAAAATTTAATTTTCTGGTTATTTGCTTCTGAGCCTGAAATGATAATAAACATAGTGGACCTAGTACATGTCGAATGCAGTTACATATAGTGAATAGCATGTCCTATTGTATTGATTTTGAACTGCATTTCTGTCTGGAGGAGTCCATGGAATAAATTGCATTGTCTTGTACTATTAGAAATTGAAGACAGGATTTTTCTAGTGAAGCTTGTGTGCTATCTTGTCCTTGTGTGGTGTTCCATTCATTTGGCTATATTTTTTTTTTCTTTCAGAATCTAGTGGTATACACCGAATTACAGTATCTCTCTTATTTGTTAGTTTATTTTACTTCTTATTTTATTGTCTTCCCAATCTAAAACATCAAAATGTTTATTCAACGAAAATCATGTTTTATAATGACAGATTATTTTTTGTTGTCAGTTTTAAGATATTATATGAGTTATAATCATGAAAAAAATGATTGTTCAAACTTTTTTTACCAAATTATAATAACACATTACACATACATGATAAAAAAAAAATAATAATAATAAGAGAATAGACTTGAGAATCATAAACTTAGAAACACACTTGGTAGGATTAACCTATCCTTATTGGGGGCTCACTGGAAATAGATAAGTGAAGGAACATAAGGCACATCAATTAGAAGCCTAAGATAATGATCGTTTTGATCTCTTCAAGCCGAGGATAACAAGAAGTATTCCAAGGTAGTCTAAATTGTAAGACACCTCAAGTAGTTGAAGCTTTTGAAGAGTCCATGGAGGAAACCTGAACCAAAAATCAGTAAAGTAACTTCTCCTAGCTACAGCCTTGTGGTGACTGAACAAGTCAAAGGAGAACTTTCCATGGTACTTGCCAAATCCACATTCACCAACTCCTCCAAATGGTAGGGTATCCGCTATGTACTACACAAAAACACATACTTATTAACTTTCCAGCATAAACAGCCAATACATGTGATTGTTTTTATTATTATGATTGAAAACTGTTACACCGCAACTTGTACTGTTTGAATAAACATTTTTAAAAGTATTCATAGAAAAAGAAAATATGAAATATTTTGATTCATAAGATAGAATTAACTTGTACATAAATTAATTTGTAAGAGATTACTTTTATTAACTTCTTCGAAAACTTTTATTTATTTTAATTATGTAAAAGTTAATTTTATTTTTCTGTTATATTTTTTTTAGAAGTATTTCTAAATAAGTTTATCAGGAAAAAACTTGTTTTACTGACGGAAACAATTTTTTTCACGTCCCTCTACTTTTGTTCGAAATGAGATGCCCCAATATTTAATTAATTAGATAAGGTAGAGAAATAGATAGAGATAGATTAATACTTGTAGAATTGCATCGTTGAATACAAGACTTCCCGATGATGTTTCAGATAGCAATCTTCTCTGCAGAGTTTGGTTTTTGGTGAAGGCATAAATTGCTAAAGGTTTAGGCCTTGAGTTTATGAACTCAACACTGTCTTCAATCTTATCCAGCTGCAAAAGCCAGGAAAATACAAATGAAACTTCACATCACATTCCTGGAATATTAATCAGAAAGGAATAGACAAAAAAAAATTATGCATCTTACGGTGATAATTGGAAGCACTGGTCCAAAGATTTCCTCAGACATGATTTCTGAATCAAGTGGGGGATCCAGCAATATTGTTGGTTCAATAAATCTGCACAAAATTGTTTAGGGGATAATCATGTAAAAGAAAACTTTAGAGGATTATATGCCAAGAAAAGAGAGATACTCACAAGTCATTTTCGTGCATTGATCCACCTACAACCACCGATTCTTTGACCTTTGGTTCAGTGAGAAAATTCTTAAGTCTCATGAACTGTTTTTTATTAACTATCCTTGCAATAGTGTTGGACTCTTTGGGGTTTTCTCCAAACATTTTCTTAATCCAGACCTTCATTAATGACACCTAAAGAAAGAAAGAGTAGAAATGCTTCAAGATCAAAATAACAGAAGGAGGAAGATTCTTTCAATTTTCGTACCAAATTGGAACTGAAACCCTTCTCTACAAGGATATAATCGATTGCAATGCATGCTTGTCCTGCACAAGCCCCAAACTTTGCCACCAAAATTCTCTTCGCAGCCACCTTGTGGTTCAACAAAAGAAACTCTCAGTTAGCAAATTGTTTTGTTCCACAAGTTTACACATAATTATATAAGTTTTGTCTTGATAAAAGTCTCTAAAAATATTTTTAGGGGGAAAAAAATAAGAAGAAAATTTTTAATATTTTTTTTATAAATTAAAACTAATATATAATGAAGTTTAAAATAAGATTTAGGAAAAGTCAATATGATAGAATTTGTTTAAGTATAAATTAACTTATGTATAAAATAATTATAATTTATATAATTTTTTTTTTTTTCTCTTTTAGAAGTAATGGATAGATTTACCACCGGAACATGTCTATAATCATGTTACTTTAACCCTCCTACCAGTACCACACCAAATAAAACTCCTTTCTCTTTTTGTGTTTTCCTTTTTTTTATCATGAGATGTGACAAGGTTGAAGGAGTATCCACCTCTCTGTCCCAAGAAAAAGAAAGGGAATCAACCAATGCTGGGCATTTTCCACCTAACTCCAAAGTCACTGGTGTTAGATGCACAGCTGCTGCAGACATAACAATCCTCCCAACCCTTGCACTTCCTAGTATTGGATCATACATTAAAAGAAGATCTCATCAAATGTTATGACTTATGAGTAATTATGACCAGAACACAAAAAAAGAAGATGGAAGACTAAGCTTGGAAAAGGTTAACCTGTGAAGAAAATCTTGTCCCATTTTTGCTGTAACAGTAGCTCCCCCACTTCTGGCCCACCTTCAATGACCTTAATGGCCTTATTGTCCAAGTAAGTTGGCAGAACAGTGGCCAAAAGAGAAGAGCAACTAGGAGACATCTCTGAAGGCTTTAAAACCACAGTGTTTCCAGCAGCTACTGCTCCTATTAGTGGCTCCAAGGATAGTCCTGGTTTAATAAAACCATAACTTAGTTGATCTGATTAATGATATTCAAAGCAACTTTTACAAACCTTGTTAATGATATTAAAAGAAAATTTTACGGACCTATTTCAATACAAGTTTAGAAAAATTTTCAAAAGTTTTTCAATCAAAATATTTTCTATAGAGAAACTCTAAAAATTCTTCTGAACTCGTATATAAACAGACGATCAATCTTTCGATTTGAATTAACTCACCAAAAGGGAAGTTCCATGATGAGATTATGAGAACCAAACCAAGTGGCTCAGGAACTAGCTCTGCACTAGAAAGCAATGCTATCTGTGGCAGTTTGGCCTGTGACAAACATCAAATTTTGGTTATGGAAGGAAAAATCTTGTGCACTCTTTGATGGCAGCTACCAGAACCTCACCTCTTTGGCCGCCATCCATTTTTTCAACGACTTGGTTGCCAAGTTTAAGGTCTTCATTAACGTTCCAACCTGCGAGTAATCATAGATTAATAATTAAGAAATGAACTTAAACAAGTATACTATTTGCTAATAGTATCAAGAGTCACATAACACACCTCATCTCTGAAAGCCTCGACGTAATGCTTCCCCAGATCATGCTTGAGGGCCCTCACAATTTCTTCCTCTCTTTCCACTATAAAATTTTGCAACCCTTTGAGCTGTGATTCTCTCCATGACGCGTCCTTTGTTTTTCCACTCCCATAGTACTTCCTCACGCTCTTCAGATCTCTTTCCAAAGCTTCCACAGAGCGCTCCATGATGTCAATTGTCATAAATAAAGAATTTGATGCACTGCTACTTATCTGCAACATGTATATATAATCTCCACTCAAAGTGTCAATTTGGTTAACATCTCGTAATCAATATTCTCACCTGACACGTTCTAAAGAAAAGTTTATAGTTAATATTATTTTGGACATAAGTGTAATTATGCTGAACAGTTAAGGTTAATTATAATAAATTTTAGGCTTAATTACATTATCAGTAGCTCACTGTCTTCAATATGCAATAATTTTTGTTTCCAACGTTATAATTGTGTCGATTAGGTTCTTTGTTTCCTCTCATTTACAAACATGCACTCTAATCTTTCATCCCATGTTTAACTGAATTAACTGGTCTGACAAAGTGGACATGACATAAAAGGTACCAGACTGTATTAACTCCAGCCTCAAGGCCATTTGGATAATTTGTTAAAAGGTACTAACGAGAAAGGAAAAAATATAAAATAAATTGAATTTATGCATAAATTAATTTGTAAAAGTCATCTCATGCTAATTATTTTAAAAGTTTAGTTCGGATAAATTTTTCTGTAAATTACTCCCTTTATTCCAAATTATTGGTCATTAAGGTTAATACACATGATTAATAAATATTTAATATAATAAATTTATCCTAACAACTTTTAATTGAATTAATAGTCAATCAAGTGGTGATAGAGATTAGGTAGTATGCATAAGATTCTAGTTTTGAATCTTATTAGGGTCAATATAATTTCTATGGAGAAAAGAATCAACTTTTATTTAATATTTTATTATTTCAACTTTATTATCTCATTTTTGTAAAATCAAAAATAAAAATAAGAGAGAATTACACGAATAGAGAAAGTACTTATTAAATAAGGTATAATTATGGTCGGTCTAGAACGAAGTCAATAGTCCTTATTTTAGACTCTTTTCAAAAAAATATTTTACATCAATATTTATATAATTTGTTTAAGTCTCATAACTCAAAAGTTATTTTTTTTGTATTTTTAAAAACTCATTTTAAAAGGCTCATCTCTAAAAGATATATAAATATAACTATTTTTTCAAGATCCATCTCTTTACGGGATAAACGTTTATTATTTATAAATAAAATTATAATAAATTACAAATAGAAATAAATATTATATTTAAATATATAAATTATATTTAAAATTTATATATTAAATATTTCATTATTAATAAGTTATTCTTAAAATATTAAAATTGAATTCATAAATAAATAAATAAAAATTAAATAAATAGTACTTAAAAATGCTCTAGTTGTTCATATTTATATACAAAAGTCAATTAATTCGGTTTTCAATTTGTTTTTGGATTGAATTTGAATACTCTACCCAATAGACTCATTAAAACTAAATCAAATTGATTCAATATTTTCTTTTTAACTTATATTTCAAGAGCTCCATATAACTTTATTTTAGGGGTGTTCATGGATCGGTTTTTTCAAAAAACCGATTCAAACCGAACCGAACCGTTTTATAAAAGTGGATCGGTTAACCGATCCATTTTTTATAAAGTGGATCGGTTTGGTTTTCTTAAAATATGAATCGGTTTTTTTAAAATTGGATCGGTTCGGTGCGGTGCAGTGCAGTTATCCACTTTTTTACTCATATATAGATCGTTTTTTTTAGAAAATCAAACCGAACCGAACCGATCCACTTTGTAAAAATGGATCGGATAACTGGACCGGTTTTATAAAGTGGTTCGGTTCGGATTTTTTTTCAAAATGGATCGGATTTTTTAATATGGATCGGATCGGTTATGAATCGGTTCGAATAAATTTGAATTTTTTGCACACCCCTACTTTATTTACGAGCATTACTGACAAGAGTATCCGCTTCAACTAAATTTGCCAGCATTATTTACATGTTAAAATAACTATTTTCAACACTATAAATTATTGAGGTTGAATCACTTTATTTTTATTGAAAATTATTAATATTTGAATGAGAATGAGTTTAAATCACATAGAGAAAAATAAATATCATAAATCTCATACTTAATCCATTCAGTTACATCCCTATTTGAATCGCTTCAACTAAATTTGCCAGCATTATTTACATGTTAAAATAACTATTTTCAACACTATAAATTATTGAGGTTGAATCACTTTATTTTTATTGAAAATTATTAATATTTGAATGAGAATGAGTTTAAATCACATAGAGAAAAATAAATATCATAAATCTCATACTTAATCCATTCAGTTACATCCCTATTTGAATCTAACAAATGGTTAATTTAAAGTTCAGGAAGGAATTTGTGGAATATAATCGGCGTAAAAAAAGGTTAAGATAGTTAAAAACATGAAGACCTAGGTTTAATCCTTATTGCAACCATCTTTGTAATCTTTTCTATTTTAAAAAAAAATTATAACCTATATATTGTTGCTCCCATAACTCATTAGCACCGATACAATAAACATTTTTTTTTATTTTATGTTTTTATCTTCTCAGATTGATAGATTTAGCACACGTACGGGTTTTTAAATAAATGAAAAAAGTTATAATCACTTTTACATAAACGTATTTAAATGATATATATTTTTTTTCTAATTTTTAAAAATTACTAACTTTTATTAAAATAATTTCGTTAGTTAAAATGAAAAAAGAAAAAAATTAAACATTAATTTATATTTTATCAATTATATACGCATTCATTTTTATTTTTGAATTACATGTAATATTATATATTTTTTATGAACGTTTTTATTATCTTTTAATTTTGAAAATAATAATTACTCAAGTCTTTTTTATATTATTTTTTGAAATTAGTATATATTTTCTAAATTATAACACTCATGATATTTAAAATATAATTTGATAGTTAAAATTGAATATAAAAAAATTAAGTCACATTCAATTGTTAATATTTGTATTAATATTTTTTCTTTTTTAATAGAATACAAATTTTTTTATATAAAAGTCATATGCATTATTTAAATAAATAAATAAGAAATGTTAGTATAATTAGAAAGAAAGAATATTGTGTGTTATTTAAAAAATTCCAAATAAAACCAGCCGAATTTTCTCAAATAAATAGTTTTGTAAACTGTGTACCGACAAGTGTTGCTCGTATGGAAAAGGTTTAAATGACACAGAAATGTTAAATAAAAAAATGTTAATATAACTTTTTTTATTTCATAACTAAAGTGATAATATGAATTTATTCCAAATCAAATAATGTATATAACTTTCTTATGTTTTTATTTTATTATTAAAGAACACGTGTGTTAAATCACCTGCCTTTGGTATATGACTTTTTTTTTTTTTTTTTTTTTAATTTTAATACTATGGATTCAAACCATTTTTCTATACTAATTTCAACCATTTTGACTATTTTATACAGTTTTGAAATTCTAAAAAAAAAAGATCTTCTAGTGCATGGATAGGTCAGTAAATTAGTTCTTAGACAGATCGGTCGAACCAAAGAGTTCGATTGCATTTTTTAAATTATTTTTTATAGTTAAATTATAATATATTTATCTTAATGATGAATTATGGTTTAAGAAATAAAATCACAAATAAATAAATTTATCATATTTATACGTGGGTGATTGTTTTTTATAATAATATTTCTAGGAGTTATTTTTTTATCTTATAACTTCTTATCAAATTTAATTTTATTTATTATATATATATATGTATATATATATATATATATATATATATATATATATATTTATAAAATAAATATTATTATTTTTAAATAAATTTTTCAAAAATTAAAAATAATATTATAGTACAATATAAATTATTTATCTTAAATATAAAATATATTTTTTATATTTAAAAATATTTATTTATATATATTTTAAATATAATTTATATATTTAAACATTGTATTTATTTGTATATATAATTATTATAAAAATTACTTATATATGGTAAATATTTGATCTGTGAAATGTATAATCTAAAATACTAAATATTTTAAAAGGATGATGTCCTATTTTTTAATATACTCTAATTAATTTCTAATTTATCCCATAAAAATAATATATTAATTAAACGAATGTAGCACTTTAATATAACTACATAAAAATTATATCTTTACTTTGTGAATAAAAATTTTAAACTGCAAATATCATTATAGGACGGTAAAATATTTAAGTTGATATGAGTCATTTAAATCAGATTCTTTGTGGCACATAAAAATGACCTAAAATCATAGTGACCTTAACAAACCCTAAACCCTAAAAACCAGAGAATTCAAAACTTACGGCTCTCCACTCCTAACTTGACAGACAGTCCTTTCTCTCTGAGTTGGTAAACTCATGAATTCACCACACTACCACATTCATTACACTATTTTTTTTTTTTAATTTTCTTTTGTTACAGCATTCAATTGCACCTAACATCCTCATGTCATGGACAAATTAAATAATTAAAAGTTGTACCAGTTTTTTTTTTTCCTTTTTTAGAAATAATGAATTAGAAGAAAAAAAACAGCAAAATTAACCTTCTGGTTAAGAAATACCAAAAAGCCTTTTAACAAAAGACTATTCATTCTAAGCATAAGTGGTACCAGCTGATAATAACATTGCTAAAATTAATTTTAAAACCCTAAAATTTCATTCAAACTTTCATGTATAAATTCATTTTCCTCGTTGCACAAGTAAACAAAAGGCAATTATTATGATGTATAAACATTTTATTATTATTTATTATTATTATTATTATTATTTTTTTCCTATAACATTGTATCACTTTCTTTCTCCAAATATTAAATAGATTTTGGTATCCATGGATATTTTTTCTTTATCAAACTTATCATTTTATCAACTTGATTAGTTTATACTAGTACGATAAACAGCCAAAATAACATAATTTATATTATGCCAAAATGAAAAGATACGCACTCCCAAAAAAAAAACAATTTTTTTTCACATTTATTATTTTATTAATATTTTAACATGTATAATGTTGAAATAAAATGTTTATTGTATATAACTAAAATTTATAATAAATTATTGGTTAAATTATATTCTCAGTCTTTTATATTATTTTAGTCTTTTTTTATTAATTTTTTTTATCTTTTATCTTTTATATTTTAATTAATTTGATCTTTTTTAAAACAATAATTTTTCAATTTTATAGCATAATAAATTGATTCAAGATGTAAAACTTGTAACATTAAATTCACCTGTATAAAAATTGTGAAATACAATTAACTTTCAAATCTGAAAAGGGTTACAAATATAGTAAAAATAATGTGAAAAATATATCAAATAAATAACTAAAAAATAATAAAAAATTATATTTTTAATCTTTTTTATTTTCACCATATTTATAACACGCATTTGGTTTAAACTTTAATTGCATTAAATAATTTACATATAAATAATCTTAGAATACAAATTTTAAATTTTGAATTAGAAAAAAAATATATTTAAATAGACTAAATTGACCTAAATTTTGAAGACAAATGACTAAAATAAATATTTTAAAAAATATGCAACCAAAATAAATTTTAAAATCAAGATATTTTATGTTTGAATATATAAATTATATTTTAAATTTAAATAATAAATATATAAATATAAATTATATTTAAAATTTATGATAAATAATTAATTTTATAAAACTATTTTTTATTAATAATTTATTTTAAAATATTAAAATTTAATTTATAAATAACTGTGATAAATAAAAGTTAAATTAGATAAAAATTAAAATTTTCTTTAGAAAAAACCTCTCATCTATTTTTTTAATAAATATTATCACACAAAATAGTTATTCATATTTAATATATATATTTTTAAAATTAGATCACCCAGTATGATTTTTGAATAGAAAGCATATCGGGCTAACCTTAGCGTCTCATATCAAATGGGAATTAAATTTGGAGACAACCCTTCATTTAAGTAATTTAACAAAGGACCTCCTCAGTGTGATTGATATCCATTTTGTTTCTTTCATGATAATTGTCACTCTTTTCTTTCACAAATTTGTCTCACTCTTAAATTTTGTTGTCTATTTATTTTTTCGGCAATGTCACAACAAAGACAACAACTTGGAAATGGTAACTGAAAATAATATGTAAGTTATTGTAACTTAATATCAAATTTAATTTTAATGGATTAAAAAAACTAATTATTTTTAAAGTCAAATTGAAATTTTTTTATTAACAAAATTGTTTTATTCGCGCAACTAATTTTAATCTTCTATCATATTATTAGACATGTGGTTTTTTATTGAGTTAATTTCAGTGGCATATACCTTATATTTTTGGTTTATTTAAAGCAAAAGGAAGTGTTTGTTTTTTATGTTTATAATTGTTAATTAATAATTAACATTATGATAAAATATACATTTAATAAATTATTAAAATTTTAAAATTTTAATTTATAATCACTGAAATAATTTTTATAATTAAAAACATTAGAAGCACATTTCTTTGTATAGAAAACATTTTTTTTATAAATAATTATGTTTAAATTTAGTAAATTCACTTTTAGTAACAAAGTTTTTCTCCAAATTTTAACATATTGAAATTCAAGATAACAAGTTAAATTTAAATGACATTACACTAATTAGTTAATCTATATATATATATTTGAAGCATGTATATTTTTTTTTATAAATATTGTTGATATCGAAAATAATTATTTATAAGTTTGGTAAAATCATTGTGAACAATAAAATTTCTCCTCTAAATTTTTAACGTAGTTTATATCAAGTACTCAAAATCAAGATCATTAATTAAGTTGTATTATGAAAAAAATTTAAAGTACAAAATATAGATATATTAAATTTTTGTCACAAAAATATACCTTTTCCAAAAATTATTATATTTTTAATAAAGATATTATAAAATATTTTATTACTCTTATTTAACAAATTTTTTGGATTTGTCATTAACAATCATAGCAATTGATGACAGTAGTAATAAGTGATAATAGTGATGTTAAACAATGATAATAATGATGAAGTGATATAATATTATGATAGTAAATGTTTTGTAAATTAAACAAAATTTAATGTGAATACTTTTTTTTTTTTATTACCATGTCACGTTTTGGTTGTATCCATTACTATTCATATGAAAATATACCTGGCTTAGCATACGGAAATAAAATTAAAAAAAAAAAATAGTGATATTAGGGAATACTTTTCACCAAACTATCATATGCATAAATGAGGCTTTTTGACCAAAGTAGGGTTGAATGGGAAGTTATTTACGTAAATGGTGCTGTTTGAAAACTATTTACGCCTTTAGGGCTGTTTACAACGGTGTCGCTATGGGCCATAGCGACACCAATGCCACGTGGTTTTTTTTTTTTTTTTGTGTGGGGTGGGCTCGAATGAGCCAAAACAGTGTCGCTATGGGCTGAGGCGACACAGTTTGTGCGCCATTAAAAATGGTGTAGCCCATAGCGACACCATTTAAGAAAAAAAACAAAAAAAAGTAAAATAATTTCTAAATTTAAAAATAATGAAGTGAACTTATATATTTATAAAAATAAAAAATATTTATTTAAAAACGTAATCATAAAAAATATATATAATTATTCTACAAGTGGCGCTATGGCCTATAGCGACACCGTGTCGCTATAGGCTATAGCGACACTACTAATTTGTTTTTTTTTTAGTTATTATTTTCTTTTATTTTAAAATCATTTTTATAATACCAGTTAAAAATGTTAATTTGTAATTATAAAGTTAATTTTTCTCTTATTAGTTTTATGTATATATATTTTTTTCGTTTATTATTTTATGACAAATTAAATATTGCATTTATTTATTTTTTAAGTGGCGCTATGGCCTATAGCGACACAGTGTCGCTATAGGCCACAGCGACACTATTTAATTTGTTTTTTTTTTTTTTTTTTTTTTAAATTATTTACTTATTTTATTTTACCATTTGTTTATTTTTATATTAGCAGTTAAATAATATTGTAATTGTAAACTTAATTTTTCTGTAATTAGGTTTGTGTATATATATTTTTTTCCTTTATTATTTAATGTTTTTTTTTAAGTGGCGCTATGGCCTATAGCGACACTGTGCAATAATGAGATTTTATTTATAATTTTGCGTTTTTATATTTAAAATTAAAAGTACAGAAACTAAATAATTAAAATAAAATTATATTATAATATGTTAAATTTTAAAAAAATTGTGGCAAAAATAAGTAAATAAAGAAAATTAATATATTATCATTAATTTGTTAATAAATTTAATTAAAAATAATTAATTGTGTAGTTTAAAGAAAATTTATTATTTAAGTTTATTAATAATTTTTTATATGTAAATTTAAAAAAAAAACTGGGCAAAAAATAAGTGAAGGAAAAAAACTGTAGAAAAACAAAAGAAAATGAATTACAAAATTTTTTTTAAAAAAAAACTGGTAGAATAAATCTGGAGAAAAAAATGACCCAATAACCGAAAAACACAAAAAAAAAATTTTTAAAAAAAACTGAGGTAAAAAAAATGAAAAACTAAAAAAAAAAAAAAAAGGCTGGAGTCGCTATGGGCTACAGCGACTTTCTGTCGCTATAACCCATAGCGACTTTAAGTAGAAAAAAAAACGAAAATTTAAAAATAAAAAATAAAAAAAAAGGCTGGTGTCGCTATGGGCCACAGCGACACTGTTGCCGTGGCCCATAGCGACACTAGCTTTTTTTTTTTTTTTTTCATTTTTTTGGGTTATTGGGTCTCTTTTTTTCTCCAGATTTATTCTACCAGTTTTTCTTTTTCATTTTTGTTTTTCTACATTTTTTTCCTTCACTTATTTTTTGCCCAGTTTTTTTAAATAAAATATATCTGTTAAAAATTATTATATACTCAACATTCTAGTAAATTATATTATCAATTTCATATAAATATATATTTATAAATTTATTATTTCTATAATTTGTTTATTTTATACATATCTATAGCGCCACTATTTTTTTTATTTGAATTATTTACTTAATTATTTTTAAAATTTTATTTATTTTATATTACAAATTAAATATTAATTTCTATTTATAAACTTATTTTTTGTGTAATTTCTTTTCTTTATATATATTTTTTTCCTTTAGATTATTTTATCACGAATTAAATATGTACTTTATTATTTATCACAGTGGCGCTTTGGCCTATAGCGACACAGTGTCGCTATAGGCCATAGCGCCACTATTTTTTTTTTTTTTTAAATTATTAACTTAATTTTTTTTTACATTTGAATTTATTTATTTTAAGCCGTTTGGTGGCGCTATGGGCTATAGCGACTTTATTTAAGCCGTTTAGTGACGCTATGGGCTGTAGCGACTTTATCTATATGGTCCCTGAAGTGAAAAAAAATGCCACGTGTCACCGGTGTCGCTATGGCCCATAGCGACACCGTTATAAACAGCCCCAAAGGCGTAAATAGTTTCAAAACAACCCCATTTACGTAATAAACTTTTAAAACAACCCCACTTTCGTCAAAAAGTCCATAAATGAAGCATATAGGATCCATAGTAGGCATTCCATTTACTTAGATCCAAGTGTGGACGTCCCCAAGTACATTTCATCAGTTGTTTCCTAATATAACTATCTAGGCTTGGTCCGTATGTAGGATCTTAAGTTAAATTTATACAAGACAGTTGGTATTTTATCTAGGTAATCATATTAAATGTATGAAATATGCACCGATATGACTATTTTATTCTATTAAATATTTTGGATGAAAGTTTTTAATAAGATATTTTCTCCTAATCCCGTTTTTATTTTTCTTTCATGTATAATATTTGGACTGAGACCTTATTTAAACATCCGAACTGAGTTTTGCTGTTATATAATTTATTAATTTATATTTTACTCTTGTAACTTTATGTTATAAAATTATTTATCAAAATTTTACAATATTCAATTATTTTTAATATTTATTAATAATAAAAATTACTTGTTTATTTTATGTAATTAATTTCAAAATGAAATTGAAGCAATTTTAATTTTGAAAACCTATTTTTGATTGTTACAACATAATTGTGAATATCATTTTATAAATAATGTATGTACTTTAGAAGAAAAAAATACAATCTTTTGGAATAATGTAATACTTTAATGAAGTGTTATTTTATTCATTAGTGTCATTGACTCATTTCTTTGAGTATCTATAATTCTAGAGTAACTCCAATTTCTTTGATTATCAAATATGTTGATGCAAGTCCTAACGACAAAATGGAGAGAAGAAGAAGTAGGTGGTGGATAAGCTCCATGCAAAGTGTAGATGGCAACCATGCATCTTGCCAACACAACAATAGTATCAAATTTATGATAAGAGTTGAAATTGTAAGAGAGTTGGGCCTCAATGACTCTACACCAAATTTGGGCTATGAAAGTTGGCCCACTCATCCTAGTTTTCATTAAAGTATAAAAGCTTGAGGAGATTCCACAAATATTAAGAATACTTTTGTGCCAAGTTTCACGTTAAATTATGACATATATATGAAAATGTCTATGGTTTTACAAATTTCATCTAATTGAATTTTTAATACTCAATAAAACTATTTCATTCATAAAACAATATATGTCAATTTTTTAATACTTATTGTGGTATTTTAAAAAGTTTAATTTTTTTTTTTGGTTCGTACATGGAGTATCCACCGTTGGTTGGAGGCACCTCAATGGATGGGATAGCTGCCCCAAGATTTAACACGGCTACATACACAAGGCAGGATTCGAACCCTTGACCTTGCTTAAAGGTGGATCAACCCCTACCGTTAAACCACACCTCAATGGATGGGATAGCTGCCCCAAGATTTAACACGGCTACATACACAAGGCATGATTCGAACCCTTGACCTTGCTTAAAGGTGGATCAACCCCTACCGTTAAACCACATGTTTGGAGTTATTTAAAAAGTTTAATTAAACCTAGAGGTTCATCATATTAATTTTTTAAAAAATAATGTTAATCAATTAAAAATATCCTAATATATTATATTTCATGTTGCTACACACATACTATCCCAAACATTATCATACAACAGTCTTACACTTGGATTGTCAATTATTTCTAGCTTTAACACAGGTAATGCTGATTTCAAGTTGGGTACAATTGATTAACTTGTTTTCTACCATCCTTCAACTTAAGGGAGGGAATAACAAAGTTCATAAGTGATGGAGGAGGTAAGGAGGAGTGATTGGATGTTCCTCTCCTATTCTTCACCTAGTCACGGATCTTCTTCAAGGAGATGGAGTCTGAAACTTTGAACACTTGTTGGAGGAAGATTCACGGATAGGAAGAGGCTTAAGCCTTGGATGGAAGCATCCAAGCTTAAGGTGCAAGGGAAAACTCACTTCAAAGAGGAGGAAAACCTAATGGATTCCTAAAAGTGAAGCTCTCTCTCAAGGTGACTTTCAAGGAAAATTTGGGCTGAATAAGCTCTCCAATTTTATTAATCTCAAAAGTGCATACAAAGTGGTAAGGGCGCCCAAAATTTGAATTCAAATTTGAAATTTGAATTCAAATTTTGGCTCCCATGTGCTACTCCGAAATTTTAGGTACCAAGATGCATTTAGGTTTGATTTGAGAGTTATTTAGGGTTAATTTGAGTGGCACATGTTCAGCCACCCATGGTGCTAAACATGTGACTCAAATGTAACTTAAATGACTTCCAAATTAAACCTAATTTAACCTAATTAGCCTACTTTAGTATTCCTTGTATTTTCCTATTCTAATGACCTAAATACATTGGTCAAACAAATACAATGAAAAAGAAAAATTACAAGAATGAAAATGAGCCCAATATTGGGTACCAAAAGCCCAATGGCCCATGAAGCCAAAACTAGGCCCAACAAGCCTAAAACCTAAAATGTTACTCTATGTGGTCCAAAATACAAGACCAAAATATATTCAAACTATGCTAACAAAAATATAATAAGAAAGTTAAAAACAAGTTAGGCCCATGTTGAAACTAAGTACGGGCCTTCCAAGCCCATAGGGCCCATTGGGCCTTGACTGGCCCAATCTTCTATGTCTAGCCCACTCCTCTTAGATTTTTGAGTGTGTCACCTCTTGTATTTTCAAGTATGATTCCATCATCATTCCCAAGTATGTCAATAAGCCCAACTACAGATGTCAAATCTCTAATGTTGTAATTGAAATAGGATTTGGACTAGTTTCTATTTTTTTTTTACTTTTAAAGGATATCGGATAGCTTTCTTGCTGAAAGAAGAGCCTATATATTTGCTCACATGAAATAAATCCCTTATTTATTCATTCCGCATTTAATAATAATAACATTATTAAGATAGAAATACTTTTGAGAAAAATTCTCAAATCTTTTTTTTTTTTTGTATTTAAAAATCCTCAAACCCAAAAAGAATGTCAACCCATTCAATATCTATTAAACCTTCAAAAGAAACTAGTCCTATGATAGCAACTCAGAATAGTATTAAAAGGGTTATTAAGGGAAATAATGGTTGAAGAAAACAACTACTGAATAACATCATAAATTTTCATTTCAAACCCAATAAACCATTACAACTTCAAATTTAAAGAACAAGGAAAATAACAGTACTATTATCTCAACCATTCAGAATGAACCAATCTATTGGAAAACTGACGGCTCTAAGAATTAAAGAGGATCCTTAATAATAATCTCTTAGCCAACCAGGTATATTTCTGTTGCGTTTGGGCCTTGGGTGGCCCACCTGATTACTCTGATTTGGGTTGAGTTATTTGGGCCTCTATCACCCTATGTTCAAGGGGAGGTGTTCCTTGTAATAAACAAAAAATAAATAAACTCTCAAACTCTTCTAAAATTTTATGCCTTTCCCATTTGTTTTTCTAGCTCTTTTATTTGAATGATGTAAACAAAACGCTCCTTATATGCCACCTGCCCTTGAGGCATAGGTCGTTACTCTGGTGGTTGCATTTTCTTACTAGGTTTGGAAAGAAAGCCTATAGTTGGTAGGACCCCTCTTATCTAACTAAATTCATGCTTGCTTAGTTATGAGGTAATCAACACACAATCAGAGCTAAGCTTTTAAGAGAGAACAATACAGAGAAAGCAAATTCTAGGGATGAAAAATCCTATCAATACACTCATTAACAAACTCTTCCTAATACAATTCTTATAATGTGAATTTATATGTGGTATTTGACAACTTTTATAGTTAATCTATGGCCTTTAACTAACCTTCTAGATCCTATAGTATTACCATAACTGCGATTAGTCATGAATGTTATTTGAAGTCAAAGTAATATGTTGTTGGTAACGATTTAAATTGGAACTCTGCGGTGGACCAATGATAATATTTTCCTTTCCTTTCTTTTATAACTTTATCTATTCTACCTACACCCAATCAAATCCTGCAATGCCACATTTCTATAAGTACATGATTTGATGACTGAATATAGCATTCTTCGTCCCTGCTTCCCCATTTGGTCCCTCTAAAGGGATTCCACTTTATTAAATTGGTCGAATTTTTTACTTTTCCGTGTACCATCTTGAAACTTTTAATCAAATTGATTCCACTTTTTACTGCTGCAGGAGTGGGTCTCTTGACTCCTTATAAGGATTTTTGGTGTTTCGTAATTTTGATACATTCCAATTTAGTGCTTTTTCCAATTCTGCAATAGTGGAGTTAATTTCATTCTATAGTTCATTCCAATTTGAAAGTTGAAACCCTCAATTCACTACTTTAACTACCACAAAGCTTCCATGTATCAGATTTGCCAGACATGTATTTCACAAACTAGGGTAAAAAAGTAGGCAAGTAGGCCAAATTCTAGATGAAAAAATAATCTGACCAGCACGATATTCTTCATAGGTATGTGTGGTTGAAATTGAAATAAGAACCAAAAACAAAGTAGATTTTGGTCTCCCCCATTCTAGTTTGTTTTGTAGCTTCTAATTCTGCACAAGAAAAATGAAATTGTGACTTAATTCATTTTGTCCTTGCATTAAAAAGATGGTGTCAGAAGTCAATGATCTGTTGCACCATTTCTTTCTTTCTTTTTCTCACATGATTCACCTTTGTTTGAAAAAGATTGTGCACAGAGAAGGCTAAAGTGCACCACTTCCTTCAATCACAATTTAATTATACATTTCCCTCTTGATTACTGTTTAAGAAAGTTATAAGTCTCTTTGCTAAATTATATTTTGCTAAATACATGTATTATTCATGGGTATAATCTGCATACGTGTTAATCAACCTTGGTTGGTAATCCTTGACCGTACTTGGAGTACACTACCAAATGTGAAACCAATTATACAAATGGGTGACTGAGTAATCTTTTATTTATTTATTTTGTCTGTGAAAGTAACAGTTCTATACATATAATTGGAATTGGCTGAATAATCAATTAAGAATGTAAGGAGTCTATCAGTTGGTCGAGAAGTGTGCTTGAATTGTTCTAAATCCATTAGTACCAAGTTCAATTTTCATAAATAAATAAAAAATCATTTATGACAATCACTAATCTATGAATCTAATGGCTGTGTGATGCTTTCAAATCAGATCATCAGCTCAATCAGGTAGTGGATCCAATATACATATATACATATGAATGAAAAAGTCATTGATTCGCACATATTTGAGTCTGTTTTACTTTTTTTTTTTTTTTTTTTATATCATTGCAACATAAACATGCGGATCTTATGCTAAAAATTAAATGAACAAAATACATATATGCAGGTGATATTCATTATCGTCGCCGCCCTAGCTTTCATTCATTATTCTTATATTTGTTGTATATATATCTTCAACTACACGTGTGGGTGGAGAAAAGAGACTATGTGAAGTGGAAGCAAAATAACTTGGCTTGGTTATAAAACAAACTCGTATACATATACAATTAACATATATATTTTGTCCGGCACCTTATGATTCATGTGTGTGATGATAACCTTGTGAGTGAAGAAAAATAAGAAAAGAAAAAGACAAAGCCATGGAGTCAAAGACAAGACGACCACCTATCTTTCTCAATCCCTTAGGTCCCTCTCCAAACCGTTTTCTACTAGACTTGTCAACCAACCTCTCTCTCTCTCTCTCTTTTGTTTTCTCACTCTTCCCTATTTTGCAAGCAAACCCATAACCATAACCATAACCATCACCATCATCATCATGGTCATCATTAATTGCCTCCCCATGAAGCTTCTTTCTAATATTTCTCACTTTATAAATTAATCCTTGTGTTGTTGTACACATCAAACCAGTCGGGAGAGGAAATTGCCCTTTGGAGGAACGTTGCGATGAGGAAGCCAGAGGCGTATGGTACTAAAAACAAAAACTGTAGCAAGCTTAGAAAAGGGTTGTGGTCACCAGAAGAAGATGACAAGCTCATGAACTACATGCTAAACAATGCACAAGGGTGTTGGAGCGATGTGGCGAGAAATGCTGGCCTTCAAAGGTGTGGCAAAAGTTGTAGGCTTCGATGGATCAATTACTTGAGACCTGATCTTAAGAGAGGTGCATTCTCACCCCAAGAGGAGGAACTCATCATACACTTGCATTCCCTTCTTGGTAACAGGTATATATATACGTCTATCATTTCCACTCCATCCCCCTATATAACTATCAGTTTATAAATCTTATTATTACTTAATAAATTTATATTCATGCAGTATTTAACATTAAAGAACTTATAATTAGACTGTACTGCTGTAGCATGTATAGTATTTAACAGCATAATGCTTTAATTTTGAAGGGTTTTTTTTTCCTTTAAAGGACTCAGCTGCTGAGAACTTTCTTAGTACATATACTACGAAAATCGAAGTTTATCTTTAAAGCTAAGCCAAATACCTGAAGAGTGATGTATTTTAGTGTTGAAACCATAAAAACTAAGAATGAATTCTAAAATGACACTATTTAGAAGGGTTATATATTTGTCAGTTAACATGCCAGAGAATGCATATTTTCTAAGATATCTTAATTCAACTTTTTTAATCGTGTAAACAAATCCAATAGACACTTCTACACACCTACGCCGAATCATACAACAACTAAAAATATTGGTTGCACACTATTTTTGTTAGAGAATACATATAACACCTTTTCTTTTTATCTCTTTTCATAATTTCATATTTATGTATCTTTTTTATTATTATTAAATTTATCGTACAATTTATTATACAACTAACATTATTTTTTTGTTACACATTTTTTCACCATTTTTATAGGAATAAAATGAAAAAAAAAATCAAAAATAGAAGTGCATAAGAATTATTTCATTAATGAATGAATAGTGATATACTATATTTTTCCTTTCATATCTTTTCTTATATTTTTTGTTCATTGCATGACATATTATATTTGTCGGTTATTTTTCCGATCTATTTCTCTCTTTTTTCTTAGTACACCAAAAAAGTAAAAACTGAGGTATACATTTTTTTCCTTGATCAATAGTATGAGCAATGAATTTTGGATATTTTACTTTTTCAAACACCTAATTAACATTTATCATTTCGCCTTTTTTTTTTGAACTAGAGTTGGTCGTTATTATACATTAAAAAAAAATACACTTTTCTGTTTTTATTTCTCTCACTGAATATCAAATTGGTTTCTGAGTATCCAGAAGTCATATTTGTAAAATATATCCCTCGATGGATGGAGAAAATTTAGGAAGACAATTTTCAGCTGTCGAAATGTCGATTTCCTTGCACACTTATATTTTGAAGTTCAAATAACAACGGCATGAACACACACACACGCGCAGAACAAGAACTTTGAGTTGAAGGCACTCCATATCTGTATATTGTTTATCACTTTTTATAAGTTTCCCTGCGAAGCATTCCTTTCTATATACATGCATATATATAGCTGTCAACAAGAAACATGTAGACATCTAGATGTGCATTCATTGACATGATATTTAGCATGTTTCACTTTTGATGAAGATGGTCTCAAATAGCGGCGCGCTTGCCTGGTCGAACCGACAATGAAATAAAAAACTTTTGGAACTCAACGATAAAGAAAAGACTCAAGAACATGTCCTCCACGACCACAACCTCAACCTCACCAAACGCAAGCGAATCCTCGTCTGAACCTAGTAAAGACCTCAACATGGGAGGGTTTATGTCTACGCAGCAACATCACCAACATGCACGCTTTGTGCCTATGTTCGCTTCATCTCCATCACCATCACCATCAATGCAAACCACAGTTTTCAATACCATGATTGAAAGGTTGCCTATGCTGGAGCATGGATCAACCATGCAACCTTCTGGAGGGTACTTTGAAGGAATAGGATCATGCTTTTCTCAAAGTGAAGTTTACAACAAAGGTTCTTATTTGGAAAACGGAGTGTTTGGGAGTGTAAATATCGGGGTAGAAGGGGATATGTTTGTTCCTCCCCTTGAGAATGTTAGCACCACTGTTAATCATAATAACCTGAGTAGCACGTGCATGGGAGAAACTAACAACAGTTACTTTGATGACATAAATAGTATCCTTAATAACTGCAACGTTGGCATAGCTGAAAATAAAGCTGGGGTGGAGAATTTGTTTCAACAAGAGTTAGCCACGGGAGAATGGGACTTTGAGGAGTTCATGAAAGATATTTCCTCCTTCCCTTTTGTTGACTTTTCATTCTAATTGTTCTCCCTACCGATTTTCTTTCGTCATACTGGTTGATCAATCTCCACACAGCCTTGTATAATATGCAAGTATTTTCGCCCTTATACAGAATTCACAAGCGAAAATGGCGTAAAGATCATAAAGTGGGTTTTGCATTTTTCAACAAAGTCTTTTCATACACATGATAAAGAAATTGAGCTCCTGTCAATATCATACTTAAAGAGACTCAGCTGTCTATCAGTTGTGAAGGACCTTATTTGTAGTCCAACATATATATTTTTCTTGATATCCATTTGATGATCATGTAATTAGTCTTGCAGGTTAATTTGTGTAGTTAACAAAAATAATTTGCCATACATGTAAAAGGAGATGTGAATAGATTGTTATACGTACATTATTTTTTGTTCAAGTTTTGTAAGATATGTAGTACTTATTGTGTGTGTGTATATATATATACACACACAATATGCGCATAGTTTTAACTTGGAATATGTAGTTATGCTCAAGACAATACTACTAGTCTGTTCCAATATATGAAAAGTTTCGTACATGCACTGATCCCCAATTTTCAAATTGGATGCCATTAAGTTCTCGTATGGTAATAATTGATTCTGTTCTTAAAATCTTGAAAGCAATCAAATTTGCTTTCATGATTGTTTATATACTTGGAAAGATTAATTAATGATAAAAGTAAGTCCACTTGGTAGAAAATCACGGTTAATGGGTACTCAACTTTCGAGAATTCATCATACTATATGGATGTTAGTTAAGCTAAATGGTTGAAATTCTAAGAGTAATTATAACTTCGACGATTTCAAGCTTGAAAGATATCTAAATATAATTATTATATTTGACAAACGGAAAATATGCCGTAGAATATAGGGCAATTATCAATAAGTGAATATAATTAAAGTAACTTAATTTGAAATGGACAAGTAACGAGAATTGGCTCGTCAATATGTAGAAAGATAAGAAAAGGGGTAGTACTTTTTTGTATCATTTTCCACCATACCACATAACTAATGTGTTTTTATCAATCATTTCAATTGGACGGTATATTTTATAACTTCACTGCGATCTTTTGTTATACTTCCCTCTTCTTCAACCTTACATATATATTCTCATAACAATGTTTATGACTTTTGAAGCTGACAAACAACGGCACTATATCTAACAATGCAAAATCATTTTTTTTTAGGGTTAACAGACTGAGATGATCTCTAGTTGGTAAGACTATATATCATTAAGGATGAGACTTGCTTGTTGATGTCTATGACCTGATTAACCCAGGTTAAGCCAATCAAGCTTATTATTTACTAAATGAGTTAGGAGTTTTAGAAATTTATGTATCAAGTTTTTTTTTTTTTTTTTTTAATTAGGAGATATTCAAATTAAAAGTTTTCATCAACACTTAACAAATTAACCTATTTGAACAAATATAAACACTACAAAAAGTGTCTTGCAGTGACATACACACCATATAATAATATAATATTTATCAATAAAAATTATTTTTATATATACTATAAATACAATATATATATAGGTATATTGTTAAAAAGTATAAGTATATGGTATAATATAACACAATATATATTATTAAATCTCATTCAAAATCAATATTAAAATTATGTGTGAGTATATGTCAAATAAATTAATATTTATATATATTATATATAATGATATTTTTTGTATGTTATTATAAGTAACATTTTTTATAATGAAATAATTATAAAAAATAAATATAAATAATAGTATAATTATTATTATTGTTTTTTTTTTCACTATAAAAGTTTGATATTAAAGTGTTAATTTATTTGAAGGTTTAAGTCCACTAGCTTGGATATAAATTTAGGCATATTAATCAATTTAATTATAAGCAAATTGTGAATAGGAATGAAATAGATAAAATGGATAGTAGCTTCCCGTCACTCATTCTATTTAGTGCAAGTATCTATTTAATGGATATCTATAAAAATTTTATATACTTGCGGATATCCTTGATTATTTGTTGATATTTAATAAAATTAAAATTTTAAATAAAAAGATAAGAAATAAAATTAAACTAAAATTAAATAATTTTAAAACTTATATTTATATTAAAAAATGAATTTGGGACATATTTATACTAAATAAATAATTATGATACATATTTAGTGTAAAAATAAATTAAATTAAACTACTTTATATATAACTAAGAATATTTTTAATATTTTTTAAGGTGCATGTGTTTGCAGGACAAATATCTTACTACCTATATATGTTCCATTATTTAACAGATAACTATTTAATTATTCATTTAAATATCATAACAAATTTTATCCTCAAAATATCTGTCGAATTTTTTTTGCTATCTGAAACACTTAAAAGATATTATTATAAAATATTAGTTTTCATGTTAGACAAAGCTTTTATATATATATATATATATATATATATATTAGATCTTTAAAAGAAATCTTGATAAGCCAAAGATATATATAACCTAACTTAGTTGATACTATACTTTTACCTGCGCAACGTCGTGTGAGAAAAATGGGTCGTCAAATGGGGGATGTTTATTTTGTTTTTTCCTGCAGAAGACAAATATAATAGTAATATTAAAAATAAAAAATAAAGTAAAAATAGTATAACATTTTTATATGAAAAATACTGTTTTTGACTCGGGATATTTCTTCAAATTTTTACATTTTTTTTTCTTCAATTTTTAACCTTTTTTTCCTTCAAATAATGGATACTTATTTAAAGTATGAAAGTAAAACGTTGAATATAATTGGTGAGTTGGGCTACAGGGCTGGTGAACTAAGAACACGATTGCCTCCAAATCGGGTCTTATCATGCATTTTAGTTTACTAGGTTACTTAAGAAATATCTTTTACTTATTTCATAAATTGATTCGTTGTCAAAATCAGCGAAATTAAACCTGAATTAAATTCGGTGAATTTTACTTGGTATAGGGATGAAAGAAAAACTCATTGAATTTGCAACGATGATGTTTATATATTTAATTGTTTGTTCCATTACCACAAAATGTTTTTATTTGTTTGACCAGTGAAAGGGTAACAATTATTTCTACGCTTACTGGTCAATCTTTTACATTATTGTTTGTAATAACACAAAAATACACACATTCTAATACACTATTTCTTAATCATTTTATTGAATATGCTAAATATAAAAATAAAAAAAAAGAAATATATTTTTAAAACCATCGTAAAACCGTAAAAGAATGAAAACATCAATCAAAATGACCTTGGCCCATTCGATTAAAACAAAATAGGGTGCAAGAAGTTTTTAAAAAAACAACCCTGGTTGGTGTAATAAAACAGATACCGGTTCAAGAAGTAATTTTCTGAAATTTACTATTCATGTGGGTCACTGGCTCGCGCGTTAGTTGTCATAAAGTAGAGCCCGGCCCATATTTTATGATAATAGAAATTAGAAAGAAAAAAAAAAACAAAATTTCTTGCAAAAAACGACCATGGTACTGATTGACAAGTGGATAGAAACCATAAAATGGAATTAAGCAGATTTCCCCCCTCAATAATTTAGTTAAATCAAATATTATTTTCTAACTTCATATTCTATTAAGTTTATATTTAAAATACATTAAAAAAATGCTAGTGTTTAAAACACCTTTCTTGTTATACTTTTAGCAAAAACAAAAAAATATTATTTTGTTTTTGACAAAAAAAAGAGTGTTATTTAGCACCAAAGCAGGGGTACACCAAAAGGTTTAGAATATTAACTGACCAATCACGTTCTTGTTTGACCTATGGTTGGAAATGCATTGTGTTTTTTTTACCTTCCTGAATTTGTAAAATTAATTTTCATACTAATGAGTGTTAATTTCTCTAATTGTATTTTTGTGGTAGGTATACATGTGTGTGTCTTTCTCTTTAATTGTAGCCGTCATTGTTGTATTTTAGTGTTAATCTTGCTTTGAACTTGTAACTTGACTCCAAATTTCAGCACCAAATTCAACCTGATTAATAATCCTATTTAAGTTAAGGATCCAACGAATCTTAAGTGTTATGATGTGGTTGGTCTCTAATCTTTTGTGAACTATTATCTATCATATATCAATGAAGATCTTTGACAACAATTACAAATTTAGTATTCCTCTCTTTATATAGTTTACTGATATTTATAACTTAGTTAAAAGAAATAAAATGCGACAATTTATGTCAACTTTATAGATTTGGCCCGATTTAATAAAATAATTATTTTTTTAATATATTTAATTTTAAAATTTTCAACTCTGTTTTTGGTTTTTACCATTACCGTTGGCTTGTATTTATTTATGAATTACCACAATCAATTTGTCATGAAAATAGTGTGGTCTGTGAGGGCTTTTTCTCCCTCTCTAAATTATAGTATTTTTTTAAAAAAATTATTAAATGAACATGGATTAAATCATATTTGATCTGATGAATGTGATTAACATCGATTAAATTGTTTTTTGTTTTTTTTATACCATTTATTAAGCAATGGAAATATTGGTAAATGTACAAAACTACACTTAAAATGATTAATAAGATAACAAAATGAATCAATCCATCTTATTCTTATAGAAAAGTGAGTTGAAAATTTTAATTTATCTCGTTTATAGATGAGTTAGCAGGTCAATCCATTTAATAATTAAACAAATACTTAATTTATTTTATTTATATGTAATTTTTATCTAAAGTTATAAGTATATTAACAATTTTTTAATGTTAATTTATTTAGAGTTGGATATTCCGTAGTTGAGTTGTGATTCCAACTCTTAACTAATGCGAGTAGGATCCCATCCTTTATGGGTATATATATATATATATATATATATATATATATATATAGAGAGAGAGAGAGAGAGAGAGAGATATGAGGGTTATAATAATATTGGTATAATTTTTATTAAGTATTACATCGCTCAACAATTATATATTAAATGTGAATTTTGTAAATCCAACTATTAGATTGAAAGTTCTCTACTTTTAGATCATATATACAAAATTTTATATTAATCCAAGATGATTTGATACTACATTTTTATAAAATAAAATTGACGTAATATATTCATTTCAAAATATAAAATATAAACACTTTGATTACCTTCAAGTTGTTGTTCAATTTTAACAAAATTTGATATACACATATAAAGTGATATGAACTTTCAATCTAACGGTTGAATTTACAAAATTCACATTTAATATAAAGTTATTGAGTAGTATAATACTTAGTAAAAGTTACACCGGTATTACTATAACATCTCTCTCTATATAGAGAGAGAGAATAAACTTAGTGAGAATAATCTACATCAGATAAAACTAAATATATAAGTATGATCTATTCTATGATCACGATCTATTATTTATCATAGATTTTTTTTAGGTTTGATATGACTTTTTTAAAAGTCTAGTTTAATTGATTACCTCCTATTTAAATATTTTTTATATTAAAAAGATTAAATAAGACAACAAGCTTAATTTTAAATAAGTCAATAAATTCTTTAATTATTTCTGATAACCATGTTTTTTTAATTTGCATGGTAGAAAAATTAATTTAATACTAAGATTTATTTCTAAAAGAATAAAAGACTAAAGTAAGATACAAAATATATTAAATGAACATTTCCACTTATGCATATATACGTATACTAAATTAATAATTTAATTTTGTATTATGAATTTATTTAATTATATTATTAATAGGGTATTATGTGTATTAAATTTTTTATTATATTATATACATAAATAAGTTGTACGTTCTACAAAACTTAAAAAAAAACACTTCTATATAAGCTTAAGTTTAATCTTTTAAAAAAATAATTTTTTTGACATATTTATTAAATAAGTAAAAGTTTAAACAGTTAAAGTTATATGTTTTTTTTTTAAGATATGACCTGTTTTTATTTATAAAGTACTCGTTTATGTTAATAATTTTTTTAAAAAAAAATACACATTTATTTTATAGTTTTAAAAGTAAACTACACTAATAAACTAACAAGAGTATAAGACAAGGACTCGATCCAATCATAGATGTTTTGTAATCCAATCTTGAATTGAAATGTGAGAACACAGTGCTTTTACCTTATTTTATATCTGAAATCTGACCCAATAATCCAACCCAAAGATGGAAGCTGACAGCTCTTGGTGGAGTATGACTCATGAAAGCATTATGCAGTTATGCTGATTATGAAACTTTTACATGAACCAGCCATTGGCTTTGAGTTTGTGCCTTTGGGATAAGAAATACCACTTGATCACTTTAATTAGCACTGCACCTTTTACATATCTCTACTTTTTTTAAATAAGGGTTTATTATTACTTGCATAACCTTCAGAACTGTGCTCATTATATAAAAAGTTAAAAAAATATTGATAAAATGTTATTGTAAAAAAAAATCACTTAAAAACACATTTATTAAAAATAATTTTTAAAATCAATTTTGTTTAAATAACTGTATTCACATTAAGCGGGTTTCCACGCATTTTTTTAAAATTCACAGGTATTCATAAATAACTGTAGATATTTATTTTTAAAATATTATAATAATAATTCTTATTTGTTCTAATAATTTATTTAAAAATAATAACTTAAAAATTAAAACTTAAATTATCAAAATATTATACATGATTTTTATTAATCAAGATTCTTTAATTTAAAATATAATTTTAATTATTAAAATACTTCATTTGTATAAGTTTAAATCAATTTAATACGTAATTATATAATTAAATATTAGTAAATACATACTGTACAGATATTATAATACATGTATCCATACATCTATCCTCTTTGTTAATATGTAAGTATTAAAAATATTTATATTTATATTTATTATTTATGAGTACCTGTTTAAAATATTTATTTATTTTCTACTCATAACAAAATATATGCGAGTATGAATTTCTTGACATTCTTAATTAGGAAAGGTTAGCCAAATCAACTAGTACTATTTTTAATATTTATTAATTTACTTACTAATATAACGTCATTTATTGGAAAAGGACGGTACTTAATACAAAGAAAATCACAACGTTAATATGGTTGACCATCATTCTTATCTTTTTAATTATTTTTAATGCTCTTTAAAGTAGACATTTATTTTTTACTGTTGGTTTGTTTGTGAAGTCAATCCATATAATAGGAAAACTTATATTTAATTTAGACTGAATTATTAACAATTTTAGCACTTTAACTAACCTGAACTTTTCTCTTTTATTTGTTTTTTTTTTACAGCAAAGTACCTCGTAGAATAAATGAGAATAAAAAAATAACAATTATTGAATCAAAATTAAGTATTATAGATCATCAAAATTATTAACACTTTTTTATATATAAAAATAAATTATTTTTTAATTATTGTCATTATTATTATTATCTTTATTATAATATTATATTATTTATTATTATTATCATTAGGAGTGTTCATCAATTCATATAATTTTATAAAAGTAATGATTAAACTAAAATAATTACTTGATCATATTAAATCTGAATCTAACCAATTAGATTTTGCTTTAATTGGCACAAATCACAAAATTACATTTCACAAATTGGATGATCCGAGAATCAAATCAAATAAAATTATTCTATAACATTACGATTTTATTAGTATCACATAATGATTTTATTATAATACATGAAGACTACTTAGATAATGATTATATATTAGATAATTTAGTTATGTTTAGAGGATTACCTTAATTTTAAGTATTAAAATATTTTAATTTAAAATGTTAGATCATGTTTGACTACTTTAATTTCACATTTCTTACATTACTTTCTATTTAGGCTTGAATGCTACTCACACTTTTTAATAATAGGTTTTATTCAAATTTTGTGATAAAATAATGTATTTTACGTTTTTTTAAAATAAATATCTACACCATTTTTTTAAGAAAATCGACCAATTTAAATCAAACTAATATATCATTGATTGGTTTGATTTAATTAAGAATGTAATTCATTTTTTTTTATAAATTCAATCTAAATCAAATCAATCAAAATTTATTGGTTTAAACTTTAATTTACTCCAAAATAAAATCAAATCTATTCATAAACACTTCTAATTGTCATCACTACTTATGTCACCTCTTCAACATGATATCGCTATATAAGTAATGATAATATTAATGTTAGAGGAAACAATTTGTTTTTAAAAGAAATATTGTTGTTTTACAATTCGAATGATATAATATTTTGGTTTAAATTTGCTTTTGTTTTGTATAATTTTGTAAATATGTCATTTTTATTCTACAATTTTTTATTATAAATTTAGTTCTCCTAATTTTAAAAATTGAGTAATGTTGACTTACGGTTATCATATTATTCAAAAGTAAAAAAAAAAAATGTGTTGAATCTTAGTGATTGATACCACCTATAATTAGTTAGTCATGCATAAAAATAGCAGTATTAAAAATAAAAAATAGTTTAATAGATTATAGCTTTTAATTGAAAAAAAAAAAGAAACAAATAAAAAAAAGAAGGTATTATTCCTTACATAAAAGTCATCATGATTAAGTAACACCAATATTATTTATGGTCACATCAATATTTTTTATTTAATTTTAAATAATATATTAATAATGTTTCAATATTATTTAATTTTAAAAATTATGAAGATCAAATTTACAATAATTTTTTATGAAAAATTAGAATTATATATTTACAAAACTATTTAAACCTATTAATTTTAACTTTGATTTAAAGGTTATTATTGTTTGTTACACTTGTACACGTACTGTTTATATATAATGTGTTTATAATTTATACAATTAATGTAAACCAAAAACAAGAGACCAAATTTCGTGGTTTTATTTTAACAAAATACTTGTAATCGTTTTGAATATGTATTAAAAATAAAATTCAAAATCATTTTTCCCGAACGTGTTTTATTTTGAAAATAAGATTTGAATGCTAAAAGCCTAAAACTATAAAATTAACGTAATAAATGTGTACCACCCATATCGGTACCAGGGTCTACCTTGATGACGATGGGCTTGGACCACGCCAACTCGGAAGCTCGGCCCATCTCTCCAACAGATAAAATAAGCTGATAAGAAGGAGATCTTATCATATTCTAACAAACTCAATTATCAACAAGGGAAAAACACTAAGGTACGTGCATTATATATATGAGACTTATACACCCACAAAGACTAACTTAAGCATTAAAGTCTCTTTTGCAAGTACCAACCCCATCTTGGAGTAGCAGACGTGCCGAGCAGAGGAAGCTCATCGATCTTACCCAGAGATTGTCTCACCCACTGATCTCAGGTAAGAACAATTTGGTGCCCACCATGAGGCCGAAGAAAAAATTCCCTTCGGCCGCAACAATGGTTTCCACCCGCAGCAACAACAAGCCGCCCACCAATGCTCAGCACAACGGGCCCAACATGGATGGAGCCACCGTCGCTGAGACCCTAGCCGAGCAGATCAAAATCCTGTGACAGCAAAACGCTGCCGCCATAGCCGCCATGCACGCGCAACACGAAGCTGACATCGCGGCTTTGCGAGCTGAGAACGAGCGCATCCGAGCGCAGATTCCACAACGACCACCATCAGATGATCCCCCCGAGGCCGAGCACCAATTGTCCTCCCCACCTCGGACGAATAGGTCACATGCCCCAACACCGCGCAGAATCGCTAACGTTAGCCAAGGGCCATTCCAGACCTCGGGTCCGAGGATCGGTACGAGACGCCACCCTTTCGCTGATGGCATCATGGAGACCCCCCTCCCACATGGATGGAAGCCACTAAACATTGACTGATATGAGGGCACCACAGACCCGGATGAGCATTTGGACGCGTACATCACCCAGATGAACCTGTACACTGATGATGACGCCATCCTGTGTCGTGTGTTCCCTACCTCCCTGAAGGGTCCCGCTCTGAACTGGTACACTCAACTACCTCCAAGATCGATAGGCACCTTCGACGAGCTTTCGCGCCGATTCACAACTCAGTATGCCACCAGCCGCCCACTGATAAGTGTCTAACTAATCTGATTAAATATGAATTTGAGACACTTATCTAGCACAAATTTTGTACATATTGATATAATTTTGGTTTATAAATACTTAGAATCAAATAGGGACTTTTGATTTATGTTAGTACATGAAGCGATGAATCTTTTGATCAAATTTTGTGTTATTTTGTAGGTTTTGAAATCTGGAGGCAAACGGCTGAGCGCCTTGAAACGGCTGAGCGCCTTCAAGCCAGAGAGCTCAACAAATGCAGCAAAAGAGAGGCGCTCAGCCACTATAAGGCGCTGAGCGGATTTGGCCCTGGAAGAAGGAGTGCTCTCTGCCTCCTAGGCGCTGAGCGGATATGAAGCGCCCAGCCCCTTGTGCTTGCTTAACAATGAAGAATCTCTCAGGCGCTCAGCGGATTTGAATGGCTCAGCCATTCAGATTACTTCATGGTGAAGAATTCTTCAAACCGCTCAGCCGTTTCAAGGCGCTGAGCGGATTCTTCTCTTTCCTGCCTACTCTGTTTTAATTCTAGCAATTATAAAAGGGCAGGGGAGAGAGAAAAGGGGGAACAGAGACGAAAACAACGAGAAAAACAAGAGCTGGGAGCACAAGAGGAAGAAAGAACAGAGTGGGAACGAAGATTTGGAGGTTGGATCACTTGGGAACGAGGATCAACTCCTTTTCTTCATCTCTTCCTTTGTAATTTCTTCTTCCACTCCTTTGATCTTGTAAATGGCCATGAGGGGCTAAATCTTTGAGGATTGGTCTAGATGTAACTACTAACTCTTATTCTTCTTAAATATATATATGCATTTCATTTTCATTACTTGTGTTTGATTCTTCTCTTAATGCTTATATCGGCTTGATCACCTGTTGTATGATTTTTGGTTTTTGAATCCGGTTGGAAAACGTTTTTGAAAACCCGAACTGAATCTTGCACCTAAACATCTCTTGCTCTAGGAATAGACTTGATTTGTTTAGTCACCTTGTTCAAGTCATTGCTCTTAATGCAAAGTGTTAATCATAAAACATAGAGGAATCATGTTTTAGATTAATTACTTTAGGATTCAATTTTGAGGGATCTTGTTGAATTACTAAATGAACGTGGAAGTCATGAAGATGAAATCATATTTATTTTAAGGAAATTTAGGAGTTAGCAAGTGCTCTAGGGTCCAATCCTTGTTTCATATAATTGTTCTTATAACTTTTACATTATCGTTTTAATTTTGCCTCACATTAGCTCACTTCCAATCATATCAACATCTCTATATTAATCATTAGAGTAAGAATTACTAAATTCTCAAATCCCTGAGGACGATACTTAAATACTACATCGAAACTTGGTCCGCTTGCCAAGTGGAGAGATTGCGAAAATCTTCATCAAGTTTCTGGCGCCGTTGCCGGGGATTTGGTGTTATTTAGTAATTCTTGTTCTTGTGATTTTGTAATTTTGTAAATAATTTAGTTTGTGAATATTTATAATATATAGATATATTTGTTTTGTTGTGTTTTGTGGACTCACCTATATATTTACAAGTCAAATCATATGGGGCTATTGAACTTGAAAATCCTGCCACTGGAAGGATTTGGGTAGTAAATGGTCAAAGGCTCAAACAATATTTGGGTGGCGAGGTGAAAGACTCACCACCATTACTTATCTGAAGGAGCCATGGTCATACAGGAAGTGTCAAGCTAATGACAATAAAGAAGCGCTTACTGGGAGGCAACCCAGCTATTTTGGTTTGAATTCTCATTTTCATTTTAGTTTAATACTTTACATATGTAGTTATGCTTTTGAAGAGTTGAGTTTGTGATTTGATGTTTTGATGATGCATTCTATCAAATGTTTTGTTCCTTCAACATTCTCTTCTCTTGTGTTATGTTTTTTATAGTTTATTGAAGGTAACTGGAAGTGGGAGTGTGAAAGGAGAACAAAATGTGCTTCTTCCAGGTAAGTTTACAAAACTGACAAAACGGCTCAGCCATTAAAAACGGCTCAGCCGTTTGGCTGCAGTGTCTACTTTGTAGATAAATTTTCCTCACAGGGGGTAAACGGCTCAGCCGTTTCAAGGCGCTCAGCCGTTCATATCAGCAAAACATTTTAGTTGAGATTTCTGCATCAAATGGCTGAGCGTTTTCAAAGCGCTCAGCGCTTTTCTTTATAATGCTCTCTGTACCCAAATGGCTGAGCGCCTCAAAAAAAAAAATTTGAGAAAGACCAATCCAAGAACAGAAAAGAAGTTATCCCTTTCTCTCGCTTTCTTCTCTTTCACACACACCATCATTCTCTTTGATTCAAGGTAAGTTTTAAGTTCTCTCTTTTGATTTCTGTTGTGCTTTCATGCAAATATTGTATTAGTATCTAATGTGTTTTGTGTCCACTTGTGGTGATGACAAAATTCTTTTTGGGAATCAAATTGATAATCTTTCTGGAATGAGCATTTTCATGGTTCAAGTTTTCAATGAGCATTGTTTGCTAATCTGGAAATCTACATTGTTGCATAAGTGATTGTACATTTTTGACTTTAAGTATGTGCTTCAAGCATGTTCAAGTGAAGTTGAAATGAGTCTGAAGTTGTTGATGTCTAGGGCACTTAACCAAGTCGTGTGAGGGAGTGAGCCAAACAGTTAAAATTCAATCATTGAGAGTCATCACTGATTCATGCAGTCAGTTTTGTTTGAGTCTCCCATGAGTTACAGTTAAGCTATGCTTGGAACTTACTAAGGCAATTGTTTATTATATGTAGCCAGTAGCCAAAAAAGCCAACCCATGAACTACATAAACCTTTAATCAAACAGTTTTGAGCCTAAACAGAACCCCTAAGCTTAAAAAGAAAAACCATGATTGTCCTTAGCCTTGTTGGTAAGAGACATTCTCATGAAACAAGTGGGTTTTGAACCAAGTTGGGGGTAGCGTGTATGAAGAGATCATATGGTTGGAGCTGAATTGTACAGGCAAAGTGTGTTTCTTGTGTATATCCATTACTTTAAAAAAGAATTTAGAGTTAATTTTATAATCAAGGTTCCTTGTTATCAGTTCATCAATTTGTGTACAGTCTGAAAGAGAAGGAACCAGTAAATTCAATCAAAAAGAGGGATGAAACATAAAGAGTCAAGAGAGTTCAAGTTAGTGCAAGAATTTGGAATTAACCCATATGAGTGAGAATGTCTCTTGTCAAACAGGCCTTTAGTTTCCTAAAGAAAAACCAAATCTCTGATAACCAGGCCACATTACAACCCTCTTAAATCCTTAGTGATTCATGTTTAGTTTTAACAACAAACTTGTGGGAGACGGGTAACAAACCAGACTTAGCGTGTTTTGGTGCATGAAACGAGAGAAACAGTCACCCTTCACAGAACACTAAAGAGAGATACACATTGGTGAGGAAAATTTTAGTGCCTTTGATTGAAAACAATGGAAGATGAGTAGATGTTTCCCTTGAGTATGCTTGATGTTCATAATTTTTGTTATTATGTGGGCACCATTTGTAGTAACATGTACTCACTGGATTTTGCAAACAAGTCCTTATTGGAATCTTTGAAATCATGTAAATGCATTAACATATTTTTTGGGTGAAACTTTTAGTATTCACTGGATAGATAAGTTAGTTATATTATACTCTCAATTAAGACCTTTTGTTTGAGGACAAACAAATTTCTAAGTTGGGGGTAGCTTGATAAGTGTCTAACTAATCTGATTAAATATGAATTTGAGACACTTATCTAGCACAAATTTTGTACATATTGATATAATTTTGGTTTATAAATACTTAGAATCAAATAGGGACTTTTGATTTATGTTAGTACATGAAGCGATGAATCTTTTGATCAAATTTTGTGTTATTTTGTAGGTTTTGAAATCTGGAGGCAAACGGCTGAGCGCCTTGAAACGGCTGAGCGCCTTCAAGCCAGAGAGCTCAACAAATGCAGCAAAAGAGAGGCGCTCAGCCACTATAAGGCGCTGAGCGGATTTGGCCCTGGAAGAAGGAGTGCTCTCTGCCTCCTAGGCGCTGAGCGGATATGAAGCGCCCAGCCCCTTGTGCTTGCTTAACAATGAAGAATCTCTCAGGCGCTCAGCGGATTTGAATGGCTCAGCCATTCAGATTACTTCATGGTGAAGAATTCTTCAAACCGCTCAGCCGTTTCAAGGCGCTGAGCGGATTCTTCTCTTTCCTGCCTACTCTGTTTTAATTCTAGCAATTATAAAAGGGCAGGGGAGAGAGAAAAGGGGGAACAGAGACGAAAACAACGAGAAAAACAAGAGCTGGGAGCACAAGAGGAAGAAAGAACAGAGTGGGAACGAAGATTTGGAGGTTGGATCACTTGGGAACGAGGATCAACTCCTTTTCTTCATCTCTTCCTTTGTAATTTCTTCTTCCACTCCTTTGATCTTGTAAATGGCCATGAGGGGCTAAATCTTTGAGGATTGGTCTAGATGTAACTACTAACTCTTATTCTTCTTAAATATATATATGCATTTCATTTTCATTACTTGTGTTTGATTCTTCTCTTAATGCTTATATCGGCTTGATCACCTGTTGTATGATTTTTGGTTTTTGAATCCGGTTGGAAAACGTTTTTGAAAACCCGAACTGAATCTTGCACCTAAACATCTCTTGCTCTAGGAATAGACTTGATTTGTTTAGTCACCTTGTTCAAGTCATTGCTCTTAATGCAAAGTGTTAATCATAAAACATAGAGGAATCATGTTTTAGATTAATTACTTTAGGATTCAATTTTGAGGGATCTTGTTGAATTACTAAATGAACGTGGAAGTCATGAAGATGAAATCATATTTATTTTAAGGAAATTTAGGAGTTAGCAAGTGCTCTAGGGTCCAATCCTTGTTTCATATAATTGTTCTTATAACTTTTACATTATCGTTTTAATTTTGCCTCACATTAGCTCACTTCCAATCATATCAACATCTCTATATTAATCATTAGAGTAAGAATTACTAAATTCTCAAATCCCTGAGGACGATACTTAAATACTACATCGAAACTTGGTCCGCTTGCCAAGTGGAGAGATTGCGAAAATCTTCATCACCCACATCATATCACCTCGGCTGCCTTGGCCTACCTCAGGCAGGGAGACACCGAGTCCCTTCACAAATTCATGGAACGCTTTGCCAACGTGTCTGTGAATATTCGGAACCTCAACCCCGAGGTCGCACTGCACTCCATACTCATGGCACTCAAACCGGGCCCTTTCGTTGATAGTCTCTGCAGAAGACCACCCAACGACATGGACGACCTATGGGCACGAGCTGCTGGGTATATACAGATGGAGGAGCATGCCGAGTTTCGCGACAAAATGTGCGCAAAACCAGGCAGTGGCAACAACACCAACCATAAGGAAAAGCTCAGGGTCTCCAACAAGACCAACTTCAAGTGATCACGCCAAGGTAAGGGACCAAGGTACGATTTTTACACTTCCCTAAACACACCTTGCATCCACATCCTTGACGAGGTAGCTAATACTGACCTCATCTCCCTGCCACCTCCGGCGCACACCCTGGCGAACGTCGACAAGTCCAAGCACTGCCGGTACCACCACAACTTAGGCCACACTACTAAAGAGTGTTGGACACTTCGCGAAAAAATCGAAGAGCTCGTACAGGCCGGTCATCTAGGACAATATGTCCAACGATCCCAAGCCAATAGAGGAGGGCACACTGGACGGGGACGCAGAAGAGGGCGAGGATATCACTCTCGCCACGATCAAGCTATTAGGTCCAAACCCAACACCGGGCATGCCGACCAACCATAGCCTAGCTCGAAACCCAACTAGGCCCCCCTACGAGGTGTAATCAACACCATTGCTGGAGGATTTGCAGGAGGAGGCGCCAGCAACTCGACCCGCAAGTGACATCTTCGCAGTGTCAACTATGTCCAAAGTCGATCAACAAGCCACACGCTGTGTTATTGACTTGCCATATTCTTCCCTTATAAACTAGTTTGGGTTATAAAACTAATTAATATATATTTAAAAGAGCCATTTTGTATGTTTAATATATTTCAATATATTTTGTATAATATATTTTATTTTTATAAAATATACTTTAATATAATATTTTATTTTATAATTTAATCAGACACAATATTATACTTGATATAATATTATAATAAATTGAATTAATTTAATTTTATTCCCAATTTATCAAATCTTGATTGGTTGAATTCGAATCAGAATAGTCCTAACAAATAAAAACAAATATAATTCAATCCCACAAATTTTTATGGCCCAGGGGATATTTGAAATTCTCACCTTTTATATATATATATATATATATATATATTATATATTATAGAACATCTTAATCAAACTTAATACTAAGTACTGGGACCAGCTTGGATCGGTGCGATCGATGCGAGTCGTAAAAGCTTAGTCAAGTGGTCATAGATCACATATTAATTATTGTGAACATAAAAAAAACTCAAATTTGAAGATAATATTTATCAATTTGATAATCCTTAAATTCTTAAGGAAAAGTGTGTCACAGTTCAACAAGAATACTTCCTAATAAATCAACAAATATATATATATATTAAAAATGAGTATTTTAAGTTGTGTAATGCACAAACACATTTATTATATATAATTATATATTATATAGACTAAAATATTAGTCATATTAAAATTTATAAAAAGAAATATTCTTAAACATATAAGTTATTTTTTAGATTTATAATAAATAATTTATATTATAAATTTTTTTATCTTTTTATAATTTATTTAAAATATTAATATTTAATTCATACGTAATTATAATAAGTAAAAATTAAATTTAATAAAAAGTTAAAAAAGCTCTTTCAACTTTTCTCATTGAAAGAAAATCTTTAAAACACTCTCCCACTGGTTAACGATTCGTCTTTAATGTATTGCCAGTTTTTTCATGAAATATTTCTGCTCAGTAAAATATTATTATTATTTTACTTTAAAATAAGAAAAATAATTAAATAATTAAAAAAGTATAGTATAAAATTTAATTATGAAGATTTTTGAAGAGAGAATCGAAATGGAGATTTCATGAGAAAGAATCATCCCATTAAAAGGTGGACTATGTGAGGACACGTGGCAATCGTTGGTAAACATGCAATGGCACTTCAAGACTTCGAGACTTTGATGTCAACGTAACGTTTCTCTGGATTATAGAACTGCCACATGTTTTAGCAATTCATAGCACACAAGAGGTGCTTCTGGTTCCATTAAGTGCCCCAACCAACAAACCCAAACTCCAACACAACCCGGGCCCACATGATATCTGTGGACACCTCTTTCTCATATTATTGCACCCTCAAACGATCCTTGTTCTATTCTCAGTGTTCCATCACCATGCATATTTCATGACATCGACATGCCATGTTATGCTATGCTATGGTAACGGCCTAACTCTGTTGTTGTTCACCCCAATTTAGGGGCACCTCACTTCCTTTATTTCAAACATTGTAATAAAGGATTCAGTGTGCAGTTTATGCGTCTTACTTTTAATTGGTTCGTTTGGCACTCTTTCAAAGCTCAATTGCCCAAGTTTGAATATTAAGCAACCAGATATAGAAAACTGTTTTTTGTTTAAAAAAGGAACTCTCCTTATAGTGATTTTCATGTGGGTGACTCTCTTTTGTTAACCTTTTTCATCCTTATGTGGATTTTATAGTTAGTGGTTTTTTTTGTTCATAGTGAGGGGAGGTGGTATTATATTCTATGCAAGAGGGGAAGAATATAAAAGGGTATCTCCTTTACTAACTTTTCATCACTGTGGAGTCTATCCCTATTCCATGATGCGATTCCATTATTAGGACTTGACTTGATTGGTTGGCCCGTGTTTAACCACTTAAATTCGGAGATATTGTGCAGTTTATGATATTCAAAATGTTAAAGTTCAAGCAAAAAGAATAACGCATGTTACATATTGGAGCTCCTTCTGTATCTTTTGTTCATTTTTGTATCAGCCTCAATAGGTTCTTCTTGTCACTCGGTTCATTTGGTTTCTCAAACAACACAGTGAGTTTCGCTTCCCAGAGATGGCTGAGAAAGAGAGTATGTATTGGTTAGGTGATTGGAGGAGAATACCAATTTGCACTTTCTTTAAGGATGCCAGGTATGATATGTATATGAATACATAATTTATAATACAATAGCATTTCAGTAGTGCATCTGTTTTTGAAGAACGCATGTTCTAATTGAAAAGGCTAAATGATATTTTCTTTTTTCCTGAAAATTTCCATCTGCTGTATTGTAATGATATTAATTTCACCGCATGATCGATAATTCCGATTCCACTCGCTCCTAATTAGCAACCTAAGAGGTGATGCTTGCTGAGATATTATGATGAACGCATGTGTGTGTATTATTGGGAGGCTTTACCTTATTTCTGTTTGAGTTCAATTTTTTTTTCTTCCAGCAGTTAATGGTGACATTCTTCTAGATTTAACTTTGGATTTGTTTTTTTCACGGCAGACTAGTTTTTAAAGCAGACAGTCTTGGTCGGGAAATTTTGTCAATTGCATTACCTGCAGCAATGGCTTTGACAGCTGATCCTATTGCTTCACTGGTTGACACAGCTTTTATTGGTCAAATAGGTTAGTTCTGTTGTTGATTTATGAATTTTGAGCCTATTACACACATCTCTTATATGAAACAAATGATGGGGTGACTGTTTAAATCAGAAAGGAAAATACCCAATGATATGATCAAGACTACTTGACTTATATGTATTCAGTATTTGAATATCTTATAATACATCTAGTGTTGAATATTATTGGTCCATGCAGGTCCAATCGAGCTTGCTGCTGTAGGTGTTTCCATAGCTCTCTTCAACCAAGTATCACGGATCGCAATATTCCCACTTGTCAGTGTTACAACCTCTTTTGTGGCTGAGGAAGATTCCCTCAGTGAAGCAAGCCCTGAGAGAGAGGACAGTAGATGCTTGGAAGCAGGTCCACCTATGGATGCTGAATCCAAAGAGTTATTACCACAGAAAGGTACCATTCTCCCATTCTTTTGTTATAGGTTTGGTTTCAGCCAGGTTCTCTTGGCTTCCTTCCACTATAGAGCATTATCTTATTGCTATATAGGAAAACCAATAAAAGGTTTTGTACATTGCCAATTTAGACCATTTCATTTTCTTGGTAAGTTTCAGGTGGAAATGTTCACAATTCAGATTTTGTTGGCGAAAGTTTTAATATGGTTAAGGAGGAACATAAGAGAAGGCATATTCCTTCAGCTTCATCAGCATTATTTATTGGTGGCATTCTTGGACTCATCCAGGCAATATTTCTTATAGTTGCAGCAAAACCTTTATTGAACTTCATGGGAGTGACTTCTGTAAGTCTTTCTGCATAAATATTAAGAAATGTTACTTTTAGGATGATAGCACTTTTTCACTTTTTCCTTTAGTGATTGGTTCTTGTATGGAATGATTGCCAAATAATATGGATTATTCATTCAGGACTCTCCTATGCTACATCCTGCCCAGCAGTATCTGACATTGAGGTCCCTTGGTGCTCCTGCCGTTCTTCTTTCATTAGCGATGCAGGGAGTCTTCCGAGGATTTAAAGACACTAAAACTCCCTTATATGCGACTGGTATGCCTTGTCAAACTTAAATTGTCATTGATCAAGTGTCACAATATTTCACTATCATCCGATTCTAACTACTCTTTCTTTGATGTATCTAGTGGCAGGAGATGTAACCAACATAGCACTAGATCCTTTATTCATGTTTGTGTTCCGCATGGGTGTCAGTGGTGCAGCCATTGCTCACGTCATATCTCAGTATGTTTTATTCAACTGTAATTCAAATGCTCTAATTACTCTTGTTAAAAGTATGGATGACTCCACAAGGCACTTTATGGATGACTCTAATTACCTTTTGTTTTCAAATTAACTACGTAGGTACCTGATTTCAGCTATACTCCTGTGGAGGCTGTTGGAACAAGTTGACCTTATACCTCCAAGCATGAAGCATATGCAATTTGACCGATTTCTTAAAAATGGTAAGGGTTTATTTTGCAAGACCAAATGATCTACAAAAATATAAGAGCGAGGGGCAGGGCAGGGCGAGGAAGCTATGTTACTTTCTTGTATAAAGATGTCACACTCCAATCCATAATTAAAATTATTTACCAAGATGTATTTGCTTTTTCCTAGCAATATTATATTACCTTATTTCATGTTATTTAATGAATCATAAATTTTGTAGAATCAATTTTTTCTTATGGAAATTTATATGGTGTTTTCTTGTATCCTCTTTGTTCAAATTGATGCTCCTACTAATTGCTGTATACGTGAACTAACACTTTAGCTTTGAGACTTGACACTATCTTTATCCATTCCTATTTCGCTGTTGTCATCCAGGTTTTCTATTATTAATGAGAGTCATTGCTGTAACATTCTGTGTGACGCTGGCTGCATCATTGGCAGCAAGGCAAGGATCAACATCCATGGCAGCATTTCAAGTATGTTTGCAGGTTTGGTTGGCAGTGTCTCTTCTTGCTGATGGTCTAGCTGTTGCTGGGCAGGTTAGATATAATTACTTTGTCCAATAAATACAACACCTTGCTATGTTACTTCATGATGTTTTCACATCAAATCATTGGATAAAATATCAATGACCTCTACTAAAATGTTTTCTTGAATGCAAAAGCTGAAAAGGTTTTGGATAACATGATTGATTGTTTGTATTCATTTTTCGATGCCCACTTTCCTGTGAGAAAAAGAAAACTGATTAAGTTGGAAAAAGCTTTGTTTGGTATGAAATGAACTAAAGATGCCATAATTCTGGCATGTTTTCAGTGGCCAATTGAATATTCAGTGTGGAATGATAACATATTTGTTAGCTATATCAACCGAGTTCTAAAAGAATAGAATAAGCCCTCACACACAAAAACAAACGATTTAATGAGGTTGGGCAATGTGCTCACATCCTCGGGATATATTAGTTTATAATGCCGTTTGCCATCCTGAAACAGAACAAAAAGGCAATTATTTTTTCCCTTCTTTTAATCAGTGTGCTTCTATTAGTTTATAGCTTCCAAAATAACACCATGTTTGTTTCAGGCGATTCTTGCCGGAGCATTTGCTAATAAGGACTACGACAGGGCCACGGCAACTGCATCCCGAGTTTTGCAGGTGCTTTAGAATGCTAAATGAAATCACCATCTTTTTGCAAGACATATCTTGTAAATGTGACACTATTATACTGCAGATGGGTTTGGTTCTAGGATTGGCACTTGCATTCATTCTTGGAACAGGATTGCACTTTGGTGCTAAGCTATTCACAAAAGATGCTGATGTCCTTCACCTCATTCAAATTGGGATCCCGGTAATTATGCATTTTCAAATTGGATAGGATATTAGTATCCTATCTTTCCAACCCCAAAAGCAGTGGAACTTACATTCATGTGCATTCTTTTACCAGTTTGTTGCAGCCACTCAACCCCTGAATTCTTTAGCATTTGTATTTGATGGTATCAACTTTGGGGCATCTGATTTTGCATATTCAGCCTTATCCATGGTGGGTATTTTCTTCCATGTTTAATGTTATATGATATGTATCGATTTTGGGGCTTATGATGTGATATCTTCATTATGGTAACTCAGGTTTTGGTGGCCATTCTTAGCATAATTTGTCTTCTTATTTTGTCATCCGCTGGTGGTTTCATCGGAATTTGGGTTGCTTTGACTATCTACATGGGTCTTAGGGCATTTGCTGGCTTCTCGAGGTACTAATTTTAAAGGGTTATTGTTTTCCTAATGTTTTCCACCTAATTGAAATAATCACTGTCAAGACACTTGTCAGTTGTCACACTCAACTTTGATTCAAGGCAATTTCTTTAAATCAATGAACTAATAAATGATCTATGCTGATGCAGGATTGGAACGGGGTCAGGACCTTGGGAGTTCCTAAGGAGCTCATGATTGCATTGGGAAGGCACCGTAATTATAGCTTCATATCTGGCCCTAGTGTCAGGGGTGTTTGCTAAATACATTAAAAGGAGGAAAGTTTATCCTAGGTTTTTGAAAATCTCCTGGATATTCTTTTTAAAGAATAGGCACTTGTCCCTGCTTGATTGTGCTCGGGGCATTGGTTGAAAACCTCTGCTTCATAATATGTATAGAAGAAAATCTCTTACAATACTCTCATAGTCTTCATAAATAGTGAAATGAAATATAGAATCAAGCTTCTGGTTGTAACCATGCAAAAAATATATTTTTAATTGCATGAAAATGAAAGATTGCATGGAACAGGTCATTTCGTTTATTGGGGGTTTGTATAAGGTGGTTATGGTTCCTACTTCCTACGTCAACTTGGTCTTCAGTGCACTATAATAAAGATTGAATTCAGAGTATTTAACAAGACCTGTCACAATTTAATCAATATTAAAAGATATCTGAATTTTCAGGATAAAATGATATTGTGGCATATACAAGCCATTGAACACGAGGCAAATTGCTATTTGATGAAATTGTCGGCTTACACGAGCACATCAGAAGCATTATGGCGAGATTTGAAATAGTTTACGTGTCCCTAATTGGGGTGAGATGATGGTGATGAGGATGATCGTTGTCCAAGTATTGGTGCAACACAAGGTGGTGCTGCAGAATCTGATGTCCAAATTACTGGCTAAACGAACATTTTAGAGCACTTTTACAAACTATTTACTAAAATAGGGTTGTTTCGAAACATATTACACCTTTGGAGTTATTTTTTACGGTGTTGCTATGGCCCATAGAGACACCTATAACACGTGGTAATTTTTTTTTTGGTCTAGGGTGGGCTGGAATGAGCCACATCAGTGTCGTTATAGGCTGGGGCAACATAGTTGATGGACTAACAAAAATGATGTAGCCCATAATGACACCCTCTAAGAAAAAAAAAGAAAAAAATAAAAATAATAGAAATATAAAATAAAAATAATAAACTGAGTTATTTATTATATATTTATAAAAATAAAATTAAGTTTTTTAAAAATGTAATTATAAAATAAATTTTTATGTAATTTTTAAGAGAGGCGCTATGGCCCATGGCGACACTGTGTCGCTATGGACCATAACGCCTTGCATTTTCAGTATTTATATATAATTCGTTTAATATAATATAATTAAAATTTAAAATAAACTGGGCCACAAAAACGTAATTAAACGTAATATATTTTTTTCTTTTAAAAAACGTAATTAAAAAAATAAAAATAAAAATCAAAAAGTGGTGTCACTATGCACACCACTATGTTTGTAGTTTTTTTTTTTTATTTTTTTATTTTTTATATTTTAAATATTAACTAAATTAATTTTAAAAATAATTTCTTTTATATAATCAATTAAATATTAATTTCTATTTATAAACTTATTTTTTTTTATAATTTGTTTACTTTATATATATTTTTCCTTTAAATATTTATATTACGAATTAAATATGTATTTAAATATTTAATAATTTCTTTATATGTTAATTAAAAAATATTAAACGAAAAATGCGTAATTAAAAAAAATGAAAAAAAATTAAAAGCAGTGTCGCTATGGACACTACCACTTCTTTTAAAAATTTTATTTTTTATTTTTTTAAATTATTAACTTAATTAATTTTTTCCAGATTTTAATTTATTTTCTGATTTTCATATAAATTTATATTTATATAATTATCTTTTCTATTTTTTTTCTTTATGTTATATATATATTTTTTTTTCTTCTCTTTTTATCATTTTTAATTTTTAACTGGGTGGCGCTATGGCCCATAGCGACACATAACGCCACTTTTTTTAACTTTTTTTTAATATATATTTGTTTAATATAAATTTTATTTTATATATTTATGATTCAGGTAATTTTAATTTTTAATTGGGCCATAGCGCCACTTTTTTTAACTTTTTTTTTATATATATATTTGTTTAATATAAATTTTATTTTATATATTTATGATTCAGGTAATTTTTTTATTTATTGTTTAATTGTATTAATAATTTTTTTATATATTAATTAAAAAATATTAAACGAAAAATGCGTAATTAAAAAAAATGAAAAAAAAAATTAAAAGCAGTGTCGCTATGGACACTGCCACTTCTTTTGATTTTTTATTTTTTATTTTTTAAATTATTAATTTAATTAATTTTTTTTCCAAATTTTAATTTATTTTCTGATTTTCATATAAATCTATATTTATATAATTATCTTTTCTATTTTTTTCTTTATGTTATATATATATATTTTCTCTTTTTATCATTTTTAATTTTTAACTGAGTGGCGCTATGGCCCATTGTAATACCCATTTTTTTTATTATTAATTATCAATAGCATTTTCGTAAATTTTATAAAGGTATAGGGGTATTCTTGTAATTTTATTACTGATGGCATTTTCGCAATTTTAAAAAAATTTAAGGGGTGTTTTGGTAACTTGGAACGGGCCGTTCCAAAAGCAAAACGGGCCGTTCCAAGCTTAAAAATTATACTAAATTTTTTTAGTGAGAACGGGCCCAGAACGGGCCGTTCCAAAAGGAGAACAGGCCGTTCTGGTTTTGCAACGAGCCGTTCTGGAGGGAGAACGGGCCGTTCCGGAGGGAGAACGGGCCGTTCCGGAAGGAGAACGGGCCGTTCCGGAGGGAGAACGGGCCGTTCTGGATGAGTCTCGGAACGGGCCGTTCTGATTTTAGAACGGGCCGTTCTGCTTTTTGGGAACGGGCCATTTCGATTTTGGAACGGGCCGTTCCAGTTTAAAAATTTGCGTACATTTGACAGATTCGGAACGGGCCGTTCCGAATTCAATACGGGCCGTTCCGGGTGACTCTGGTTGCCTAAATAGGGGCCAGGGGGAAAAAATATACTGAGGGAAGTGAAAATCTTAGAGAGAGAGAAAGAGAAGAGAGAGAGAGAGAAAGAGAAGGGAGAGAGAGAGAGAAAGAAAAGAAAGAGGAGAAGGTTCTGCCCGAGTTTCGGTCCTTGCTTAAGGAGAGAGGTGGAGGTTATGCCCGAGTTTCGGTTCTTGTTTAAGCAAGAAAGAGGAGAAGGTTCTGCCCGAGTTTCAGTTCAGGTTTATCCAAGTAAGGGTAGTGCTTATAAAATTAATCTAGTGTGTATGAGCATGATAGAAATAGTATAATTTTAATATGCTATTTTATGTGGAGATTTTCATTTAACATAATATAATTTGGATCAATTGATGGTTGTTTTGGGTATTTAATTATTTATATTATTATTATATTGACAAATTGGCATGGTTATGGTTATGTTTAATTATGGAATATGCTATGTGTATGTGGTTTGGAAAAGTAAATAGGACTTAAAAGAGTAAGGTTATGGTATGGATTAGATCTCTTGGTGAGATCAGGATATAATCTTTGGAAAAATATGGAATTTGGGAATCCCATGGTGAGGATTCCAATGTGGAACTTTTCCAAAGGTTATATAATAAACCACTTCAAATGTTAGGTGGATTCTGAAGTACTCCTCTAAGTATTCTATTTGCTACCGGTATGGGTCTAGGCCGAGTCATACCGATGGATGAGGTGGCCCCACCAGGGTTACGTGACGACGTAATCCAACTGTATATTTTCCATGAGAGGTTAGGCGTGGGACATGGGTTGCTGACATGTTTCACCGTATCAACACTTGGTTTGGATGGTGTTGAGGCCAACATTTGGTTTGGATGTGTTGGTTACATCATGGATTATACAGTGGTGTGACTTTGTTTTGGATATGGAATATGTATACATATGGTATGGATTGTATACATTGGTTATGGAATATTTTATTATCATAAAAAATGTATACATTGGCATGGACGTGTATACATTATATTTTGGGTTGGTCTATATTTAGCTTGAAAATGACTTGTTGGTCTGGATAAATACTGTGGATAAATATTTGTTTAATGATATTTTATTATGATGTACTATGATTGGTTTTATATGTGCTAACCCTTATATTTCCATGATGTGGACTGTGATGATCTCACTATGTGGGGGAGCAGATCAGGTATGAGGCTTTGGGATAACAAGGAGTCTTTTGGATAGCTGCTTTGAGAAGTGGCTAGGTTTAGAGCTTGACCAGCACCTAGGGTGTCTTATTTTGATGTTTTCATGGCATTGTAATTATATTATCTTTTTGGATTACTGTATAACTTTACTAAGGATGATGACTCTGCTATAGAAGATTATATATATATTTTGGAAACAATTTATGTTATTGTATAATTACACTCTAGCGTAGCTGGCTTTTGCTCTATTTTCTTTATTTTATATTATTTTATTTTGGTTGGTTATTGATGTGACGGCCTAGGGTGGGTCGTTACACCCATAGCGACACAGTGTCGCTATAGGCCATAGTGCCACTTTCACAAATTATTTTTTTAAAAAGTATTTACTTATAATAAATTTTTTTTTATATTAAATATTTGACGCTGTAGGCTATAGCGTCTTTAGTGGAGCTGTTTTGTGTCGCTATAGGCTGTAGCGATATTATCAATATGACTTTCATGGCTTCGCTGGAGTTACAAAATTGCCACGTGCCATAAGTGTCGCTATGGGCCATAGCGACACCGTAAAAAACAGTCCCAAAGGTGTAATATGTTTTAAAACAACCAAATTTTGATAAATAATTTGTAAAAGTGCTCTAAAATGGTCGTTTAGCTCCAAATTACTAGTAAGAAATAAGAACTAACAAAGTAAGGGATAAAAAGCGCATGAGAATGAGAGATATTGGTGTATATATATCTAAGAGGTGACAAATGAAGTGATTCTCTTACGTAAGTTGTAAGTTAGGGCCGAGAGCACTGAGTACAAAATTTTCTATCTAAATATTTAATTTTGATGTGTATCTGAATAATTTCGTGCTAATTAATTTACGTGTCACCGATCAGATTACACGCTGTGATATGGCCAGTGTAAGTTGTGTTATGCTAGAATTATTTCATTTCATAATTAGACTAGTGACGCAATTTGTGGACGGACAATGATGCAGAGGATTAAGTCTTGAAAATGGCATAACCTTGGCGTTGTTCTTTGGTTCTCACGTGATATTGCCTAGCTTGGGTCGGTTCATGGTAATCAGGCAAGGTTGCTTGTCACGTAGGTGTCGAGGTAGTTGGCAAATGTGTGATCACATGTAGAGACTCCAATGTTCAAATTAGGAATATGGTTCGGTTACTTTTTTAATCTGAACTCGTTAGCAACAAAAATAGTAATAGTTTGAAACTTATATAATAACAATGCTAAAATATGAAGAAGAAAAAAATCGCACTTGAGCAATGAGTTTTAATGAAAGTTATGATACAATACCCTCTGTTTATTTTTAATACTCCCATAGCTGCTATTTGTTTTCCACTCAATGTAATAATATAATTATTAAGCAAATATCCAGGAGTGTTTTTTGTTCGTTAAATATTGTAAAAGCAACTAAATATTTTTTTTTTTAATTTCTAACACATTTTAAATTTTACACGTTTTCAACAAGTGTTAAGACACTTGACAATTTGACATCAGAACCTATTCAAAAAAAACTGCTGAACAATTAATTAACTATACTATTACTATATTTGATAAATAAAAATCCTGTAATAGAAGCATAGCGACGAGTTTCTTTTTTGGAAAACGACTAGTTATAAATAAATTAATTTGAATTTATGGTATATATCTCGTGATAATCTGAGTGGAGGACAAAAAATTGTAAGCAAATTTAGTTTGAAAAGGAAAAGGAAGCAAACATTCAAAGTTTCTAACTGCATAATGTAAAATAAATAAAAAAAAAAATAGCAATACTGTTGCAAGATGATAAAGTTGAAATAAATCTGATTGAAAAGCACAGATAAACTAAGGGTAGAGCCAAAAGTCATAAATTGGAAATGATGAGTGCACTAAATTAACTAAAATTATTTTTATTGTTCATCATTGGCTGCCTTAAAAACTCATCAATCATTTTCTTAATTCTTAACAAAAACAGATTGCCTCAAAATAGTCATGCAAAAAAATAAAGACCTTGCAAAGTATTAAATTTACAAGGAATCAGCTATCAATATCGAAGATGTGAATCACAGATTGCTAAACGCAAAAGAAAACACGACAGGACACTTGGATTACATCGGAGGCCTCCCAGAACCAAGCAGTTGACCAATTAGACTAGTCACCTAGCAAAGAAAATGCTTAAACAATTAGATAATCACTAAGGTCAACATTTGCATATTCCAATAGTATTAAAAGAAAAACACCACCATATTGAAATCAAAACTTTCATGAGCCACACATACAAAACTCCACTAAGATTCATCCTGAAACATCTGGCTGAGAAACTATCCTAAAGAATAATATGGAATAGAATAACAAATAGACAACTCAAAAAGTGCCTGTGAAACATCAAAAGTAAACTTAAGTAACATCTTACATGCCAATATTTTGAAACACAGCGGTCAATGCAACTATTTTCACCCATATTTAGCTCAGACTCCTTGTACCTGAGAAGAAAAATGTAATACACAGATATTATTATAACACCCTCATTGGTCCATGACCAAAATAATGCAACAGCAGACTACTCTTTTTGAGTAATACGAAACTAATTTCCAAATAACTGGAAGACATTTGAGGGGCATCAAACATGACACTTGTAGCAGTTTACGCGATTAGAAGACCTACTTATTGTCAACACACTTATTGAAACAGGTCTGGGTCATCCTGAACGGTAAAAACAACAAAAGGTTAACCAATGAATTATTCACCAACAAATCTTAAACAAAATGCAGTCAATTCTATGTTATAACAGCAAAAGCAGGGACACCTACTTGTTGAATAATTCGACCCTATATTCCATCTCCTTTTCAGCCATTCCAAATATCTGCTCCATTACCAAATGAATTATTGAATTTTGAAACACATCCAAAAACAAGAAAAACTAAATAATCAAATAGCACCCGATACAAATTTAAACTTGGAATCAAAATGGGGTGTCAAATTAACAACATCAACCACCAAATCAGCATTTACATAATCGGAAGAAGAGAAAAGAACACCAACCTGTTCTTTATCAAATGCAGAAGGTGACATGTTGGCAGCCATTGTACCCTGAAAATTCCCTAAAAAAATTAGACGATGAATTCAGATAATGAAAATCAAGGATTACAGGAAGACAAGAATATTTTCAGAATATCTAAAACTAAAAGGAATGAACCATCTAACACACAAGTGCTACTGCTGATGTTGATGGTATGCTGCAAATAAACCCTATGCTTTATGATTCACTCGAATATGTTATTGAAGTTTAATGAGAGAGATTTGTGTAAGATAGTAGTAGTAAGTCAGTAAACAACAACTTGTGTGTATACTATCAAATTCTTTAAATGAATTTGTATACTATATCATAATTCTTCCACTTTATAGTCTTTAATTATCTTCTTTATTGTTTATATAAATAATTATTGCTTAGGGGGATGGAATGCAATGAGGTTATTGATGTTGTAGTGTTGTACCATGACACTCTTGGACTATAAGACAACATGAATAAGATAATGGGACATTAGAATCGGATTATTGTTTAAAAGTATATGAACTAGATCCACCAAATGCTGAACGGAAGGTTATTTTTACAATTTAGGCAAACAAGTATGCAGATTAAACAAAATAAGAGGACACAGAAAAGCTAAAAACACAGAATTTCCAAATAGCCTCTTGGAACAAATTAATTGACAAGCAAAGGAATCATAGCAATAATATTTTGCTTCATTGATTCACCACATAACCTAACACTTTTTGCCTGTATCCCTCATGTTTCTAGTCCCAGATTTCGCGATTTCATAACGAGGTTTCCATCTCATAAGCGAAACGCACAACTAGGTGTGTTCGTAAATCAATCGTTAGAAAAGGGTCTTGAGAAGAATGAGTTTAAATAAATAAACGTATAAAAGTGGGGAAGAATGAAAGCGAGAAACAGAGCAGAGAAGCCATGAAATACCTAACAGAGGAGGTGCGGTGGCCGGCGAGGGAGTCTTGGAACGATTTAACGAATGTCTGCTAGGGCAAGAGCCGGAAGGTTCAAAACAAATTTCGTGTTTCACAATACTAAGTTATAAAAATGAGCATTATTTTTAATTTTAGTTTGTGATTAGTTTATTTAAATAAAAAAAAAAAACATTTATTTTACTCGTATAGGATAATCATATTATCAAATTTTTAATTAGTCTCACATCACACCCTATTAACAATTAAAAGCGCTGTGTTGTTAGCATTGTTCCTAGATCTTTCAAATTGTTTTAACTTAGCCCACTGTTAAGCTAGCTGGGTTGGGCTTGGTCGCCCGAAAGTGGAAAAAACCCATAAGCCCAATCCATGGGAACTTCACTCCTTGAAGGCCTGGGCGATCCTCACGTCTTTCCCGGGCTTGTTCCGGCGCTGCGTTTTGGACACTTTTCAGGTAACATTAGTCTCTGCGACATTTGGTCCAATCCATTTCCCCGTCTCTAACATTTTTGACACTTGCTTCAATCTCTGATTTCTCCAGAGGGATTTTAACACAAAATCAATGGCGAGTGCGTTGGGTGCAAGACTTGAATCTGTTCGAAACTCTTCTTTACTTAGATTTTCACTCAACTTCATCAGAGCCTTCAGTTCTTCTACTTCTTCTTCTTCTTCTTCTTCTGCTCCTGCTCAAAACCCTAAGAAATCGAAGCGAAGAAAGAAGAACTTGTTCGAGGTGGCTCAGTTCTTGCCTAACTGGGGAATCGGCTACCACATGGCCAAGACTCACTGGAACGAGGTTTCTTACGAAATCACCAAACTCAATCTCTACAAGGTGCTTCTCTTTCGATATTCAACTCTTTTCTTTACCTTCGATCCTTCGTATTGGATTTCAACCATTTCAGACGCGCATTTCACAATGATACTGATATATTCCTTCACTTTTCTCAGTTCTCATGAATTCTATAGTCTCCTTTTGTTATTTTATTTTGTGTATGTTTTTTGCAGGATGGAAGACATGGAAAAGCATGGGGGATTGCTTATAAAAATGGTTCGTTAGTGTCCTAAGTTGTGTTAGCATTGTTTTTGACTCTTTTTTTTAGTCTGTTTTTTCATTTCTTTTATGCACAGCTGATTTTGTTTGTCGAAGGCAGTGATAATCACATGCTCCTCTACTATTTTTCAATAACAATGTAGGCTAGGATAAGAATGCCTTTCTTTACATAGGAATTTGCCTAGGTCATATAGGATAATCAGTCTATTATAAACACTTATCATCTATAATAAACACTTAAGAGGATTATCAACGCGGATTTTTCCATAATCAATAAAATAATAGATTAGTGAAAAGTGTAGGGAGTCTTTCATTGAGGTGTTTGTGTTTTATCTGATTGGGCTGGCTTCTTTGCCCTTTTGAGTTGCCAATTAAACAGGTGTGCTTCTGTCAATTACAATTTACAATGACCCAGAAAGTGAAAACTGTTTAATTGATGCTTCATTTGTGTGACTTTTGTTAAAGACTTCCTATGCTTGTCTCCGCTTCTGAGCAATATTGCTGCAGTGTTTATGATAATACTTGGAATTTATGTTCTCACATGGGGTTTTCTAGTGATTGCCTGAGATGCTTTATGTCGTCTATGCATTCATTTAGCTTGCATGGTTGTCCTCGTTGGCATAATGCCAAATTGATTCTCAATTATGCTGGCCCTTGGCTTAGTCTACTTTAATAGAACCTCTTCAGATTTCGTGTCACTATTCGGACACCAAATAGTTCTCCGTTTCACCCATTCTAACAGCTGCTGAAAACGAGAATTGTAAATATATCTTTATGCATTTTGATAGAACTGTTGGGACTTGAGAGCGCTTCTAAAGCTTGTTTTTTCAAAAGGAACAGGTCTAAATTTGCCTAGGTGAACTTCAAGAGTGTTTCAACACTTATTTTGGGCTTGAAAAAAACTTGTGAGATGATTGAGCATGGGTGCCACACACGCACTCTATTACATTTGCATACATTTCAGTGGTCAACCTTCTATTCCTGTTTCTTCATATTCCATGTCAAATTAATTATGATTTCTGTTTAAATCTATAAATTTTGTTTATAACAAGTTTTGTTTCTGTTGCTTATTAGAACTTGGAAGCTTTATTTGATAAATTCTGACAGTGAATACTGTGTGCAACATAATGTACCCAAAACAAACCGTATATTGTATTAAGCATTGCGTGAGTACTAAAACAATTTTTAGTACTTGTTTTCTGGCCTGACTTGATATCATACAACTTATTGCAGGCTTGCCAATAGCAGATGCTCCAAAAAAAATTAGTGGAGTTCACAAGCGCTGTTGGAAGTACCTACCAAATGTAGTAAAAGCACCAGAAAGCTCAACAAACGTAATGAGCTCAACAGACAGTGGCTTAAAAGTTGAAACTGAAGCAAGTTGATGCTTTCTGGTGACATTGGGTTTTTAGGTCATCCACATCATCTCATGCTTTAGGGTTGATTTTCAATTCACATAGTTGTTTTCCGACTATGGTAACCTTTTATAATCAACCATGAAATATTGCTTGCTCATTCATGCAAGGTTTTTAAGTTTGTTTCTTTTTATATTTTAGTGAAATGAACTCTGCACCTTCAAACGTGCTCTGAGGGAGTAATCCGGATGGATATGTTTCTTGCTTGATTTGTGTTGTCTTTGACCTTTTTATTTGTATTTTTTTCCATTATAGTAAACACCAAATCTACATATTCATCAGGTTAGTTATTAATTGGTGTGTTGATTGTAGATTTGAACTTTTTATGAACACACTTTGGTATCCGTATCCTTCAGCGATGCTGATTTAAATCAGCATCGTTTTAGAGTTGGATCATCATTATTCTTTCTCCAAGAAGGGGGTCTTAATCATGTCCCCTGGTAAGTCAACCAACCAGCTGACATTATGACTAAGATTTAACATTCCATCTCAATTTCGAGTTTATGACGTTGTTCCCCATTTTTTATATTTAGCTTTCCTGGCTAATGGTAGTTCTGTAGTTTTTCCTAGGGGTTTGTAATTCTTTGGGCTTTGACCCTTTAATCCGAAAAAAAAAAGGAAAAAAGAAGAATTAATTAGTGCCAAAGGACGGAGATTATCTGCATATGATAGGGTTAAATTTGATCGTTAGTTCGTTACTATTTAAAACGAGTGCCTTTGCATGCTAGCACATAATAGTAGCATCTTGATTTTATGATAAATTGAACCTGCAGTGCTTTCGTTAATCAGGCTCACTTTGTGACCAGTTTACCAATGCGAAAATCAAATGCACGAGGGCAACACTAGTCTTGTGCTAAGGGTATGAGATAGGTAGTAAAAATGTGTACTAATGATTGTCATAATAAATACTTGAACTCTGATGATAAAATTGTCATAGAATTCTGCAAAGCGGAGAGTCGTAAGATATGTACCATGAAACTAAAACTATCAGACAGCATCACTAACCTCATCTCATCCCATCTCCTTGAGCAATATCAATATATATATTTATTTATTTATATATATTAATAAAACAATTAAGAAAATAATGAAAGAAAGTTATAAATATGTAGAGTTACTACAAATTCGTGTTAAAGAATTTGACATTACACACAAACACACGTTTTGTAACTTAATACTACCAAGTTACACAAATCTCTCTTATCAAACATCAATAAACTTGATAACAGTCTCTCGCAATTTATTGATTAACATTTTCAATTTTGTCATTAAGTTAGTTAGTCATAAATTTAAAATGTTATATTCCTTACTGTTAGAAAAATAAAATGATGATAAAAACTTATAAAATATAATTTTGTTATAGATTTAATTATTGAGGAATTAATTTAGTTCTCAAATCACTGAAAATTCATATAATGATGGTTTAAATTTTTGAAATAAAAATATGCTGACTATTTTTTTATTATATAAAGAAATAATGTGTTAATGTATATAACTCTAAATGACTAAATTGAAACTAATCTCTTAGTTTTATTACATAATTATTATCTTTTATAAAAAAAAAGATTAAAAAAAATCTTTACAATATTCAGGTGCAAAAAAATTGTGGCTTTCAACTTGTGAGCTGTAGTACTTTCAGAAATAGATGTACATACATGATACATTAGTTGATTTGAGAGTAGGGAGATACTCAGGGAAGACCAAAAAAAAATAATTTCCTCAAGTCTTGCAATCACGGATAAATAGTTAAATACTATTTTTTTTTTTAAGTTTGTGAACATTTTCTCAAGTTTTGCAATCATTTTCTGAATCAATTCTGACCAGAAAATATAACATTTTTATACGAACTAGAGCAATTTCACAACTTTTTTAGAAGAAAAAAATTGTAGGTGGCATAGACAATCGAGAGTTTGAAAACTGTTGGAGAAAACAATAGATAGAGAAGGATACATACAGCTAATGCTTGTAATATTTTCCTCGAGAAATGAAGGAGAGAAAAAAACTGTGTACATTTCAATTTCTATGTTTTCTTGTTTCCAGTGTTGTGCCATCTTTAAGACTTTCCTCTGCATCATGGTCCATCCCAAGGCTGAAGAGGGACACTGCTTGAAGATAGAATGCAGTTGGCCAGGTTGGTGACACTGATTGAGCTTGCATGGCATCTCCCAGTGCTTCTTGTGCCATGTTGTTCATTAGGTAACAAAAGCAGCGCCTTACATACACAGTTGGTGATACCATGGTTCCACCATCGATGAACTATACAAAACAAGCAAGTGGTAATTCTCTCAGAAAAACAAAAGGAAAAAAAGAAAACACACTTTTTCTTCCAATTATGTGAGATTTCCACCATTTTAATAATATAGGTTTAAACATAATTCAATTCTACAAAATTGGCTTTTAAGTGAAGATTGCTCACTATTTATATACATTATTTTTACTATTACTAGTCAATATGATATTTCTAACGGTCTATTATATTGAGTGTGTTTTGTGAGTAATGAAAGGCTAATTGATAATTCCTAAGCATTGATCCCTTTACCCTACAAGCTAATCATTCACTGTTCTAGCCAAATAATAGTAAGTAGTAACCCATAAAATTCAATAGAGTAAAGATGAACTTTGTCTGCCATGAAGCTGATAATCAAAAGTTACTTATTTTGTACAAAAGAGTGAATTCTCATGCTGTTTTGGGTGATTTATGATGGATTCATGATCCACGAATTTAAAGCTGACTTACTTGTGTATAGCATTCAATGGCCTTAGAGAAGTCTCTAGCATGGAAAGCAGAATCTCCTTGCTTCTTAGAATTTAGTGTTTCTTGTATTTGGTCTGTCCATACTTGGAAGGAAAGCTGTGTTAAAAAGGAAGGACACAGCCAAAAATACAATGTACAAGGTTAGTGAAGGGAAAACTTGATAAGAACAGCACAACAATACTTCTTCACTGTGCTAATGAAGTAAACTTTCTTTCTAAATAAATGTGATAGTTTCGGGCAAGCTAACTCATCAGCAATATGGTATTGTCACATGTTTGATTGAATAAATTCATGACAAACTAAAATATAACAGTCTTCAGTTATTTATAACCAGTGTCATTTAGCAAACATCATGGCTATAACTAAATACAGATACTGTTGAATAAATTAGACTATTAGTTTAATATGAAATAAAAAAGAATCTGACAGTGCATCAGACCTTGATATCCAAAGCAATTGAGAAAATTGGAAAACTCTTGTTAAAGAATTGAAGTTAAAACTTGAAAGAAACACTTAAAAAGTTACATACAGAAATTTTCAAAGGATGGTGGTAAACTTGATAGATTTGCACAATATATATCGAGAATTCAAGAAAAAACACCAAGGTTTACCAACAAGTAAATTTGGCATCAAGAAGCTATTAAAGTCTTGTATAGAACAACAAAAGAAGAATAAATCCTATGGGGAAACATTTCATTACCTCATTGGCAACATCTTCATCATCCTTGTATCCCACCCTTTCCAAAATTTCATATATTGAAGTGAGATCTCTTCTAGAACAAGCTTCACCAAAAGGTGTCAATGGAACTTCTTCCTTTGATGGGATACTCTCATCTGGTATGCCCAACAAAACCTGTGATGGAACCTGATAAATAACACCAGATGTAAACCAAATAAATTCCAATGCTTTGCTTGTTTCACTAATATGGTAAAATACAGGCCAATCAAGTTACGTTGATCTTTGAATAACTTGTGATAGAGGAAACTTTAGAGGGAAAAAAAAAACTGGGAGAGAAAAAGAAGAGCATACCGAAGTTTCTTTCTGAAGAGGAGTTAGAGCAGTCACAAGTGACTTAGCGTTTGGCCTCTCACGAGGCTCATACTGCAAGCAGCGTGAAGCTAATCTCACTATCTCAGTTCCATCATCATTTGAAATATGACCTTCCAAACATGAGTCCACCAGCATCAAAAAGTTTTTGCCTCGTATAAGGTCAAGTGCCTACATGTTGAAAGATTATGCGCTCGTTTTATTTATGAACTCTATAATTGTTGCAACCATTTTGAGCCAATCTATCATAGGATGCTACAGTAAACCCAACAAAATTCAAGCACAAGTCACTGAATTGAAACAGAAAATAGGGAGCTGGGAGTATACATGACTGGGTGGAATATGCTTGCCACTCAGAAGATCAAGCAAGAGTGTGCCAAAACTGTAAATTACACTTTCTGGGGTGATTCTTCCTGCCAAATTTCAAACAACTGTGTTGGCTCAGTTAAGAAATTGTATAGATCAGCATACCAAAAAAGATATGGCCATGATCCAATAATAACAAACTAACAGCAATATTGAAATAAACAATTTTTCACTTCAACAAGGAGAAAAACATACAATGCCTATAGGCTACACCGATGAATATGTCAGTTCATATTACCTTAATTGAAGAGAAATGAACTTTTTGCTCAAACAAAATGAATGTGGGATAAACTAAATAAGACAGTAATACCATATAATTCAACTAGCTTGAGTAAAGGGTACAGCAATCTCAACTGCTCTTTTACTCGCATAATTCACCCCCTCCTTGTCATCAGAAATACATATATTACATCTTAAGACATCCTAGTACAAGGTCAGCTTCTGTAACGAAAAAAAAAAAAAAATAGTACCTGTCCTCAAATACTCAGGTGGGGTGAAGGCTAAATTTGTACTATAGCTTCTGCCATCTCTGCTGTTTTTCATGAGTCCAAAACAAGAAAGCCTAGGATTCCCATCCTGTCCACCATTGATACCATGTCAACAAGAGGCATAGTTAATAAAACATAACGACTTAGACAGGGCATAAACCTGGTCATAAAAGCTTCAGTACCTGATCAAACAAAACTCGATAAGCATTAAGATCATGATACAATGCCCTTCCTTTACTGCTGCAGTACTCCAATGCTTGTGCTAAGTACAAGGCCACTCTCAGCCTCATTGCCCATTTCATAGGCTGAGTCTCCCCTACCAGATTAGTTCATATCATACAAATCAGAAATCATTGGTCTACATTCAAGATTTCTCATACTACATTAACAAAATGGGGAGGGAGCAAACAAATTAATCAAATGCAACTCTTAATTTAGCTTCTTAAACTAAATGTGGCGAAAGCTACGTCTGCTGAGCGCAGATTAGTTATCTACATTGCCATCAATCTGTTTGCCGATGACTATTTTCTTTTTTTTGTTGATTGATGAAGACATGAATGATGGAAACTCACAGTGAAAGAGATGTTTGGAGAGAGTTTCATTGGGCATAAACTCCGAAACAAGCAATCTCTCTTCTCCTTCACAGCAACACCCAACCAAGTTTGCCAACCGCTCATTCCTCAGCTGCCCCACTGCCCGTGCTTCCTCCTAAAAGTTATCTCACAAAGTGAGGGTTACCCCACATTTATATACACTAATCATATCACACTAATAAGGGATCACTAACAAAATGCAAAAGAGAGGAACACTAACTAGGAACTGTCGAGGATCAGGCCAAGCAGACTTGTTGAAGCGCTTCACAGCAACCAACCTATCATCTTCAATCCTTCCTTTGTAGACAACATTGGGAGCCTTCTCACCGTGTTCTGACACTATGTTTTCCGGTGAAAATGCTGACGTGGCACTTCTCAGTTGGTCCAAGGTGAACTCAGTGAATCCAGACCAAGAATCCTTCTTCTCACCCTCGTTCCCATTCTCTGTACCCAGAAACGAATCCGTGTTAAAAAAACAAAACTTTAATTCCAAAATCACTATGATGAAGTGAAAACAATAAAGCTTGTTCTTTTCTTTTCTTTTCTATTGGCCCAGATGGTGTGAATAGTGAGATATGAGTTCACCATTATCAGGTAAGTCATGAGGATTGGATTTGGTGTTGGAGGGACACCAACATAGACACAATTTAGAGCAACCAGCTCCCATTGATGAAAATGAAGCAATACTACAACACTTCTTCTTCTTCTTCTTTCTCTCTCTCGTGGAGTGTTGTTAGACCAGAAAAGGATAAGGTGTGAGAAAGAATGGAGAGAAAGAGAGAAAGATGAAGGGAGAAAATAATTGTTTTGTTGGATCCAAAGGATTTCTGTTTGGCGGTATCATTCACAACCTATCCTTCATCATTTGCTCTTTGCTTTCATTTCATCTTGCTCTCCACAGCACACTTCTCTGTTGATATTTTGCTGAATTGATTTCCAACCTAGTAGTCAATATTATTTTCATTCTACAAGTACCAACCGCTGGATGATATATGATTGATTCTGTAACATATGAAAAAAGGTATAACGGGAGAATTGGTTTCACTGTACTGTTAGTGTTTTCATTGAACAACAAGATTGCTTTCACGTGAAAGAGGCTATATAGTGAAATAAAAAAATTTAAAGATACTATATTCATTCTTGTTATCTTTTAGGGAAAATATATAAATAATTTATCAAATATGTCATGTGCCAATACCACCGAACAATGTGTTGTTAATCAAGTTAATTAATATATATTTTTCCCTCTATATCCTAACACTGATGCGTTTGTGAGAATAGTTTAAAGAGAAATATTAGTTACAATTTATAACATTTCTTTTGTAGCACTAACAACTTTCTTAATTCAGTGGTAAGATTCATCGACTAAATAATTAGAGTATTGATAAAGAAACGTTAGAGAAATGTCGCTAACATTTCTTAAATTTGAATTTAAGATAAATTTTTAGTCTCTTCTATTTTTTATTTGTTTCACTTGTCTAAATTTTCTATCAAATAAAAAATATTTTTTCCTTCTGATTAAACACTATGTTAGTATGTGAGTTGAGATTGATATCGAAAATTTTCATATTAATTAATATGTGGTTAGCTTTTTTTCTTTTTTCTTTCTTTATTTCAAATTTTTAGTTGGCCCAATTTCCTTTACAACTTTTTGAGTCGTAGTAGTAACAATAATGTATTGTGTAAATCTACCACTTAATTGGGCACGTAGTAGGAAATCGCTATCAAGTGCCCGACAAGTGATATCTCTACCTTGATATATAGGGTCAAATTTCTCGTAAAAGATAAGTCTCAATAACGTGTACATGTTATTGTGCTCAAGCTGTATATAGATATATAGTTGCATTTATAAGTGGCTTAATAATTGTGCAGTCCTTTTCACTGTAATAATAAAGTAGTTACTAAACAGACTAAGACAAATAATAAGAGTTTGCTCAACTTGTGTAGTACCTTCAACAAATATAATTGTAATTATGAAGAAACACATTATTCTGATTTCCTCAATCATATTCCTTTTTGTTTTTATTAATGATAAGGTCCTGTCTGGTTTTAATGACATATTTACTCATTCCAGCTTTGCTTGCTTACATTTAAAGCCTTGATCATCCATATGGGCTTCCTTTTATCAAGAACCAACTATTGAATTAACGAAGGCCTAATCCCTTGATCCATGGATTGGGATTATGTTGCAATTATTTTGTCTAGAAAGTAGCATCATGACGTTCTGTAGAAACAACTTTTTTTCCCGATTTTTCCCCCCCTTCTCTGTGAATTATAATTACCGATCATTCAAATGACAATTCGGGCAATAATGAAGCATACGGGTAAGTGTACAAGTTTAGATCCGAATATCTTGTGCCCACATGGATTTGGAATTTTGATAAATTTCCTGAAGCACGTATGACCCCAACTATGAGCTGAAATCGAGTAATTGACCGTAATTAATATATATAAATTTCAAAGCATACAAAGTGACAAATGTTTGGTGTCTCCATTCTTTCATAATTATTAAGAGAGAAGAGAGAGAGAAAAAATTGTTGGTAAGGTATATCATATATGGTCCATGTTTGCAGCTTTTTTTTCTTCTTTTTTTTTTCTGCTGATTCTTCATCTATAGAATTGTGAAACGACTACAAATTAATTGATTTTTTTTACTTATATTGCTAATGCAACCCAAGTGAATTGTTTTTTCCTTTCGTTATTACGATAATGTAAATAAAATGTGAAGAGATGGACATCACATCTCAATCCAGCTATACTGCTTAGAATTCTTCCACTATACTTGAAAAGTTGACACTTGACACAAAGGGTCCATAATAATTTTTTTAACACTTGATCTAATTATTGAGGTCTTTATGGGGACACGTTCTATCTGGTTTTGGAAACCTTCGACAAAGGGTATTTTCTTGATCAATTTTTACAGATCGCTACAACCTGAACTGACTCAGCTGGGCCTATTTGCCATTATTGTGAACAGTATACAAGAATTTTCTGCTATTTAATAAATTATTTTTCCCTATAAATTATACCGAGGAGGAATACTTTGCTTGTATAAGACTCTCTTTTAGTAATTTCTTTATTATTATTATTAAAATTTATCAAGTCATAATGACTTTTGTGTCTTATTTAACGACTCTGTCCTGAATTGTTTCTCTAAACTAAAACCAGATTGTAAATAGCCGATCTAGATAACTAGTTTTTGTACAATTCAAAGTTGATATAAATTTCAGCAAGGTATAATCGTATAAGTAAAAGTGATCGAGTCTAAAATATTTTTGGAGATGAACGTATTTCTTTTTTGAAATCGAGCCTATCTGATTAATAGTTAGATTAGTTACATTCAAGTTATACAAGAAAAAAAACGTACAGAAAGTTGTATTGTTAAATTATACAAGAACAAAGATTGTGCCAAGCCAATACTCGTACTACGAAAGTATTCAAGTGGTTTGTGAATTGTGACTAAAGTATGAGGTTGGTAGTCGGAACTTGGATGGAGTTTGGCAAGCCCAGAGAGTTTTCATTTTGAATTAATATTCTTATATTTTATTTCTTTAGGAGCAAAATGGAAGAAGAAAAACTATTTTATTACCTGACACAGAAGCAATAGCAATAGTAATAGGCAGACTTATTCTTGCCTAGTGCTTTGTCACCTAACAGCCTCCGAAAATAAAAGTGCAGACTGCAGAGAGACGGCACGAGCAATAATAATATCTGGGATTAGAGAAATTTAGACTGAAAAGGAAGGACAGAGGAAATGTCATGTTATCAGAATAGAAAAGGAAAAACAGCAGTGGGTTTGGTAGGAAAGGAAATCAAGAAAGCAATGTGATGTAACAGCAGTGTTCATGCATACGAATGCAAAAGGAAAAAGGTTTTGAAAAGAGTAGCAGCAGCAAGCAGTCACCATTGCACAGTGCGTGCGTGGGACATCAGACAAGAAGCATTATTATTCATTGTTAAATTGCATCATAAGATCAACCTACTCTTACCATCAATTCAATTCCCCACTTCACGTGGATTCTTTGTCTTCCCATACCCATCTCATAATCCTCCCAGACTCCAAAAAAAGAAAATACAAGAACGTTTTAGAAAAACCAAGTTTTATTTCTCTTTAATTTTTTTATTCAATTAAATCCTATGCATGTTTTCTTATAAGGGCCACTCATCCTGCTCGCTTTGTGCACACTCAATGGCCTCATCTATTTATCTGAGGAGAACCTATAGTGACACCATAAACTGGTTATTTACCTTTCACGTAAAAGTAACAAACTCCAGCTTCTGTGTTTTCTTTCATAAATTATCCAAAAACGCACCTATTGGACATGCAAGCAAAGGCGTACTAAACAGTTCTAGCTTCACCGGAGATGTGTAGAGGGTCTGGGTCCATGATATCTCATAAAGGCATGCAAAGGTTGCATGTTGTAAACCTGAAACATGTTCCTCACACTCCATGATACATCATTTTCCAAGATTCACTGCTTTTCCTTTTTAAAAATTATTGCCCGACGTCTTTATCTATAAATATCAAACGATAAAAGTGGAAAATCTGAAACAGTTGCCCCTGACTTCCAAGTGTAGTGCAAAACGTGCAGCAGTGTAGATATTATCACTTTTTTCAGCCGGCTTGCTGCTTCGTACACTCTATACAGTCTTGGGTGCTTCGTTTGTACCCAAGTTCTAGCAGCTTTTGATCACTTTGATTGATCCTCGACCAAAAATAAAAAATGAAACTTCAACGATCAGTTTACACCACGAAATTCTATTTTAGTAAAAACCAGAAGTTCAAAGAAAACCAATCATAAAACGGCACGTTTGAACCAAAGAATAAGTTTCACATTAATCAAAATCATTAACTATTAAATCACGTCAAAATATCAGCATTTATCTCCTAAACCGTTAGTACAAGAAGCAAAATTCAAAGTGAGATTAAGAATGGTGTGCATAATAATGCCCACGAGAACTCTTACCAATTTTGTGAGCCTCCTTCAGCCCTAGTTGATGTTAGGTTCAGAGTAGGCTTAATAGTTACTCACAGCTAAAACAAGAGATGAGTAAAAAGAGACAAGGGAGAAAATAACCACAGTAAAAATATTATTTACTGAAAGGGAGGAAATTACAACACTTCTCTCTCTATAACTTACTCCTTTGAATTAGGAGACTACTACTACCGAGAACAGATCTCAAGGTGTATAAGAGAGGAAAAGAGAAGAGAAGAAGATTTGGGATGAAAATTATGATTTTCAGCTTCCCTATTTATAGGAAAGTCCCAATGGCATTTTCGTAATTTCTCCTAAACCTTTAATATTATTTTATTATCATGTGGGACCCGCTTTTAATTTAAAAATTAAAAGCCACCGAAAGTGGCTTGGCAGCTGTACCCAACATTTCTCCCACTTGAAGATTATGATTAAGTTAATCATATCTTCACACCACTGACACTTCTTTATTGATACTTCATGTTGCTTATGTTTTCAATAGGCCAAATAAGGATCGACACCATGTAAACTTGTCAGTGTTGACAAGCTTTGTCATTATGTCTGCTATGTTGTCTTTTGTATGGATCTTCTGCATATCCACTTTTCCTTCTTCTACTACTTCACGAACAAAGTGATATTGGACTCCTATGTGCTTTGTCCTGGAATGAAAGGCTGGATTCCTTGCAATGTGCAAGGCACTCTGACTGTCACAATACACAGTAATTTTCTCCTGCTTGTGCCCGAGTTCTTCCAATAACCTTTGAATCCAAATTGCTTCCTTGCATGCTTGCGTAGCTGCCATGTATTCAGCTTCTGTAGTAGATAGAGCTACAACAGTCTGTAACTTAGACAACCAGCTCACTGCTCCTCCAGCAAGTGTAAACACATAACCAGTAGTAGATTTTCTTTTATCCAGATCTCCTGCAAAATCTGAATCAACATAGCCTCTGACAAAAAACTCTGATCCTTCAAAACATAATGCAACATCTGAGGTTCCTTTGATATATCTAAGGATCCTCTTTACAATACTCCAATGCTCTCTACCAGGATCTGCCATAAACCTACTGACCGCTCCCACTGCTTGTGCAATGTCTGGTCTCGTACAAATCATGGCATACATAAGGCTTCCCACCGCTGATGCATACGGCACTCGAGACATTTCCATCCTCTCTGCTTCATTGCTAGGACTCATACTTGAGGATAATTTGTAATTGACAGGAAGTGGGGTAGAAATTAGCTTACAGTCTTGCATGTTGAAGCGCCGCAAGACTTTCAATAAATAATTCCTCTGAGAAAGCCAAATCTTCCTATCCTTTTTATCTCGGTGAATTTGCATCCCTAAAATCTTGTTTGCCGGTCCCAAGTCCTTCATATCAAACTCCCTAGCCAATTGTGCCTTCAATTCTTGGATCTGATCTTTGTTGGGGCCTACCACCAACATGTCATCCACATACAACAGCAAGATGATGAAATCATTGTCATCAAACCTATTGTAGTACGTACAATGGTCTGAACTCAGTCTGTTGTAACCAAGGCTAATTATGAAGGAATCAAATCTCTTGTACCAGCATCTTGGCGCCTGTTTTAGACCATACAGAGATTTGGTCAACCTACAAACCAAGTTTTCTTTTCTTTTTTCTTTAAAGCCTTCTGGTTGGAGCATATATATTTCTTCTTGGAGTTCCCCATGAAGAAAAGCAGTCTTTACATCAAGTTGCTCAAGATGTAAATTAAATGCAGCACACATAGCCAGAACAACTCTGATTGTGGTTAATCGGACAACTGGCGAGAATATCTCGTTAAAATCAATGCCCGCTTTCTGAGCATATCCCTTAACCACCAATCTTGCACGATATCTCTCCACTTGATCATTGCCATCACGTTTGATCTTATAGACCCATTTGCAACCAATGGCTTTTCGATCTTTTGGAAGATCAACAAGTTCCCATGTTTTATTTCTATGTAAGGCCTCTATTTCTTCATGCATTGCTGCCATCCACTGAGAAACATCAGAACTCCTCAACGCCTCTTGAAAGGTTGATGGTTCTCCTTCTTCAGTTAAGAGACAGTACGCATCATGACTTGCCATAACATAGTCTGAATGCCAAGATGGTCTCCTTCTCTCACGTCTTATTTGTTGAACTTCTTCATCATTGGCTTCATCTGGTTCTTGTTCCTCATGCTCTTGTTCTGCTTCAGAGGTGTCATCCTTTTTAGACTTTCCTCCTATCTCCACTATACTAGTGTCTTTGATAGTGCTGTCATTCTCCTGCTCCTTTTGCAGTTCAGTTTCTGCAAAGACTACATCCCTGCTAACAACAACCTTGTGGGCAGTGGGATCCCACAAGCGATACCCCTTAACATTGTCAGCATAACCCAAGAATATACATTTCCTGGATTTTGGGTCCAGCTTTGTTCTTTCTTGGGAGTTGTACATCACGTACACAGGACAACCAAATACATGTAATGAAGAATAATTTGATGGTTTTCCATTCCACATCTCCATTGGTGTCTTCAAACCAATTGCTGTTGATGGTGAGCGATTGATCAAATAACAAGCAGTTTTGACTGCTTCTGCCCAGAAAGACTTGGCTAATCCTGCAGTTCTCAACATAGCTCTTGTCCTTTCTAGGAGAGTTCGATTCATCCGCTCTGCTACCCCATTCTGCTGAGGTGTATGAGCAACTGTAAATTGCCTTTTAATACCCTCTTGCTTGCAGAATGCCAGAAAATCACCATCTGTATATTCTCCTCCATTATCTGTCCTCAAGCACTTAATCCTTTTTCCAGTATCAAGTTCCACTTGTGCTTTAAATTCCTTGAATACTGGGAACACATCTGACTTCTTCTTGATTGGGTACACCCACAATCTCCGGGAATAATCATCAATAAATGATACAAGATATTTTGCTCCTCCCATGGAAATTTCTGGTGATTCCCAAACATCAGAATGGATCAAGTCAAGTATGTGTTTGCTCCTTGTAGTTACTTTGGCAAATTGTAATCTATGTTGCTTGCTTGTCACACAGTGCTCACAAAATGGTAAGGTTACCATTTTAAGCCCTGACAAGAGATTACGTTCTGCAAGAATTTTCAGGCCTCGTTCTGACATATGTCCTAGTCTACGATGCCACATCATCGTTGCCTCTTCTTGACTTATTGCTGCAACTGATGCATCTGCTTCTTGCAACGTTTCTCCCAAGAGCAAGTATAGATTTGATGTGATCTTCTCAGCTTTCATCACCACCAAATTGCCTTTAACTACCTTCAAGATTCCACCTTCAACGTGGATCTTGCACTTGAGATCATCTAGTTGCCCAATGGACAATAGATTCTTTTTCAAGCCCTTCACATGTCGTACCCCTTGAATTGTACGAACAGTACCATCATACATTTTTAATTTGATAGTACCAACTCCAGCAATTTCCAAAGCATGATCATTTCCCATAAATACGGATCCTCCTGAGATTGATTCATAAGTGCAAAACCAATCTCTATTTGGAGTCATGTGCCAGGTTGCACCTGAATCCAATATCCAACATTCATGGAGTTGTTTTTCGCCTCTGGAACTTATTGCTTCACTGTACAAGATTTCTCCATCTTCTTGGGTACTAGCAACACAACCTTGAGAGGTTGACGCTTCAGAATTCTTCCCTCCTCCACTCTTCTTGTGCCAACAATCTTTCTTCATGTGCCCTCTCATGCCACAATTATAGCATTTGAGGTTCTTCCTTCCTCGAGATTTAGATCTACCATGATTTTGACTCCCACTGGAGCCACGTTCCATTGATCTTCCTCTCATCATCGTCAAAGCTTCTGCTTGCTTTGAACTTTCCAGTCTGTCTTCCTTATTCTTTCGCCTGGACTCTTCTTCAAGAATAGCTCCGGCAACATCCTCAAAGGATAGACGACCAACAACATTATTGTTTGTTATGTTGATGATGAGTTGATCATATGAATCTGGTAAACTCTGAAGTAGAAGCTCCGCACGTTCATTTTCCACTATGTTGAAATCAGCTGTTGAAAGCTGAGCAAATAGCGTATTCAGATTGTTGATGTGGTCCGTCACTGCTGTGGACTCACTCATTCGAAGAGTGTAGAGTTTCCTCTTTAAGAATATTCTGGTGTGAAGTGACTTGACCTCGTATAATTTTACGAGCGTGTCCCAAATCTCCTTTGCAGTTGTCTTCTCTGCTATGCTCGACAAAACTGAATCAGCCATTGCTAAGTGCAAATTGGCAACAGCATTGTCATCCATTTCTCTCCACTTTTCATCAGTAATATCTGATGGCCTGCCTTCAATTGCTTTAAGACAGTTGTCTTTTCTCAAAATTGCTCTTATCTTCAATTTCCACAGGGAAAAATTGTTCCCGTTGAACTTCTCTATCTCAAACTTTGCTGCCATAATTTCTTCTATTAAACCGACTTAAGTAACTTCCACTAGAATAGTACCGCCTACTGGAACAATGATAAAATCCAGTAACAAGAATAATTCTTTTCTGATGTGACTGATCAGGCAATACTGCAGCCACAGAGCATACTAAGAATTTTCTCCGATACTATACCAATGTACACCACAGCGGAATAATAAACAACCTAGTGGCTTTGATACCACTGTTAGGTCCAGAGTAGGCTTAATAGTTACTCACAGCTAAAACAAGAGATGAGTAAAAAGAGACAAGGGAGAAAATAACCACAGTAAAAATATTATTTACTGAAAGGGAGGAAATTACAACACTTCTCTCTCTATAACTTACTCCTTTGAATTAGGAGACTACTACTACCGAGAACAGATCTCAAGGTGTATAAGAGAGGAAAAGAGAAGAGAAGAAGATTTGGGATGAAAATTATGATTTTCAGCTTCCCTATTTATAGGAAAGTCCCAATGGCATTTTCGTAATTTCTCCTAAACCTTTAATATTATTTTATTATCATGTGGGACCCGCTTTTAATTTAAAAATTAAAAGCCACCGAAAGTGGCTTGGCAGCTGTACCCAACAGTTGATCCTGTGATGTCTACGGTACGAGAGGACCATGCAGTCACTCCGTGGAAATCAGGTTTAGTTACACAGAACAGAATATTGCTTGAAATAGCATATTGAGTGTGGTCATTTAACCATCAACGATATGGCTCTAAATACATGATTTATTCGGCAGTCAACCAATTAATAGAGATAATAAATATGCATCATTTACCAGAAGCTAAAATACAATTTACTCATACTATTCACACTTCAACTGATTCATATTTCAAAATGACGATTTATGATCAAGTCATGATCTCGACTTTGAGTCTTTGACCAATATGCAGCAAATATGAGTAACACATACTAATTTCTTCGCTAGTTACCCACACTGCATTTAATGGCAAAAGACAACAGACACGATTTCATGTTAATTTTAGACCCTACCAACTGGAGAGAGGGGAGGATAAGCAACATAACTAGCAGGAATGTCCTCAATTTTGCCAAAAGCCTTTAGTTCATCTGTTTGCACCAACAGAGTTTCCCTTGGATTTTTTCCTTCGATGTAGTTTCTTGATCCAGAAAGTTCACATGAGATCAAGCCATCCACTAACGCTATGCATATGGAGAATGCTTGCAAAAGTGAAAATGAAGAATCAAAAGCTACAGAATATACACCAGGCTTAAAGGGTGAAAAACTGAAAGCAGGCTGGTTCTCTTGGTCTTGGTCATTCCCCTGTAATTAACATTGATAGTTGTTAAATAACCTTACTAATCAATCATCCACAGATTAACCAACAAGATTAATAAGAAAAAGCTTAGGAAATAACCAACTTAAATTAATCATTGTAGTACCTGAAGGAAAAGCTCAAATGGATGTGGGAAACAAGCTTTTGATATTCTTGATTTTCTACAGGCTTGACTTTCATTTACGAGGGTCTTAAGTTTACAAGCCAAATCCCAACCACCACAGTCACATGATCCACCTGTTCTCCAGCGCTCAATCAGTGATGAAGGTCCACCGTTACTTGGAAGACTATGAACCCCAGTTGGGAGCACAACTGTTACATGTAGGTCTCGACTGTCATTCTGGCAACCAATCTGATGTGGATAATTGATAGCCTTCAGAGATTTGACAATCATAGCAGCAAGCTCGTCATTTGGTTCATAGTCAGTGACCCGACCATCTCCTTGCTTTAGCTTTACAGAAAACAAAACAAACTCTTTTGTGGTAGAGGAGTCCACACAATTCTGGTTTGTTGAATCATAATGGTGTGAATCAGAAACCTTCATCTGGGCAACAGCATGGTGAATATAATCAGGAGTTTTGCTCTTGCTTGCTTGATTCATCCAACTCCCGTTCTTCTTTTTACCCTCCCTAAAGGTGAAAAAGGTATAGATATGGCTGCATTCGTCTTTCTTTGAGACAGCCAAGTTCTTCACTGTGGCCACAAGAATGTTGCTATTATTGTCAACGGCAAATGTCAAAAGCGGCTGACCATTCTTCACGGAAATTCTTAGAAGTGCTTGAAACGATGATGGCACGTACTTCTTGCTCTTTGACAAATCAACTGAATTTATTGTGGTAGTACAACCAACTCTCTGGTCCCTGTCCATTTCTTTCTCCATAGAAAATTTCCCATGACCAGACCTACAATTCTTATTTGTTATCACTGGATCTTTTCGAGGCGACTCCATGGAAGGATGGCAGTTTTCTGACTTCGGTTTCAGCAGTGGATCCAGTAATCTCCTTAAAGGGCTACTGGACCTGCTTTTGCTAGCATTGCCAGGTTTACCATTGACTGGATTTTTTGAGCTAACATAACCTCTTACATTTTCTGAACTAGATTTAAGTGCTGCTATGGAGCTCTGATGTGGCACATGCGCAACCTCTTTACAGCCAGAACCTTTACCTGTAAAACTAATGCTGAAGCTAAATCGACGAAAAGGTGAAGAACTTCTTGATTTCTCAGTAGTTACTTTCTGGTCTAATCCCTTGAGAGACCCACTTGCAGATGAAGATGCACCAATGTCGTGTTTCTTTTCCTCGACCTTTCTAGATTTGGATGGACTTTTCCCCGTTCTGACCGGTACAGGTGCTGATATAGTAGAAGCGGGAATTTTAATACCATCTGGATCTATGGAACTGGATCCTGACCTTTTTGGCTGAGAATGGCTTCCACTAATTTCATCTGGCAGAGGACGAGAGTAGGAAATATCAGAATTTGAATATGTACAGGGAGGTTCCTTAGGTTTCCCTGAAAATCTTGTTTGAGTAGGACTTCCTAGCTTTTGACCCAAGGAGGGTAGCATATCAGGAACTTCACAATGATTATTCTGGGGGATGTCTCTAGGCAAAATAAGAACAATTGGTTTGCTTTTCCCAAGCATAACTTGCTCATCAGTATAAATATTTGGTTGTCCAAAATTCTCCACTTTCTTCTCCAACCCACCATCTTGAGCACTCACTTCAAGCTTCTTACTTGATGCTGCCCCGTACATTCCGTAATTTGGCAGGGTATCACTTTCCTTATTAATATGTCGATTCAGTTGTCTCCTATGGCATCCTTTTGGTATACTAGTAGGATGGTTTTGGGAAAGATCACCAACTCGAGCATATTTGCTCTGTGTGTCCATATTACTGCAGCCACCTCTAAGATTCTGACAATTTCCAAAACTTCCTTCAGAGGATTTGACAGCTACAGTGGAGTCTTGCATTGGAGATGCCTTGAAGTGAGATTGCAGCGACGGGCGAAATATCCTTTGATGAGAAGGAGAACAACTGACACCTTTGCTAGAATTACCAGATAATCCCTCTGATGAAACAGAAGATGATGTATTACTAGCAGATGTCGAGCTCCGGCTACTTAAAAGAACATGTTTATGGCTGTGCTGCCAATGTTGCAGAGTGGCCCAATCAAGCACCCCAACATTCAAAACTTTTTCAGGAATTTTTTCTCCCTTCTCCAGGTAGCCTGGTAAATTTGACATGTACTTAACCAGCTCGTCTTCCTCACTTGCCCTTCTATAAGTTGCTTGCTTTTGCTGATTTCTGTAAGGTTTTAAAGAGTTGTCTTCCTCACTTTTGGTGATTTCATGATGAAAATCAGCATATGACAAAGAAATTTTATCCGTTTTCAACTGGTCATTAAATTTTCTATTCATGCTGTTGGATGATTTCCAGAATTTCGCTCTGACCTGGCATCAGCTGAATAAACTGTCTGGGCTGCAGGTTTGAAACAGCATACCACCTTTTTGTAGTCCAAAGAGAATGCAGTTGGGAAAATGCTTCTGCTTGTTTTTCAGCTGCACAACTGGATTATATTCACAAATCAAACTTCCATAAACAAAGATTCCATGGTACATAAATAAGAAATTATAATTGAGAACAAACAAATATATCAATATCAAGGGTGTCTTCTAAGACCACATTTTCTTTTATTTCCTCCTAATAAACATGGAAACCAAATGCAAACCATTATGCAAAATCACAATAGCAGGGAGTTAGATATACATTGCCGACTACATTAAAGACAAAACAAGCAAAAACTAAACCTGTCATATCTATAACTTGGTCGGCAGCAGCAACAAATGAGAAATTTCAATCAGGTTAATTCAATGGAAAAGCCAATACAATGGTAAGAAGTGATAAGACTGAAAATCTTTCTGAGAAAAAAAAAAAAAAAAAAAAAAAAAAAAAAAAAGCATGATAAGCCTTTAGGAAAAAAGTTTCCTTACAATTACTTCCCCTCCTTTACAGGCCACCCTGTTCAGATAGAAAGTATGAGTAAAGGTTGTAGCTATAAGGAGCCTCCTAGCTTTCAACTAATCAATCTAATAGCTACATAATTGAATGTGATGACTTTTAAATCCCACATAGCTGAACCACCCAAGACGAGAAAAACCCGGGATGTTTTACAACAGATTGAACAATATAAATAAAACAAAAAGTTGGTTTATGAGTTAATGCAAAACTTTAAAATTAAATTTAGTTAATTCAAACACGCGATAATGTAGGGGCAAAACTGAAATCCGAAAAAATTAAAAAAAAAAGCGGAAGCTAAAAAACAAGACGAAGTGGTCCATGCAATCCCATTTTCAAAAACCAAAAGATAAGGCATCATGAAACAAACAACGACCAGTATCAAAATCTTTTGGCCAAATTAAACGGAACGGTCCAATATCCCATTACTGTTCCAAGCAATTCCACCGAATTTCAAATAACAGTGCCTCGTTTGGCGCTTGGCAAATTGGTGACCACCGCCACGAAAAGGAAACAACAAGTTTCTTTGAAAACACTTTCACTTTCTTTTCAACACAACAGCATTATGGCGAGGAGCGCACGATTGCTGAAAATACTTAAAACGGCGAAACTCAAAAACCCTCGGTTGGATACGCACGTGGTCTCACAAGAATAATAACAGAAATAAAAAAAGGCAAAGCCTAATTTGAAGGTGAGAATGGTTACCGTTGAAATGCAGGTTGGAGAAGAAGAAAGGAGTGTCGGTGCCGTTGTTTGGTGGCGAAACGACGTCGCACGGAGAGCGAAAGGAAAGCGTGAGGTTAGCGAATGATAAACAGTTATTATATAAGTGTCGTTCTCGAAAAGCACAATCCCAAACTCCAATGGCGGAAAAAGAGAGAGAGTGAGGGAGCGTGTGGTTTCTCTTTCTCAATTCTCACTCACTTTCTGGCTGGCTTCGTATCTGTGCGGTGTGCGCAGTGATAGTCAAAGAGGCTTGTGACTTGTGACTTGTGACTTGTGAGAGATAGCGAAGCAGGGTGGGGTGGGGCCCACGGTCTTTTCATCAAGCGGCTCAAAGAGGATTGCTTGATCCGACGGTGATGCTGACTTGCATAGAGCGGATGGAGAGCATATTCTGGGTCCCACTCTGATTCATGTTGAAAGTCAAGTGTGAGTTGGTGGGCTTCCAAGGGGCCCGCGTAACTGTTTCTTTGCGGTTTATGGGCCTTTAAATTGGGCTTAGGGTGGGTGGGCTATTCTATTGAAATTGGCGTTTGTCGTTTTGTGCCGTCGATGTTGCAAAAGGCGAAACAATGTTTATTGGGGATCACTTTTATCCTTTTCTTTCTCATATCATATCCCACGTTTCGCATCCTCAAAGTTGCCTTCCACTTTCTGCGTTAAACCTCTTTATTAATCATTTTAATCTTTCCACCTTTTTCTTTTCAACTCTTTTTTTTTTATACTTTATTTTCTCTAACATTATTATATATTTCACATTTTTAAATTTTTGTCTTATTCAAAAAGTTACGGTAATTATAATTTTAAATAGTTAAAAGTATGTAATAATTTTTGTTGGTCTTTGTTGAATAATTAAACTATCTTTTCAATTAAGTTCTTGTTTTTAATTCCAAGGTTAGCACTCAATGTTAGGGTTGATACATGCAAAGTTTTTTTTTTCATAATACTATTGCTATAAAAAAAAAATTTTTTAATTACTTAATTTTATCGAACAATTTTAATAAAGACTTCCTTTGATTATGTTTTGTTTTTTTTCATCTAAGACCATAATTAAAAAAATTTGAACCGCTTCCACTTGAATCAACAACGTGCAAGTAGCTAAGTTGAGTGCTTATTAGTATATTAATTTTAGATACATATTTAAACTATTTTTTTATTTTTGTCAGTAAATCATTACTTCGAATATGTATTACTAAATTTGGTATAGATATATAAAAAAAATAGTTTTATCTTTAAGTCTGAGTCTCGAAATTCTCTTGACTCATTCCGCTCCTGAGATTGAAGTGGCAAGGAAAGATAATAAAGACTTCATTATTAGGTACCTTAAATCAAAACATCACTACTAGAAATAAGATCCAATCACTTTTCAAATGAATAACATGATGATGATTAGTAGGCCAACACCTAGGTTGTTTTTTCATGACAATCGAGTCTTAAAAAAATTACATAGCACATGTGGTGTTGTTATTTAATGACAATCGAGTCTTAAAAATTACATGGCACATAAATAATCAGATCAAATAAATAAAAATAGAGTTAATTATCTTTATTATTGTAAAGTTTTTTATACTAATAATCAATCATATTTTTTAAATTATTTTATTTTATTTTTATTTTATTAAATAAACAAATAACATGATATTATTAAAAGATATAATTGATTATTAGTGTAAAAAAAAATTATATTAATAATATATAGATAATTAATTCATAAAAATATATAGGATCATAACTTTGCGACCCTATTACCAACAATGGTCCAAATTCCAAACACAATTCAGTGATACACAAGATACTTGGGCTGCTAGCTCAAAGTGCACTAAAAGTTAGTAGCTATGTTTCAAAAAACAAAAAACAAAAAACAAAAAACAATGTGACCTATGATCATGTGATGTTTTTGTTCTTGATAACAGTGAGATAGATGATGCTAAATATGAGGTATTTCCTCTCCGGATGTCTAATATTCTCTCACTAAAATTATGAACTGAATTTTAAAAATCAAAAAATGAATGTAATTTGATTTTTAATTTTGTTGGAATTTATATATTCTTATTTTCATACAGAATACTTTAGTCTATGCAAAGAAAAATCTTTATCATATGCAGTGTGGATTTCTATGTGAAAATTGGCTCAAAGTGGGTATAAGGTGTAAAAACATTCTTTTGGTGGTAAGGTGAAAAAGATTTTAATGATTCTCTACGATAAAAATTAAAAACTGTTCTTTTTAATATATAGATAAGTTATTTACCTTACTTTTTGGCAATTAAAAATAAAAATTTCTATAAATAAATCAACTCATATCATATATATTAAACATGAATAATTATTTCACACGAGAATATTTGTATTGATTTTTTTTTTCACTTTTAATCTAATTCAATTTTATATTTATTTATGAATTAAATTTTAATAATTTAAAAATAAATTATCAATAAATAATAAATAATTGTATACCGTAATATGAATTATTTATCTTAAATCTAAATATAATTTATGTTTTAAAATACTATTTATACATAACATATATTCAAATTAGCAAATAATCATAAAATTATTTTATATATTAATTTGAATTAATGAAATGAAGTATCAAATAATTTTCAAATTTTAAAAAACTTTACAGATTTAATCTACACATTAAGAATTTTAAATTCAATAATTAGATTGTTAAAATTTGATGTAAAACATGAGTTATTAAACAGAATAAGTCTTGGTAAACTTATTCCAAGAATAAATGGATCCCTCATATATATATATATATATATATATATATATATATATATATATATATATATATATATATATATATATATATATATATATATATAATGAATATTTAAACCGTGAAATGATGGTTATGTTAGAATAAAATAAAAACTCTTTTTATATAGATTTGTAATTCTATTTATTTCAATAAGTTTGTTTAATATCGTTAGGATCATCACAATTATTAAGTTATCACAATTTTGACATTGGAAAAACATTTCTATAAGCTAAAAAAAGTTTAATTCTTAAGTGATGTAAATCTATTTAGACATATCATGTTGAGATATAAAAGTAGGTTAGATTTTTTTTCTAATGTTAATGTTCTCATAATAAGTTCGTTAATATTATTAAAGTTAATATATTCAAAGTATTATTCGTTGTGATACTCATTGAATTATTATGATTTTATCTTAAAATAATGTCTTGATAAATTAAAAATAAATAATATTTATAAATTACTCTTACTATTAACCGGCGTAATTTTTTTTACACATATCAAAATACCTCTTGAAGTTTTTTTAAAAAGTTGTGATTGATTATGTCATTTCATAAGGTCGGATGTTATTTTAATGTAAACTTATCGTAAAAAGCAAATGAATACATAAATTACTGCCTTAAAAGTGACTATTTAAGGTTTGGTCGTGCATTGCATGAAAATAATTAGTATAAAAACTAATCGACCACTATAAATAAAAGTTTGAAAAAACAAAAGGAAGCATCATTACAGCATGTGCTTTATATTAAAATTTTCATTAAACACGAATAAAATGAAATTGCATATTGTCTCGATTCCAATTATTAACAGCGTATTGGCGAAATGATTAATGGTGAAATTTCAAATGAAAACATAGTGTGCAATTATTCTGCAGCATTTATCAGTGGATTTCTTTTATATTATTCCAAGCTAATATTCAATGTTAAACTAATATGCTTATTTGATAAATTTTGCCTATGAAATAATGTGCACCATTTATATTGCTGAGTAGAATGTATGGAAATCGACCCTTTAATGTCATGTTTTCCTTAAACAGACATAAAAATGCCAAAGGTAATTTTATTCTATTTTTGAAACTACTTATGTTTTTCCAATGAAAGCATTGTGTGCAATTATTCTGCAGCATTTATCAGTGGATTTTTTTTTTTTATATCATTGCAAGTTTATTCAATGTTTATCAATATCTTAATGAATTTTAAAATATTTTTCAAATCAATAAAAATGATTTATTAAGAGTAATATGACTTTATTTAAAATTTAATTTTTAATTTTCTATAGTGTAAAATTACTTATTAACTTATCATAATTAATTTTATTATTTTATTTAATGTTTATTTCTTTTCTCTTATAAACACACCACATTTAATTCATGGAAAAAAAAAATAATCAATAAAAATTATAATGATGATAACAGGCTTTTAATATATGATCTTATACATACTATCGTGATTATTTAAGTACTTGATACTAGAATCTTGAATATTTTACATATCTTACCTTTCAAACTACTCAATATCTCACAAATGATATTAGTCTTTAATTTAGTAGACTAAAAATATTTGGTAGGTTAAAAAAATATCACTCAATATGTTTTTTTGTTTTTTAAAAAAAAAACTATAACAACAAAAATGAGAATCAAATCTAAGTTGTTATGCATCTAATCTAACATCCAACTACTAGCTCTAACCTAATGGTTTCAAACGGTATAAGTTTGAATGGTGTTAATTCATTACATTTTTTTTAATGAAAAAAAATCAAAGTCTGTTAAGTTCGTAAATTGTCTTTCAATAAGTTGGGCTGGTAATTTATCAGCCTATTGAATGTTTGGCTCTTTCTTTTTGAACTTTTTTGTTTCTCAACCTTGCCCATTAACCAATATCTTAACGAGGCTTGGGAAATCTCCTGAAGCAGTTTATTATTTTATTTATTTTTGGTGTTTGTGTATTATATATATATATATGTTAAAAGTAAGAGTTTGACATGGAGTAGTAGCTGAACAGATGTCTCAACCGTGTGCATTGCATATATGCGAAGAACAAGAACAAGAATGATGAAAATGTGTTGATTCGGATACTTTTGTTTGGCTATGAAGTTGAATGTTTTATTATCATATGGTGGGGTAAGGACTTTTTATGAATAATATTTAAAAGGTGGAGCAGTGAGAATCTTATCTAAGATTGAGTACACACACGGTATTGGGACCGGATCAAAATTTCTGTCTCTAAATCCTGTCCCTCCAATCATAAATTGCCACGTCATCATATTTATTTTTATTTTTATTTTTAAAAAATATAATTAATTTGTTACAGTTTTTTCTTTACCAAAGAGAAGAAAAAAGCATATGTAGCCTTCTTCCTCCTCCACCGCTGTGGGGGTTTCGTTTCGGCGGCGTCAGAGGGCGGAGGCCGTCCGATTCGAAGGCCTTGTCGTGGGCGGCGACGGAGGGAGCGCGGCGGCGACGGTGGAGAAGGAAGAAACTCTCTCACTTAATTCATGATGGATGTGGCTGTGACGACAGGAGGTCACATAAACGCCACAGTGACGTTTGGGTTGTTTCTAGCGAGGAAGGTGTCGCTGGTGAGAGCGGTTGCTATAAAAAATTGGTTATATTTTTTAAAATTAAATATAATGACGTGGTAATTTATGATTGGAGGGACAGGATTTGGGGACAGGAGTTAGAAACGGAAGATTTTGATCCATTGGGACTACTCGCTCCTCTTTTTTTTTTTTTTTTTCTACTTTGCTTAAATATTAGACTTACATTATCTATGTAATATTTTTCATGCTTAAATGTATTTTAAGTTGATGTAAAATAAATGAGTTTCGATGAATTTTAATTTTAATTTCTTAGAAAAAATAGTTTTCATCTTTTAAAGTTGGTAAACAATATTTTTGTTCTTATGAGATATTTTTATTCTTATAAAATTAAGTATATTTTAATTTTGGTCTTTAAAATGTTTTTCTTTAATTTTCATCCCCTAAAATTTAATATTTCTATTTTTAGTCCATAACAATGTTTTAAGATGTATAAATAATATTTATTTTAAAAACTTATGAAACTTTTTCAAAGTGTATTACTAACAATTATAAGTAATTAGGAATTAAAAATTATTATTTTAATTTTAAAAGATAAAAAATATATAAAACTAAAATCAAAACTTGTTCATTTTGCAAAGAGTAAAAACATTTAAACACAATTTTTGCACTGTTTTATTTTTTTCACATTAATAATCATATTTTATACTTATATTTTTATAGAATTAAAAATCATGTAAATATGACTTATCATTAATATATATAAAAATCAAAGTTATGATCCATGAGCTTAAATTAATTCTTAATTATCAAATTTTAAGACACGTATAAATCATATTCATGGAAGAAAAAAAATTTCTCTAATTTTTTTGAAAATGAAAAACTCACCGTGCACCCTATATACATCTTGAATTATACTTTTGATATATTTATAATATTTAATTTGTAGATTCAGTAGTTAATTTTATTTTAATGATTTTAGTTTTATTATTAATTTTTCATTCATTAACTATTAACATTATAACGTTAACTATAATTTAACATGTAGTAAATAACATAATATTTGGTATTATTTAGATTAAATCACATTTTTAGTCATTACTTTTACTTCAGAATTTTTTTTTTAATTTTTTTTTTTGCAAAAGTGACTAAATTTTAATGATGAATAAAAAACATAGTTATGTTAAATACTTATGTAATCAGTGTCCGTAGATATATGTAATCTCTCTGTATGTACTGAAAACATTAAAAATAGCCAAAATTTGAAATGCTTTATATAAGTAGGTAAAATTGATGTGCCTTATTGATAGTTTTAAAAACCGGACCGGTCATCGAACCGGTTAAGGTACTGGGTCAGTGGGTCAAAGGTTGAACTGGTGGGTCACTAGTTGAACCGCATGACTCGATTTTTATTTATTTTTATTAAAAAATATTTATATTAAATATATTTTATACTTATAAATTTTAATAAATTTATATCTTATTTTAAATTTCAATTTTTCTATCTTATTTAAAATTATTTTTATTTTTATTTTATAAAAAAATACATAAAAAAATTACATGTTAAACGGTATATTAATACAAATTAAAAATATAAATAATATGTACATATATAATATGCTTCCAATTAATATCATAAAATAATATATGTAATATTTACATAGATATTACATTATTAAATATATAATTTAAAATTAATAATATACTATAAAAATTATTTAAGTTGTATATATTGCAAACAAATATATTAAAACAAGTAGTCATTTTTATATTTAATAAGACTCCTTGCTTTTTCATTAAGAGATTCAATTTTCATTATTATTTTTGTGATTTATGGTCCCTTAAAATTTTTTTAAAAAAAATAAGAAAAAAAAAGTGGTTGAACCGGTTTGACCCACCGGTTCACCGGTTGAACCAGAAAATTGACCGGTTCAATCCGGTTTGAAACGGGTCGACTGCATAACCGATCCAACTTCAGATTCGGACCGGCTGGACCACCGGTTCCCGGTCCAACCGGTCCGACCGGCCGGGTCGGTCCGGGTTTTAAAACACTGGCCTTATTTATGAGATAAGGAAATCACGGCACTCGCATGAGTTTGGATAACTCGGTGACACCAATTACCAATATGTTTCTGTTCTGGCCAAGGGGTGCGCTAGGGTTTCATCCTAGGTCGAACCTCAAAGCCAGAACATTCAAAATTGTGATCTGCCTTCTCAATTCTAGGATTTTGGGTTTTATGGTATGTCGTTCATGGGCCTTTTGGGTCCCGAGAATGAAGGAATTTCCCTAACCGTTCTTATCTTGATGGCGCGGGGTTAAAGGGAACAAGTCTAATCGGGTTCTGACCGACTGGGTCCATGCCGAGGACCCAGTCGGATTAATGTCGAGTAGTCTCCTTAGTCCTTATAGGTGAGAGGAATCGAGTTCGCAGGTCGAGTCGAGTCATGACCGACTAGGCCTGTGCTGAGCCTCAGTCGGGTTAATGCCGAGTAGAAGACCATGGTCGCCCTACTGCCGAATGGAGGTGTAGGTCCGATTGCGACCTGGACGACACACTTGCCTTCCAGCCCTGAGCCGAGAAGGCGAGAGGGCTTATGGCCTGATACATTAGTCGGGGATTACCCGAGCGGAAGGTCAAGTCGGATTTTGACCTGGACGGTACAATTTCTTTATGTTAACTCAATTATATATTATGTATCCGTGGATATGGTAATGCTAAGAGACATGTAAAACCAACACATTCAATGAAAATAGTCTAGGTTCAATATATATGTTTCAAATCTCAAGTGTGTGGTTCAGCGGTAGGGGTTGATCCACGCTTAAACAAGGTCAGAGATTCAAATCCTGTTCTGTGTATGTAGTCGCGTTAAATCTTGAGACCAGCTATTTCACCTTTTGAGGTGTCTCCAAGGAGATTAGTAACTGTTATTAGCGGTGGATACTCCATGGAGGTAAAAAAAAAATTCTATATATGTTTCTGATTCAATTATAGTCCTGTTCTTTCTCCATCTTTCGTCTATTTTTATTCTTTTATTTATTTTTTACTTTTTTGTTCCATTCATTTTCATCTATATTGCCCTAGCGTATTGTCTCTTTTGGATCTTTGGGTTTTATGGGCTTTGAAATTCAGAACTTCTGACACTTTCTCGGGTTGATCGATTCTTCCAAACAGATAAAAATAAACTTGGTGGCATTTTTAATTTTGTTAATTAACAATTTCATTGGGATAGAATAACCCTCTTCTCTCTTTCAATTTATAGGAATAATTAACTTACTTGGACTCAAAGTCCAACATCAATCCAAGTTGCAGGAGTTGATATCAAACTTAATTACTGACATAAAAATTTCTAAAATATATTTATAAACAATAAGCGTGTGTTTGGATTCGCGTATTGAGTTCTGTTTTCGAATAGAATCACGTCAATTTGATGAGAAGCAAGTAATATTTGCTTCTGATTTTCACGTTTTTTACGCGATTCAGATGCTGTTGACGCGGAATCAAACACACAGTAAATCACATCTTAGCCTAAAGTAAAATATCTTGTTATTACAATATTAAGAAAACTTTAATGGTTAAAATTTTGGTGTGAAAAGAAAATTGTGTGTATTGTGATGAGAAAATAAAAGCAGATGTTAAAAACAAATGAAAAATAGTTGAAATGTGAGATGAGGCATTGCAATTTACATGGGAATTGGAGATATTGGAGAGAAAATAGGAAACGAGGAGTTTGACTAAATGAATGGACCTCGAAAGGCTAAGGAATCTCTTTGTCTCACACCAACGCCAACTGCTCTCAGTTTCAGACACCACCACGCACACTCCACTACTTCTACACAAACATTTTTATTTCTTATCATAATTTTACAAATTACTTTATTTATTTATTATTAATATTAATAAATTCATAAATATTGATATTTATAAATATTATGCTTTATCTCCAACTGATCACCGAAACGTGGGAGGAAAAATTTGAAAATGATAAAATTTAGTCATTTAATATATAAAATAAGTGGGTGAATCATGAATATTATTTGATTTGTTTGGTTAGAATGATACAGATAGCATACAAGTTGGCGTTAATTATAGAATGCTTGAGATATTTATAAAAACAAAATGCCGCGTTAATTGGTCAAAGAAAGAGAGATAAAAAAGTAGGAAAAAGTTTGTCGTTTTGGGTTGACGTGTTTTGCATATTCTCGAATCTAGAACTTAGATTGATTCCTAACTAAGAAAGTAGGGGACTATAGTCTATAGCATCACATATTTATTTCAAAATGCTTGAAAATAAAATTTTGAAAAGTATATAAACTTTTACAGCTTTATCTAATTTATACGATACGTTTATTGAAATTTATAGTAATCATTTAAAAATCATGATAAAAGCAATTTTTTATTTGACAAGAGTCTAAACCAATTTACGATCGATATGATTTATATTAAAAGAAATTTATTTTAATTTTTTTTCTAAATTAATCTATTTTGTAAAATTAACTCGATTATCTAATATATTTTATAAAGTGAATTATTTTAATTTAATTTTTAGAAACAATCGATCCATATATAAATACAAAATGAATAGTTGTATCACTGAAAATTTTTTGATTCATATTTAAAAAAAAATCAAACCAATTCTTTTTATATAAAAAATGGATCAATTGAATTTGATTTGATTAAAAATCTAATCCATAAATAGTCTTACGTGTATTTATTAAACTCAATAAAAATATATTTTCTTATTTTTAAAATAATATAAATAAATATAATTTTTTATTAAATTTTTTTGGATTAATAAAACATTAGCTAGTTTGTTTAGATTAATTTTTTTAGTTAAAATAAAATGGAAACAAATCAGTGGAATCAGGCATTTAGTTGAATTAGTTGCGTGAATTCTAAGTATTGTTCATGTTTAGATTAATTTTTTTAGTTGAATAACAGCGTGTTTCCTCTCATGTTTTAAACGTGAAAAATTACGTAGCTTCACGGTGATTTTTCACGTTTAAAATGTGAAAACAAACACGAACTAAATGTAATAATGGATAATGTGAAAAAATATACAGAAAAGGGTTAAAGGATCAGGTGACCACTTATTTCTGTCTCTTTTCTCCTTTTTAAGATTTTCAATATAAGTAGTATAATTCTAATCTAGAACAGGAACGAATTGTTGTAATCGGATTGCAAAACGTGTTCGTGCTTTGAATCCAATCCAATTTCATTCTCTTTTTACAATTATATTATTAATGTAAAAAAATTTTGTCGTAAAATTTGAACTAATTATTTGTTAATAGGGTTTTTACTTCAAATCATATTTTTATATTCTATTTACACGACTCGTATGAAATCTTGTTTAAGAAACTAAATTCCGTTTTATTCGAACCAATCTGATTTGGTTAATTAAAAATGGTTTAGAAGAGATTGAATAATTTTTTAAGCTTTTATTTCTAAACATGTAGATAATATTACAAAATATAAATGTATACAGTAATTGGAACAAACACTATTTTAAGATATCAACTATCATATCTAAATTATAAATATTAGTAGTTAAATATTTTATTTAAAAATATTGAAATAAAATCAATAAACATCCTAATATAATGCAATTGAGATAATGAAAATTATATAAAAAAATAACAGTACAACAATTTCATAAATTATTATTTATACAAACATAATTGTTTGATGGTAACTTTTAAATTAAACTTAAAAATTCAATCCAAACTAAAAAAATTAATCATTGTTTGGTTTATTTATTTCAGTTCCGACAATATATACATTAGATTAAATTGGTTTATTACATAAATGGATATCCACCCCACAAACTTAAATTTTATTTAATATAATGGCAAACATGTAATTATAAACAGTATACAAATTAGTTTCTTTAAGGACAATAAAAAGCATAGTTGATAATATAAGTATTATCCCCACAAATTTATATAAACGAATGTTGTGTCAGTACATAATTGTTTTTTGCGTAAGTGAGGAAGAAAATGAGAAGAGGAAGCAAATAAGGCAGAAGCCCATAATGAAGCTGAATTATTACAAAGGATTTAAAAAGACATCCTTCGGATTTAGATTCAAGGCTTGCATTGCCATACAAAGAGAGCTAGATTTTATTTCTTGTATTCTGGTATTCTGTGACGACTCACGAGTACGTAGTATACAGCTACGTACGCAAACAAGTAGCAAAATACAAAACAAGACATATATTTATTAAATCAATCCGTATATGGACCCCTGTTGGTCGTACTCTGCGTGTGATGAAAAGATTCCCTCGACCCGTATATGGATCCGATCCCTTGTATGGGAATTTCTTTTATGCTTCACACTTATCTTTGTTTCTTTCTTCAGTTTGGGCAAAAACAGGATTATTATTTATTCTGTATGTGTAAAAAGAGTAGGAAATGCATGTGCATGTGCATGTGCATGTACATTCTTCAATATGTCCACTCTTGAGGCAGAATCGTATCATGCTGGTTACTTGCCACCACTTTCTGTGACTGGCGCTTCTGAAGTGAATACATGCCATCCCTGTTACTCACTAGAACATCTGCAAATTGTAATCATATATTGTTATAATTTAAGATCCTCATAAATATACAACTAAATGATATGATCCAACATTATATTCACAGTCAATAAGCGACACATCTTGACCACCAGTTGGTAATAAAACTAAATTTAAATATTTCAAGAAGGTCTTAAATTAGTTGAAAATATGATTGAGAGGGAAAATGTTGCTGACAGTGGACAACTAGATTCTTAATTAAAAATTAAATATCAACGAAATCAATAAATATTTCAAACTAATTAATAACATGGTTAATTTTTTCCACACATTCAAGACTTCATAAAGACTTGCCCATCAAAGAGTTTATCACTAATTATTTCTTGGTCTACTTTTTTTTTTTAATCATGTTTTCGGTATAAAATATTTATTAATTTAAAATCAGTCTTATGAGCAGATATTAATAAAACTGAATTTTTTTAATTAAAAATGCATGAAAACATAATTGTATTTGATTGAAAACTATTTTTTTTTGTTTCGCTTCATAAACATATGAAAAGGCAAAAGGAAAATTAATAATATTAATAGCATGTAAGAAAATTAAAAAAGAAATGAAAATATTGGTAATTATTGTGGGTTAGAAGAAAGGAAGCAATAAATGTTGGGCATTATTGAAATGAAAGTTGTTGAAAAAGGAGTACCATGGAGAGGAGGGAAGCCAGCAGATTTGGGCCCAGACGTGGCGGCCATTTGGTCGAAGTGGAGTTGCAAAGCCTGGACGACTCTCGCAGGTATAAGAACACTGGCGCAACCTTTCCCTGACATCACACATTTCTACATAATCAAAATCATTTTCGCTGTAATAAGACATCCAACCACTCCATTTTCTGAGGCAATCAAGTTTTTGCAAATTAATGCCAATTAAAACTTTCAAAATTAAAATATCTGATTTAAAAGATTTAAATACTTAAATAAAAATTAGAGTAAAAGTAACTAAGAAACCTCACACCATTTTAGTTTCTTCTTCTCTTAGTTTATTTTAAGAGATGCATTATTTTCAATTTTTCATTAGTCAAAGAAAGAGTAAATATAAGAAATACGGGTTTTCAAATCTGGTCACCAACTCTTCTGATTGTTTTTTTTTAGTACATACTCGACATAAATGTAAAGTACAGTCGCGGCATGTCATTAATGCCTTATACAATAGTATCGAGAGTTTGTTAGCTTTTCCAAATTCCAAATTCAGTTTACGAAAGTCATTTTTAGTGGTATAAATTAATCTTAAGAAAAACAAAATATAAATTTTTAAAATTTCAAAATTTTATTTTAAATATTTTCTATTTATTGATCCATTTGTTTAATTTTGTTATAAAAATGTTTTCTTAAATAAAATAAGCACTTTTTTTACTTTTGAAATATTTATTTAAATTTATTTATTTTTTTAAAACAAACAGCTTTTTAAAGAATAATCCCTATCTACTTTTGATTTTTTTAAAACACTTTTTTTAAGTTCATATAAAAAAAACCCATTTTCTTTTTAACAAAAATCATTCTTCTTTGTATCCTTTTCTCGTTTCTTTCTCTTGGACGAAACACAATCTTGAACTTTGACGGCTGAAATTGGATTTTTATTTATTTTTTTAATTTAAAAAAGTGTATTATCTTATCTTTGGCAAAAGTAAAAAATGACAGATCCGGAAGGATGGAGCTCATCCTGCATGTGATAATTGATTAGAGAAGATTCCAATTCAAACTCCATAAAAAAGAATATTAGTCAGCACTCAACTAAACTAAAGGGAAATTTTTAGTCACCGAAAAAAAAAAGAATTTAATTATTATTTAATTATATTATTATTATTATTATTATTATTGTAGGATGGTGGAGACAGTGTGAGAGTGGTGAAATCTGGGAAGGGAGGGAAAAGAAAAGAAAAGAAAAGAAAAGAAGCAGGGTAGCGAATAGATGATATAGTACGTTATTAGTATTACCTTGTTTGTTGGTTGATTCGGATGGGGAAGCAGCTCCACCACCACGCGGCAAGAAAACGCCGGTCCCACCTCGAGAGGCGGGCCCATCAAGAAAGAGGGCCCGCATGCCCACACCGGCTGGCTGTTGGGTCTGTGGGCCGGGCCGTGGAGGACGAGGCGTCCGTCCGTTTCCTTTCTTGGGCTTCTGCTTCCGACGTGGAGCGCCTTTCGCCTGGGGAGACGCAGCCCCCTGCTCCTGCTTCAGCCCAGACAACTATCACGTACAGTAATTAATTAAAGCTAAGTCTAACAATAATTATTATTATGTGAGTGTAATTAGTTATATATATATATATATATATATATATATATATATCTTACTTCAACGGCTCGAATTTGTTCCTGAATGAGGGAGTGGTGGGAATAGAGTCCAATATTGGAGGCGTGGTTATTAATCTCGTGACCAAGGAGGTGTTTGGAATCGGAATTTCCTCTTTCGTTGAGCTTCGTGTTCTCAAACACGTCGTGCACGTGGCTGCTCTTCCAACAACGCTCTTCAGGAGTTGCCGGCGAGGATGGTTCCTGAGATGAACCTTCCGAACTCCCCTCACATGGCTTCAGGAGAATAAAGATAATTAATTAATTAATTAAAGTAAGTATAGTAGTAATTAGTGAATATATATTGGTGATAAAAAGGTACCGATTGGAGATGGTGAGAGGCAATGGGTGTGTCGTCGTCTGGAAGCAGGAAGCGAGCCACGCGGTGAGTTAACTCGGCGAGGAAATCGTCGTCGTCGGGGAGAAAGTGAGTGTGTAGGTCAACAACAGCCATGAGAAGTGAGAAGAGAATAGACAAGTAATCTGGGGTGGTAACAACTAATAACTAATAACTAATAAGCAAATGGATCAGAAGGAGAGAGGGCCTTAAATGAAAGCCCAACAAGTTCTTCGGAGGGTGGGCCCTGTTAGGGAGCCATTTTATGCGCAGAGTTCGGTTAAGTAGTTGGACCATACATTGTCATTTACCTATCTCTACAACTCAACTGCCATTTGTTGGAATCCACTTACTATAACTTCCATTTTTATTCACTTTATTTGTCACGAATTACTACGTATCTAACAACCACTTCATAATTTCCAAATTCCCATACAAATTCATCTCTTACTTTCTAACTTGTAACCATGCCACACAGGTAAGCTATTAATTAGCTCCAATAATTTGTTTCTATTTTTCATTTGTTAGCTACTAAATTTGGTATTCCTACTCCATAAAGTCAAGAGGATCACTTAATGACTCATGTCTAATCAAACTAAAAAGAAATAAAAATAAAAATAAAAACACTTTCAATCAATGATCAGGGCAAAACCATCCACACAGCCAACTACCTGCGCTAAAACAAGTTGGATAAAATGTCGTTGAACAAAAAGTAAAAAACCTTGTTTTGCAACTATTTAGTGATTTTTTTTTGGACGACAACAGTCAAAACGACTAACCTAGAATTAGACAATCTTTAATTCTTCAAAATTTTAAAGAAAATACAGAGTATATAGTTTAAATTTTTGTTTAACAAGAACGTGAGAAGGACGTGATGTTGTCTTCAAATGGAAAAAAGGGAAGGGGGTTTGGAAATTTGCAAATACAATACGTAGGTTTATTGTCAAAAATCAAAATGGTAGCATAACTACTCTAGAGGGACAAGCACACTTGATAGGAATGGCAACACAACTATAGGGTAGAAATTGTTGTATTCAGGGTAGGTAAATTTAGAGTGTAAGTTGGGCAAGTTGGAAGAATGAACATTAGAATAGGCCATAGACCGTGAGTCACACCTACTATTCGAGTCATCGTTAAGCTGACCAGACTCAACTCTATTTATATTATTTACAAAAATGTTTCTCACGGTTTCTTTATAAGTCTAATAGTACCCATGAATCACACACACGGACCAGAAAAATGCCATTATTTTATACATTTTATTTTTGTTTGGTTTTATGTTCCTTATCATGAATATAGGAAAATAAGTAAAAACAAATATATTTTTTAAAAGTTTATTAAAACAAAATGGTAAATAAAATATGTATTCTTAATTTGTTAAATAATTTAAAGTGTTAAGAAGAATGAAGTTTAGGACAGTATGAGTGAGTCCATATTATTGGAGCAATTAAGTTGAAGGATCTTTTGAAATCAACGATGATGGTTGCTCGTGGTGGAAGAAGAACAGTGTGATTATCTATAAACACTTTGACGCATAAATGAAATGTCGGTTGTGATAATTACCGAACAAAATATCCATTTCTATGATTAGTTTTTTTAATGCTTACCCACACGCGAAGGCTTTTCAAGATTTTAAACATGGTTCAAGATTAAGGAGACCAAGAAGTATAACAACACTCAAAATCCTACTAATAGGATTATTATGAACATATTTTATTCATTAAATATTCAACTGTATACAAAATGTCATTTTATGAATATTAAAAGATGATAAAACACGAGGCAGCAATAATAAACAGTGCTGAAAATTGGTTTGTTCCAGTTACTTTTTGAAAAGCAACATTGCCGTTCAAGCAAGCCTAATTATACACATCACTAAATTATCAGAAGTCTACGACGATCTTATTTTTGCTGATGCCTAGTCACCATGTGATAGGTTTCTTCATTTCTACTTTCATGTCCCCATGCTCGTGCTTAAAACTAATCATGCAAATCATGACTCTTTTTCACCTAATAATTAACACCCCTTTCCTCAGATCAAATGTCCATGGCAAAGGATCGACTTTCTATATTCAGTTTTCAACATTTCTGCTACGTTATTATCATCCTTTCCTTCTGTTCTGTCATCATATCTCTCTCTTGGAGTCATTGTTGCAGCCAGTGCCATGCAGCGTACCAAGTAATAGCACAAAAGCAAAACCAACCAATAAACCTCCTTTCATATCCTTTTGCATGGAACCGCCTTATGTTTTCCTCGGAGCCACCTTCAAAACTCCTTAAGATTGCACTTTTTGTCAAGAAATGGCCACAAAAGTCTCATGCAGGTGGACTTGAACGCCATGCTCTCACACTCCACCTTGCCCTTGCCAAAAGAGGCCATGAACTTCACATATTCACCACTTCCACAAACTCATCTTTCACCAACTATTCAACTAACAACGTGCATTTTCACTTCTCCAAACCAACACCTGCGGGCTACCTTGACCAGGCCTCAGTTTGGGAGCAATTTCAAGCACAAAACTCAAGTAGCAAACCATTTGACATTGTTCACACTGAGAGTGTTGGACTTAGGTACACACGATCTAGACATGTTACTAATTTGGCTGTCACTTGGCACGGAATTGCATATGAGACCATTCATTCTGACATCATTCAAGAACTCCTAAGAAGCCCTCAGGAACCACAGACAAAGGCTTTGAATGAAAGAGCCATGAAGGTTGTTGAAGAGGTCAAGTTCTTCCCAAATTATGCTCATCATGTTCCCACTAGTGATCATGCAGGTGATATCCTAAAGAGGGTTTACATGATTCCAGAAGAAAGGGTACACATTATTCTCAATGGTGTGGACCAGGATGTTTTCAAGCCAGATTTTCCAAAGGGGAAGGAATTCAAGAAGAGGCATGGCATTCCGGATTCAAAGTCATTATTAGTGATAGGACTTGCTGGGAGGTTGGTGAAGGACAAGGGGCACCCTTTGATGTTTGAAGCTTTGAAGCAGATAATTGCAGAAAACAGCACTTTCCAAGAGAGTAGCATGGTTGTGGTTGCTGGAGATGGTCCTTGGGGTGCAAGATACAGAGATCTTGGGGCAAGTGTATTGGTTTTGGGGCCATTGGAGCAAGCTGAATTGGCCTCTTTTTACAATGCTATTGACATTTTTGTAAACCCCACTTTAAGAGCACAAGGTTTGGATCACACTTTGCTAGAAGCCATGCTGACTGGGAAGCCAGTAATGGCTACTAGGCTTGCAAGCATTGTAGGATCTGTAATAGTTGGCAATGAAATGGGTTATACATTTTCACCAACGGTGAGTGCTCTAAAGAAGGCAATATATGAGTTATGGGTTGGTGGGAGGGAAGTTCTAGAGAAGAAAGGTCAAGTTGCCATGCAAAGAGGTTTGCAATTGTTCACTGCCACGAAGATGGTTGCTGCATATGAGAGACTTTTTGTTTGCATATCAAGTGCGAAGCATGAGGATCATTTCTGTGAATACCAACCATAGCGGTATGATTAAAAATTAGTAAAAAAAATCAGATAGAGGGGGTGCAAGGGGGGAAGAAAAGAAGGGTAAGCTTATTGTTTAGCCATCAGTATTTTTCTTTATTCAAACAAATTAATCATTAACTAACTACTACTGTCCACGCACATGGTTTCATATATGATATCTTAATTCTTAAGGCACGGATCGTAGTTAAGCCTAGGCGACAAGCTTTTCGAGTTTTCCGTAGGCAGCAAGCAACAACCAAGAAAGTCTACTTTTCGTAATGCTGCTACTTGCACGGTACCCTATCTAAGCACATTAGCCCAACTTGTGAAACACTACGATGTGATTGCATCTAAATTAAATCTGACACGAATTTTTTACAATCTAGTTCTAATATGATCTCATCTGAACTGTAAAGGGCTCCACAAGATTGAATTGCGTATTTACTCGGTGCATAATTTTCTCATTTCTGATTAAAGAACTTCTAATTAAGGATCGGACAAAAACGGGTATTTGTAAGTTTTGTCCAAAATGGTGATTGATGATTGTTATTAAAATATTACTTTTAGCAAATATATATATTTTTTATTTGGTGAATTATACGTAGGTATCGACGAGGAACAGAATAATCCTTATTCACCTAAATATTACTCTTTTTTTAGTTAGTCTTTTAAGAAAGAAAATTATATAAAAGAATCCCTCAAGTATTAGAAATTACAATAAATAATTCACAAAATTGAAAATTTTATGAAATCGGTCTCTAAATGTTAAATATATCAATTTAGAGGACTAAATTGATAAATATTCGATACATGAAAGAATATTATATAATTTTATTACTTTAAAAATTATATGGAAGAGGATAATATTTGAGAACCTATATTGAGCAGGTTTATTATCGCTTATTGAGCATGTTTATTCTTGCTTTTACTCCCGAATTTTTTATAGGTTAATATTTTAAAAACTAAATTTGACCCAACCAAGATTATACAAAATTCAAATGAATGTATTTTATACAATATATATTTTAAAGTAAATAATTGTATTATAAATATAATATTATTTTATAAAAATATTAATAAATTATTATTACAATTATTAATGCAAAATAATTTTAAAAAACTTATACTTTTTCTTAAAGAAAATTGAAAATATTGAACCAGATTTGAACCGTCTAAAAACATAACTATCTTAAAAACACATTGAAACTACTTTCAAAGTGTTCAATATTTGATGAAAACAATTCTAAATTACCTCTTCACCAAGCCAGATTAATCTAAGACACTGGTGCAAAATTAAAACAAAAACTAGTTTCAAAGTCTGAACTCATCTAAATCAATCTCTATATGCAGTAATGTAACCCAGACACAATAGTTCAAGACATTGCGAATTTTCAGTGATGTATATTACCTTTTCTTCAAACTGCTGTCGATATCATGCTTGGAAGTTTAGACAACAGTGAAAATAAGAAAGGAAAATGATAGTTCAATCACTGCAAAGTTCTTATGTTCATTTAGGACAAATTAAAGATTTTATATGCGTGTTTTTTTCAACTTACCTTTATTTCTATATCACGAAAATACGTAAAAATTTAAGAACATAATAAAGTGAGATGAATTCCATTTCATAATCAACCGTACGATGCTTTTGTCGTAGAAAACAAAGGCAAAGTAATGTTCATCAGAAGATTGTCAATTTGTTATGCGAAAAGCGAATTTCTTTTCCTTGTTTGGATATTGATCTAATGGACATTACACGAGCATTATGATTTATCTTCTTGGAAGATGGTAATGTACTAATGTTTCCATTGAATTAGCATTTTTCTTAATCAGCTATTAGTTTATACAACAACATCAACTGACGACATCTTACAGACCCTCGTACATCAGACGCCTGCAAGCTGAGTCTAACAATCATTAACAAATTGCATATATACTTAGTTCCAGCAAGCACACAATTCCCAATGGCAACAATAATACGCTCATTACCCTATGAAAGCCTAACTGTGCAATAGTTCCATTCCGTCTGCATGAACGACACAATATACAGTAAATGTTACAACGGCAAAAAACAACTACTATAACTTATTAGACTCCAGGAGAATAATAAAGGCTTACAATTAGGACGTAGAATCATCACCCTGGGGAAGTGAAAGTGCTTATGTGTGGAGGTAATTGGCAGCCATCATTAGCTCCAGAGTTAATTCAGGTTCAATGGGAAATTCCGTCTCCTTCCCACTGGTAAGAGCAATATACTCATGTCAATACAACTATTTTGATAGAATTAGCATGACATAAAACGAGAAATTTCATATCAAAGCTGCAAAGCTTAATTACTTCTCAAACGGAACTATTATTTCCAACACATAAAACGTTATCATTCATGCAACTCCCACCATGGGAATCTACGGCAAAATATTACAAAAAGAAATGCACCGAGGAGCAAAGATGAAAATGTAGAGCACTGCATCAAAATATTAATTACTTTTTAGTCTTTCCATAATAATTAATATGTGCAATTTTGGTCCCTCAATAATTTTTTACTCAAATTAGTCCATCAATATTTTAGTTGCTATAATCAACTCCTTCATCACTTTTCCTGTACATAAAACCCTCAGAACAGAAACAATAATCCATACAAGAATTGGGGACAAGTTTCTTTCTGTATGATTATGACAGTAGTAGGAGAACCAAAAGAGAGGAACTACAGATGGGGAATAAAAGGCCAAGAATCAAATATTAAATTGTTCATACAACTGTAATTCCACAAATGGTCCAAACCACAACCTTTCACCAGTATAACAGCAGGTCTTTGGTATTCTCACAAGCTTAAGACAGTTTTAAATTCTAATAAAATAAAGCATGAAAGTGTAAAAAGACACCCAAAAAGCTCTATCTAACCAAATTTCCATATTGAGAATTAACACGAAGGCAGAGTTTGTTAGCTTCCCCCCTTACCACAATATTTAAAGCAAAAACTATCAAAAACCATAAATTTAGTACGTGTGTAAGGGATACAGAAGAAACTTAAAACATGCAGCTATACCATACAGAAAGCGGGAATGCAGAGATGAATAAAGATAGATTGTATGATAAAGGAATGAAAGATAGTAAAAGAATTGTGTACAATGAAAGGTCTATAATAGACTTGAGATAATATATTATGTTGTGAAACAAGTCCTGTCCTGATCACGTGTTACATCAAATCATGTAAAACCATATCTCTTGGATGGATTACTAAATTGCACAAAAGCTCATGCTCGATAACATAAATAACAAACGATATAAAAGAACACTTTTATTCTTTAACATCAAAGCAAAATCTAATATAACTTTGCTGTATCAAATATTTCAACAAACTAACAAGAATCCTCTACCTCCCTGTTCCGAACGATCTTATCTTTTGTGCTTACACAAAATGACATGCACAAATAAAAATTGAATGGAACGCGCATTGTTTATGCAAACACTAACTAGCAGCAAGGTTGTTGAACATGATGAATACTAGATCCTCGTATCACAAGTTAGGTGGTCTGATCAAGGAGATGTTATCACTCTGTATTTCTTTGCTCAGGCAAATTCTATTTCACTGAGAACCACGCGCTGACATTTTCGATCGCTAAACTCATCAATCATGGATCGATATGGAAACAAATTGGTAGTAAACAGAATTGAAGCGGATCCATTACTCATAACGTTTGAGACAAAAATACGCTAACATTACGATTGCACTTCAAGTTAAAGGTTGCCCACAATACAATCTATTACGAATATACACCGATACATCTAAAGGCTAAAGCTTTTGATACATCATAATTCAAATTCAATTACACAAACACATGGCTAACAAACTGAGAAATAAAAAAGACAACATGGTATATAGCAATGTTTGAACGGCGAGGAGAAAAAGGAAAACCTGGCGAATTGGAGATGCCAATAAAAGTACTGGCAAATCTTCTCAAGAATGGTGGTGCTGATCTCGGGAAAGGTAACTTCGCCGTGCTGCCTCTCGGCGAAACTCCCTATCAAGGAAATTGCTTTTATAATTTGAAACTTGGAACCCTAATTGCAGTGAAAAGGGGTAATTTAATAAAATATGGAACCTGGAGAAGTAAGCATGTTATGTATGGTCTGTGAAACCATTGCAGCTTCTTTGTCGACCACGAATTCGAAACCCTCGGCACTGATCAGCTTCACCGTATCTTCCTTCTTCATCTTCGTTCTCCTTGCTAGTAACCACCGAATCAATCAAAAAGTAACATATACCGTTTTCATTTTGAACTTGTTTTCATTACACTGTTTTCTGTGAGCAAGGGCTTGGATCCACGCCTTCTCAGACGGGCTTTTTTTTTTTTTTTTTACTTCTAAAATTGGACCATGATTACTAAAGCCCAACCATATCAATCATTTACAAAACGAAACAAAAGAGGATTTTTTTTTTCCTCTAAAAAAAAAGAGGAATTTTTTAAATAGATTAAAGTATTAAACATTAATGCATCATCATCGTCATTTTATATTTAATAAGTAGTTATGTGAATCAAAATGTAAAAAAAAAAAAAAAAATGTCTACACGAAAATTCTTTATATACTATATAGAAGTATATATATCACCATGATTTTTAATGTTAACACTCATATCCTCAATCAGTGACAAATTTATTTTTACCAAATCACTATGAATATTTAAATCATTTATATATTAGGACTGAAACTCAATCTTATTAGTTAAGTTAGAAGAATTTCTTTTAATTAATAAAGAAATATTATAATGGTTACTCTATAATTTATTTGGGTGTAATATTGAAGTTAAAAAAAATTCGCAATTTTTTTATATAATTTCGCAACATTTTTTAAGTAATATATCATCACAATATTGAGTGGCTTTAGCATTTTATATGTTACAATTCTTATTAAATATTCTTGTACCAACAATTATTAAATTATATGACTTTATTAAAATTATTTTCTTAATTTTGTGTCTATCATATCATAACTGTAACATAAATTCGTACAACCACAGAACAGATGACATTTAAAATTAGGTAAATAAATTATTAGTAAATTTTCTGTACATTACATAAGATATTTTAACCTGAGTCTCAAACAGTAAAATGAGGAAAACTAAAATGAAACTTTTAAAAAGAAAAAGTAAAGCGTAATCTATTTTCAAATAAAATATATATAAATAAATAATAATAAAAAAAAGTTTGTCTGAGCCCGGGTTCGAACCGGGGACCTCTAGTGTGTGAGACTAGCGTGATAACCAACTACACCACCCAGACTTGTTTTGTTAATTGAATTGCATAAATAATCTTTATCATATTATAATAGATCGGAGAATATAAAATTACAAAACTACTTGGCGGAGAGGTGAATTGGCAGAGGAACATTCCGTTCCCTTCCCGTCTGAAACAATGGAGGCGCGTCATGCATCTCTCGGTCGACGAACGGTACAATGCTCTCAATCACCATTCATTGCGTTCTCTTTTCATTTCTTTATTTTCTTCTCGATTCAATCAATTTCTTCGTTTTTGTTCGATTATCATTGTATGTTTTTCTGTTGTTGTTGAATTGAATGATTGATCGCATACACAGCTAGAGGAAATTCGCCAAAAGAGGGCCGCGGAGAGGTTGAGCAAAACTTCTTCGGGACCAGATCTCACCAAGGTTCCCAGCACCTCCGGTCAGAATTATTTTCAACAGAATGAATCTGTCTATCTATTGTATATATATATATATAAGTTATAAATTATTATTCCATTTCTATGTGCCTTCTATTCTGCAATTCAAAACTATTTTTCCTTTCCTTCAGAGATTGCGGCGATGAACAAGTCCGAGATCGGAAATAGATTCACTGAGGTAACATCTTATTCATTTTACTGTCTTTTAAACAAAGACTAACCGAAATCTATATGGAACACATTTTTGAGCGACGCAAACTTATGAAGATTGAATTACAACCGCGTTGTTTTTGTGTGTGTATATACATTTTCGCAGACAGATGTTAGTGCTCTATTGTCTCAACTGAAAGCTCTACAGAAGAAGAACACGGAGTTGGAGGAAGAAAACATGAAAATAACTTTAAAGGTGAAGATTCAGATTGAATATACATGTGCTGTTCATTTATTTATTTGTTTATAAGTCTACCAAAAAAAAAAAACAGAACAACATAGGCTGAATGTGTTTTTTGTCTATTACTGCAGCTTCAAACGATGGAAATTGATAATAATGCAATGCACAAGCAGTTGAATGATCTGGTAAGCAAAAATGATTGACAATGAATTATTTTTTAGTTTCGAGTTATAAATTTGTTAATGAAGAAATATATGATCTCATGAACAAATGAACCCAGAGTTAGCTTCAACACAGTTAGTTTAGTGCAAATTACTAAAGCACTTTGTGCATGGAGATTGGAATTGGATTAGTTTTGAAATTTATAAATCCTAGTATTAAACCCTAGCTCGATTCATGCAGGAGCAACATACAGTGCCATCTCTAAGGAAAGCTCTGAAGGATGTCGCAATGGAGAAAGATGCTGCAGTTGTTGCACGTGTAATTATTCTCAAACATTTATTCCTGTCTCCTGGTTTTACCTTGTTTTAAATCTTTCAAATTTCTATTAGACCTTACATATTAGTGCAGGAGGATCTTTCAGCACAGCTTCGTACCTTGAAGAAACGTCTTAAGGAAGCAGAAGATGAGCAATATCGTGTATGGGAACTTGATTTTACTAAAACACACTATGTGATGAAGGATGATTTTTTGTTCTTACTTAGAATATTATTGGCTATATTGGTCTAGGCTGAGGAAGATGCAGCAGCGTTGAGAGCGGAATTGAACTCAATTCAGCAACAAGCAATGACTAATACAGTTAGCACAATTTCATCATTTGGTAACCCACCAGATCATTTTCAAATTCAAAGATTACAAAAGGAGCTAGATGAGTTAAAACTTCAAATGCAGGTGGTGTTATGATTATGTTATTGACATTTTGGCATCTTTTCTTTAATTTCTTTTTCTGCTGTTTGTTTGATGGTGATTAAAATTTATAGCGAGAATCACTATTGAGGCACCAGGAGCAGGAACAATTAGCAAAGGAGCAAGCTCACATTGCCTCACTGATGTCTGAAAAGCAGGAGTTGGAAGAGAAACTAAAGTCCATCTCTAGAGAGTCTTCAGGTTCCACTCATGAAAACTTTTGTATAATCTATATTAAATCTGTAAAGGCTTAATGAAACAAAGCATGCCACCAGTCCATTATATGAGCAGTTGCACTTCTTTGGTGCTTTATACTGTCCTTGAATCTCAATAGCATATCCATGAATTTATGCTCTTCAAATTTACAGAAGAGAATGGTGGAAGCATTCTGTTTTTCAACTGTTAGTTAATAATTACTACCTGGACCTGCATGTTCTCCTCATGAAATGCACATCTTTTAATTACCAGGAATGGTTTCCTATAACTGTTTTTTGTCTTTAATTAATAATTAATGTAGATTTACATCTGCCCATCTTTTTATGCCATGAATTCTAAATAGTATTTACAAGTGCCTATTTTGTAGCAAGGGTGTTTATGAACTCTATTTAATACCAATTCACATGCATTTGACTTGATATTTCTTCTTGTTAAATTGGTGTACAATAACAAGCATTGACCTTGGTTTGTACATGTGCAGAAGTCTCAGATAAAGCTGCTACCAAAGCATTTTCTTTGGTGAGAAAAACTTCTTTTATATGAATTATTCAGTGAATATTCAATTTTTGTTATCTGTTAGCTAATCAATCATGGCAAGAAGTTTAAGTTACTATTTCATTTATCAACAAAATTACTAGTATCTGTGTTTTCTGTTGTCTAGCTTTGGTTATGCATGATTGAAAAGGCAGAAATCATATTATTACGAAGTTAGATAGGATTATAGGAAGGTTTGGATTTTTACTGCTCATATTATTGTGGATGGAAATCACTTTCAATTCTTTAAGTATAAAAGTAATGGTCGAAATTTGTGGACTAGATTGTACATGAGCTGCACTTTTTTTTCAACATTCCCATATTTTCAATATACCAAGCAAGTCTGAAATGATTTTCATTTGTAATTCCCAACTCTCTTATAATTATGCAGCATGGATGTTTAGGCAGCTTATGATAAATGACTTTAATTATTAACCCCAACTCCATTTGCAAACTAGTATATATGTTGCTTTGGTTTAATGTTGTTTGGATTTTTTTAGTCCCAGGAAGACAAACAGAAACTTGATAGGCAGTTGCATGATATGGCTTTAGTTGTTGAGAGGTTGGAAAGCAGTAGGCAGAAGCTTCTAATGGAGGTAAACTCACGACAGCTAAATAAGTAAATTTTACATGGTACTTTGTTGTGTATATTCTCGTGTAAAAAAACAAAACCTTCGCTGTCTATATTCCATCTGATGGAGTGATTGGTTTGTCATCTTGTTGGCAGATTGACTCACAGTCTACAGAAATAGAGAGGCTTTTTGAGGAAAACTCTAATCTCTCAAATTCATACCAAGAGGCAATTGCAGCAGCAGTGAGATGGGAAAACCAGGTAACAATCTTCAGGGGTTCGACTAAACTATAAGTTATGGCCACTGGTTTAACTGTTTAAGGTCTCATTTGTATGACCTCAGTTTACTGAATTTGTCTTCTAAAATTTTCATATTTAAGAATCTGTGCATCTTTTTAACTAATGAAATTCAGTGAACGTATCTGATCAAGAATTTGTTCTCTGGCACATGTAAGAGAAATTTGGTGAAGGCTCATATAAATAAAACCAGAGTGTACTGTTTTGCCAATTATTTCATGTGTAGGGCTGAATATTCTTATGTGTTGTTTCACTTGGCCATTTGTGACATCCTCTTTTGGTTTTTTAAGTATGCTAATCATATATATTATTATAGATGGTAAATTAATTTCATTTTTGTATAGAGTAAAATATATTTTTAGTCCCTATAAATATAAATTAATTTGGTTTTAGTCCTAAAAAAATGTTGGTTTTAATATTTACAATTTTTTCAAATGATTCCTATCATCGCTTAATGTCTTGTCAGCAATAAGCATTAGAATGGTCATATACACAACATGACTAGATGTATAGAGGTTAAATTTAATCTTATTTAGAGATCAAAAAAATATTTAAATCTTTTCTTATACAGCTGGACAATGAGAGGTGATTTCTTTTCTCTTGCATCGAGTACTTTTTTCCTGTGCATTCAACATTAGCCCCAATTGGCATGGTGGTTAGATAAATTTTAGTACTATATTAGTGCTGTCGAATTAATTTATTTTAACATCTGTCATCTGTGCTGTGTTGAGTTTTTTCTTTAGGGGGGAGGGGGTCATTATAATTTTATGATCAAACATGATAGTTCCAGACTGAAGAATTGTGTTGACGTTTGATTCTTCAGGTGATGGAGTGTCTTAAGCAAAATGAAGAGCTTCGTGGGATTCTAGATAAATTGAGAATGGAACAGGCTAGGGCCTTGCCTGACTCTTCTAAAAATGGGGCACATGAGATTGCTTCGCTGGCATCAACAGAAGAAATGACATCTATGAAGGTTAGTAACATACTCATGGCATATTAGTTCGTCTTATTGTCAGTTTATGTCATTGACTTGTTGGGTCCTAATCTGCTAATCCTATGACTCAAAATGTTCACTTTTAAAATGAGTTGTCTATCCAGAATTTTCTGATAATTGTGAGAAAATTTCGGGGCTTTGTTTTTGGTTGAGGTCTCTGTGTTCTCTATGCTTTGACAATTGGTCGTTCATACTTTGAAATTTTGCACCTTTCTATTTGCTTGGCAGGGCCAACTTGTGAAACAACAAAGCAGAGCGGAGACACTATCAGCAGAAGTCTTGCAGCTTTCTGCTCAACTTGAACAACTCAAACAAGCATATGATGGTCTTGCACGCTTGTATGATCCTCTCTCTGTTTTTTCCCTGTATCAAAGCACACACATTCACTCATTCTAGAGTTTAGTTGCTTATATGAGATGCTCTTTCATTAATGTGGTCAACAATATTTCAGCTATAGGCCAGTGCTGCGTAACATTGAAAGCAATCTCTTAAAGATGAAGCAAGACAACTCCTTCGCTGTACGATGATGGCAATGAGCGGTTTCATGTCGATATTCCTGTTGTGATTGTGAATCCCTTGTTTGAAGACGTGAATTTACAATGCCCACAGATTTTTTTAACCATTTTATATTATTAGTTTAGTAAAAGTAAAGCGTGATGGTTCGCTAACTGTTTTGTGCAAATACTTGGCATAAGAAGCCCGTGTTATACACAAACGTGAATTTGTAAAACTTCTTATTCTTTATACCAATATTTATTTTTAAAAGTCTCTTCGTAGTCCACTCCATATGATTGGGTAAACCCTTTTGCCACCAGTCGAGCTTTGTACCGATTTATACTACCATCGGCATTGTATTTGATGGAGAATATCCACTTGCATCCAATTGATTTCTTTCCTTCCGGTAGAGTGGTGATTTTCCACGTGCCATTTTTAACCAAGGCTTGGACTTCTTCTGTTACAGCTGCTGCCCATTCGGGTTGTTGGAGTGCTTATTGAACATTCCTTGGGATATTTGTGCTGTCAAGAGCTGCCACAAAAGACCTATACCCCTTTGACAATTTTCCATAGGACACATATTTCTCAATGGGGTGTTGAGTGCAAGATCTCACCCCTTTTCTTAAGGCAATAGGAATGTCAATGTCATCAATAGGTTTAGGATTAGGAACGATATTACCTTGGGAAAACTCATTTTCTGGAGTCTGGTTGGATTCATGGCTTCGCCTTGGATCTGTGCTGGACTCTACTCCCTTCCTTCTCTTCCTGAAGTATGTCATCCAGTTGTCTCCTTGTGTGGCTGAGCTTTGATTCTGTTGAGATGCAATTCTCTCTCTAGCTTCAGCTGGTGTGATTTCTACTGCATTTTCCTGTTCAGTTTCTTCTACAGGTGCAGTCTCGGCTGGTTCTGCATTTGGGGCAAATTCGGTTAGCTCAAATCCCAAAAATTCTGTTGCATTTTCTGCATTTTCTACTGTAATTTCCTCTTGTGTAGGTGCAGTATTGGTTGGCTCTGTATTTGGGACAAATTTAGCTAGCTCAAATCCCAAAAGTTGAGATTCTACCACTTCAATTGGATAAGTCTGCTCCCCCTGAATGCCAACTTTGGGGTAATAAGGCTGATTCTCAAAAAAGGTGACATCCATGGTGTGGTAAAATTTCCCGTTTTGGGGTGAATAGCATTTGTACCCCTTTTGGTGGGGGGAGTAGCCGATAAAGATGCATTTGATGGATTTTGGGTCAAGTTTGTTGTGACGAGGATTGAGGTTGTGGATGAAGGCTGACAATCCGAATATTTTCAAAGGAGTAGATGTAAGGATACGACTCGTAGGGTATGAGGTTTGGAGAGTAGAATAAGGGGTGTTAAAGTTGAGGATTCGAGAGGGCATTCTGTTTATAAGGTAGGTTGCAGAGAGGACAGCTTCTCCCCAAAATTGGTTGGGTACATTTGTAGCTAACATGAGAGATCTGGTCACTTCTAGGAGATGTCTATTCTTTCTTTCGGCGACTCCGTTCTGCTGAGGTGTATCTACACATGAACTCTGATGTATGATTCCATGTTTCTGAAGGTAGGAATTTAGTGCAGAGTGATAATACTCTCGGCCGTTGTCACTTCTAAGCACCTTAATTTTGCTTTGAAATTGTGTTTCCACCATAGTATGAAACAACTCAAATATTCTGCCAACTTCTGATTTCTCCTTCATTAGGAAAACCCAAGTGACCCGTGTGTGATCGTCAATGAAGGTGACAAACCATCTTGATCCAGTGACATTGTTTACTCGTGATGGTCCCCATATATCACTGTGAATTAGGGAGAAAGGTTGAGAAGGTTTATAGGGTTGAGGCGGGTAGGAGTTACGAGTATGTTTGGACAATTGGCATATTTTACATTGAAACAACTCTTGATTTTTATTGAATAATGTGGGAAACATTTTTTTCAAGTACATAAAATTTGGGTGGCCTAGCCGATAATGCCACAACATTACAGAATTTTTTCTATTTAGAGGTACAGTTGCACAAGAGTTAGCCTTGGGTTTCGCTTTTGACTCTTCAACTTGGAGGAGGTAGAGTCCAGCACATTCTTCAGCATTGCCAATCATCTTCCCCGACTCCAAAATCTGAAATTCACATAGGTTAGGAAAGAATTTAGTGACACACTTCAAATCTCTTTGCTAATGGACAACAAATTACAGTCAAGTTTAGGCACATAAAGGACTGAATTCAGGGTAATATTTTGTGAGATAATAACTGAACCTTTACCCATGACCTTAGAAAGAGTCCCATCAGCTATTCGAACTGTGTAATTATTTAGGCATGGAGAATAGCTTTTAAACACAGTTAAGTCTCCAGTCATGTGATCTGAGGCTCCTGAGTCAATGATCCATGACTTTAGTTTTCCTTTGCTAGTATTTAAAGCATGCAAGAAATTACCTTTTTGTGCCACTGTAGCTGTACCAATTGTTTGCTGGAGAATTTTCTGTAGTGCTTCCATTTACTCCTTGCTGAATGGAGATGGGTTAGAATTTACCTCAACTATGTTGCCTCTGCTGTCCAGGTTTTTGGTTTGTTTTGCCTCTAAAGGTCTTCCATGAATGATCCAACAGTTGTCCTTAGTGTAACCCAATTTCTTGCAATGATCACACCAGGCCGATTTTTCTTTTGAGATGTACGAGGCTAGTTCCCCCTTGTTGCCATTGCTGAGCCTTCAATGGATGGGACTGCACTTGACTTTCCAAGCATCACTTTCCTCCTACTCTCCTCTCTTCTCACTTCTGAAAATACTTCTCGGATTGTTTTAAGAGGTTTGGTTCCAAGGATTCTTCCCCGGACTTCATCAAGTTCTGTGTTTAGCCCCAATAGAAACTTGTAGATCCTATCTTTCTCCACCAATTCTTTATACTTCTTTTTATCCTCGGTACAGCTCCATTGAACATCTTCATATATGTCCAGTTGCTGCCAATGTCGACTGAGTGTATTAAAATACTCAGTGACTGAGAAATCACCTTGTCGCAGGTCATGGAGTATGCTCTTGATCTCAAATACTGCAGACGTATTGTCCACATTTGAGTAGGTTTTCTTCATTGCATCGCACATCTCCTTGGCAGTATCATAGTACATGAAATTTTCCCCAATTTCATTAGTCATGGTGTTGAGCAACCATGACATGACTAAACTGTTTTCCAGTTGTCATTTGTTGAGATTAGGGTCACCCTTTTCTGGACTCTTGGAGTCTCCTGTGATGTAACCTTCCTTCCCTTTTCCTTGAATAAAGATCTTAACTGATCGCACCCATTGAAGGTAGTTCTGGCCATTCAATTTGTGACCAATGATAGGAAGAGCAGGCCCTTTCACCAAACTAGTGGCCGAACCTTCTGCCTTGTTCTCTCCCATGGTTGGCGGTGCTAGGTTAGGGATGGTTCAGATCGTGCTCTGATACCATGCGAAAAAATATAATGTATATTTCTCTTATTTGGGAAAAATACAAAAGTGGTATAAATAGAATACAAGGGGATAAATCTGCACACTAATTTATCCCTAAAAATCTGGGAAATAATTCTCTCTATAAATACTGTATCTAAATAATTAAAGGAAGGGAAATAAAATTGATCTTATTAACATTAAATCTGTACAAATCAGAATTGAATATTCTGATTGATATATGCTGATCTCCAACAGATTCTGATTGATATGCGCTGATCTTCAACATATATATATATATATATATATATATATATATATATATATATAAATTACAATCACGATAAAGTTTTCATTATCACATTATAGATTCTGTGGAGAGTCATCATAATATAATTGATTACCTCACAAGCTTATACATAATAATATTCAAATGTTGTGTATCATTATATAATTTATAATAATCTATAAATAATATTTTTCATCATTATAAAATAGTCAAAGTAATAGAAATTAAAATAGAATTAAATTTGTAACCATTAATATGTTTAATAAAATTATATATGTTTAAGTGTCTCAAAACATAAATACTTCAATCTAACATAAATTATGTAATTATTAATTATATGTATATAATTTAGAGTAATCTATGATTTGTAAAAGTATGAGTAATTCCATTAAATTTAATAAATTATTATTTCCATTACTTTAAATTGTAGAAATTTAAACTACATTATTAAAACATAAGAATTAAAATTACATTATGTATAGAAACCAAAAATATGATTAAAGTGGTTTAAAACATTTTTGTTATAAACTTTTTTAATTTAAAGCATATTTATATTAAAAGACATTCAATAATATAAAAAAAAGTACTTACTACATCTTTTAGACTCAATAATACGTATTTTTCTGACTTTCATGCGCCCCACTTCACTCACGACTCACTAGAGTCACATAGAAGCCACTCCCTCTCTTTTTTTTATTTGTACCATCACCAAAGAAAATGTTTCGGTAGCGACTTTACCTGAGACTTCTGCAAATGTACAAACCAAGGTCGATGCTTATTATTGTACACCAATTCAACAAGAAGAAATATCAAGTCAAATGCATGTGAATTGGTATTAAATAGAGTTCAAAAACATCCTTACTACTAAATAGGCCCTTGAAAATACAATGAAGAATTCATGGCGTAAATAGATGGGCATATGTGAATTACATTAATTAAAGACAAAAAAACAGTTATAACTGACCATTCCTCATAATTATAAGATGTGTATTTCATGAGAGGAACATGCAGGTAGTAATTATCAACTAATAGTTGAAAGATAGTATGCTTCCACCATTATATTTTACAAATTTGAAAAGCATGGATATGCTATTAAGATTCAAGGACAACATAAAACACCAAAGAAGTGCAAGTGCTTGTATAATGGACTTGTGACATGCTTTGTATCATTAAGCCAATTACAAATTTAATATAGATTATACAAAAGTTTTCATGAGCAGAACTTGAAGACTCACAAGACATCAATAATACTCTAACAAAAAAGTGATCATTCATCAAATGGTGTTTTAGTAAAATCAAGTTCCTATACATGATATCCCTCATATTTTGCTTCACGTTTCTTCAATGTACAAAACTGTGCTCAAAGATCCTCCTGCACTAATATGTAAGGTCTAATGAAATTTGAAAGATTAAAAACTAAGTAAAACTACAAGTCGTATACATGTTTTAATGACAAAGAAAAATTAAAGATGATTATGTGAACACAACAAATTGACTAATCATTTATAACCTTCAACAAACTCAGAGTGTGTCACTGTTAACAAAATTCCCAACCATTAGAATCATGGCTTGTTACATTCTACCAAGTAAAAATGACTAATCACACTAATGAATTTATTTGACTTTTGCAAAAATAAAAGCAAAGGAAAAGAAAAACCACAGATATGCATATTCAATTTTTGTTAATCAACTCTTCATTATTGGATTCACTGTCACTGCTACCGCTCCTGCTACTTCCACTTTGATTTTTTCTTTTATTACTTTCACTTGAGTTTTTGCTTTGATTACTATCACTGTCACTGCTCTCGCTACTTCCATTTCCATGTTTTCTTTTATTACTTTCACTTGAATTTTTTCTTTCATTGCCACTACCACTGTCATCAAATGTAGATGTTTGTTCATTCTTCCCCTCTGCACTATTTTGGGGTATTTGAACTTTTGCAGCAGTAAGTCTATTATCCACCTCATCATCACTAAGACCAATAATATCAACGATCACAGTGTCATTAGAGTCTGGAGATCCAATATCATCTTTTTCTTTTACTTCAACAATATTGTCGTCCTTTGTAGCCTCGTCAACATTTATTTCATCATAACCATGTTCCTTAACTTCACTATTAGCACCTGGTGAGGTAGCGTGAATAATGGGTGGCTCAATTAGATTATCAGATGTGCTCCCAGAATCAGATTTAACACCTGTCATATGATAAGTACAAGTGTACAACACTTAATTAATCTTTCTTCAATAGCTGAGTCATTGTAATTTGCAAAGCAATACATTAATTGTGCATGCACCACTTGTAAGAGTCTTTTTTTGTTGGGTAGAAAAAAATATTAAAACTTGTAATAAACAAGGACAACACGAAAATCACGTAATTGGAATGCATGCGTGGAAGATGAATGCATAACAGTTCATGTAACAAAGAACCCCTCACAGATTGAAGTACATTAACAAATTATGTCAAACAATACCAAGCCACAATGATAAAAATGAAAAGATTAGGACTACTTCGTTTGAAAAAATGTATGTTACATGCGCTTTAAATTAATAAAAAGAAATATTGCCATGGTATGCCTTTCTTGTCCCTAATTGAGAGAAAATGTAACACAGGGGGGAACATGATTGAAATGGAAAAAAGAAGCAACTATATAATGCAATTCAAAATTCATATCTTGATAGGATATCTTGCACTTATCAAACTAGTCTGTTAGAAAATCATTTGACCCAAAAACTCCATACAAAGTCAAAATAAGCAATTAGAAAAACCTCTAAACGATAACCATACATACCAACATTATTCTCGAGTTCAATAATATTAATACGTTCTTTCTCAACCTGTGCAAAGTCAATGTAAATATGATTAAAGATGTTTATGTAAGGAAAAAGACACAAAAAAGTATAAGAAACTTGCATTACCATAACAACAAATGAGTTTAACACAAAAAATAGAATAGTAATTTGAGGATGGTGAAATATTGGGTTTTCTTTCGTGGTGATGTAAAGATCAAGATTGATTCTACCTAAAACATTTTTGACTATCATTGAAGACGAGAAGTGGGAGAGAACTTACATTGGAGGGGGAGGTGCTTGTTGGGGAGATATTATGTGAATCTTTTTTATCTTTACTCATTTTCATGAAAGTTACAGAAACAAGTGAGGTGTTTGTTTATTGCAAGAACAAGAAATAATATCAACAACTATAAATGGTCAATCTTATTGTTGAAATGAGGATTGTTATGAAGTGGCAAAAAATGAGTATTTATAGGTGTTAAGTTGTGAATCTATACTATCTACAAATAAAAGGAAGTCAAATACACGCACAAACGAACTAGAAATGGCCAGTCTTATCTTATTGTTCAAAGCAGGGTTGTTATGAAGTGGAAAAAAATGAGTATTTATAGATGTTAAAGAGAGGAATCTATATTATCTACGAACAAAAGGAAGTCAAATACACACATATATATTGCCTAAAATTACGGTCACAATAAAGTTTTCATGATCATATGGTGGATTCTATGGAGTGTAATCATCATAATGTAATTGATTATTTCACAAGTTTATACGTAATAATTCAAATGTTGTGTATCATCATATAATTTATAATAATCTATAAATAATATTTTTCATCATTATAAAATAACCAAAGTAATAGAAATTAAAATAGAATTAAATTAGTAACCATTAATATATTTAATAAATTTAGATATATTTAAGTGTCTCAAAACATAAATACTTCAATATAAACATAAATTATGTAATTATTAGTTATATGTATATAATTTAGAGTAATCTATAATTTGTAAAAGTATGAGTAATTCCATTAAATTTTATTAAATTATTATTTACATTACTTTAAATTATAGAAATTTAAACTACATTCTTAAAATATAAGAATTAAAATTACATTATGTATAGAAAGTAAAAATATGATTAAAGTGGTTTAAATATTTTTGTTATATATTTTTTAATTTAAAACATATTTATATTAAAAGACATTCAATAATATAAAAAAGTACTTATTACATATTTTAGACTTAATAATATGTATTTTTTTTTTACTTCCACGCATCCCACTTTACTCACAACTCACCAGAGTCACATAGAAGTCACTCCCTCTCTTTTCTATTTTGTACCATCACCAAAGAAAATGCTTTGGTAGCAGGTTTATCTGAGACTTCTGCAAATGTACAAACCATGGTCGATGCTTATTATTGTACACCAATTCAACAAGAAGAAATATCAAGTCAAATGCATGTGAATTGGTATTAAATAGAGTTCAAAAACATTCTTACTACTAAATAGGCCCTTGAAAATACAATGAAGAACTCATGGCGTAAATAGATGGTCATATGTGAATCTACATTAATTAAGGACAAAAAAAAACAATTATAGCTAACCATTTTGAGTAATTATAAGATATGTATTTCATGAGGGCTCACAAGGCTCATTGTCACGTGCACAAGCCCACTACCAATTGCTTATCTCTTTAGAAGTGTAAGGAGCACTTTAATATATAAAGGCTCTACATTTAGGTGGACCAAGCAACGTGGGACTATTTCCTTTTGAAATATCATGTATATGTGCAACATGCACTTCATTAATTGTGCATGCACCACTTGTAAGAGTCCTTTTTGGTTGGGTAGAAAAAAATGATAAAACTTGTAATAAACAGCAAGGACAACACAAAAATCATGTAATTGGAATGCATGCGTAGAAGATGTATGCATAACGGTTAATGTAACAAAGAACCCCTCATAGATTGAATTACATTAACAAATTATGTAAACAATACCAATATGCAATGATAAAAATGAATAGATTAGGATCACTTTGTTTGAAAAAATGTTTGTTACATTCACTTTAAATTAATATATAAAACAAAATACTACCATGGTATGCCTTTCTTGTCCCTAATTGAGAGAAAATGTAATACAAGGGGAAAAATGATTGAAATGTGAAAAGATGCAACTATATAATACAATTCAAAATTCATATCTTGATAGATGATTTGCATGTTATCAAACTAGCTAGTCTACTGTTCAAAACTTGGATTATCTCACTGTTGAACCATGAAAAAATGGATTGAATATTAAAAGTAGACATTGTATAATATTTTCTTAATAGTTAATGTAAATAATCCCTGACTTGCATGATTAATGTGTTGGATTGTACTTTCTAGTTTCTATTATCTATTGACTATTGGTATTCTTTTTCGTCTATGCGGTTTGACATATTGTACTATTTATCTTCATTGGTTTATTATTTTTTATTTTGTTCATGAAAAATGTATTACGATTTAAATAAAATTTAATTCAAAGGGATAATCAAATTTTATAATTTATGAAAATAAAATTTACATATATGTATCAAAATTAACATGAAATTGTAGAAAGTACATTAATATTTATTTTTATTGTTGATAGCATTTCGTACAAGTTATATAAAATCAATATTTAAATTTATGATAGATAACATTTCTTAGGTTTAATTAGTTTGTTAGTACTGATAATTAAAAAAATATTAATCGTCGTTGTTATTTTTGCATGATTTAGTTTATAGAAAATTAATACGAAAAAGGCACTGTGTCTGCATTATATTAAAAAAATAATTATTTTTATAAATAATTATAGTAGTTTTAGAGTAAAAAAAAATATAAAAAGAATGAGAAATTACTCTCTTAGAGAATTATGAAAAATAAATAAAGAATAAAATGATCCATGTAAAAATGGAAAAAAAAATAATTATTGAAAGTGATATTTTCTTTATATGTTAGTATAAATTTTAGTTTTCATTTTTCTCATCTAATTAAGTTTTTCTATTTTTAAAAATAAGTTAATTTAATTCCTGGATCAATTTTCTCTTATAGAAAACACTTGAATTCTTATTTCTCCTGTCAAAAGCATCTTAAATTGAATTTATTAAATTATTTCAAACCTTTTTCTAATTACAACCAACCAAAATATAACATTTAACTCAAAAGAGAGAGAAAAAAAAACTATTTTTTTTTTCTTTCAACTCTATAATATACTATTTACTTTTCAATCTTCTAAAATTTCACTAATTTTTAAATTTTAAAATTTTAAAATCATTTAACTTCTTTAATTTATTAAAATCCGGGCCAAATTTTTTAAAAGAAAATGAAAATTTAATGGAATTAAAACTCTCACTTTTGATTTCTCTTCTTTTCTTAGTTACATAATTTAATTTATGTTTTATTTTATTTAATATTATAAATAAGTTATCTATAAGTTAATTAGACCGAATTATCTATAAGATTGGGAGAAAAATTCATTAGACTAAACGGAAATTATAAGACAAAACACAACATATATATTAATGACACAGATATCTATAAATATTGAACAAACTACTCTTAAGACTAATGAAATAGAAGTCATGTAACTGAACAAATAACCCACCAAGATCATAGGTTAAAAAGGTCATTGTCAACCGGATTTAAATTGATATAGATCGAAAATATTGTAGAAATAGTAGAGTGATTTTCTTACTACCTAATTAATATATATATATATATATATATATAATTTATTTTATCTAATTAATATATATTTAATTACATGAAAGAACCTATTAAAAGAACATTTTATCTAAGACTTAAAGACAAAACTCAATAGAAATATAGTTGATTGGGATTAAATATATACTTCTTTATTTTTAAAATAAATAATTTAAAATATAAGAATAATAAAAAATAATTATTGTTTTCAATAAAAATAAATAAAATATTTAAATTTATCAATTTGATTTTTATTTAATTTAATATATATTAGCTAAAATTTCATTTTCTCTTATATTTTCCTTCAACTAAACAAGTTGAACTCCCCCTCTATTTCTTACCAATTTTCATCTCCTCCCTCTATTTCTATCTTGGATAAATATTTTGTCTAATTGAGTGTTATGTTTTTTTTCTTAATAATAATATTAGTGTGGGCTTTGACAAGTTGATAATTGAATTATTTTTTTGGTTAAATTGGGGAATTTGGAAAGATGAGGAAGAAGCGGATATTGACAGTGTGGTTTAAAATTGGATGCAAACCTATTTATATTCCTCTCTTTAGTCTCTCTCTCTTCGCCGTATCACTCAGCTCTCACTCCTCACCCCTCACCCCCAAACCCAAACCCTACCCTCACAATTCCCTCTCTTCCTTCAAATCCAACCCACCGCTGCTTAATTATCATTCCACATGGCGGCTTCGACCACCAGCCAGGTCTACATCGATGTAATCGAGGATGTCATGGTCAAGGTCCGCGACGAGTTCGTCAACAACGCTGGTCCCGGTGAGGAAGTTCTCAGAGAGCTTCAAGCTGTAAGATATCTTCTTTCCTCTCTTCTACTTTCATTCGTCCATCATTTCCTCTTTTTATTTTTTATTTTTTTATATATATATAAATAAATAGATATATGAGATTCTTTGATATTTCTACTTCTATTGCGACCTCTATTGATTTACTTTAGATGGATTTGTCTCTCTTGGCTGTTTGGTTCAATCAGGGTTTGGATCTGATCGGTTGTCTTGTAGGGTTTCCGTTTTGTTTATGCCTTTCTTTTTTATAAATCCTTTTTTTTTATCTCTGGTGATTCAGATGTTCATTTTTTTCTTCTTTTGGGTAATTTGCTTAGATGTGGGAATCAAAGATGATGCAAGCTGGTGCTGTGTTCGGTCCCATAGAAAGATCCACTGCTGCTAAGCCAACTCCGGGTGGCCCAATTACTCCGGTTCATGATCTCAACGTGCCATATGAGGGGACCGAGGAGTATGAGACTCCTACAGCGGAAATACTTTTCCCCCCTGTGAGTTTTGACCCCAACCATAGTTTTAAATTCGTCAGCTGATATATCCTTTTAATGTTCTTTAAAAATGTTGGATTGTTGATACGAGTTTTTGAATGTGCAGACTCCGCTGCAAACTCCAATTCAAACACCTTTACCAGGAACTGCGGATAACTCAACGTATAATATTCCTGCTGGACCAAGTGACTACTCCTCTGGAAATGATACAGGTGGAAATGCTGATGGAAAAGGAGGAAGACCTTCTCCATTTATGGTAAAACTTATTTTGCTGGTTGCCCCTTCATATATCTAAGTAATTTTCAATTGTTTTCATACTTATCAATCTCAAATTGCGGCCAACCCTAAAAATGCTATAGCAGTATAGCCCATGGCCACCATTATAAATTACAAATTGAATAAATTATTTATTCATGTGTTCATATGCATGTAAATGCTATTTTTTAAATATCACTTAAGATTCATGACATATTCACAATTAACAATAAAAGTCATAGGTTTTGAGTAAAACTCACAATTAAACAACAATAAAAGTTAAGGAAGCAAAATAAATTCAGAAGACATCATATTTCAAATACAAGTTGTCATAGAAAAATGAGTGGGGGTTTCAGAGAAAAGAAAATAGGTTGACGGTTCAGAGTTCAGACTAGAGGTTATTCAGACTTCAGAGTAAATCATTTTCATGCAACTTTTTTTTAATGTGTACATTCATATTGTTTTTATAATCTTCTACAGCAACCACCTTCTCCTTGGATGAACCCGAGGCCTCCACTCGATGTCAATGTTGGTGAGTCTCATTAAAATTCAGGATAAAGTTTTTACTAAAATGGCATTGCAGTAATGAAGGTGTGTATTACTGTAGCTTATGTGGAAGGGCGGGATGAGCCTGACAGGGGGACTTCAAATCAACCTCTGACACAGGTAAGCAAGTCAGTTAGGTCTTATAGAAGAATGCTTTATCTGTTGTCAAAATTTGAAGAGACCTAGTTATGGTAGTTATTTTATATAGCTAGCAAATAGTTACTGTTGTTGCAAAACACTTTTCGAGTATTTTTGTCTACAATGTCAAACCTTAACTTAAACCCATCACAGTTAGATGTTATGATGCTTTAAAAAATCCAGGACTTCTTCACGATGCCGTCAGGAAAGCGAAAGCGCAATGATTTGAATTCTCAATATAATGCTGGGGGATATATACCTCAACAAGATGGAGCTAGAGATGCTGCATATGGAGTTTTTGAAATTGAGGTACTTTTTTTTTCATATTGGTCAGCATTTGTATACATCAGCAGGATATTTGCATATCTTTTGTAAGTAATGCTGTAATGATGTTAGTAGTCTAATTTCTTGTGTTCATCATCATTGTTGTTTTCATTGTAAATGACTTTTGTAATTTTTGACTGAATGGGATCAAGGGTATACTAGTTTTATAACTTATTTTGTTGGTTTTGGCACTTCCCTTTCCTGTCCTTATTTGTGGGGTGGGGTTGAGACAAGATGACGGGACATGAGAGATGGTAAAAGCAAGTCTTGCCATCCCGGGAAAGTGTAAAGTGCTTTTCAGAGGTACTTTACTTCCCCATCTTTTCTCAAATTGGGGTCTCCATGGGTTGGGACAAGTTGGAGGGGGCAAGTGTTGCCACATATACCTACATTGCATCTGTAAATTTGGAAAAAAAATGGTGTAGATAATGCAGGAATCTCTGAAGTTGTTTGTAACATATTTCCATTTAGTGGCAGTTAACCATGAACTCAAATGAATAATGATTTCTTCAACAACCACATCAAAACTATGAAGGCCCACTTTAGAGTTTAACCCCCAAAATGAAAGAAAAACTGACACTAACAATTTGTCACCTGTATGAATGTTTTAATACTAGTTCAAATCCTTCAAATCACATGCCTTTTTTGTTCTGTTCAATACAATTCGTTACTGTCCTTTTAAAGAAAGTAATAAGCATTCACTGTCACAATGATCTGCAGTATGGACATTCTGTTCAGATAGCTTTATTGAGAAGTTTAAATTGCTAGCTTCTTTCCCATCCTACTATTTATTGTTCTGTTGGTTTTTACAGTGCACATGCATGCTTAATTTCTGTTTGTTAATTCATTGACTTGCTTGGTTGATGTAAAGTGTTTATCAAGTTGCTAAACTCTTGGAGATCAATCCTTCAGGTAAATGGAGGGGAAATCTCCATTAATTCAAATTCCACTATTTCCAAAGGAAAAATGCAAGTAGATTTGGAGAGGTCGACTTCTAGGATTCCTCAACTTGATGGACCAATTCCATATGATGATGATGTGCTTTCTACTCCAAATGTGAGTAGTGATACTTGTCCTCAATTTCCTGCACTCATGAAATACATTTGAATAATCTCTCTCATTTTAGCTTCTCCATGGAACTGTTTCTTATTTAATTTTCTTATAAGTGTTTATGAAGAAGTTTATTTAGCTTATGGAAAAAAAAAAACTTATTTAGTCTTCTCTTATTTTCTTTTCTTATAAGTTTTTATGAAGAAGTTTATCCAAAAGGAGCCATTGTTTACTTCAATTTTAATTTCCTGTTGTCCGTTGTAATTTTGTGAAAAATGCATACCATCCCCTTTTAGTTCTTGGTAGATAGACCCTTCAGCTTTCAATTTTTGGAAATTAATAACAACATTCAATGTTAAAGGTTTCAATAACCACTTTGTTTGTATTTAATGAGTTCTCATTCATAATCTGAGCCATTCTTTTGTTGCAAAACTATAAAAGAAATGGACTATTAGGTGTATGTGTTCAGAAGTAGATCTTTTTAGCAAGTTCTGAGTAGTGAGAAAAATCTTAGTTTTAAGTACTCCCATTTACATGGGTGTCTGTTTAGTCAGTGTAAATATGAGCTCCATTTTCCCTGGTTTAACCCGTATTGATAAAACAGAATGACTGTGACTATAATTCAGAGGAACTGTATAACTCAAAAAGGAATTTAAGGGATTTACATATGTTTTTGAATTCTTTAAGTGGTTGCATTTTGAATTCAAGATGTGTATTGTAATATAATTTGGAACCTAAATTAGTTGATTATGTAACAACGGGATGGCTTTTCTATATCCTAACTTAAAGCCACTTTTGGTACTTGAAAACAATTGATTGGATGGGCTAATATATAGCTGAAAAAAGAAGAAAATTAGAATGTAAAATTCCAGCTAACTATAGTTGCATATATTTTAGTGTTAACTGCATTATGCTTCATTTGACACTCCCCCCCCCACCATATTTTACTTTCCATCATCTTACTGGGTTTATTTCATCCTGTTGCAGATATACAATTATGGAGAAGTGTTCACCGAAGACTACAATATTTCCAATACACCAGCTCCTCCTGGTAAATTGAGAACGTGTTAATTATATTTTGAAGATATTTGTTATTTATTATACATTTTATCTGTAAGTTGCTAATTCATTCTTTTTCCCTTATTAATTATTAGAAGTACCAGCAAGCACCCCTGCTCTCGTGGCTCAGAATGAAGTGGGAAATGAGTTTGATGATGATGATGATGAACCTCCGTTAAATGAAGAAGATGATGATGATTTGGATGACATGGAACAAGGAGAGGATCAGAATACACATCATCTTGTTTTGGCCCAGTTTGATAAGGTGGCAACCTCCCTTCACTTTCTTTGAACGAGATGTCAAGCGCTATAGTAATATGATTATGATGTAGGTTCAGGGTTGAATAATTATTGACTCTAATAGGGTTGTCTTGCTACAACTTTAGGTGACACGTACCAAGAGCAGGTGGAAATGCACATTAAAGGATGGCATCATGCACATAAATAATAAGGACATTCTCTTCAATAAGGTTTGTTACTCGTGAAGGAGAGCAAATAGTGATATTTTTTTCAAAATTCAGTTTATCAAACTCTCATGATGGATGATCTCTGCAGGCGACAGGGGAGTTTGACTTTTGATTTTGTTTGGGCTAGCTGGTGCTTTCGTGAAGCATGATTCGGAGGTGTCATTCAGTGTTTCGTGATCTTTCTTTGATTATAATTATTAAGTGAAAGATTAAGGAAGAGAGAAAATCCTTTTACCCTTTCGAGACTGTTGTTTTGATGTTGGACCCTTGTACATAGAGAATGAGCAATTTTTGGCCTTTTACCTGATGGTTAGAGACTCGGGCAGTTCCTTAAGCCCACCATTTGTCAAGTATGTGGTTCCTTTAGTTCTGTGTACTTGGACATTTTGGTTAATTTAAGAATCCCTTGTATGATAATGATAGCTTATTTAGGCTTGTTAGGTCTCGCTTAACTTTTAGACTCTAAAAATAGGGTGATAATGTTTAGCGTGTAGGATCTGAAACCGTAGACGGTAAAAGAAATGAAAATCTAGCATTGGTGTTTCAATATTAAAAAAGTTTTTTTTACAATGTTGCAGTGTATATAGCAACAAGTATTCTTTGTACAAGAAGGATGCTGTGTGCTTGTCTACGTCGTGTCTGCTTCTGAGTTTTGAATGAGAACTCATTTCTATCGACTGCCAATGTTTGATCATTGGGTTAAGCAAGTTCATCCCCGTGAAAATGTTTTTCTATTGATTGACTAGCTCGTCTTATTTAATCTATACTAATAACAAAGAATACTTACCTTTATGCCTTCTTTGGTAAAGAAAGAAATAAAGAGAAGTAATACAGTAGAACTTGAAGATTTTTGGTAGGAGAGAAGAGAAATCAATAATAATGATAATAATGATAATAATAATAACAATAAGCAACTTATATTTATATTATAACTATTTTATATATGCTTCATTAATTGATGTTTTATCTAAAAAAAGTAAGGTTAAATCACTATTTTCTATTTAATTTCAATTCAGTCTTTTTATTATAAATTTTTTTTTGATTTCTTAATATTAAAAATTGATGTATTGTCATTCATTTCCTATAATCAAGGGGAATAATGGTAACTTTTTTACATGCAATATTATAAAAAAGTTGTACAAGTAGATATTTTTGAATGGAAAAGAAAGGGAATTATGTTTTTTATAAAAAAATTAAATTGAACTAATTAAATAAATAAATAAAACGAAGCATTTTAGTTAATAAATAAATAAATGAACACAATTCTATTTGTCTTTTCACATAACTATAATAGAATATAACAACCGTGTATATATATATTTTTTGGCATACATATTTTATTTTTATAACTATCTCGAAATCATTATTTCTCATCACTATATTTTATTTAATTTCTTTTCACCATTTTTTTTAATCTTTCTATAAATATCACTTCTCAAACTTTTCACACTCTAGTTAACCACCTACTTTATTATTTTTCTTTTTATTAAAGACACCAATGCCTCTTGACTTTATATTTCTTCATCTATACATATACTAAAAATACACTAAAAGAAATATTCCTTTTCAATGTACACTTTTTTTTTTTACTATTTTACCCTTATATATTTCCTCTAAACCATTATTTGTCTTCCACTATATTTTTATTATTTAATTTATTTTCTCTCTTTTTTACTTTCATGTAAATTTCACTTTTCAAACTTATCACACTAATTAACCACTTCAATATTTAAAAGTATAAAGATAAATTTATCCATAACTCGTAAATATATTTAGTTTTTGATAATTTAGATATGAAAACAACAAAGACTTTATTGTAATAGATTTTTTGTTACTTTAGTCCCGTTTGGAATTAAATGGAACGCTTGTAACATATGAATTGAAAGAATGCATCTGTAATTGAACCTACAATAATGCTAAATAACATCGTAAATTAGTTCACTAAATTAAATTGAACGACGAAGACTCCACTAAAAACATGTTAGAATCATAAAATAAGAGTCTGAAGACACAAGATAAAAACGGTAGAAACGAGAGGTTTGAATAATTTCACTGTGCATGGTTCACAAAAACGCATTGCTTTTGGAAGAAACTGCACAAAGTTGATGGCTCAGGAAATGAAGCCATAGCTGGATGTTCCCAACCGGTGGAGGATGCACATGCAATCATACTACCACTGCCATTATTCTCTGATGTTCGAACTTGAATACTAATAATGTCTGCATACACGGGTTGTGGAGAAAGGACGAGTGGAGATAACAACGGTATTGCCCTCGAAGCCTCCACAAAAGGGTTAGAGGGACAATCACTGAGAACCTTATGAATGTCAAGAGAAGCCGGGGCATGCTTCTGTAACCTCGTACGTGCATTGCCTTTGTCTTCCACTTCCATGATCATGCCTCAAGTTGCAAGCAGCAGAAACTATTTATATATATGTTCCCTCTTAATTCTTAAAGACAAGACAACAATATAATGATGATATATTTAAAAGGAACAAGACAGAGAGGGTGGTATAAAGTTTAGCTTCCTTCCTTAGCTGAAACGTAACTTAACAACAAAATGATACTAGATTTGGGTGGCTTGTAGCTTTTGTAGGACCACATGTCCCTTTATTTCCTCGTTCAAACTTTGCTTTTTAGTTTCTTGTTCTTGTTCAATGTTTTCTCCCGGGAAATGTGGAGCGCGTTTCTATCTACTCCTTCACTCATACGGACGATCCTTATATAGAAACATTACAGCTATGATATGATGTAAACGTTTTTGAGTAACTTCTTCTAATAAATTAAACCTACCTTAGCTGGCTTAATAACATAAATCAAGACATTTTCGTCTATATATGCATGAATTTGTGATCGATCCAACGTGTATAATGAAGTTGCTACAAGATTAAATTTGTTTCTTTCATTTTCCTTGATGCGTAGAATTGAAAATTTAGATATGTAAACTATATTAAAAAAATTGTATGAAAAACTTATGTTTAAATTGTTGGCCCTAAATTTAAGGGTTGCAATTTTCATTAATTCACTTTTTCTTACAAACAATTAATCAGCAACTTGAAATACTGGATTATACAGTTGGTAATATCGACGATCATTATTATGTTTACGCTTGAATTCAGAAACTCTGCTTACAGCGGATCAGAAAAGGAAGAACTATGCATCTTAAGAAAGTCTTATGATTTAGTATTACCATTATTCTTATTGACTTGGATTCAAATGCTATTATTGCCGTTTTATTCTCACTATCAAAGGTTTCGGAGTCTTGATTTTATTTTAGAGGAGCTTTTTGCATCAGATACCATCTTCCTCCTTTTTATGGCAACTTCAACTATAGGACCCTGCGATCCTGTTAGAGTAATTAAACAACAAGTACTTGTATATTCATGCATTCAAAGTCTCATCTATCTACTCTTATCTCATCATTTTCTTTCAATCTCTCTTCTTCCAATCTCACATTTATAATTTTCCTTAACCAATTAGGGATTATTCAATTATTCTCTTATCTCTCTCTTTCTTGTCACATTATTCATATATATCGCTTTTCGTTCTTTACATTTTCTTTTTTATATTTCTCTTACAACTTAAATCCATCTAAAATATTGGTAAATTATTAAGTGTTTATGATTACACAATTAGTTAAATCTTTTTACTTTTAACGACTTGAGATCGAGATCAATCTAACTTCTTTCAACCAGTGATTATCAAACGACTAAAATATTACCAATAAAAAATAATTGTTTTACATTGGTTTGGGATTATATACTTATTCCAACCAATTAAATGAATAAATTATATTAAAAAAATCATGTTAATTAAAGTCATATCATAAATTAGGACATTGTGAAGTGGAAAAAATAAATACTTGTTACAAATAATTTGGGAACAAATTACTAGCTCAATAACTAAGTGTGAGATAATTTTGAAAACAAAAAGTTGATAACCACGTTATTAGTACGGAGTATCCATTAATTTTACCGATGATAAATCTTTCTCGAAAAATCTAGCTAATCACTTTTAGTCTTCTCTTTCAATCACTTCTTTTTTCATAAACAAGACTCGAACTTGAAACGTTACTTAAAGGAACAAAGTTTAATACTATTTAGATCAATAAAGTGTTGGTAAAGAAAAAAATATGATTTTTCATAAAAATTGAACAGTTATATCTTGTTTTGTTTAAATTCAAATATTCCAATAATTATAAATTTTCCACCAAGTTAGTTATAAACACAAGAATAAATAATAGATTTATTGTATAATTTTTTTACAACATGTATGATGAATTTATTAAGTTTTATAATATTTATCTAAAAAGTCATATTAAAGATTATTTTTTAATTAATCGGTAGTGTAAAAAAGTTTGTAGTGACAATACATGTTTATTAAACTCTAAACAATTTGAGAAAAAAATGTTCTTATACGAATAAATAAATTGAAATACCGTGATTATTCATTAAATAAGCAACAATTAATTAAAATGGTAATATCTCTTCATGGATATATATGCAAATGTGTTTGCAAGAGTATTCGATAATATGATAGGCTTAGAGTCTCTAAATGCATATATAAATTCATTTTTTTTTATGCATAAAAGATTAAAAAAAATTATTATGTAAAACACCATTATTGTTTTAACTTAAGTCTTAAGAGTTAAAAACATACTCAAAGAATCAAAAGTTGTTAATATAAATAATTTGATATTTATGTATTTTAACTAAGAATCTAAATTCAAACTTTGTCTTAGACATAAAGTCACACCTGAATGTATTATTTTACTTCTTATATGGATCCACCTAGTGGGAGGGAGTTATACATTGTAATTATACCAAAAAAACAAAAAAAAAAAAAACCAAGGACTTTATTATATTTTAAAGAAAATTTATCATTTTAACCTAATTTAAATCCAGGGTAAAGAAATACAAATACTTATCCACACCTTGGAATGAATTTGTGCACTAATTGTTTTCCTTCTCTATTTTGTTCTCTTCATCTTGGAGATCAACCATACCACCAACATTAAAGCCATAATCAACCAATGTAAACATGTTGGTGACAATTGTGTTTTTCTGATGAATCCTTCTGTATTAATTAACGAAAGTGAACACTGCACACATTTTTGTGTGTGGATAATCATGGTACAGAGTTTATTCCATACAAATTAAGTTTACACAACATTGGAAATGATCTTTCCAGTCTAATTATTATTAGATACATACACAAAATGCTAAAAAAAAATAATAAAAAAAAGAGAGTACATATTAGATACACGCAATCATATACACAAATGTATAAAGGACAACTCTAGTGGAATATTAATTTGCCTGTAGAATTCTGCCACAGTTCTCTTCCTGACCAACTGCAAAATGTGGAAGGATCATATGAATTATGGTTTTTCTGTAGCGACAAAATAGTTTGCTTGAAAAAATAAAGAGATGATAGTATCAAACAGATATGAATTATGGATCATATGATATCATATAATGACAGTGCTTTACCTTGCGGAGTTTGAGGCGAATTGCGTTTAGTAGCAATTTTGACTCCATATTGTTGTGATGGTTCCTCATTCCCGAGCAATGAATTCACAGCTCCTTTCACCTTTTCCAACACACCTCCATTATTAGAACTTTTCCTTGGACTCATTGCTTCAGATGTTACCTGAGGCTGAGACACTACAGTTTTCATATCATCGCTCGGCTCAGACTTGTTCATTGAATAATCTCTAAGAAGAGCACTCTTTTGGCTTGTATTCTTCCCACTCAATGAAGCAGATGAGGATGATGAATGTTGCAACGAAGACAGAGTTTTGGCATCATCCCTTCTTGGCTCAAATATGTTCATTGGATAATCTTTGATTGAAGCACTCTTGTGGATTATATTTTTTCCACTCAATGAAGCAGATGAGGTTGATGAGTTTTGAATTGGAGACAAAGTAGTTTTGGCATCATCCCTTGGCTCAGTGTTGTTCATTTGATAATCTTTGATTGAAGCACTCTTTTGGATTATATTCTTTGCATTCAATGAAGCAGATAATGAGGATAGTGAATTTTGCAATATTGAAGGCACAGTTTTGGCATCATCCCTTGGCTCAGACTTGTTCATTGGATAATCTTTGATTGAAGCACTTTTTTGGATTATATTCTTCCCACTCAATATTGAAGCAGATGAGTATGATGGATTTTGCATTGGAGACAAATTAGTTTTGGCATCATCCTCTTGTTCAGACTTGTTCACCAAATAATCAGTGACTAAAACACCCTTTTGGTTCCCACTCAATATTGAAGCAGATGAGGATGGTGAATTTTGCATTGGAGACAAAGTGGTATTGGCATCATCCCCTTGGTCAGGTTGGTTGATCAAATAATCACTGAATGAAGCATCCCTTTGGTTTGTATTCCTGCCACTCATCAATGAGACAGTTGAGGATGGAGAATTTCGCATTGGAGATTGAAGTGATGAAGTCTGGGAGGAAGTGTTAATGTTGGCAGGAGTTTGTGTGGAAACAGCAGTTTGAAGTTTTGAGGCTAAAGAAAGTGCTGCTGCATTTGACCCTCCACCATAGACTTGTGACATGTTTGGAGTTGTGGTGGCGTTCATGACACGTGGCTTCTCTCGATCATGTTCCACTCCTAGTTTGACAGTGTTGTGCAAAACATGCTTCTCAGATATTACTGGATTTGCTCTTGGATGTTGCCTTGCATTTTCTTTGTATCCCTCAGGTGCCAGCTCTGATTCATACACTGAAATGTAATGTTCACACAAGAGTTATATATATCAAAAAGAAAGAACATAAACTAAAGGCCTACATGAATATCTATGTGTTATATATATTAATTACTTGGAGCTCCAAGGTATTCGGCATCTACTTCTTCTTCCTCATCATGATCATCATCTAAGCTAACACCCCAGGAGGGTGTGAAATTTTCGTCGAGTCTTCTCTTGCTGAGGCTGTTGCGGAGTTTCCTGGCCTTCTCCTTGACTTTGGTGAGAACTGATTTCTTCTGATAGAGGCCATGGTCGTCTTCGGGATCATGTTGCTTCAACCTCTCAAAGTAAGGAGAGGAAGGGGAATTAGTGGACGTGGGAGAGTACGATGATGACATCCTCGAAGAATCTCCTCCTGTACCTGCAATCAGGATCATTTTTTATATCATTAATCAAACATTTTTCATGTGTCCATGGATTATTTGTCATATCATTAATCAAACATTGGTATCTTTGGTTACATCTACATAGAGTATCAAAAATGACAATTGTTTCTCATTTATACACATTAATGCATGGCTTATCATGAAAGTGACACAACCTTTTGTTAGTAAATAGGTTAACATGATTAAGCATTGTTTTTGTGTATGTCTAAAGGCATGATATATTGTTGAGTGTTGAGAAAGGATAACCTCGGAGGAATTGTTCGACGCTACCGATGGTATGAGTTCTGGTGGTATCAACATGTCTGTAGGTGCGTTCAGGCATAGGTATTTTCTGTTACTACTTTCCTTCCCTGTTTTTGCAACTTAATTGCCTCTTCTTTTTAAATGACTCTGCTTTTATATTTGTTCTTTCTGTGGTTAATAAATCATAGGCATAATTTTAACACCAAATGAAGCGTGGTTCCGTGGTTCTTGCACTGTAAAAAAATTTAGAGGCTCATTTTTTACACGTGGAGACTAAACCTCATAATAAGTACTTACCTGATATAGTAAGTTGACCGGGCCTGGATGAGAAAACTTGTTGAAACACCTCAAGTGAATTTCATAAATTAAGAAAGAAAGAAAATACTATATATTTAAAACATCTATTAAAATTTGTAAAATAAAAAAACTTTATTTTTTTTTCTAAAGAATAAACTATTTTCATATATCTGAAAATATGAAGTTAATGATTATTTTTTAACAATTTTTTTTAGAGCTGATTTGTTTTGTAAAAGTTTTTTTTTTATTTAAACAAAATCAAATAACTTAAAATCATTTTATAAATTTAACTAAACAAAAAATTATCTTAACTATAATTCATGATAACAATAATCGATTGTACGTCTTTTTTAAATACATTTTAAATATTTCATGAATTCAAATGTTTGAGAAAAACACAAACAAGAAGGAGAGTGTGCAGTTTTTATAAAAGAAAAATAAGTAAATAAAAGAAAAATGAAGGAGAAAAGATGGTCGTGTAGACTTTTCGGTTTTGGAATGGAAGAAAAAGAAAAGAGAAAAGAGAATTTATTTCTTTCCTTTAAAAAGATGGATTCATAAGACTACAATAATCAACTAGTATTTTAGTTTGTGTATGTAAATACATATTTATTATATATAATTAAAATTTATAATAAATTATATATATAAATAAATTATTTAAATATATAAAAATATATGAAAAATGTATTTTATATTAAAAACTTAATTTAAATATATCAATAGTATGATTTTTATCTGGTAGCCCCTTCCTTTCAAAAAAAATAAAAATATTTTCATCTGATTGTATAATATTATACAATATTATACTGGAATCTAATTAAGAATAAATTTAATCTTAAATATATTAATAAAATTTGTTTTTGTAATAGTTATTTTAAAATTTATTTTTAGCATGAATTTTAATTGGTTGAAAATATTTTTTTTATATTAATAATACATGAAAATTAAATTATTTTTTTAATTTATAATTTTTCTACAAATAATTAAATTATAATAATATATAAATAAGATATCTCTTTTTAAAATCCACTTTTTTTAAAAGATAATTATACTCTTATGTTATACTGTATGACTTTATATTTTTCTCCACCAATATATATTTAACGGTAAAATAGAAATATATATATATATATATATATATATATATTATAAAATATAACTATTGACTTTTTTATTTAAAAAAATGCTCATTTATTTTTTCATAGAAAAAAAATATCCAATATTAAAAAACGTGGACGGCAGGATTCGAACCTGCGCGGGCAGAGCCCACATGATTTCTAGTCATGCCCGATAACCACTCCGGCACGTCCACTGTTGGAATTACTTCTTAAACAGTTATCTTTAGACTGTAATTTTTAATATAGTTCGTATAAGAATGACGAGTATTTTAGTGATGCAACTTTTATTAGTACAACTTATGCTTAACTAAGTATCCAAATATTTAGAGTTAAAGAAAATTGTTTCTAATATTATTTTAATGCAAAAATTTGATAATTAATCTCTATAAGAAGATTTAAGTTATCCACAACTACGTACTAAAACAATCTAATAGAGATTACATTATTAAATAATTTTGACTTTAATAATTTGTAGTGTTTAATAACTTTAAATAATACAATGATTATCAATATATCCAAAAAAAAATTATGGCAATAATTTTTCACGTATGATGATGACAAATTAAATTTTATAGTTCAAGTGGATAAAATTTAACTTATATATAGTTTTTTTGTGTATTAAGAATATATGAAAGCCAAATTAAATAGTAAACAAAATATGAAATGGATAGACATAAGAAAATCACATTCATCCACTTAATTCACATGCACTAATTTTTTTTCACAAAAATTATATTCATGATAGGTATAGAAAATTCAAAAAGACATTGTTAAGGATAGTCCCTTAAGAAATATAGTTTGTCTCAGTAGTCTAATTACTACCCTATAATTATCTAGTAATATTTTTTTAAAACTACATTTAATAACCCACCTTGAGAGTAATAACTATCTACCATATTGTGAGGTATTTTTCTCTCTAATAAATAAAGAAGGATAAATAGTTTAACATGTTATAATTTTCCCACTGCAAGTTAGTGAAATCTTCAAGAGTGACAAACATTGCTAGTTTTTGACCTATTCTTAAGAATTTTTTGCTGATTTTTTTATTCTTTAACCAATTTTTCGCCAAACTAATTTTTGTGATTTATTTGTACTGGTCAGGCAATTGTTTTACTACAAATTTTAAGTCATATATTAATAACATAATTTATTATTGTTAAATAGATTCGTCAATATTAAATTTGATATATTAATTGAAATACGTAACTATAATTGTTAAAATTAAAAAGGAAAATAATTCAAGAAAATTAATTAATTTCTTATTTATATTAGTCATTACTCATTTAGTATAATGATATTTATTGATTATTTTTAACGAAAAGTACATGATCATGATGGTATTTTTGGTGTCAAACTTTAAAATTTTGTAAAGTTGTTTTGCTCTTTTAGTATAGTATAATTCTTCTTGCTTTATGATTTTTTTTCATCTAATTTTATTGTATAATCTTAATATGTATAAATTTAAAAAGTCAAAAATTGATAAATAACAACAATAATAATAATAATATGAGCTTGTCTAAAATGATAAAATATTAAAAAATAAAAAGAATAACAAATAACCTTGTCAAAAAAATATAAATTTTGATTTTTTACATTGTATTTATATTTAAAGATTTGACTTTATTAATTATTACATTGTCTTTCTTATTGATTATCTTCATGTTTTGATTGAAGATTCACCACTATCTTCTTGATAGACAATATCAAATAATTGCCAATCAATATTGTTACACTAAATTATTTATTTAATTCTTGTAATTATGTTTTAGTTTCAATTTATTTTCACTATTATTAAATGAGTCAATTTAATCACAGTTTAAATTAATTTTTATTAGTCTTGTTTAAATAATTAATGATGATGTCTATGTTGATATAATGTAAATTTATTGTAATTATTTTAAGTGATTTTTAGTTAAATGACAATGTTTTTGCTTTAGAGTTTTAATTAGAGATCTAAAAATTTCATCCTATAATGATTTGAACAGGTTCCATAGGTGGAGAGAATAAGAACATTGAAAAGACGCTTGCATTTGATGAATTAGGTCACGCTTGTTCGCATTTAGGGAATGCAAGAAAAGGGTGATTATTGTTGGTGAATGGGGTTGTGTCGCGTTTAATTGCATTTGGTAAGTGTTAGGATTTTTTGTTACAATTTTATTTGAGTTTTCCCTCTTTGTGTGTTATATTATCATATATTATTATTTTCCTTACTTTTTTCTTTTGTTCAATGGGTTTGTTGTGTCCTTGAAAGGTTGGTGTGTGTGATTTACTGTGTGGTCCATTGTGTTCATATTTTTATTGTGATCATGCCTATTTTGTGCCCTTATGGTCCAATTTTTGTCAAACATATGCTCCCTTTGCACTTATTATTGTCATCCTTTGGTCCACATGTATTTGCATTTGTCTATAATTGTTTTTGTCTGTTGATCCACTGATATAGTACATATTCTCCTTTTCCATTGATACAGTACATACATATGGTCCCTTATGTTATTATTTTTATATGTTTGACATGAAACAATGTATAATCGTTTATCCTTTGATTTAAATATGCATGACAACGAGTTAATTTTAAAATGTTTATGTTTTTGGATTTGAATATATTAGAGTTGTTTGATGTGGATGATTATTTTGAGGTAATTGTGCATCATGGAGGTCAGTTTGTGAATAAAGGCGAGTCAGACTATCCGAGTTATGATTCCACATGGAAATATGACTTAGATAGATGGAGTTACTTTGAAATTTTTTATATTTTAAAGGAAATGAGATACCTCATAGTAGATTGAATGTAGTATTTTGTTGGAGGTGATGACTTTGAAAATAGACTTAAATTAGGTTTGATGATATGATTGTTATAAAGATGATAGATATAACAATGAAGTATGAGAAAATTAGATTGTATGTTTTATATCCAATGTCTCAAGCTAAAATAATTGAAAAATTACTTGTAGTTGGAGATGCAACAATTGATGACATTGGGCCTAATTTGGAAGGTGATGGGTTGTTGGGGTAGATGAAAATGGGTTTGTGGGGGTAAATGAAATTAGTCCTGTATGGGTAGAAGAAACTATGTTTGTGGAGGGTGATAAGACTAACCTTGTGGTGGGTGATGGCAGTCGGCCTATGATGGCAGATGGGCTTGTTGTGGTAAATGGTAGCGGACTTGTGGAGGGTGATGGCTTTGGGCCTATGGTAAGTAATGATAAAAAAAGGTGAGGATAGTCATTGTAGTATCCATTTTGGTGATGGTGACAATAAATTCATTTTTTTTATTTTGTTGAATTTTATTTATTTGATGTACTTGTAAAACCTAAACAAGATGTTGGGATGAATCAATTTGAAGAAACTTTATGTCAAACATCTGTATAATAATTTTAGGAAAAAAGACATTTTGGCAAGAAATTAAAGGAATTGATGTGGAAGGCAACTACATCCACATATTCCCAAACATGGGAAAGAGAAATGCAAGAAATAAAAACAATTAATAAAAAAAATTAATGTTAAAACATTCAAACATTTGATATGAATCTCACATGGGTAATTATTTGTCTTTGAAATACTTCTAATGCATGAAATGCTTTTAAAGTGTGTTTGAATGAAAAATTTAAATGAAATAATTCATCTTTTTGAAGAATTTCAAATACTTTGGGGTGAAATGTCTTATTTAGATGAAGAATTTGAAATTTAAATGTTTGTGAAATTCTTTAAAACAGTAAAATTTCAAACTTGTCCAAAAAAGTAAATTCAAAATTCTTCGTAATTTTTCTTTTTTTATCTTACCTATATATTTTATCTTTTACTCTTTCATTTCTCATGTTTCTTTTTGTCTCTCTCTTCCATCTTTAATAGTCTATTTTCTCTCTCCCTACTTTGCTCTCTTTTTTTCCTTTTTTTTCTCTCTCCTAATTTATTTTCTTAATTATTTTCAAAAGTATCAATAATTTTTTATAATTATTAAATATTATCTAATATTGATTTTTATAACTATTAAATATTTAAAAATTGACTAGTATTTTTTTTATAAACATTAATCTTAAAATCTCAAAATATGTATGTGTGTATATATATATATATATATATATATATATATATATATATATATAATCAAATTTAACCATGATAGAAATTAAATTACGATATCCAAACTAAGAATTTAAAATTTAAGAAATTTAAATTGAGTTGTCCAAATAAAACACTTAAAGTGATGGAAATTGAAATTAAAATAATTCAAATTTTAAGAATTTCAAACTCCTTAGATTTCTAAAATTCCTTTTTGAAACACACCATTTATGTATTAATTTAAATTTCAAATATTGGAATAAGTCAAGGTTCAAGCCAAATCTAAAACGTGATGCACTTGTCAATGGAGATCAACTATGGCAATGTACATGGTGTATTGATGTACTTCCACTACCATCCAAGAAAATGTTAGGACGAACTAAGAAGAGGAGAATTTGGGAATCTGGGAACTAAAGAATGATGAAACACAATTGAGAAGGATTGGAATACCAAAGAGTTGTAATATGTGCCTCAATTAGGGCCATAACATAGCCATATGCAAAGAAACACCAAAGGAACCACCACATACCACACTAAACGAGTCCACACAGTCCGAGACTCCGACACCAAACCTACCTAGGCAAACTCAACCCAACTACCAAACTCAACCCTGTCAACAAACTTAACCTAGCCAACCAAGCTAACAAACCCAACCTAGTGGACCAAGCAAGCCTACCTAGACAACAAAGAAGAAGAATGTGAAGGAGAAGTTGAAGTCAAGGAAAACACCACAATGGAAACCATGATGTTGTTTTTTAATTTCTTTTCATTAAGTTGTTTTATGATGTAATTTGAACCACCTGATGCAAAATTATTATTGATATTGTCTTAGCGAACAATTTTTTGTAAGGGCCAAATTTGCTAAGGATCAAATTTTTTGTGATGTAATTGGCGATATTTTGGATGAATTTGCTAAGGGTGAATCTTTTTGGAATGTAATTGACAATATGACATACAATGGATCAAATGTTATTTATGAGTATGTTCATTTTGTTTATACAATCTAATTTACCAATACTAATTTAATCCCTTTTATCATTTTGTTGTCATTGTTAATTTAGTGTCATACAATAATTCCTGTCATACCTTGTACTTTCTTTTCAATTATACCATTTCAATTCAAAATGAACGTTACAAATTATGCTTAATAATACAAAATAACATGTCTTTCTTTTCAATTCAATTTCCCTTGTACTTTCATACAATTATACCATTTCAATTCAAAATGATTGTTATAGATATACCAATTTTTGATTCATACCATTTTGCTACCAAGTCAATTTTGCATGCTACAATGATACTAAATTTGCCTCAAATATTGACTGATATACCAATATATCATTTTAATTAATATACCAATTTTAATTGATACATGATACCAATTTTGCCCCACTTATTAACTGATGTACCAATATATCATTTTCATTGATGCCATTTTCTTGCTAAACCAAATTTAAAAAACATCTCTTCCTTTTCAATGCAAACAAATTATACTTTGATACAATTCAAACAAATTATACTTTGGTACAATTTTATTTTCAAAAAATTGACTAGGCAATAATAGATAAATTAATAAGTCCTTAATTTAAGATAAAAATATGTCTTCCTTTTCATATCTAGAATAACATCAGTTCATTACAATAATGCAATACATATATTTCTCGTTATAAAATTATTGAACCAAACCTAAATATCCAAAAACCTATAACATAATAGACACATTTACCATTACCTACAAAAGCCAACATATAATACCTACCCAATTCATACTTATATAAATCATTTCCCTACTTCAAATACACCACCCTTACAAATTGAGGCACCTTGTTATATATTAAAATGATGAAAATCACATTCATCAACAAAAGAACAACGATTACAATGATCAACATCCATTTTGTTGACACCAATGAACTTTGGAGATTGTTTATCTTTGTCCTCTTTCTCGAAATGACTGAATCTATATCATTAACATCATCTAAAAATCATTGAAAGAAATTGCATTCAACCTCTTCCTCATCAGCACTCTAAAAAAAATAAAAAAACTAAACAAAAAATGTTTATAAGGAATATGACAAGTTTATTGTTTTCACTAGAAAACAAAAATTGTTTTCACTAGAAAACAAAAATTGTTTCAACAAAAACGCAAACCATACCATGAAGTTAGGACATTTGTAAAATTCTATTTTTTCCAAACAAAAAATTACAACATATATATCCAAAATGGTGCCACCACAGATTAAACATTAAACCTTATAGTTAGGATAACCTTAAAACTTCTTCACAACATTTGTAGACATGAGAGTAGTTCACAACACAGTCATATCCTCGTAATGGCAAGTGGGAACAAACGATCAACTTCCAACGTGTGAGAAAAACACGATGCCATGGTTAAGTTCATGTGGCTCAACTACATTGGACGATAATTACAGGAGGACTACGACATGGTGAACTCAGATTCAATGACAAAAATCATAGAATTTCATATAAGGTGAATAATGTGGTTTTTCAAGAATAAACGAACATAATAGACACAAAAGGACCGTCAAGCCACATCATCATACCCTAAAATCAAACATTGGTAAAAATGAATGAAAATTAGGACTAAATTGATTCATTTAATAACAGCGAGATTAAATTGAAACAAAAATAAATAAATAAATAAAGGAACCAAATAAATAATTTAATTTATTTGCTATTATATAATTTAATTTAAAATTCAAAAATCTGAATTAAAAAAATACATAGCGAGTCAAAATAATACTTAAAAAATCAGATCTTACTCATTTGTAATAAATAAAAAAGCATAATAAAACACTCAAAATATAAGCAAAATGAAAAAATGTCAAAACTCTTCTCAAATAAAAAAAAACATTTAAATTTTGTATAAGAAAATGAAGAAGGGAACATTTAGCATGCGAAATAATTTTTATTTTTAAAAAAAATTTAAATAAAAAGTCTTAATTTTTTTAATGTTGGGTAGTTATTTAAATGCATTTACACTTTTCTCGTAAGAGTAAATAAATAATAAATTAATAAGAGGAAAAGTAAAAATAGTCCGAAATTGAATGATGAAATGAAAATTAATAAAGAAAGAATAAAATACTAGAGTTTTGAATATTTTGTTGGTAATGGTAATCCGTAATATAGTTTTGGGAATATAATATTTGTATGTAAATGTAATAAAAGGAGTGAGGAGAGGTACATAAGAAAGAAGAAGGAAGAAGAGAAGAAGAGAGAACCCATCAAAAACCCTCTTCTCTCTTATCCAACAATGGCATCATTCACTGCGCCGAACAACCTCGCCGCCGTGATACCCTCCTCTTCCAGGAGAAAACCCTCTCTCACCAAATGCAACCTTTCCCCTTCCCAACCCAACGAATCAAATACAAACCACGCTCTCCCACGCCCACCCCTCTTCAAAGCCATCGCCCTCTCCTCCGCCGCCTCCATCCTCCTCCACTGCACCCCCCTCTCCCCCTTCCTCCCCAACCCCCTCGCCCAATTCGGCGGGGGCGGCGGCGGAGGCGGAGAAGGAGGATGGTTCGGCGGAAACGGCGGCGGAGGAGGAGAGCACGGGGGGTTCTGGCAGAGGATGTTCGGCGCAGTGGCCGACGAGTCTCAGTCGCAGGAGTGGGACTCGCACGGGCTTCCCGCGAACATTGTGGTTCAGCTGAGCAAGATGAGCGGCTTCAAGAAGTACAAGGTGTCGGACATCTCGTTCTTCGATCGGAGCCGGAGGACGAAGGTGGGGACGGAGGATTCGTTCTTCGAGATGGTGTCGCTGAGGCCGGGCGGGGTTTACACGAAGGCGCAGCTTCAGAAGGAGCTGGAAACCCTAGCGACTTCTGGAATGTTCGAGAAGGTGGATTTGGAAGGGAGGACCAACCCCGACGGCTCAATCGGCGTGACCATCTCCTTCAGCGAGAGCACGTGGCAGAGTGCGGATGCCTTTCGGTGCATCAACGTTGGGTTGATGCAGCAGACGAAGCCCGTGGAGATGGACGCCGACATGACCGATAAGGAGAGGATGGAGTACTATCTGAGTCAGGAGAGGGAGTACAAGAGGAGAATCGAGAGGGCCAGGCCCTGCCTTCTTCCGAGGTATGTGCATAATGAGATTCTTGATATGCTCAAGAGGCATGGCATGGTCAGTGCTAGGTTGTTGCAGAGGATTAGGGATCGCGTGCAGAAGTGGTACCATGATGAAGGATATGCTTGTGCTCAGGTTGTTAATTTTGGGAACCTTAACACCAATGAGGTTGTTTGTGAGGTTGTTGAAGGGGACATTACCAAGTTGGATATTCAGTTCCAGGATAAGCTTGGTAATGTTGTTGAAGGGAACACTCAGGTTCCTGTCATTCAAAGAGAGCTTCCCCGCCAGGTACATTATTTTCTTGTGTTCGATGTTGGGGCTGTTCTGTGATTATGCTTTCTTTGTTTCTTTTAGGGTGTTTTACTAGTGAATTGCTTTGTGTTGTGGATTAACAGCTGCGTCCGGGCTACACTTTCAACATTGAGGCAGGGAAACAAGCTTTAAGGAACGTGAACTCGCTTGCTCTGTTTTCGAATATTGAGGTGAATCCGCGGCCTGATGAGAAGCAAGAGGGAGGTATAATTGTTGAAATTAAGCTGAAAGAGTTGGAGCAGAAGTCGGCTGAAGTCAGTACTGAGTGGAGTCTCGTCCCTGGACGAGGAGGGTATCCCACTCTGGTAATTCTGTCAAATTGAATATCAGTTTTGTTTGACAACTCAGGGATTTGTGTCTGCCCAATTAATTTGTTTACTTCTATTTGGACTTTGTGTAGGCTTCAGTTCAGCCAGGTGGAACTGTTTCTTTTGAACATCGGAACTTGCAAGGACTGAATAGATCTGTTAATGGTTCGATAACGACTAGCAACTTCTTAAATCCTCAGGTAGGTACCCTTTATCTACTCTTTTGAGTTCCTTCATTTAATTCTATGAATAGTTTGGTATCCCAATACATCCCTTTTGTTCTGCCTCAGGATGATCTTGCATTTAAGCTCGAGTATGTGCATCCGTATTTGGATGGTGTGTATTTTTCACGCAACCGGACTCTGCGCGTAAGCTGTTTCAATAGCCGAAAGCTGAGTCCAGTATTCACTGGGGGGCCAGGTGTGGATGAAGTGCCCCCAATATGGGTTGATCGTACTGGTGTCAAAGCTAATATTACAGAGGTAATTTCACCATTGCTTTTCAATTATATTAACCTTTGAGTTGGCTATTTGGGCTAATGTTAATTTTTAATTCTTAATTTATGTTGTGTGCCATGCAGAATTTCACGCGTCAGAGTAAATTCACATATGGACTTGTAATGGAAGAAATAACAACACGTGATGAAAGTAGTCATATCTGTGCAAATGGTCAAAGAGTATTACCTAGTGGAGGAATTAGTGCTGATGGACCTCCAACCACCCTCAGTGGTACTGGCATTGATCGCATGGCATTTTTACAGGCAAATATCACACGTGATAACACACGTTTTGTGAATGGAGCTGTAGTTGGAGACAGAAATATGTTCCAGGTGACTCTCATTTTACTCTCAGCGCCTTTGAAGTTGTGCAAATTGATTCCAATCATTTATGTGGTTTTTCAAAATATAGAAAAAATGATTTATATATATTGCGAAGGGATCAATTTACACCACTATAAATTACACTAATTCTTATATCATCGGTAATTTTATATGGAATGTGATTTTTATCAATCCAATTGTTAAATAACTGAACGAGTCTGGGTAAACTTATCCAAAAGTGTTTTTAAGAGATAAAATTGGAAAGGAAAAATGATATCAGGTTTTTCATAAGCTAGAATTAGCATATTTATATGCTAGTTTATAGAAGCTTTCTCGTATTAGCTTCATCAAAATCTTATTTTTAATGTATAAGTTAGTTTTAACTTGGGGAAAGTTTTATTTTCATTTTCCTTCATATTTTTTCTCTCCTAAAAGTGTTTATAGAAAAATTTATCCAGACAGGTCCTATATTATTTGAGTAGTCATTTATTCCCACTCATCAAAAAAAAATATTATTTAAGTAGTCAATATGATGTATATCAATGGAGTGTTAAATAATTTTAGATTAATAGATTTTGTAGATATGATCTCCTATAATTTCTTTACGGATGTTTACCAAAATCATTTTGATTTTGTAGTGTATTGTAAGGGTATGACTTTACCTCATAATTTATTCAATTTAGCCTTGCAAAAACATTACACCGAGTGACTGACATACATGTTCAATTGTTCATGAACTTCATGGAAATAGAAGCTACAAGAGATAATAAAATTCTCGTATTTATTTGTCTATTTGAAATATGGGCGCTAGTTAAAGGAAAAGGACTATTCATAGTTACCCTTGTTTACCACTTTTTGTTGTTATGTTATATATATAAATATTTTATTTTCTTTTTTCTATTGTTGACTAAATTTAATATTAATTTGTAATGTGTCTATTATTTTCCATTGGCCTTCTCAAGAAAATCTGTCTTGGTGGGAATGACTGATGACTGAATGCGTGTTATAATTCTTCATGAAGGTGGCATATAAAAACCTTGCAACTAAGTAGTAGCAGGGATGGATTAAGGATATTGCAAATTTCTATTTTGGTGTCTCTAATGTTTAGATGCTAATTAGTTCAATCCTTTTTAGAGGATGATACGTTGGCTAGAGTTATCAGGTTGCCGTATTCTGCTGTGAAAGCATTCTTTTTAACCAACAACCAAGCCTTATTGGTCATATGGCGTTGGCTACATGAATAAATCAATTCCATTGAGCTCCATCCAAATCACATTTTCAGCCAAACCTTTGAAGACAAAATTTTGATGTTTTTCTGTATTTATGATCTTGAAATGTGCTATGCCTGTCTTCTGATAATGTGTTGTTCACATATGCAAACTGCAGGTAGATCAAGGCCTTGGCATTGGCACCCAGTTCCCATTCTTTAATCGGCATCAGCTAACTCTGACACGATTTCTTCAGTTGATGCCTGTGGAGGAAGGGGCTGGTAAGCCACCGCCACCTGTGCTTGTCCTTCATGGACACTATGGTGGTTGTGTAGGTGATCTCCCCAGCTATGATGCTTTTACTCTTGGGGGGCCCTATTCTGTAAGGGGCTACAACATGGGTGAGCTTGGAGCAGCCAGAAACATCCTCGAGGTAGATTAGTTCAGTTATTTTTTATAATCTATATACTATCCAGTACTTGGGAATTAACTATCGGATTTCTTTCTTTGTTTCTACAGCTTGCAGCTGAGTTGCGGATACCTGTTAAAGGTACACATGTGTATGCGTTTGCAGAACATGGCAATGATCTAGGAAGTTCAAAGGGTGTAAAAGGGAACCCTACAGAAGTGTATAGGCGAATGGGTCAAGGGTCGTCTTATGGTGTTGGTCTCAAGCTTGGTCTAGTGAGAGCAGAATATGCTGTCGATCATAACTCGGGAACTGGTGCATTATTTTTCCGTTTTGGAGAGAGGTTCTGAGTGATGACATTAGTATATTGTTCGGTAGGTTGTCTTCTTTTGCTTAGCGGAAGAATTCTGGGGGCAGAGGGTATAGATAATTCAAGTTTCAAAATTACATGTACTAGATTAGTAAGCTTTTGCTGCGTTTGTTTGCTTCTCGTAACTGTGAAAAGATTAAGATGGTGGATTATCTTGATGCATTTTATGAAATGGATTTAATTTATTTTGCGGCTAGTGGTCAATGCACAGTCCGTGAGAACAAAACAAATGGATCCATATAATCTTTATACAAAATTGTTAAATGATTGTCAAATTATCATAGGCTAAAATGTCGATCTTTTGTTTGTATTTTTTATATGTTAAATTTTATTCGTCGCAGGCTAGACGTTTAATTAATTTTATTATTTATAAAATGTTATGTACAGCAACAAATCGAGTCAGCTCTCGTTGAATGGAGACGATTATAAAAGATTCAGAGGCATAAGTATGAGTCGTGTTTGGGCTAAGCTTTCCTCTATATCAATATATTCACTTATGTATTCTCATCCGTGTTCTGCACATTACATCAAAACTAGTATTTGCAGCGCTGAAAGAGATCTGTAAAGTGTTTATTATATAATTAAAATTTATAATATATTATGTATTTAAATAAATACTATGTTTGAAACAAATTATATTTAAAATTTTTATAAATAAATATTTTTATATAATTTATAGTTTAAAATTTAAATTTATAATGAATAAATTAAAGTAATATGAGATTATTTTTAATTTTTGATAATTTATTTTAAATATATTAGTCTAAAAAGGTATTTTATATCTTCGTATATTTTTTAAAAGTTAAAATAAAATAAATTATAACAATAATTGAAATTAAATATGTGAATAATTAACAGTTATAAAGTGTAAGTGATTTTGAATGGTTATTTAGATGTGGAAAATTTGAAAAATAAATTTATGAAATATTTTAATAAACTTATAGATTATAAATTAATTTATAAATAAATATGATAACTAAAAAAATAAATTAGATAAATTAAAAAAATTAAAAATCATTTTATCGAAGAAATATTCTTAAAAACATTCATTAAAGAGAGGTTCTTAAAAACACATTCAATCAAGATAACTGATTTTATTTTATACATAGGATGAATATAATAATGAAATAAATTGGTTTATTTTATCTAAACATGTATGTTAGTTTATAATAATATTACGAAAGTTTTATATGAATTTATTTTGAGTTAATCATTCATACACTGTTAATGTAAAGTTTTTTACACTGACAATCAATCATATCTTTTAAATTATTTTATTTTATTTTTATTTTATTAAATAAGTAACTAATATAATACTATTAAAATATATGATTGGTTGTTAGTTATACTAGCAGTATATAAGTAATTAACTAATTCATTTTTAGTCTATACATTCAACCCAATATTCCCATCCGTGTTCAGCACATTAATAACAAAGTATATTAATAGGAAAATTTGGTTGTTTATTTAATATAAACTTGTAAGATCGTGGTTTATAATCATATTATGAAAGACTTGCGTTGGAATGTTTCCTATACATGGAAAAAATGCGGCAAGATAAACGAAAATTCAGAATTCACAAAGTTTACCCTCTACATTTTCTCGGTTTGTAAATGTACTTTGAAATCCAAATCATTTGTCAATTTTGTATGTTCGAACACCGGATAAAATGTTTTTACAAACCAATGAGTTATTATAATGCCTTTACATTTCTTTCTGTTCCATCTAACCAAAATACATCCATGATTGAAGTTTCATGTTGTTCTATACTCATTTCCTCTACCCACCCCACTAACAATGAAAATAGATAAATAAATAATTGAATACTGCTGGACATCGGAGGCCCAGAAAGAAAAACATTAAAACATTACAACAGTGGAAGCCAACAAATCCTTTTGTGATTTCAAGTTCCCAATGGCCACAGGGATAATATGCCTTCACATAAATCCCTTGTCTTGTGCCATCAATGAGAGGTAATGCTTTTTGGCTTTCCTTTTATGCTACAAGCCTAATTCCTTTTTCAACTGAGCCAGAGTGGCTTCTATTTCATCAAGGTTATCCTGAACACTTCTGTTTCCCTTGCTAGCTTCACCTTGACTTGGTGTTTCTGCCTCTGAAAAGTTGGATGCATTTCCTCCCTCAGGTGTTTTATAATTGTCATTTTGATCACTAATATTCAGTTCTTTCTCTAGGAACTCCACAAAATCTTCTCCTATTTCCTGAAAGGTAAAATTTCAAATATTATGAGTGGCTCATGTACACATCAGTTAAAAAACAAACTGATAACGATGTAAGAAGGAAGTCTCACCGCCAATTCCTCCCATAGACTCTTTGGCTTTCCTTGTGAAGCAGCGTTTGCTTCCCAGTTCCTGAATTCTTCTTGAAGATCCCTAAAGAAGTCCTCTGTAATAACAGAATCAACAGGTCTCAAACACTAACCGAAAAGCATTATAAAATTAAGTTGCATCATACTAGAGGCATACATCCCTTTCCCCTAGTTGACATATTTATATGGGACAATAAATGCCCTGCAGAATTTGTAATGAATGCATGCTAAACTTAAGGGCAACATGATCACATGATGTCTACCAGAGAGTATATATCTACCTATTGATATTTGAACATCCCTCAAAAAATTACCTGCATCAGATGTTGGACCACAAGAAGATTAAAAAACAAAGTAGCTTACTTAATAAATGATAGTACAAGAAGCACATTAAAAACGTAAGGATTAAATATGTTTTTAACCTTTGTAAATATGACAATATTTGCTTTTAGTTCCTAAAAAAAATATTTCCTTTTGGAAATTATTAGAATTTTGAAGATTGTATTAGACAGTTAAAAGAAAAGAATTAGTATTGGATGAGTGTGCAAGGAAAAAAAAGGAAAAATAGAGGGCCATGGGCAAAATTAACTGCACAAATTGCATGAATGGTCTAATGGCCAAAAACTTTTCCTGATACCTTTCAGTTGACCAGTATCTTGGGCAGATCTCTTTGGGACAGCACTAAAACCACCGTCATTGTTAGAGAATATTAAAGATATATTTAAATTATCTTACAATATATTTTTAGAATTATGTAGATAATTAGTCTTATTGTTAGATCTTGTACTGGTAATCAACCTATAATCAACCTATAACTAATAATATAAATAGGAGTATTAGATCAAGGTACCGCTCACAACATTAAAAACTATCAATATATAGTTTAGTACTTTGAGCTGTCTTTTTTCTCTTTTCCCTCTTCCCTAATCATAAATATATAATAACTCTTTGACATAATATCAGAGCCGTATCATCCACTTTGAGAGTATCCCACTTTTGCTATTTTGTGTCTATATAACTTAGTGGTATGTTTCTCCTTTCTAAAAAGTAAAAGAAATTAAAAAGAAAAAAAATTGCGGAAGTGTAACAGCAATAATAAAAATGAAGAACGTATGCAAAAAGTTAAGTTTAGTAGACATATTCAAACAAGATTGCAGATGATTATTAATCTTTACCTAGTCCATAAAATTCTTCTTCGGCTTGTGCATTCCTACTTCGTTTTCCTTGAGAAAAATCATAACCCTGGTTTCCAGAATCATACTTTTTGCGGGAACTAGAATTTAGCAATGTATTGTATGCATGTTTTATCCTCATAAATTTCTCCTGTGCCTTATCCTGTGAAAAGAAACTTCAGAATACATAAATAAGCACTGCGGTTTCCAATCTTCTGATGGTTAATTATTACGTTAATTGAAAATATAGTAAAAAAACTCAAAATCAATGTGAGTGGTCACTAACATAAACCCAAAATAGGATAGTTACATCATTTGAGCACTTTCAGCATAGTGCATACAACAAGCTTTTACAAATTCTTTGTCCTTGTGATCAAGTTTCATTTTTATTTTCCAGTCTGTTTTGTGTCTTTTGGGTGGAGCAGGAGACATGACGTCACCACTACTATAATTTTTGCCCAAAACTTTAAGTAAAAATGTAAAGCAAAAACACAAGAAAATTCAAGATTGAAAGACAATAAGCCAATTACAAGTGCAAATACATGGGGGGTGATAAATTGTTTTATCACTATCTGATATCTGACATTCAGTTAATTAACCACCATAGATCCACATTTTTTAAACTTTTGAGAACTAGTGTATATGTAAAAAAGACTCTGTGATTTCCTAAGCAGGAGAGTCAATAATCAGGCTACATATCAATCTATCCAAAGAGAAGTATCCAACTAGTAAAAGAGAAACACTCACCAAACAGGAATACGCATATGGCTTCAACTTAAAGGATAAAAATTAAAACCCCTAATTCTAATTCCCCCCCCCCCCCCCCCCCAAATCATAAACAGCATTTATGTTTCATTTTCATAGACAACATGGGAAAATTTTTTGCCTTTGCACTTAACTTCCTATGACCAACTATTGTCAAAACTCATTAACCTTAACATTTTCAGAATTGACGCACTATTGAGAGAGCAATAACATCAATAAGCGTCAAACACAGGAACTACCTCTTTATTGACATCGGGATGATACTTGAGAGCGAGTTTCCGATACGCCTTTTTGATTTCAGCGACAGTTGCGGATGGGGACACGCCCAAAACTTCGTATGGAGACTCGCTACGCCTTGCTCTCACAACCACGATTCCTTTCTTCTTCTCGTGCTTCCGCTGTGAACGGTTGAAACGAATTCCATAGCTAATTTTACAAGTGGGTATGCAACAACTTGGTTGAAGAGATCTGAAAGGAAGATGAGTGTGAGAGGAACGAAGGAAGGTGTTTGCAGTGAGAGAGAGAGTTATTGCATGCATCTTATCTTATCTCCAAATCTTTCTCCTCTCATCTCTTTTCCACATTCACACCATTCTCCATCAACCTTCCAACTCTTAGGATTCAAATTTCATTCAACTTGTTTAACCCCCACCCCCCAAAATAAAATTGAAAATTCATCACTGTTAACAAATAATAACTACCTCTTTTTTCCAGAAAAAAAAAAAAAAAATTCACGATAACTTTATCCGCTATTTTTTCTTTCTTTTCTAACATGGTATAACAACATTATACATCGACAATCAACGACATCCAAAACAATTAAAAAAAATCTGTTAAAAAATGCAAGTAGTACCGAAATCAATTTTATTAAGTAAATCTTTTAAAAATATAAGTGTTATATTAGTTAGATATAGAAGTATATTAGTCATGTTATAAAATGAAGAAAATACCTAATTGTATGAAAAAATAAATATAAAAACTATTTAAAAATAATAATTAAAATTATAATATCTTTTATGATAATTAAACTTATAATATAAGAATAGGTTATCACTTGCTAACACGTGTCGATATAAGTGGTGAAAGATTCAATATGAACTTCTATTTTTTGTGTGAATTTGAATCATTTTGATGTCACTTTCCTTATTTTGTGGACAAGTCTCCTTGACAAAATCCCTTAATCCTTAAAGATTAGTTGTAATAGAATAGAACTGCTTGAAAGGGTAGCTGTAATCCAAATAATTTTACATGCTTGTTGCAGATTCAGTAGATATGGGCCTTTAAGTTCATGGGCCTAAAGTTGGGTAGTAGTAACATACAACCCATGAGACAGAAACTTGACAAGACCAGAAAGTATTAGATAGAACATAAAAAATCCCGTTGGAGAAGCTCTCCCACGAATCACACTCCAAAACAGCAATCCAATCCGAAAGCGTGCCACGTCAGATAAAGAAAAGTGGTTGAGGGAGGATTGCATCCATGGCCACCGCATTTGCATCCTCCTCAATCGCAACCTTCATCTCTTCTTCTGCAAACTCACACTCATGTTTGCCTCTCCCAACTTCAAAAAAATTCATCCTTTTTGGCAACCCACTTCAGAAAAACAGCAGATTACTCCGACCCATTATTCTTCTTCCTCCTGTTGCTGCTGCCGAAGATGTTAATAATGTTATATCTTCGGAAACGGCGGTGGATGCCACGCAGCAATTGTACCCAGAAACCGATGAAGGAGTGGCCACAGTCGTGTCCGCTCTTTTCTTCTTTGCTTTCATTGGCTTATCCGCTATCACTATTGGGGTAAAACAAATAGTAACTCCTTTTTCTTTTCTTTTCTTTTTTTTTTATATACTTTTTGTGTCTTTGTTTCGGGTTTTGAGTATAGCTCTGTGTTTGTGTTTCACAGGTTATCTACCTAGCGGTGACGGATTTCCTGCAGAAGAGAGAGAAAGAGAAGTTTGAGAAAGAAGAAGGTGGTAAGAAGGGGAAGAAGAAGAGGAAGAAGGTGGGAAGAGCGAGGGCAGGGCCTAGAGGGTTTGGGCAAAAGGTTGTTGAAGATGAGGACGACGATGTTATTGTTTAGGATAACATTTTATTCAGCTCCTCGTCTCATTGCATCAAAATCGGATTTTACTTTAACCCTCCTTTTTTTTAGTATTCAGAGTGTGATTTTGAGTTTCCAGAACAAATGTGCGGAAAGAGAGTAATTTACCTTTGTGGGTGGTTAGTGAAATTCATTGCAGGATAGTGTTGAATTTATGGGAACTACCATGCCTTCGCTGTCTTTCTTGTTCTTGTTCTTTTTCTTGTTCTTGTTCATTATTGATTTATTGGCTTATTACTTCAATTTTATATCATGATTCCTGGATTTCATTTTTTACGAGTAAAAGCTAAAGTTTATGAAATTAGTTACCTAGATCGTTTTATTGTCTCCCTTTCCTTTCACCTCTTACACCAAATAAAATAATTATACATTTTCTATTTATATTTATGTTCTAATATGTTTAAAAAAATTATTATTTAAAAGTCGAGACTATAAATAATTTATAAATATCCTCATTCATTAATACATTGAAACACCTTTTCAAGAGTAAAACAGTAATAATCTAATAAATATCAAATTAGACAATATCATCTCAAATATGATGAGTCTAATAATGATAACCTAAATTCAAAAGTATAATTAATTTATAAAAGAAAAAAATAGCTCATTTTCATTTTCAACTTTTAAAAATATATCACACCTCATTTGATGTTATAATTTTTTTAAAAAAGTATCGGAAACAAATTTAAACTCTTTTTGAAGACATTGTAGATTGATTAATGTATGCAATCGTTTCTTGTATTTATTTCACTTGTTAGGTGGTTGGTTTAATCTGATTGACTAATCAAATTCTCAATCGTCAAAAATTCTTCTTATAAACAGTAAATGGTAATTGGTAGACGCACCCCAAATATGCAAGGGTAGCTGTTTTCTGTCCATCTCTTAATATCACTTTCTTTTTTTTTTCACTCCAATTGCGTACTCTAATCAATTATATCAAAGAAGATGGTCAGGATCTAGTTTGTCATTATAAATATCCATTGGTTTGCAATTTTTTTATGGGTGGTTTTAAACCATTAAAGATAATTAGAATACGTGTTGGAATTAATTTGTCACTAGATATAAATGAATTGGAAAATAAAGTTGTAAAATTGCGACATAAAAGTCAATTGTATTAGTATTACACATCTGAGCCTTGCCTCAATAACTTAAAATACTTATATATTTTTGTTACTTAAAAATAATAATATTTTAGGAACCAAATCAATAATATATTTTTTAAAGTTATTATTATCCGCCCAATTAGTACCGTTGATCAGCATCCCCATAACATCACTGAAAACAGTGAAATGGGAATCCAAGAAAGTGGCTGTTTAATATCCCAGTCCACGGATTTAGTCCACCGATTAGCCGTGAATAAGTTACATTTAAATATAATAACATACTTTATAATTTGGTATGCACGTATCCTATGTAATAACCTTGATAACTTGTATTCTTATAATTTTGATGCATGTGAGTTGTCAAAAAATGCATTATTGTATTCGCCATTGTTGGCAATGATCTAGAATGAAGTCTATCTTGAAGTGGTCAATGGACTGCTGAAGACGTGTTCTGGAAATGAATTAAGATGGTGGTGCTAGTTGAGAGCAATAATGGAAAGGAATTAAGCATACGGGTATAATTTTAGTGGCTGTTAAATACCAATAAAACAACATTATTACCGAAAGGAAACAAAGCTCCTCCAATTATGCATCATTTAATATATTCGAAAAAGACAATGCAAAACTTAGTTCAAAATTACAATTATTATCATTAAATAACCCACATAATAATAATAGTATTAATCATTATTACAATAATAATAATAATATTATTATTATTATTTGCATTACGTGCCTGTGAATATATATTTAAATATTTAAATATATAGTTTTTAATAATTTAATTATTTAAAAATATATTTAAATACTTTTGTTTTTAATATAATAAATATATTTAACTTAAATGTTTTTAGTTTATATAAAATGAGTAAACTTTACTTTTAGTCTTTCTAAAAAAAATTCTTTAATTTTCATCCTTCAAAAAACTTAAATAATGTTATATATATATATATATTAAATATCACATATATCTTTTTATTGAAAAGTGTCATCCTTAAGCAAGTAAAACCATTATTTACAGAAAATATTTCATCCTTCAAGTATATGATGCACCTGAAATTATTTGCTAAACCATAATAACTTGTGTCAATTCATCCACATTAAGTTTTATCTTGGTCTTTATGTATTATTTTTTATTAATGTGAACTTTTGATATTTATATAAATTCCTCTACTCTAGTAATTTTGAATAATAATTAAATATATTCTAAATATTGTTATTATTTTTTATTAATATTCAATTTTTTTTATATAATTATAGTTATAAATGTGTCCTTAACTTTTATTAGAAATATGATGAAGTTTGGTAGGATTGTCGTGTCGTGAGTGATAAATTTTTTTTAAAAAAATATTTACTATAACTTGTTAAATTGAAATAAGACAACGTTAATTAATTTACATATTTCATAATATCTTTTTATCATGATATTGATATAAAATATTTATTAAAATATTTTTTTTAAAAAAATAATTAATCACTTTTAATAAAAAAATTCTCTAACCTATTATTATTATTATTATTTATTTACAAATTTCAAATTCAAAACCTTCGTTAAAAGATTTTAACTAAATTTCACAAGAACTGCAACTGAAAATTTAAATAATTAAAAACACTCTGTAACATTAAATGAAAAGTTAAAATACGAGAAAAGTAAAAAAAAAAAAAGAGTAAATAAGAAATAAATCTAAATAGTAAGATCTAGCATGCATAGATTTAACAATTTAAAAACAAAAACTATAAAGTTAAAAATCAAATTAGATATAATTAATTTAGTTTAAATTTAAAGTAGAATAAATCAATTAATTTATTTTGAATTGCTGAGCTTATGGAGTCAACTTAATCCCAGTAATTTCTTTATTTATGCATGAATGTAGGTGCATTGTTGTAGTTCGTAATCATGTTGTGTGAGTGAGTGGCTTAGGTTGGTGCGAGTGATGGTCATGTCACTTCAATAATCAATTAATATATTATTTAATTATTAATTAAGCAGCTCTGATCCTAATCCAACTCCAAGTTTAAATCACACGAGCCTCGAGGCGTATTTATTAATTTATTTGTTCCAAGAAATGAAATTACATAGTATTTTCCAGCAGAGCACATAGCCGACGCGGTCGTTACTCTCGCTCTTTAAAAGGACGCTCTCAATTCCTCACCCGCTTAGTAATTAAAATTTCTCATTTTTCTCTCTCTTTTAGCCAAAATGAACTCAGACACGACGTCGTATTGGTGCTACAGCTGCACCCGTTTCGTTCAAATCATCGACCAAAGCCACGTCGTTTGCCCGCACTGCCAAGGCGGCTTCGTCGAGAAGGTCAACACCGCCCACTCGCCCCTCGCCGCCGCCCCCAGGAGGCAGCCCTTCCGCCGCCGCCGCCGCAACGCCGCCACGCACTCGCCGTTCAACCCTGTCATCGTCCTCCGGGGACCCGGCGACGACGAGGACAGCAGCTTCGAGCTCTACTACGACGGCGACGACGGCGCGGGGCTCCGACCGCTGCCCTCGACCATGTCGGAGTTCCTCCTCGGATCCGGCTTCGACCGCCTCCTGGAGCAGGTCTCTCAGATCGAGATCAACGGCCTCGGGAGGCCGGAGAATCCGCCGGCGGCGAAGGCGGCGGTGGAGTCCATGCCGACGGTGGAGATCACGGCGGCGCAGGTCGAGGCCGAGATGCACTGCGCCGTGTGCAAGGAGGCCTTCGAGGCACGCGCCTTGGCGCGTGAGATGCCGTGCAAGCACGTTTACCACGCCGATTGCATTCTCCCGTGGCTCTCCATGCGAAACTCGTGTCCGGTCTGCCGCCACGAGCTGCCGTCGGACCAGGCCTCGCCGGAGGGGAGAGGCGCCGGCCAGATCGAGGAGGAGGCGGCGGTCGGGTTGACCATATGGAGGCTTCCCGGCGGCGGATTCGCCGTCGGGAGATTCGCCGGCGAGAGCCACGTGCCGGTGGTGTACACCGAGGGGGAGAGCGGTGGAAATTCGAACGAAGATTCTAGAAGAATCTCTCTGGCGGTGGGAAGCGGAAGGGTTAGAGAGAGTCGTGGAATTGGGAGAATTTTCCGCAATTTGTTTGGGAGAATTGGGGCTTTTACTAGAAGCCGAACCCTTTCAACTTCCTTCTTCAGTAGAAGAAGAACAACTAGTAGAACTTGGGTCGTGCAGAATTGATTCCGCTGAAGCTTAAATAAAGCTTTCATTTTTGGTTGAAAATTCAGATTCCAGATTCTTACTGTAAATAGCATAGAACAACTGGGTACTATAGTTGCAACTACTTAGAAGTCTTAATTTGTTTGATGTTCATATGTTCTATTCGCATATTCTTTGTAAGCATTGTTTTTAGTTTCATGTCTCATGTTTTCCCAATTTTCTGATGAGTGTGGAAGCAAAATCTTATGAACAAGAGCAAAATGCCAAAGTGATTGTTAGCAATCATTGTTAGTGTCGTAGTCCTCTGAATTATTCCAAATTCAGCAGAGCAGAAGGAATGGCATACCAAATATTTGTGTCATTCGTATTGTGGTAACAAATGGAATTATGGTAATGCTGGGTTGATAATGATGATGACACCTCGCAAACCCATGCGTTTCATGAATGAATTCCTTTTTGCTGCACTTTTTGTTTTCAACAACTTAATGATGGGCCTGGTTGTCAAAAGATAAAGGTTATTTCTTACTTTTCTTAACTTTAGTCTTTTGGCTATGAATGAATGTGCTGTATCCGCTAGCTGTGGGGTTAACTCCTGTTCTTATCTTCTTGCATGCCCTATTGGTTTTCTCAATTGTAGCCTTAACCTTCCTGTGCTGAAATTTTTACAACTTTTCTAAAAGATTAAAGTTAAACATTTTTCACTAATTGTACTCTTGGGGTTGAATGTGACAACTGTCTTGCACTCCAACTTGAGTAGTCAATTCTAAATTTAGGCACGCCTGGTTCTGGCCTTCAGCCAACTAAAGTTGAAGCTTTCTTTACCACTATATGTTGCCCTTGTTTCTGCCAAACACTGTTTTCCCATCTTTGACCCACAAGGCTAAAATCTATATTATTTTTTAACAAAAACATAAGGGCTAGCTTGACACGCTATGTTTATAAACAAGTTATTACATGAAGATCATTTCAAATCTTCATTTATATTATAGGGTGGATGAAAATGAATTCAAGGAACAGATAAATTGAGTAAATGAAAAATATCAGAAATAAAGTAAATTTAGAGATCCTTTGATTTAAGAGAAATTTGAAAAGAAGAAAATAGGACAATCAATTTATTTTTTTATACTTTTTTTATGACGATCGATTTTCCTTTCCCTTTTACATTAAGACAATCCATTGTGAATGAAAATAATGAATTACTTTTGTTAAAAGATGTGATCATTTTTTTTCACGTATTGAATTCACATTTTTTTTTTATTTCTTTACTTATTATTTCTCATTTATCAAACACACTCATTTTTCTATATTTCACCTATCTTTTTTCCTCTTCCTACATATTTTCTCACCATCAATATGCATCCAATCAAAGTGTTCAAGCCTTTTAGTACTATCATTACACTTGAATTTTAAATATACAATGTGTGGTAGAAACAAATTCTAACACATTCTTAATACACATTATTATTAGTTAATATTTATTTAAAATTACAAAATCAAGAAAGAGAATCAACAAATCAGAAGTGATATTGATTTATGATTTGTAATCAATTTTAATTAACAGTAGAGACTAAATTCAAAAGAGAATATATTTCTATCATTTTCTTTATATATCAGAAGAAAATATGGATTAAATCTGAAACTAGTTGATTTCTTTGAAGTTCTTTATAATGATGATGAGAAGATTGTATATTGAATAAGCCAGGCAACATATTGGTTGTCCACTCTCCCTTTGGACTAAGTCAACATGGATGAGGGGAGACTAAGAAGAATCCGTCCTGGATTGGCTAGTTGAGGAGGAGGGGTGTGAATCTTTTGAGGTTTTTTTTTTTTTTCTTTTTTTTTTTTCTTTCAAAGAAAGGCATACAATCTGAAGGGCTTCGTAAAAAGGTTTTAGTCAATGAGTTAGCTTGGTTAGGAGAAAGTAATTCCAACTTCTAATATCCTCGAAGGTGTGTGGACCAACAACTTCCAAGCTGAAACTCAATCATACAGAAAATAGAAGGGAAATATGTGTGTCAAGGACCAATCGAGCTGCGATTAATTTATTTCATATCAAATCCTTAAAGTCAATGACGAAACTACGTGTGATTCAATTTTTTTTAAGGAGAGAAAAGAATCAAAAGAAATGAAAGAGAATTTATAACATATATAAAAATAATTGTGTGGTTTGGTGTATATATTTTTTTAGATAATTTTATTTTTTAATTTTTAAATAATAAAAAATAATATAAAAATTAACTATTCTTATAAATATAAGATTTGAACTTGAGACCTTTAAATTTGAGGATAAATCATAATTGATCTAACAAATATTTGTAATATTTAAATATTTTTATAAAATGAAATACTTTCATCTCACTAATAAGTAATAATTGCTTTAATAGAAAATAATATAAAATTTGTAATTGTTTGACAGAGTAAAATTTGATAAAAAAAAATAGAGAGAAATTGATATTTAAAAATTGTATTTTATAATAATAATTTTTTTTATATAAAAATATATTATTTAGACAATTATATTTTTATCTTTTACTAAATATTCTTAAATATATATTAGACAATATTATAGGGTAATTTTATTCAAACATTTTGTTAAAAAATATTTTCACACGAATCTGTTTATAAAAGAGTGAAAATAAATTCACATAGAGTTACTACAATTTTCTTTTACAAATCTACTTAAATCAGCTGATTCAAACACTTTTTTTTTAAATAAATTAATAATCTTTTCATTTCTCCTTTTTTTTTTACTAAATCATCTCCCCAAACGTATTATATAAGTGTAATTCTAAGGACAAAGGGGCTGCCCCCACCCCCAATTTTTTTGAATTACCTTGTATGTATACTAGAAAAAGAAAACCCAAGCCCCAATTTCTACACATAACATTCTACCAACACTTGAAATGGGAATTTCTACTATCAAAACATCTTCAGAAATTTCCCCTACCCCTTTATTCACAGTTAGTTATTTACTTCTAAAAAAATATATTATAACAAAAAATCTTTATATTTTATTTTTATTTTTTAGTTTAAAAAATCTTTATTTTACATATTTAAGAAACATCTTTAAATTTAAAAACTTTATATGCACTAACGTATAAAAGGTATTTCATGCCTTCATATATTTTATTTTTAAAAATAAAAAAATAAAAATTAAATTTAATATATGAGAAGACAATTAACAATGAGTGCGAGTGATTTTGAATATTTAATTAAAAGGTATAATAAAAATTAGATTAAAATAATTTTTAGTTCTTATAATTTGAAAGAAATATTTTTATTCTTTATATTTATCTTTTTAAATTATTTTTAGTTTCTATAATTTGAGATAAAAAAATTTAGTTTCTAAACTTGTCATTTTTAATCTTTTTGGTCTCTATTGTTATTTTTTTTTGGTAAAGTTGTCTTTTTTTTTTTTTTTTTTTTTTGATATGGTAGATATTTTTAATTTTTTGAGATAAAAAAAAAGTATCTTAACAATAGACATTGCAGGTGAGGGTAAAAAAAAACTAAATATTAAAAGACTTAATTTAAAATAATTTTAGCAAAATAAATTTAACATAAAATACATAAAATTGAATTATTATCTCTAACAGATCAACATGAAAGAAACATTACAAACAAAATAATGACAATGGTTAAAAAAATTAAGAAAATGGAATACATGACTAAAAACATTTATCTTAAATTATAGAGATTAAAAAAGACAAGTATAAAAATTAAAAATATCTATTTTAAATTATAGAGATTAAAAAATAAAACATAGGAATTAAAAAAGTATTTGAACCTAAAAATTAAATAAAAAAATGTTTTAAAAATTATAGAAGAAAACTGTAAAAAAGTGTATACCAAATAAATATTATAAATTACAAAAAAAAATCTTAAATTTGAAAACTCTTTACAAAATCTAACGTATTTTTTTTTAACGAATTTAGTATATTTTTAGCCATATTTTTTTTTATTAAGCTGATATTTTATTTTTCCTCTTTATCCGTCCCTGCTTTAAGTAGAAGAAGAATCTAGTTCTTCATTAAAACCGTGAGAGCACAATGATAGAAAAAGAGAAAAGAAAACCTAGCCATTGCGAGGAGGCAATTGCGAACAAATTAAATTGATAAAATTACACCTTGAATTATTATTTTTTTAAATATAAATTTAATTGATTCAATAATACAATATATTATACTTATAATTATATATATATATATATATATATATATATATATATATATATATATATATGAAGAATTTACTTATTTCAAGAGTAAATTTATTTATATTTACTTCACTTAAAAACATGTCTACATCAAATTTTAATGATTTAATCATTAAATTAAAAGTTCTTAATACATAAATAATAATTATCAAAAATGCATTCATATTTTATTCAATTTATAAAATTATTAATCTACATTATACTTTTAAATATTTCTTTTGGCCACAGAATACTTGATTAAGAAATAAATTTAACTTCAGTTTAATTGTTTAAAATTTAGATTTTTTTTAAATATTTTTTTGGTTGAAATGGAACACATGAGAAAATATTTTAGAAGTTATAAGTTTCAAAGGAAAAGTATTGCTCTAGGATGCACAAAATTGTCGCTCTAAGTAAGAAAAATTGACTCAAAATTACTACAAATTCATTTTGAGCAAGTAGACAAAGGACACCCATGGACGTTTAACTTGGACACTCAAAGCAAGCAACATGAGCGCTTTGAGCAACTAGACCCAACTTGAAAACCTATAAGAAATTATTATAAAATTAGGGTTTCTTTAGGTCTATGTATCAATTCCTATTGTAATATATACATTTTCTTTAGTACAATTCTAAAGAGATTAGAGAGGTTTCTGTGAAATTAATTTGAGAATTACATAGTTCTCAAAGATTTATCTAGAGCTGTAATCTTTAGTTATGAATGACTAAGTTTCTTATTCTTAAGGATTGAGGTAACTAGAAACTATGTAAATTCTTCCTTTTTTTCATTTGATAAAAATATTATTTGGTTAATTATTTTTCTATTATTCTTAATGTTTGTTTTGGTTTGATCAATCAATGTATGATTTATTAGAATTAATTGAGGTTGAAATACCCTTTTAAAACTATGATATGAAAAAAACACTAATGACATTTATTATCAAGAAATTGAGATAAACCTCATCGTTCGACATTTAGTCCCTAATCTTAATACATGATTGTTTAACAAAAATTACCAAGGAATTAAGATTTTTCTTAAATAATCTATAATTTCTCACCTAAGAAATTATGGTTTAAATATATGGGTGAGTTGTTGAGTTGACAATTTAATTACAAATTGAATGAAAAAGTTATAGAATTTTAGATAAGGAAAATTAATGAATTAATCTCCGACTAATTTTATTATAGATTAATTTCATCTAAATTATTGTTTTCTTTTAATTTCTACAATTAAATATTTCTTTACATATAATTCAATTTAATAAATTTTTAATTTATCTATTTAGTTTCATAATTACATTAAATAATTATAAATGTAAGTCTCTATGAATCGATAACTTTGGACTTTTATCCTTTTCAGTACTATGTTAATTGTTATACTTGTTAAATGTATATTAATAAATCAAGTCTGTAAATTTTTTAAAAAAATTAAAAAATTATTTAATATTTTATTTTATTAATTCAAATCAATGTATTAAATATTTCTGTACTTTTCTATCAATTTAAATTAGAAAATTAGAGTATCAAATGATTTTTAAAATTTTTAAAAATTTGTAAAGTTAATTTATATATTAAATTTTTTTTTAAAAAAAAGTAGGAGATATGAGTACAATTTTGTAAGACCTTATTGAGTGTCAAGTGTAATTTATGCGGACTATTATTGTTGGTTTTCTCAAGTCTGCAATGGAATTTTTGTAGCATAAGCTAATCTCAGAATTAAATGTCTTATTTCAAACTTTGTCGTCTTACCTTGTCATGTCACTCTCATTTAGATCACTAACAAGGTCATCTTAACTACAATCTTGAATCTTGTTGTTCAAGGTAAGAAATATTGACTAAGTGCCATAAATTTCTCACCAATTGATTTACATAAATCTAACTTGTGGAAGAATTTTGACTTCAAGACGGACCGTTCTTCAGATATAATTAAATCACCCATTATATTATAAGATATATGTTTTTGTTAGGTGCATGGTCATTTTTCTGCAGCGTTTTTCCACTGTATTATTAGTTTTCTTTGCTACAAAAAACTTAAAACCATCAAGTACTATGCTTTTCTAATGTACATACTCGCTAAACAATTCATAAATCCAAATTCCTATTTGTGCATTTGAATTAGTAGTTGACTTTGTAAATTGATAATTGGCTATTATTCGTCGATAATGATATATGTATCTTATCACTTGTTATAATAGTAATATCATTTTATCACTTATAAAATTTGGTATACTTGTCGTAGTCTAATCAACAACATTTTGTTTTTCTTCTGAAATCTAATCAACAACATATATATATATATATATAGAGGAGTTATAATTACACCGATGTAACTTTTACAAAGTATTACACCGCTCAATAACTTTATATTAATTATGAATTTTGTAAATCTAACTGTTAGATTAAAAGTTCATATTACTTTATACATGTATATTAAATTTTGTTAAAATTGAACAACAACTTAAAGGTAATCAAAGTCTTTATATTATAGTGTATTTTGAAATGAATATATTACATCAATTTTATTTTATAAAAATAAAGTATCAAATCATCTTGAATTAATATAAAATTTTGTATAAATGATCTAATTAAATAAATAAACTTTTAATCTAACGATTGGATTTATAAAATTCACATTTAATATAAAGTTATTGAGCGATGTAATACTTCGTAAAAGTTACACCAGTATAATTATAACTCCTCATATATATATATATATATATATATATATATATATATATATATATATATATATATTATAATGTTTCATCTTAAATAAAATTTTCATTAAACACTATTAGAAGTTTGGGTTCTCTTATATCAGTAATTACTAATTACCCCTTTGATATTGAATATAAGTTAAAAAAACTGACTAATATTGATTAAGAAAATTAATTAATTAGCATCATTTAATTATATTAATCTCATTTTTAAAAAAATATTTTTCTCCTAAATTACATTTTAGAATTTAATATAAAGAAATAAGAGTTATTAATAATAAATACTTAGTTAAATGAAATATTAATCTTCTCAATTTTCGTTCATCACCTCTGTTTTGTCTCATTTATTCTAATTAAAAAAACGACAATGAAAAGAATATGATTGGGGGTATATGTAAAACATTTTGAAAAAGTCTCAAAATGAACTATATTAATTTTTTTACAAATTATTCAACTATTATAATTTAAATAATACATTTATTGAGAGGATAAATTATTTTTGTAAAATTATATAAAAAGTGATATATTTAAGATAAATGAATTATAAGGTTAATTTTGTAAAATTATTATTTATTTTTTTAATTTATTAATTTTTTTGTCAGCGTAAATAATCTAAAATAACATTTATTATGAGATAAAAAAAAAGTATTTTATTTTAGTATAATACTTCCTTCGGTCTTTTATATATACCTCATGTAAGGAGATGCAATCACCATTTCAATCATAAAATTTAAAGAGCATTTTTGAAATAAAATTTAATTTTATGATAATATTAATAAAAATTAACTATCTTAATTGTTTTATTAGTTTTATAAATCATTTATTTATTATATAATAAAAGGCATGAAGGAGTATTATGATAGATTCTAATCAGATGATTTTAAATATACTAGTATTTTACTGCTTAATTTTTTGATTGCATGCATGCTGACGCAAATCCTGTGTAGTACAAGTTCACAACTCATCCCTCGAAAATGCAGTACAAGTACAAGTGTAATACAATTGTCAATTGCTGTACCAAAATCATGCTCAATTTAGTAAATGAGCACAGATATATATATATAGATATGAATACAATATATTGAAACTAACAAGTATATATTGACACGATTAAAGCAACAAGTGAGATTATTTAGATATCAAATATATCCATAGTCACTACTACATGGCTTCATCCAACCTCAAGTCAACGTTCCTCGTTTTGTGTCTCTTGGCCTGGCTCCTCTATCCGATCAACGCTCATGGAGGAGGCAGTGATCACGAGGATGAATCTGGCAGTGAAGATTTGCATTCGAGGGATCTGAGAGTGGTGAAAATATGGTGTTTGGTAATCTTCTTCGTGAGCACTTTCGTTGGTGGTGTGTCTCCCTACTTCTACCGTTGGAACGAGGCTTTTCTTCTTTTGGGGACTCAGTTCGCTGGTGGGGTTTTCTTGGGAACCTCTTTGATGCATTTCTTGAGCGATTCCAATGAGACCTTCCGAGATCTCACCACCAAATCTTACCCTTTTGCCTTCATGCTCGCTTCATCCGGATACCTTCTCACCATGCTTGCTGACTGCGTCGTGGTTTTTGTCACCACCAACAGCAAGAGGGAGGCCAAAGTGGTGGAACTCGAAGGAGGGGTAACACCCCAAGTCCAAGAGCATGATGACCATGTCCATGCCAGAGTGGAGACAACAAACCCTGTCTTGTTGAAGACTTCTTCTGTCGGAGACACCATTCTGCTCATCCTTGCACTGTGTTTCCATTCTGTTTTTGAGGGCATTGCAGTTGGAATTGCAGGTTTTTCTTTCCCTCACCTAATTAAAAACAAATCAAAAGTTCTTTTTTTCTTTTTTTCGGTGAGAAATTATTACATGATCCAAAAATTCCATGTGTTCTAGTCTTGATTAGTTTCCAATGTAACAACTTAATTTTATTTATGAGAAAAAGTAAACGATGCCTAATTATGTGTCACATAAAGATTAATCAAAATATCATAATGATATAGTACTATGTAATAATTGAAATTAGAAACCTCTTCCGGTAAGAAAAAAACATCTTAGGATAATTAACCTAGAGGTTGCTTAAGTCCAAAACATTCTTAAAATGTGTTTCTCCTTTCTCTCCCATGATTCCTAGCTTTTGTACACAACACTCACATGTTAAAAAAAAAATTTCAACGTCAAAGAGTGATCAATTGTCCACGCCCTTCTTTATAAAATTAGAGATAAGCTAGTTATATTCCTAATAACTCGACACGTAAGGTTTATAGTACAGATAAGATTAACTTTACATTGACTTAAAGAAATGAAATTAATAAGAATGTGTCGTTAAATATCAACATGTAAGAAAATATACAACTTTTCCATTTCAAGTAGGGAAGAATTTCAAAGATCAGAAACAAAAACACATTAGTTATCAATACGAGCATGTATAAATTATCGTGGTATGAAATCATATAATATTTAGAACTTAGAAACACAGTAGTATGAAACTATGTAATAATTTTACCTTTTCATATACAAAACTTCATGATTACTTTCAAATAAGGAGTAAAATAACAATCATTTTCTCAAATCAAATATGCCTTACTATTTTCACGTTGTTTATTTCTTGCACAAGCATTTTTTTATTACTATTTATTATTGGGAATTCCAATTCTATTTCCTTTATTATGATTATGTTTATGATACTTGAAATTCAAATGAATAAGAAGTAAACTTGTTTAACATATACATACATGTATAATTAAGGTACTACGACAGACGCATGGAGGAACTTATGGACAATATCCTTGCACAAGATATTTGCTGCGATTGCAATGGGAATTGCTTTACTAAGGATGTTACCTAAGAGACCCTTTTTAACAACGGCAGCATATTCTTTTGCCTTTGCTGTGTCTAGCCCCATTGGTGTGGGGATTGGCATTGCCATAGATTCCACAACACAAGGACGCACTGCAGATTGGATGTTTGCTATATCTATGGGTATTGCTTGTGGGGTTTTCATCTATGTTGCCATCAATCATTTAATAACCAAAGGCTTCAAACCGCAGAAGACAACACGTTACGACACTCCCTGGTTTAGGTTTGTCGCTGTGCTTTTTGGTGTAGCTGTTATAGCAGTAGTCATGATCTGGGACTGATCCATCAATACGTTTCAATTCCTGTTTTTCTTTCTCCATTAATGTTGTCCTACGAAATTGTGCGTCTGATAATTATGATATGGATGTACCACTGTACATTCACCATCTTTTATTAAACCTTCATTTACTATTTTTACTGAAAATTTTAATATTTGTTCCTTCAATCAGGCGAAATTATTAATTATTAAATTTTGAAAATTTTATAGTCTACGAAGTAAAACTGGTAACTAATAATAATCGACTAAAGATTTTTTTAATATTTATTTACAATTACTAGGAAGATAATTAATGAGACTGTATCTTCTATGATTATTAGCGTGATGGTCCCCAGACTTGCTTTTAACTAAATTAATTTTATAAAATGAAATCATTCAAAATCAAGTTTGTAAGACCTACACTCAGAGTACTAGCATATCATTTAACGAGGACAGCAAAGGATGCACTATATTGGATAAAGAGACAAATGGAAAATTGAGCACTTAATTAATGTTTGTTGTGTTTAGCCTTTAGGTACTCATTTCTTATACCTGGTTTCTAATACTGATCTATGTAAGCGATGCAAATTCCATATTTGGCTTGAAAGAAATTAAAACATAATTGCAGACATTGATCTCTTTGACTCGTACTGGTCAAAGACAATATTTTCATATCAAGCTGCAACTTTTGTGCAGGCATTTCTACATATAGAAGTAGAATCTAGAAATTGAATACGATATCGGGGAGCCATTTTTTGCATATCATTTTTATAATGGTGAATAAATTCAAATAACTAATTAGTAGTGGAATTATTGTGAACGAGAATAATATGTGATGAAAGGGGATAATTGACTACTCAAGATTATTACTATTGTTAGTGTCTGTGTTTGTGAGAGATTAAACACAAGGGAAAATCATATCTTTTGCAGAATGTAGAATTGAAAAGTTTCCCTGACGCTCTAGCTAATTGAATTTTTGACCTCTTCACTTCGTCTCTTGGTAACTGAATTCACATTGCTACAATTTCGTCTGTGACTAGCATGAATGTCATGTTATGAAAGAGGAAGACTGATAAATGAAAGTAATGGATTTTAGACAAATAATGGCAATTTTTATTTTATTTTAGTATACAATAATAAAAACCACAAATATTTTTTATAAAACAATTTTTTTATAGGCTGTAAGAAGCAATTTATATGCTCGAGTAAGATAAACTATTATACACAGGAAAACTCTCTTTCGATCAACGTATTTAATGCAATATTTACATATTAAAACTCAAGCTTAATATCCCTAATTAAACTTATGATACATTCGGTTATAAATAATAATGATTCTATTATAATTGTTTTGTATCTTTCTCATCATATGATATTATCGTGTTATTTTTTTGACACCAAATAATTTCAAATATAATTTATGTCATATATAATTAATGATGAAAGATTTGTTTACTTTAAGAGTAAGTCTATTTAGATTTATTTTGTTCAATAACTCACGATTTACATCAAATTTTAACGATCCAATTGTTAAATTTAAAATTTTTAATGTATAGGTCAAGTCTGTAAATTTTTTTAAAAATTTGAAAATCTTTTATACTTTATTTTACTAATTTAAACCAACGTATAAAATGATTTTAAAATTATTTGTCAATTTAAATTAATGAAACAAAGTATCAAATGATTTTCAAATTTTTTAAAAACTTGCAGAGTCAATCTATATATTAAAAACTTTAAATTCAACAATTAAATTATTAAACTTTGATATAAAATATAAATTATTAAATAGAGTAAATTTAAATAGACTTACTCTAAACATATCGTTACTCATAATTAATAGATTGCGGTTAATATTAAGAGAAATTAATTCTTTGGCCCATATTATTTGAGAGGGTATCGGTATAATTGTAATTATAATTTTATTTTATATTTTATATTTTTAATAATTTATTTAAATAATATTTATGATATTTTATTATTTAAATTATTTAATCATTTTATTTTTATTTTATATGTTTTAATTTTATTTGTAATAATATTATTATATATTTAAATAGTTTAATTTTAATAATTTTTTGAAGTATATTTTTGTCTTTTCACTTTAAATTTTTGAATTTCTATATTGTAATTTTAATAATTTTTTATTTCTGTTATTTATTATTTATTTTCTTTTTTAATGTTTAGGCTTTAAAATTTATTTATATAATATTTATGATATTTTATTCTTTCATTTTTTTTAAGTTATTTAGTCATTTTATTTTTATTTTATATGTTCTAATTTTCTTTGTAATAATATTATTATATATTTAAATAGTTTAATTTTAATAAATTTTTGAGTATATTTTTGTCTTTTTACCTTAAATTTTTAAATTTATATATTATAATAATTATTTATTAATTTTTTTATTTTTTAATATTTTATAATATTATTAGAATCTTATAATTTTAATCTTTATAATTTTGTCTTACTTTTTATTTTATAAATATAATTTAAATTATTTATTTTATAATTAAATTATTATTTTTAAAATCTTTTATAAGTTTATATAAAAAAAATATACTAAAATCTCTCAAATCATTGAAAGTACGTAACACCTCTGTAATATTAATTACTTTAACTACTAGTATAAATCTTTTATAGTTTAATTTGGGCCGGGTCGAAATAGTGATATTAGACTTAACGAGACAAGCTAATGTGGTAACTAATCTATCTCTAGCTATGTGGATCAACACTTTCCTTCCTCGCCTAATAAAAGAAAAAGTTGGTCAAATGTCCTCCTTAAATGTTAAATTTGGTCTCACTCATTCAATAAGGTATTCAGTACAATCACCAACCACCAGGCAGATACCCAATGAAATCGACTCCTTCACTCTTCCCATCCACTCCTAATGTAATAAATTCATCTTAATTATTCACATGAAATTTTAATTTTAAAATTGAAGAATATTAATGTTATCTAAGTCGATCTTGTCCAAAATAAATTTTTTAAATTTCATTTAATTTAATATGACACAGCCAATAATATACATATAGTTGCATTTGCATGAGTAACTGTTATAGCAGTAGTCATCATCTGGGACTGATCCATCAATCCATCAATACATTTCAATTCCTGTTTTTCTTTCTCCATTAATGTTGTCCTACGAAATTGTGCGTCTGATAACTATGATATGGATGTACCATATATTGTACATTCACCGTCTTTTATTAAACCTTCATTTACTATTTTTACTGAAAAAATTAATATTTGTTCCTTCAAATCAGGCGAAATTATGAATTATTAATATTTAAAAATTTTATAGTCTACGAAGTAAAACTGGTAGCTAATAATAATCGACTAAAGATTTTTTTTAATTTATTTACAATTAGAAGGAAGATAATTAATAAGACTGTATCTTCTATATATGATTATCAGTGTGATGGTCCCCAGACTTGCTTTTAGAAGTGATAAGCGTGATTATTTACAAAATAATTATGTTTGGTAATTATTTTAAGTTAAAAGTTTTATATTAATTTTATTTTAAACTTGGTTTTGACTTAATCCAAGTATAAATTATTTAACCTCACTTTTAACTAAATTAATTTTATAAAAGGAAATCATTCAAAATCAAGTTTGTAAGACCTACACTCACAGTACTAGCATATCATTTAACGAGGACAGCAGAGGATGCCCTATATTGGATAAAGAGACAAATGGAAAATTGAGCACTTAATTAATGTTTGTAGTGTTTAGCCTTTAGGTACTCGTTTCTTATACCGGGTTTTCTAATACTGTTCTATGTAAGCGATGCAAATTCCATATTTGGCTTGAAAGAAATTAAAACATAATTGCAGACATTGATCTCTTTGACTCGTACTGGTCAAAGACAATATTTTCATATCAAGCTGCAACTTTTGTGTAGGCATTTCTACTAGGGGTGAGCAACGGCTGGGTTTGGTAGGGTTCGGGTGAAAAATGTCCAACTCGTTGTAAATTGACTTTGAAAAAATGTGACCTATATCCGACTGACTGAGCTTTCGATTTGAGGCGGTTTGGGTTGAAACGGATTTGGATTTGAATGGGTAGGTACAATCGGGTTTGAATTTTTTTGTAAACCAATTTATCTTAACGAAGATTAAGCTTAAAATGATAAAAAAATATTTTTTAAAATAGTGTATAAAAATATAATGAAGGTGACAATAGATGGTGTAAGTAGATTGGTAGATAAAACATTTACAAACTAAAGAAGCAAAAATAAAAGATAACAAAATTCATAGTTGTTACATGCAAAAGAAATCTAAAGTTAGATTACAAAACTCATAAGAAATCACAGTCGCACAAGTTGTACTCAAAATAGAGATAAGAAGATGGAAAAGAAAAACAAAGAAAAAAGCAAAAAGATAACTCTAAAAATGGACTAGTGTGTTGAGAAGTTGAATGAGGAAGGATAAGACAAAATAAATATCTAAGTTATGAGAAAAAAGAAATAAAAAGTTACAAATTGATGACTATATTATACTTAAAATAAAGACTTTTAAGTTTGGACCATTGTTGTTTAGTTATACAAAAGTAATAAAAATTTAAACTTATTTCATTTTTGGTTGGGTTCGGTATTTAGCAGATTTAAAAATTAAAAACCGAACCCGCCCAATATAACCCGTATAAAATCAAAATTTTAACCTGATTTACCCATAAAACCTGCCCGAACCCACCCAAAAGCAATATTTTTTATCGGATTTTTTGGGTTTGGTTCGGGTCTTGATTTAATCACTACTAGAATTTCTCTTATTACATGCAACTTTTCCTGCGAATTTTTATGAAAAATTAGTAGGAAACGTTGTTTCTGCAAATTTTTCTGCAAAATTTTATCTGTAGGTAATACTTCCGTGGATAATATATTTTTTGCGAATTTTAAAATTTGCAGGAAAATTTCCTGCGAAATTTCTTGCGAAAAAAATTGCAGGAAAGTTTCTTGCAAAAAAAAAAATTGCAGGAAAGTTTCTTGCAAAAGATATTTCGCAGCAAAATTCGCAGGAAAGTTTCCTGCGAATTTTTTTGCAAGAAATTTTGCAGAAATATTTTTTACGAAGAAAATTAAAGAAATTAATATAAATTCTATCAATAATTTTTCAACTTTCAAATGCTCACAATGAATCGCAGCAAAATTCGCAAGAAAGTTTCCTGCGAATTTTTTTGCAAGAAATTTTGCAGAAATATTTTTTTACGAAGAAAATTAAAGAAATTAATATAAAGTCTATCAATAATTTTTCAACTTTGAAATGCTCACAATGAATTCATCTGAAACATTTGTTTACATGCCTCCAACATGTGATACATAATCTTTTAAATTCTAAGATTGTAAATTATAAGCTTAACACTCAACCATACAAATCAACTTGTAAGATAAGTGTTGCCCCCAACTTATATACTCTTTAATTACTTTATTTTCAATCAATGTGGGACTTGAAGTTTTTTAAAAATATTAAACTTATAAATTTAAATATATATATTTTTTATTTTTCCTGGGGATTAAAATTTACAGGAAAATTCGCAGGAAAAGTTACCTGCAAATTTTTTCTACCATTTAGTAAACATTACTTACGAATTTATTTTTGCAAGAAAATCTGCAAGAAATAAAATAAAATTCTTACAATACTTTCTACAAATTTTTACCATGGAAAAAAATTTCTATGATTATTAAAATTGTAGCAAAATTTGTAAGAAATATCTGTAAATTATTTTTCGCAAATAAATTTGCAAAAAATTTCTGCGAATATTTTTTTGCAGAAAAATTTGCAAAAAATTTCTGCGAATATTTTTTTGCAAGAAAATTCGCAAAAAATTTTGCGAATATATTTTTGCAAGAAAATTCGCAAGAAAATAACATTTTTCTAGCAGTGAATGCTCACCCCTAATTTCTACGTATAGAAGTAGAATCTAGAAATTGAATACGATATCGGGGCGCCATTTTTGCATATCATTTTTATAATGGTGAATAAATTCAAATAACTAATAAGTAGTGAATTATTGTGAACGAGAATAATATGTGATGAGAGGGGATAATTGACTACTCAAGATTATTACTGTTGTTAGTGCCTGTGTTTGTGAGAGATTAAACACACAGGAAAATGATATCTTTTGCAGAATGCAGAATTGAAAAGTTTCCAGACGCTCGAGCTAATTGAATTTTTGACTTCTTCACTTCGTCTCTTGGTAACTGAATTCACATTGCTACAATTTCGTCTGTGAATAACATGAATGTCATGTTATGAAAGAGGAAGACTGATAAATGAAAGTAATGGATTTTAAACAAATCATGGTAATTTTTATTTTATTTTAGAATACAAAACACAAATATTTTTTATAAAACATTTTTTTTATAGGCTGTAAGAAGCAATTTATATGCTCGAGTAAGATAAACTATTATAAACAGGAAAACTCTCTTTCGATCAACGTATTTAATGCAATATTTACATATTAAAACTCAAACTTAATATCCCTAATTAAACTTATGAAACATTCGGTTCTAAATAATAATGATTCTATTATAATTGTTTTATATCTTTCTCGATATTATTGTGATATTATAATTGTATAGTAAACTTTATAGAATATGGAGGGAATAAGAGAATGAAAAATAAACGAGTGTATTGCGAGAGATAAATTTGTTTACTTATAATTCAAATTTTATAATTTTATGATTAATTGGGTTGACTTAATGAGATCATATGGAGACTTAATTATTTATTCTTCATAATAATCAAATTCACATTAAAAAAATGTCTAGTATAGCTGGTGCACAAGGGAAAGAAATTAGTGAGTTGGCCATTTGGGGGAGTATAATTTGGGCATGTCATTGGGACAAAACATTTAATAACTACGTTAGTGGCACTCCAATAATGAAATAGTGAAGGACTCTAAATGTGAACAAATTAGAAAGTAGGTGTAGAATCATTCCATTCCTCTTCTATAGCATGCTTCGTTGTGTTGTGAAACCTAATGAAAAACCAAGATACCTAGTGGACCAAATTTTCCATTTCTACAAATATAATTAGCAAGTCTCAAATGCAATTAGTTTCACACATTTGGATTCTGGCTAGAAACACATTGCTGCAGAAAAAAAATGATTAGCGCTATTCCTTCAACAGCAGCATTCTTTGTCGCTTCCCTCTTTGTCACTAGCTTCCTTTGGACCTTTCCTCAGGTTGTGCTGGCTGCTACTTCAAACTATGAAGGCGTTACTAGGCACTATCATTTCAATGTACGCATTAGCATTACCTAGTTGTTTTTTTCATATCTGTTACACTTTTTTTTTTTTTTTTTTTGTTTATTACTTCTGCATGCAGATAAGGCTGAAAAACGTTACTAGACTGTGCCACACAAAGAGTATGGTCACAGTAAATGGGAAGTTCCCCGGACCTCGTGTTGTTGCTAGAGAAGGAGAAAAATTAGTGGTTAAGGTGGTTAACCATGTTCCAAACAATGTCACCATCCACTGGTATACATTTGATTTTGTGTACCAATTAATAATTAACCTCTTGTTGTGCCTTTTCTAGCTTGTGTCTCCATGCATGCATATATATGACACCAAATGTATGTATAGGCATGGAGTGAGACAACTACGTAGTGGATGGTCGGATGGAGCATCGTACATAACTCAATGCCCCATACAAAGTGGTGAGAGTTATGTGTACAAGTTCAGCATGGTAGGGCAAAGAGGAACTCTCTTCTGGCATGCACACATCTCGTGGTTAAGGGCTACTCTCTATGGACCCCTCATCATCCTCCCCAGCCGCAACCAATCTTACCCATTTGCCAAACCCTACAAAGAAATCCCCATCCTCTTCGGTACATGCACAATCAACATATTTCTTTTATTTTATTTATTTTATCTGAAAAATAATGTACGCTCCTAAAATAATTGAGTATAGGAGAGTGGTGGAATGTGGATCCGGAGGCTGTCATTGCACAAGCCCTTCACACAGGGGGTGGTCCTAATGTCTCTGATGCTTATACCTTTAACGGACTTCCTGGGCCCCTCTACAATTGCTCCACTAACGGTGCACCCCTTTAATAATTAAATATATTGTTTTTTATTATTATCATTGTAGCGATGATTATTCTCCGTCCAAAACACTAAGGAGTTCTAATAATTAATTAATAAAAACTAAACTAATTATGCATGGACAGATACATTGAGGCTAAAGGTGAAACCGGGGAAGAGATATCTTCTACGTTTGATCAACGCTGCAATGAACGATGAATTGTTTTTCAGCATAGCAAACCACAGCATGACCATCGTGGAAGCGGATGCTACATATGTTAAACCATTCAACTCCGACATCATAGTGATTGGACCAGGACAAACCACAAACGTAGTGTTGGAGACAAAACCTGAATACATAAACGCCACATTCTTCATGCTAGCGAGACCATATTCCAATGGTAGGGGCACCTTCGACAATTCCACGTTAGCTGGCATTCTAGAATACGACAACGACACCCCTTTTTCGAAGTCACATTTGAAAAACCTTCCCCACTTGAAACCCAACCTTCCCGCCATGAACGACGCATCGTTTGTTGCCAATTTCAGTGGTAAATTACGCAGCTTGAACAGTGAAGAGTACCCTGCGAACGTGCCCAAAAGTGTTGACAGGAGCTTCTTCTTCACGGTGGGACTTGGGACCATGCCATGCCCGAGAAACCAAAGGTGTGAAGGGCCTTACAACAGAACAAAATTATCTGCTTCTGTCAACAACGTATCTTTTGTTCTTCCTTGGGTGGCGATTCTTGAGCAACATTTCTTAGGGAAGGGTGATAATGGTGTTTATAGCACGGACTTCCCTGTAGTGCCTCCGAGAGCCTTTAACTACACGGGGAAGCCACCGAATAACAGCATGGTGAGGAGTGGAACGAAGGTGGTGGTGATACCCTACAACACGAGGGTGGAGGTGGTGTTGCAGGACACTAGCATTTTGGGTGCAGAGTCTCATCCGTTGCATCTTCATGGGTTCAATATGTTTGTGGTAGGTCAAGGTTTTGGGAACTTTGATCCTAACGCAGATCCTCACAGGTTTAATCTGGTTGACCCCGTTGAGAGGAACACCGTTGGTGTGCCTTCTGGTGGTTGGGTTGCAATACGATTTATCGCTGACAACCCAGGTATTCTTGTTTAATCATACATATTATCTACGGCTTATATATAGATACTCCTCAAATTTTAATTTCTCATAACGTGGCCATATATTATTTTATGGCGATTCCTTGCGTGTCATTTGTGAGTAGAGGGTTTTGGTGCCCTCTAGGACAGCGAATCAGGTGATGCCACGTGTTCCTTTACTCCATGTCATCTAGTGTATTGAAAGTTTGACCAGAAATTAGGTAATTGGATCTGATCCGCCCCTGCACCATGATCCAACAAACCAACCCGGGTCCCAAAATTTTTCCATTTATAAGGACATGACATTTTCCTTGTCGGAATTGATCCCCTAGAATCCAAATTTTCAAAATGATTCTGGGGACCACATTGACCACCATGAACCGGTTGTGGTAGTACCCATCGAATCTCTCCTGCTCCCTAATGTCCTGCAGCGTCACGTACCCCAGCTCCATCCACGGCCTCAGCACCTCCAGCACCTCCGCGTGGACCCCACCCGCGTCGTGTATCACGAAGTGCGACTTAACCCCGAAGAACCGCACGTGGTACGCTATCCACTCCCTCACGCGCTGCGGGTTCAGGTCCCCGAACAGCGACGACCCGCAGTATAAGTAATCGTATTTTGGTTCCGACACGAATAACGAGGCGTTTAAGGTTCCCGATTTTTCGTGGAGGACCTCGATCGTGTCGGTGGTGTTGAGGCTGGCGTCGCCGCCGCCGGAGGTGGAGGCGCGGAGGATGAGGCTGCCGCCGGCGTTGTCGGCGTTGAGGGTGGTGTGCTTTGATACCTATTCTCCCAATTCAATTTATAAGGACATGACATTTTCCTCGTCGGAATTGATCCCCTAGAATCCAAATTTTCAAAATGATTCTAGGGACCCAGGTTGGTTTGTTGGATCATGGTGCAGGGGCGGATCAGATCCAATTACCCAATTTCTGGTCAAACTTTCAACATGCTGGATGACATGGAGTAAAGGAACACGTGGCATCACCTGATTCGCTGTCCGTACAAAGGGCACCAAAACCCTCTACTCACAAAGGGCACGCAAGGAATCGCCTTATTTTATTGGTCCAAAACAAATATAAAAAAAACACAGAATTTTGTTACATGTGTGTGAAATATTAATAGGTGTTTGGCTGATGCACTGCCACATCGATGTGCACATGAGTTGGGGGTTGAGGATGGCTTGGATTGTGAACGACGGCGAACTCTCTCATCAGAAGTTGCCTCCTCCGCCGTCTGATCTTCCTAAGTGCTGATCATATTTCAAAGTTGATGTTGTAGGATCACCTTCTTCCCTAACCCTACCTCTTCTTATTTGTCACGATGCTTATATTGTGGCTAAGAAAGGGTATATTTTGTAGCTTATCTATATATTTTGCCGCTCTATTTTGCCTTCTATTTCTATGTAAGAGTGAACCCTGAACTTAGGTTCTAATTATATATGCACTTTATTTTCAAATTTTTAATCCCTAAAATTTCGTTATGTTTATAATTAAGCTTTTTTGGTTCAAAATCTTTTAATTAAAATTTCGTTGCTAATATATTAATTTATTGTAAGAAGATAATAGTTTATTTTTCAATTTATGCTAGAAGGAAGTAGGAAAAAAAAGGTTATTTCATATATATATGAGGTGTTCGCCAATCCAACGTATTATATAGTTATGCGGCCGATAACTTCTTCATTTATGGTTTGATGTTGAGAAGAGTAAACTTCGGTCACCTTATAATGAATGAAAGCGATTCTCTTTAATTATATATTTTTGTACCAAAAGAAACAAAAAAAAATTATTTGGTCATTCTCTTGAATAATTCTTGCCAAGCAACCTTCAATGGTGATTTTAAGTTTGTCTATTGATGAAAGTGATGGTGAGACGTGACGGACATGTAGTATGGAAGCACGGATGAACTTGTAGCAATAAAAATGGTGTTCATATTAATAGTGATAACCAACATGGTAGTAATTAATGATTATGCCGACAATAACAGTGTTAATATTAGAAGTGATGGTAGTCACATCGATCTTATGTTGATTAGTGATTTGTTTAGATTATAAGATAGTAGCAGTAATTGTGGTTTTAATAATAATAAAAGTGATAATTTTTAATGATATTGATGATAAAATAATAATTGATTAGTAATAATAATAATGATAGTGATATTTTTTTTTTATGAGAGTTAAATTATTTGCTTTGCTAATTAAAAACTAAAAGTTTAAACTATTTTTTCTTTTTAGAATCGAGATAAAGTGTTTTAAAATCGAATTAAAAATCATTTGAATACCAATTTAGTTAAGCATCTTTTAAAATTTACATTTTAGACTAAAAACAGAATCTACAATCACCGAGATGCACACTCAAAGATGGTAATGTTATTTTCAAAGAATTTAAATTTAATTTGGATAATTTTTTTCATAAATACTTATATTAGAATAAATTTAATATATAGCAGGAATTAAAAAAAAATTATAGGTTCAAATCAACTTACTAGCTTAAATAAATTAATAATACCTGAATAAAGTATGAGAACCTAATAATAACAAGTGGTTCATCTATGTAATGCATATATAATTCCCTCTGAGCATGGTGTCTGTTTAACTCTTCAATGCAGAGAAATTATTTTTATAATTCCTCTTTGACAGTTCTGACTCAAATAGACGTACCTTTTAGTTTTTCAGGAAGAGTACATATATGGTCTTGACAAGAAAACAAAAATTATTTTAATGGAATTACATAAAATTGTAGATTAATTTAACTTAAGCAATATGCATTTCTCTTGAGGATAATGTTTCTGCATACCATTTTTTCACGATCTTTTATATCTTTTGTTTTGATAAAAAAAGAAAAAGAAAAAAAAGAGTCAATATATATAATTTTGATTTTATTATTAAAAAAACTTGAATTATGAGAAGAGGAAAGGTCTTGTTTAGGGTTGTTATTCTGCACATGTGTAAGTTCCCATGGTTTGTTTGGGCCTATTCGACAATGGACTGGACCTACAACATCATTATGGATTTAGTATTATCAGGTTTGGAGCATTTTTTTATATATTATAATTTCTGTGAAAACATTTAAATTTTGTTTAAAAAAGAGAAATTACATAATGGAACGAAGAGGAAATTCGTACCCATATATTTTGTTAGGAATTTTTCCTCTGATCAGTTACTTTTACTGAAATAAGCCTTTATATTAGACGTTTTGTAAGTTCATATTGAATTATATATATCCGCATAAAATAATATAGGTGATAGAAAAATGGACAGTGAATAAAATGGAAATAATAAAACCAATCACATACATGATACATCCAACGTCTCAATTAGGGGTGGGTATGCGGACCGGTCCGGCCCGTTTAAGGCCCGGTCCGCGAAGTCTGCATTTTTAATGGGCTGGATAAATTCGGTCCGCGAAATAAATGGACTTAAATTTTCAAGTCCGTATCCGGTCTGTGAAGCCCGCGGATAAACGGATAAGTCCGCGGGCCCAATTAAATCTAAATTGTTTAAATGAATATTGACTCAGATTTTGAATTTCTTTTCCTTTATTTAACCTATGAAAACATGAGAAAAAAAACATATAAAATGATATAAATATACTTCTAATAATAACATCAAACATTGTAAATAATAAATCAAAGTCTTAAATAACAAAATTTACACATTCTAAATTTCTAATAGAAATATTTAAGTCTCAATGCCTTTAAAATTTAAAGTCCAAGCATACCAACTATTAACCAAATATTAAAGCCTTACTACCTTAAAACTTTAAAAGTCTTAATATACAACCAAACAAATATAAAACATTTGTAAGTGCAAGTACATCAAAGTCTAAATACCTTAAAACATCAAAGTCTTAATTAATATCTTAAAAACAAACATAAAATATTTGTAAGTCCACATTTAAACGGGTAATCCGCGGGCTCACGGATTAAATTCGCAAAATCCGCGGACTTAACAGGCCGGACCTAAAAAGCCCGTATGATTATACAGATTAAAAAACATGGGCCCGTTATCCGTGAAGTCCGCGGACTTACGGACCGGTCCGCGAACTCAAGTCCATATACCCACCCCTAATCTCAATAGCAGTAATTTGGTTTCTTGGTTGGTATGAATATTTGGATGGATCACATTATGGAGTGCCATGCCATGCTCCAGCATCCCATGAACTTCTTTGACCAAATTGGTTTTTATCTGCTTTTAACTATCATTTTATTAATCGATAGTTAAAGAATAATTTAATGTACCTTCATTTATAAAAACATTTTATACTCACAATTAAAAACTAAATTCTAATAAAGATGTTTAAAGAATTTAAATATCTGATATAGAAGAATAAGAAGAAAAAAGGAAAAGTGTTAAAATTCCTATCTTCCTATAATGTGAGGTTACTCAACGAAAAGAGAAGGAATGAATATTTGATATTTTATAGTGAATCTCTACTCTCAAATTAAGAATGTGTTTGCTTTGTTGTTTACACAATGTACATTTTTTTTCTTCAAATGTCACATCTATTTGTTTTGAAATTATTTATTTTTACATTGAATTGAATCACATTTTTGACTAAATGTCCGTTGCTTCCAAAGCAACACCAAACTTACTTTTTCAAATTTCTAATTAATCATTATATATTAAATATAAATCTTTATCTTATATGAGAATATTTTTAATTAAGAACTTTTTTTAACAAGAAAGTTGTTAATATTTTTTTAATTATTTATATAATTCAATTTTATTTATTATAATTATTTATTAATTAAATTTTAATATTTGTAAAATAAATTATTAATAAATAAAATAATATTATATTATAATATAAATTATTTATCATAAATTAAAATATAATTTATAAATTTTAAATATCTTTTTTAGACAAATTTTAAATATAGTATATATATTTAAATATAATATTTAGTTTTATATATTATATAATGCATTACAAATTTTAATTATATATAAAAAATATTTAGCATGTGCAATGTACATGTTAAAATACTAGTTTATACAATTTAAATAGATTCAAAATTATATAATTTTTTTATTACCAAAAAGAAAAGAAAATAATTAAATGTTTACTTGCAGTAGTTATAACTTTTTGATTTTTTTGTTTTTAGATGCAATTTTTTAAACAAAAACATTCAAAATAGAAGGAAGTTGAATTGTTTAATTGAATTTTAACTCTTTTAACTTAAAATTTTTAAACAAAAAGTATTTTTTTTTAATTATTACTTTTTGTTATGAAGTTTGATTCTTTTATTTTCTTAAAAAGATTTGCACACTATCGTCGTATTAAAATAGAAATTATAAGATAAATTATATATATATATATATATATAACGTGTATATTAAATATACAAATTTCTAAATGATATATTTGTTTTAAAAAACTAATTATAAAATAAAATATAATTATTACAAAATTTAACACTTATATATATATAATATAATAAATGTAATAATCAATACTATATAAGAAAAATATAAATTTATTTAAATAGTTATAAAAATTATAAATTAATAACATTTATTAAATATTATTTCTTTTAATTATACTATTAATACAAAATATTTAATGACTTTACTAATAAATAGTTTTTATTGAAAAATTATACTTGATCGACTTTCTTTAATGTATTTCTCTACTCAACTACATTATTTTTCATTCATAATACTTAATACTTATATATTATATTTAATAAAGATAGTAATCAATACTATATAAGAAAATATTAGTCTATTTAAATATTTATAAAATACTATATTGATAACCTCAATTAGGTATTGCTTTAATACTTCTTCTTTTTTATTTTACATAAATATATACATATATTATTTTTAATTTGATTATCTTAAAATATATTTTGTAAAAAATTATTAAAAATAAATATTCTTCAAAATATACAATTAAACTTAGAAAAGTTCATAATATTTTTAAAAATAATGATTAAATATATAAATTAAGATAAATTATTAAAGTGTAACATATTTTTATTTGTTAAAAAATAAAAATGTGTATTTTGACACAAGAAGAAAACATGGTGTAATAGTTGCATTTATATATATATTATTAATGTAAAAAAATGTTTTGGTTATAATTTTTTCTTTAAAGGGATGCTGACAAAAAAAAGTTAAAAAAATGTCACATAAAATATATTTGAATCTGTTAGAGAAGGGCATTATAATTTAAATTTTTAGCACAATGTAATATTCATATTTCTCGGAAAAAGAAATATAATTTACCTATTTTTATAATTAATAACAAGATAAACAAAATAAGAAGATAAAATAAAATAAAATTTATTAATAAATTAAAATTAATCATATATAGTTAAAATTAACTGTAGAAAAGTTATAAGTTAACTTATCTACAATCTAATTTTACTTATAAATAAAAGTTATTTTATTTTTCCTGTAAATATTTATTAAAAAATTAACCGAACAAATAGTTCAATTTTTTTATGGAAGATTATAGCTAGTAGTTTCTCCTTGTAATTGACTTGTTCCGTTTTTTGGTTAAATCTTCCAAATTGACATTGTAAGGCATAATGTTGAAGTTTTAATTAAGATATGTGGGGACAGATTGGAAAAAGAGAGAGATTCCAAGCTTTACAATCATACTGTCATAGTGTCATCAAATTCACTACGTATGCTTGACACCTAAGCACCAAAGGATATCTAACTTCACACTACAAACTTTCCTTTCCGAGGTAAAAAAAGTAATAAAGAATTAAGGTCTGGTAGTAAGTTGCATATCATATAGGGGAAAAGAAAAAGGAATGCAGCTTGCATTTTCAATGCAGATCCAAATAATACTATTATAGTGGTATATTGTTGAAGCAGTTGAAGAGAATAATATGCACTATCAAGAATTGAACCCTTTCATTCAGAAGTCAGAACATAAAGAGAGAAACTGAATTAGAGACATAGGACATGAAAGGTTTTTGAGGACCAAGATTTAATTAGCATTTCATTTTAAATAAACATTAGGTTTAAGAGATAAAGAGGGGAACATTAGTCTAGAGTCCAGTTGATATACATATTTCTAGCAATGTGTAAATTTTATAACTTACTCACCTTGGTGAACTTGTAATTACAATCGAATCTATAGTATCCAAAGTGGGCCAAAAAGGGATCCTCGTGGATAAGAAACAAAAAATTTGTGCAATTGTTGCAACTTGCAACTAAACACATAAAAACTGACACAAAATCTGTTGCAGTTTCTGCTGTGTGCTTGTGTTCATGAATCCCCATGCTTGTGCCAGCAAACCAACATGGCAACACACCTCCTCATGATGTAAAACCGTGCTTTCTGTTCCTTAGCCAAATTGGTGCATTTGCGACCGATGGAAGGGTTGTTCTTCTGTGAGAAGCTCCTAGGAAGATTGTTGTTATTGCATTTGGAAGAAGAGGAAGAACTCTTTTGGGACAAGCTTCTAAGGAGTGGAGAGTTTGAAGTGGAGGCACTCCTTGAGAACAGTGATCTTGTGTCCTTCTTTGATGCCTTTTTCTTTTCATCCATCACAACCAGAGAATGAAACTGTGATGCTCAGAACTAGAAACCACACTATGATCAGCCTTATCCTTTGTGTTTATTAAGAAGAGGAAAGGAGACTGTGATGATAAGAGAGAAGAAAGTCACTTTGGAACTGTGTAGGTAGGTTCAAAGAGATCATCAATGCTTGCTAAGTTGCTACTTGCTAGTAGGTTCTTGTCAGCACTGAGTTTATATAGCCTTATACATATCTACTCACATACATACAAATATAAGTAAATATACATGTAAATGTAAATATATATGTGATCGGTTCAATAATAAAGTTTAGGAGAAAATATGAAGCATCTTTTATTAATTTACACATTGTGCCCCATTTTTCACTGTGGTGGGGCTAATGCATGAAACCTTGTCCATTTAAATCGCCTCGGATATGCTATGATTCTTTTTGGAGACACACATCTTGTACGGTTCCAAAATGGGCAGTCACTTATTAAAATCGCCCCTGTAGACAAAAATGTTAGCTGGTTCTCATGTGGAGGCTTGTGCACCTAGTACCTGTTTTGTTACTCCACCACTTTTTTTTTTCTTTGATAATTTCCACTGTTTTGGTGTGTTCAAAGAAACGGTTGCGAGCATCCTAAGTTTTTTTTTTCTTTCCGTGGAGCCTTCTAAGTGCTTAATTTGCAGTTAAAGATGCTTTTTTCCTTCAGCGGAAAAATGTGCACATGGATGACAGTACTCTGCATCTCCTTGGTAGTCCAAAAATGTGTTTAAATTATGTCTTGATGAGTATATTACGAGACTAGTGTCCATCATTCACATCTTATTCGTATGAACGTGACTGTTGTTTGTCAATTCTCATACTGAATTTTGCTCTTTCCTTAATTAAAAATCTAAATGATACAATATATTCCTTTAATGATAATCTTTCTTCCCTTTTTTTTTTTTTTCAAAAGTTTAAAAACAGCATTTATGAGAAAGGAGAGGTATAATTAATTGACAAGTGGCTGATATGGTCAATCTTATGATCATCGAAATAATACAGCACTTTAGTACTCTTGCTTCTTGTCCATGGATTCGGTGCTAAAGCATCTTTTTCTCCATTTTGAATTTATCCATCTAGATGTGCATAATTTATAAATATAGGATTCTATTTTTTCTGCTTCTTATTTAAAGAAAATGCATCACCTAAAAAACCTACAACAACTACTAGTCGGTCTTGGTAGAATTGTGACCATCACAGCCACTAGTTTAAATAACACCCAAATTATTGTTCTTGTTAACTTATTTATTACAGGCTTGAATTCAGGCACATGGTACTGCAACTCCGTAGCTAGAGCAGTAGTTAGAATAGTGAAACAATATGTTCAGATTTTAAATTTTCGGATACTCAAGTTTTGTCTGAATTTAAAATTTTCAAATCATGTGAGGAATTGATTTGTTATTCACTTTGAATTAATACTTTATTAGATCTCGCCGCTCTTAGTACTGCAGTTTACACAGCGCATAAGTTAAAAATTAAAATATATCGTATTTATTAATTTAACAGAAAAAAAAAAAAAAGGAATATGAAATTTCAAAAGGAAGGATATGAAATGGCCATCGAGAAGGAATCTAATGATTTGGAAACAAACTTTATTTTTTTGAAGATTATTTGACTGGTCAAAAAAAAGTTTGCAATCACATGCATGTAAGTATGATTATCATTGGTAAACAAAATTAGTGAAAAAGGTAGATGCAGCATTTTTGGGTTGGGCTTATGTAGGTCTATTTTGAGTGAATGTGAACCAAGTATTTTCCTTCGCATGAAATTGGAGGCAGTGATGTTTTCTTTTCTGAGGACCCTGTCCCTCTTGGTACAGCACAAATTCAGCGTTGTTGTAAAATTTTGAGGTGGCCAGAAACGCAGTCCATTAATTATTACTAAAAGCTGGGATACATAACATCACCGCAATGAACTTATAATAAAGAGTAATTAGTGTTGGTCAAAACATGAGGTGCATGGTCAAACATGGTGTCACGTGGGGTGCTGTGGTTAGTGATGATCATTGGCATTGCTATTCAGTATACAATCTTTTAAGAATTAAAAACTAACCATCTACTAATTTTTATTTTTATTTTGCAAAGGAATAATATTCCACCAATGGTTCCTAAATAAGATTGGAATTTATAATTTGTTGTTCTAGGAGCCTGATTAATTTATTTTAATTTTATTTGTTGAAGTAACTAATAAACTTAAACATTGAAAATGCAAGAAAAGTGGGAAAGAAGAATTAATGTTAAGTTTAAGTTGAGATGATGGTAATGGGTGTGGAAGCATGAATTTGGATTGGATTTTGACAATGGTTTTGGTGGGCGGGGAGAGTCCCACGTGCAGACATGTGAGGCTCACAAGGGATGGTCAGACTCAGCACTCAGGTAGCATATACTACCTCTAAGCTAAACTCTCAATTCTGTAACACCACTGCCTATTAAACTATTCACTAAGATAACATGCGGTGTTAAGGTTCAATGTTCATCGTAACTTACCACTATAATTATGTGGGATGGACAGATTCTGCAGGAACGACGTTTGAATTTGGGACATGTTCTTTGTTTCACCACTCACTCACCCATGCCAATATGGCAAACCTCTAAACTTGTAAAACAGATTCACCACCAAAACCACAAATTTTTGCTTCATCAACCTTCAAACCATTATACTCATATTTTCTAATACATTTTTTTCTTTTAATTTCAAATTTATACTTTAAATTGATTATGAGTACCTTAATTAACTCATTCATTCCATTGATATTGGATTCAAACTCTTTAAAAAAAGTTTTAATTTTTAGTTTTGTATACGAAAAAAAGTGTTTAAAAAGGACAATCCCGTTAAATTTTATCAGTCAGATTCTTAAAAAAAATCAATTACCAATATAATTGATATCTATATCATATCAATTACATGATTAAAATTTTTTATGATAATAATCCATTTTAGATCATTTAATAGTAGAATATATGGCTTTTTGGTGGAACTAAATAAGTATATATATATATATATATATATATATATATATATTCTATTTTCATCTTATTTCTTGTTTTAGTTTTTATTTTTTTTAATTATGTTTTGTACCATATATAGTACAGTAAGTTGCTAGATTAATTGCGACCCAAAAGGAAAACAATAGCTCACCGGTTAAATCAACTAATATAATCCATAAACTTTATTCTATTTTTATTTTTAGTCAATCTATAAAAAATTTGGTCTTGCTTTCTTAACTTTTTCTTCCATTAATTTGATTGTCTCTATTGTTAAATATCACCGATAAATAATGATGTGTCAGCAACAGTAACAATCACATCAATATTTCACATAATTTTTAATTTTTTTTCATGTATTTCATCCTTTTTTTCTCTTTTAATCCGTACCTTTCATTTATATTTTAATAATTTTATTCAAAAAATAGTTGTTATGTTACATTTTAAAAATAAATTTAATTATAAAACTAATTTTATAAAATTATTATATTTGTATATATTTATTAATTTTTATTTATAAAATAATCTAGAATAATATTTATTATGAGAGGGGAAGAATATGTAATTATGTAAATCATTCAATTTTATGAACTATATGCATTTGATAAGTCTAAATCTCATATTTTTATCTTAAACACGCACATTGATCTGAATATTGAAGAATTTTTTTTTAGTTCATCATCATTGTTACTTCCTCCACCGTGGTCAATTACCAAATTCTATAATTATTGTTACTTTCAATAATTAGGACCACATATGAGCGTTCATGATCCCAATAAACCTAAAACTAATTTTGATGGAATTGAGTTTAGAAATAAGACTAGTTTCATGTATTTTAAGAATGGGGTCGAGCTATTCCAACCCAATTTAATGTCTTATATTCTTTTATAATTCTAAATAATTATACATTAAAAATATTTTTTTTATCTAATAGACAATGTTTTATATATGACGTATATTATATTTGTGTTGATATTGTTTATCCAATTAAGTTGATTTATCTTATTCCTTATATCTTTAGTCTTAATTGAATTGTATTTGAGTTCAAATAAATTAACTCTATAAACATTTTAGACAAACATATATTTCACGAACAGTCAAACGCCCTACACCCAACAAGTTTCTTTTGATTTGCATATTTGACTTCGAGGCATTTCAACAATGTTCCACTAGACAAAATACATCAATAAAAAACAATTCGTATTTTACACTGCATTGAATATTTTAAATAAATGCTAGTACTATATCGTGTGAAACACCCTTTTAATTTGAATTTTTTTATTTGCAGAAATTTATTAAAAATTATAAAAATTTGTTAATGAATGTTTCAAAAAGTATGTAAATTACCCGCACTCCTAATTCAAATCACTAGTCTTTTTCATTGTGAATGGATTGGTCTCCCATCAATAAAAAATTGACATTTCATATAAACTATTTACTTGTACTTTATCTCTTTTTATATTACTTTGTTTATTCTTATTCATATAAAATGTAATGTTTCATGTTTTGTGTTTATGTTGATGAAATCTTAGTTAGTCACTCTCCATTTATGTGACTACTTTTTTTTGTTTATAAACATATATACTACCTGTTATGTATAAATCACACATTCTGATAATCTTAATTTATCATGGTTACTAAATTAAAACCACAAGAAATAAATAAAAGAATTGATGAGTCTGGGCTTATTGCTTAGCCGGCTCTTGAATGTGGTTAGTTTGAGGTCTTCTCAATCAACATACTTCCTTTAATTCCTATATATCCTGTCCTGCCCATATTGTGTTGCATTTTTTCTTCTCTCCATAATCAATTAATTATTATTATTATTTGTTTATAAGATATATAAATGTTGCTAAATTGGAGAGTTTTGAATATATAGTATGACCGCCAAAGGGAGAAAACAACAATAGAAAATTAATACAAATTTCATAACTCTTGTTATGATCGCTCCCTTTCCTTGCAGTGCATCAGACATGCATATTTACACGTGCTGACGTGCATGATGTATTTCCTGAATTGGATATGGATTGATGAGCAAAGATATATGAATTGTTCTTCACTACAATTTTTTTTTATTAACCCTTATCTTTTTTTCTTCTTTCCTATCACGGTATCACCAATTATATTTATACATCATGCTTTACATGTCACCATCATAATCTCAGCTAATTTTTATGAAATATATAATTCTATATTATTGATTTTTATTAAAAAATTTAAATTTATTACACGTCATATAACTATAGATCAAATTAGTCAAGAACATACGCATGTAATGGTCTAAGATTGAGTTAAATTTGTAATTTATTTTTTTTAATAATTTTCAGGTTAACATCACAATGAAAGTTGTTTGTCTGCACTTACGACCTGTGTATCTGTGAAAGTATAATCTACACTGGTTATTTTGTTTTTAAAACTAAAAAAAAGTTATATATAAGTAAAAGAAAATTAAGCAATGGGCCGGGTGAGACTGGCCCGCTAAAAGAAAGTGGGTTGCAAACCCTGATCTGCCCCGCTTAAAGACGGGCTTGTGGGCTGGTCAAAAAAAAAGAAAAAAAAATTGTATATTTATTTCAAGTTATTCTTTTAATGTAATTTTTCTCAATATCTAAGAAGTTTATATAAATTAGTGTATTTAAATTATATATAATAAAATAAATTAAATATATAACATATTTGTTGTATAATAAATAACAAATTATGCATAAAATAAATCTAAAATAATTTAATTAAAAATAATAAATAAATAAACATTAAAAAAAAAGGTTGACGGATTAGGTAGGATGAGGTAACGAGTCAAAATATTTGGTTCGACCCACAAACTATGATTCATTCGTTTTGTTATCCTTAGCCGTGACAAAAGAAGGAACATAATATATTAACTTTTGTTTATCGAAATAATTAAAACTAACCAAATCAAAGTGAAAAAATTAGGGTTCCAATTTCCAACTTTTAATTAAAATATATTTTTGGGCTGAGAGCAATCTAAAGTTAATATAATGCAGAAACTTTCTTTACTGTTTCCTACAATTAGTTACCTTTACACCCTTACAGCAGGGGTTATAAAACATCATATGGTAAACTTTTTTACTTGCGTACTATCACTTCACTATGGTATACCCAATAGTTTGGGCGTTGAAGTATTTATTTATTATTATTTTTTTTTTTTTTGTAATAACTCACCCCTTTGCCTCCTTGTTGAACTAGTATCATTATCATCATTCTCTTCAACCTCAAGAAGGATCCAATAGATATTGAACTAAGAACTTTCAGCTAACTATCTAATTGAAGTATGTTATTAGATCCACAATATCTAATTTTATTGATGCAAAAATTAAATTTTCGGCAGTATATCTACTATGATTTTTATAAACGTTTTCCCCCCTTCTTTTTCTGAATAACTAAGACTATGGTTCATTCATTATATAAAACATCATGAGATGATAAAATTAAATGTATAAACTTTATCAAAAGTTGTTATTTTACTTGTACTTTTTAATTAAAGAATAATATTTCTTTATCAAATCAAAAATACTTTTTTTATTATTTATAAATTCTAATAAGTTGTTACACACGAACTAAGAGAATGTTTCTGATCTTAATTAAGGAAAATCTCACTTTGAACAAGTCTTTAATCCTCAATGAATTTTAAAAAAATTATTTTATTTTATTCAGTATATGTGTATATATTTTAGTTGAGCAAAAATAGTAATAGAATGAATGATCTACTATGAAGTTCTCGTGCACATCATTTTAAAACTATTAGAATTGAACTAACAGTGGTAATTAGAGATAATTAATCTAGATTTGAACCTTTTAATCATTATTATAATATATTTCTTGACGAAAAGAAAAGAAAAAACTAAATGCTTATACGTTTCATTTAGATGCTTTACTTTTCAACTGAAAAATATTTAATTAGCATCATAAAAATACAATTTAACGGATGTATATTAACATTTCATCCATAATTTAATTTGCTTTGGCTACGGAATTACTAGATCATTTCAACACATAAAACTATGTATCTAATATTAGTGTGTCAAATAACATTAGAAGTTAAGATAATATGTACAAAGTCTTAGGTTAAATATTATTGTTATTTTTATAATTTTTATGAATAAAAATATATATTAAAAATTCAACTGTAAAGGAAAAAGATTCTATTGAAATAATTTTTTTAATAAGCACTTATATACAAGAAGAAGAAAAAATAATAAGGTAAAATAACTAAGATTTTCAAGTTAAAATTAACCTAGACACAAGTTAAATAATTTTTTGAAAAGTAAAATGAAAAAAAAACTTTTATAGAAGTTAAAAAGCATATATTGATTTTAACTTCATTAATTTTATATTCTCATTTTCTTTTTTCTTTAAATACTTACTATTTTTTTTATCAAAGGAGAATATAACTAGAAACAAAAACAAGTTTAATAACATATAATAAGTACTTATATGCCTTAACATCTTAATGATTTTTAAACCTGTTTGGATAAACTTTTTTTGATAGAAAAATAGGAAGGAAAATGAAAATGAATTTTTTTATAAGCTAAAATTAGCTTTTGAATAAGTTAAAAATAATAGGAGAGAGCTTCTACAAATTAACATATGCATTAATTAATTTTAACTTATGGTGAAACTCATTTTTATTTTTTTCTTCTTATTTTTCTCTCTTAAAAGTGTTTTTAGATAAATTTATCGAAATGAACTCTTAAATTGGTCATATGATGTCTAACTATAAAAAATATTACATACAATGACATACAAAAAAATGTCACTAGAAATATAATTTATATAGGTATAAATTTATTTGACAAATATATAAATATAATTTTATTATTGATTTTGAATGAGGTTCAATAATATATATTGTTTACCACTATAAATTATAGTCTATATCTACATTTTTTAACTATATATCAACATATATTATATTTATAATACAAATAAAAAAAAATTTAATAATAAATAATGTATCATTATAGAATGTGTGTCATTATATAATAATTTGTTTTTTTAAGTATTTGTGTAATTCTTAAAATACTCGAGGGTGGATGAGAATGTCATCAGCGTTTTAGGCTCTCCACTCACACCCTACTTTCCAATATTCTTGCATTTGTGCTTATGTACTCAATAAATCAAACCAATAGTGCATGCTAACCATACTGTATTTAATTTTATATTCTGATAACAATTTTTTTTAGGTAATCACCTATACACTGCAAGTATAATTTTTTTTTTTTACATTGGCAGTGTATAAATAATTAATTTTTTTTATCATTATTAATAATAAAAAAAATTACAATAACCGCGATAAAGTTCAAAGTTAAGTCTCTGTTCATTTAGTCAATCCTCGTATCTTTGATATCAATGCTCTTCTAAACATGATTCTAGTTACCTATATTTTCAAAATTAAATACAGCAATTATTCGTCTTCCACATAAAGAAGCCAACTTGGATGATCAGTCCAACCTTCTAAATTCCCTCCATGCATGTGTTTCTCTTTAGGTTAATTAATTAAAGAGGGATGACACCATCTTTCTGACTCGAATACATACCCAAAGAAGGCGTTCCAGCAATAATTTAATTATGCATCATGGGATGCGTACTCTAGATAATATAGTATTTCAAGATTATGTATATCTTTTCTCTGTTAAACTAGCTAGATTGAGTTTTCCAATGGAAACCTTCGCGATTTTTAAGTACCCTTTTCGTACCTTTCTTATAGTCTTTTTTATACAGGTAGATAGATAGATATTAAGTAACTTAATTCATGCCTGAAGAAGAACATGTCAAGAGCAAAGTTACTGAGAAGCTAAGTCACATAAAAGATCAATCACTCCATAACAAAATACTTGCAACTGATTGCAATATGAGGTACCAGCACCACCGATTTTCTAGTGTTGAAAAACACTAATTTTTCAGACTAAAGGAAAATAGGATAATAATATATGTATAAAGTGATACGACACACAATGGGGTTCATGATTTTTTTCGTTTCTTTATCCAGTTAGTGGTCAAGTTGGAAAAATCATGTCTTGTTATATAACAAACACTAACAAAAGCATGCAGAATGAATGGACAAACATATGACAGATAACATCAAAATGTTTCACCTGGATTAATTTCCTCGTTGCATGGTTCCTTCCTTCGATCTGAATCTGAAATTCTAGTCATGTATTTGCTGATGCAGCATCATCAAGATTCCCACTTCTATTGGAACTTCATACACCAAAGAGAACCAACATATACATGTGTAAGAGTTTGAACTCATGAAGTGTTGGCTAATTAGGAAGTGTGAATCTTGATGCTGCTGCAGCCGCAGATACTGACTGTGTTCTGCACCGTTTTCTCCTAAGATTTGAAGATTACAAGAAGTGACCCTGAGAGGCAACAAGTAAGTGTATATATGTTAGTGAAGACAAGGAGAAGATAAAGAATTGAATAACAAACAATAAGCTTATTAATATGGAAATCCAAAAGTTGATTTAGCAAGCTCCTATCCCGGGTGACATGGCTTTTTAAGCCGCACCGAAAGTTGATTAAAAAAGCCTGATTAAGATTAGATTAATTTTAGAACATATATGTATTAATTAGGATCATATGATCAGATCAGAAGCAGAGGATCCAGGGGCAAAAAGTGATTTAAATTAGCATAAAGGAAATAGAAGCGAAGAGTTCGTATAATACAAGTCGGTGACCTTAATTAGCATTCCCAAGAAGCAGCACAAGACATGGTTCAACCTTGGGCTCAGAAACTCACAGATCAGATCTTTGGTTTCCACTTTCCAAGCAGTAGCTACCACTTAGGAGAGTATTTATTTTTATGTTTAGAAATCAATAGGAAAAGAGTGCATTAGAAAAATTCCTACACATTGCCTAGTTAGTGGGTAATGTGACATCAGGTCATCAAAGGTGAAATAACTAAATGTTTGCTTTCATTTCTTTCAACTTTTTATTTAGTATAACTTACCAAGGTTTTTGTCGTTATCAACTACAAAAAAATCTTGTTCTTATTCTTTTTTTGCCAAAAATAAGTTAATGAAACCTTTAAGAGTGTTCATCCTTAATTGGACCAAAATTATGGTGTGAAATGTAATTGAGGGAGTTTTCCATTTGTTAATAGAATGAATGGTTTAGCTTTTAAAATCTTTCGAGTTATATTATAGATAAATTTTGTCTAAATCATAATTTAAAACATTTAACAAGTTAAATTAAACATACACTATTAAAGAGTTTCTACTTCCTAATAAGCTTAGTTTTTAGTAGTAATAAGATTGATCTTATATATTTCAATTTGTTTTATCATGACTTAAATGTTATATTACTTGTTATTTAAATATGTTATCTTTTTTGGATATCGTTTATTTTATCAATTTATCATGACTAAAACTAATTACGAATATTATCATTAATCTTATTAAAGTAAAGTTGTGCTTAAATCTCTTAATTATATCTTATCAAAGCAAAATGACACTTAAATCTCTTAACGTTTTCATACATTTACATCATTAATCAATTTTTAAATTGAATAGTTAACAACTTATTTATATATTATAATTTATAAATCATAAATTTAGTATTTATTTATTATATTCATTTAGAAAGAATTATTCAGTTATTTATTAACTACAATTTTAACCCATGATTAAATATTTATTATATATAATTAAAAGTATAATTTAATCTAAATATAATTAAATATTAATTATCATATCATTTATATAATGTATCATGACGAATTTTACAATTTTAACCTAGATAACAAGAGGATTAAACTTATGAATTTTATAAAATTGATGAAGAAAAATTATAAATTTAAAAATTTGAGGATTAAAATTATAAATTTGATATTATAAGGATATGAAAAATATAACTTAACCAAAAAACTAATTATATTTGTATATCAACCTTGAAAAAATTATATAATTATTAATTCACAACGAAGTCTAAAGTAAGAAAATTATTAATTACATGCTTAAGTCAACCTTGCAAATATGATATTTAAATATATAAATTATATTTATAATTTATATAAATAGATATTTTTAAATGATAAATGATTTATATTATAATATAATAGTATTTTTATTTATTGATAATTTATTTTAAATAATAAAATTTAATTTATAAATAATTATGATAAATAAAAATTAAATTAGATAAAAAATTTTAAAAAAATTAAAAATCCTCTTATAAAAGAAAAACTCTTAAAAATATTTTATCCATAAATTATACATATTAAAATATTAGTTAATATTTAATATAAAAACAAAAAAAAAAAGATATAATATTTAAAAATAATTTAACAAATATATATCATCGTAAACGAGGCGAGGAAAGGGAGACATGCTGACCTTATGAAGTAGTTGTTAGTATTATAATGCAACTAATGATACAAATTGCAATTTTTTAAGTTCACACACATTATACACTAATCTCTATCCCTTAGCCAAATCATGATATCATTTTTGGCATCTGATTAGTTTTAGGACACTTCGTGCGATATGACATCATAAAGTAGCCGCATGCCTCAATCAACCATCGCTTTTCTTCTTTTGAGAACTCTAATATTTTAGCAAGAGAATCCATCCCAATTACAACAATTAGGGAATCAAATTGGTAACATTATGGATATGCTGTTGTAGAGATAAGAACGATTCACCAAGAAAAATAATTTTTTCCCAACCTAAGGAAGTTTATACAGATTAAAATAGAAGAAGATAAAATATATAAAAAAAAAGGAAAAGAATAAATATAGATATAACAAAGAATTGTAACTAAAAAAGATAGATTAAAATAAATAAAAAATATTTTAAAATAAAATACATTCATTTTTATTAATTAATAAATTCAAATTTTAATATACATGAATTTATATAAGTATTAGAAAAAAAATATAAAATACATTTTATTCTTTAAATTTTATATTTTGTGTGGAAACAAAAAGTAAGAAGCTCGAGTGAGATTTTGCCACAACTTCAACGGGCCGAAACGGCCCGCACGCCGGTTTGTAATGTGGACATAACAATCTACGCCAAACAAGCCCAACATTCACCATAGGCCACACAGTTTTTGTTTCTATTGTTACTGTTTACCTCAATTTTTATTTTATTTTCTACCTTAATTCGTTCCAGAATTTTCAGCTTTGTTTCGTCATTTGGTAATGGGAATTGAAAGAAAGCTACATATAAGTAATACCACGAAGAAAGAAAAAAAAAAGTAGATGTAAGATAACATTTTAGATACTATCGTAAAATTATTATGAACGAAAAGTACTTTTTTCATCTACAAGAAAATTCCCCCTCTAATCTAATTAAACTGAATAATGTTTCCATTTGCTAGAAAACTCTGACAAAAATAGTTTTCCCTCCAATCTAGTTGAATTGAAACAAACTCTTCCTCCAATCTAGTTAAACCGAAATAAACTCTTCCGGTTAAAGAGAATAAAAATATTATTTACGACGAATATCTCTTCCAATCCAGTTAAAATTTCTCCTTCAAATTTAATTAAACTGAAACAATCCTATGTTAATTAACTCGTGAATATTAATTTCATACGTTCAATGATACATTATAATAGATAATTCCTTCCAAAAATATTTAAAAAAACCTACAATGAAATGATATATTTTAGCACCGCACCAACATTCATCTCTTTCTCCACGAAATTAGTTTTTTAATTAATTCCACAAACATTTCTTCCATAACTCTAAAAAAACGAAGAGGTAGCAGTATATAGTTGTGCAAACTAGAGTTAGTGAAGTTTTACTTTTAGCGAACATAGAATCCCAATTCCCAGGTGAATGGTGATATGGATGACTGTGGAAGTTATACTATACGTTCCTCGCAGAAACAGTGCAGGTAGATTCTTTATACATGAATCGCCCTATAGTTTTAATTTAAAGAATTAGCGTGTGGTTGTGCATGTTGTTGTAGAAGCGATGGTAACAGAAAATAGAAGGTAGCTAGCGATCGAGAAGAAAAAGTGGTAGTATTATATTATATATATCTATAGGAGGCATGCATATATAGCAGCATTACATAGTGATTAGGAATATGTTTAGCATATAGACATAGAGAAAAGGAAGCCCTAGAGAAAAACAAAAGGATAGGCTAAGAAATAAGAATACATAAGAGATTGTGTTTGAGAAGAGTTAGTTATAAGCAGAAGGTGTTGGGGTTGGAGGCGTAAGAGAGAAGAGTTGGTCGAGATCGGGTGGGTGGAAGTACCCATTTTTAGGCGGGTCGGGTTTCCTCCGAAACGAGAAGGGCTTCTTCTTGGGTGGCGGAGGGGGCGCCACCGCCGTGGGTATGCGGCAGTCCCAGCGGTTGGGCGTGGAACAACGGTCTTGCTCAACGACAAGGGCAGCGCACATGATGATGGTGGTTTCTAGTAAGTAAGAAGATTGGTTGTGTCGAGAAGGCAGGTTCTGTATTTATCCATAAAAGAGGTTCTGGAAGACGCTAGGAGCAACAACGTTGTTATGTGGCTGTGGTACTGACAGGTGGCACACTCCCTCATACGTGGCGCCAATAACTCAGTTATGTGTTTTTTAAGTTTCTACTTACCACTTACCACTTACCACTTACCACTTACCACCACCGCCATCCTCTCCTCCCATAACTTCCTTCTTTTAGGACGTCAAGTGCTCACATACACCATATATCAGATGTAATTCACACAGGTTATGTAAGATTAATTCACTTTTTTTTATATATATAAATATCACAGATTATTCCAATAATTATTGTTCCACTTATCTCGCTATCTATGCATATTTAGTTTCATAAATTTCACGATATACAATCTTCAATATATGTATATGTGCAACTAGTAATTTAGTTAAAATAAAATTTACAAAAAATTTATTATCAATAATTAATTACAATGACATATTGGAATGTGTACCAAATTCACATAATTAGATTGAAATTGAAATAATCAATCACGTGATCATCATAAGATCACCATAATATAATATAAAGTAGCATAATTTATTATCCAATCATCGTAAAAACACCATAATGTAATATAAGGTAGCATGGCAAGTGACATAATCAATTTTAATATTGATTTGTATATTTTGTATTTTGTATTTAGATATGCGTTGATATAATTGATTTAGAATTAGCACAAATTTATAAAATTAATTTTGAATAAATACCAGACAAAAATAACATGATTTTTGTTTTAATGACAAAGAATGTAAATTTAATTTTTACATTAAATATTATTCAAAAACTTGTTATCAAAATTTAATTTTAGTGTATAATTTTAAATCTAAATAGATGAAACTTCATAATTGATTTTATTTGATAGATAAATTACTAATGATTGCTTTCAGAAAAATCTAAATTTTTACATTTTAAAATTATTTATGTTAATAGTCAAACGTGTTACAAATGTGATTCTAATTATTTTGAATATAATATGATTTATTTTAAATATATTTGATGTGAAATCAATCATACATATAATAAAAGTGTAACAAAAATGAAGAAATTCCTTTTATTATTTTTATAGATTTAGTCTTTATTATTAAAATATATATTATTATTTTTTCTCTCGATTCATATAACTGCGTAAATTATTTCTTTATATATATATATATATATATATTACATGTATAAATACTAAAATAAATTAATTTTTATAACTAAAAATTTACAAGTAAAAATTTATGAAATGATAGAGAACAATCAAAATAAAATAAACAATATGATAAAAAGAAATAAAAAAAAGATTTTTTAAAACAAAAGAAAGCACCGACAAACAATTCAAAAATTATCCTGTACTTTGCAAAATGACCCCCAACTACTTTGCTGTTCTTATTATGCGTCTGCAGTTAGCAGCTTCACGTGGGCTTCTGTCTAAAAGTGAAAATAAAACAAAATAATTTGTCACTTGTTTTATTTTATTTAGTTGAGAGAGCAGAGCCAAAAATGGAAATCCAAAGATTGCAAGTTGCAACTTGTTCAGTTCTGGTTGCCGCGTAAAAAGAAAGTAATGGCAAAGGGGTTAGAAACTTAAAAAGACAGGCACGTGGCACTATGGGAGTGGACAACGTGGTACAAGTAAACATCAACATTTAAGATTCTTTTTCTTTTCTAGTTCTGCATCATCGATCTTCAATACAGTAACAATCGCTTTCACTCAACGCCATTCTGTATTTAACCCTTCAATACTTCTCTCTTTCCCCTTCCCTTCTCTACGATCTGCTTCTTTTTGCTAACTGTTCCCATTTTCAACACTGTAAGTTTATCTCTCTAGCTTCTTGCTTTTGAATGTGATGATCCATATAACGTATCTTGATTTTCTTCACTTTTGAGTTTAACATTAACATGATGCAATGGTTCCTTCTTTTGCGTCTAGTTAAGCCTACTAGAGTCTGAAATGGAAAACGGGGATCAGTTCCAGGAAATTTCAAAGACCAAATACAATTGTCTTTTATTTGGTAAGCCTTATATTATATGGTCACTTTCTCTCTCTTACATGCTTCCTTATTCTGCCTGGTCACATTCATATCTTGGTTTTGACATTTTGATTATTTTCAGATCTTGATGATACCCTTTATCCTTTGAGTTCTGGATTGGCTGAGCAAGTTAAAAAAAATATCCAGGGTAATGACTTCACCGAATTTGATATGTGATTACTTGAATGTGTGTGGATTTCACTGAATTTTATTAGTTTTTAATGAATGCGTTGCACAGAATACATGCTTCAAAAGCTTGGGATACCGGAAGCTAAGGTTTCCGAGTTGTGTTTTTCGTTATATAAGACCTACGGGACAACCATGGCTGGTCTCAAGGTATAATTAATTGAATCGAACTCTTCTTATTTGTTAAAAGGCTCTTTTATTTGTTTATTTAGATGTGATGGTGAACGAATCAGTCATTGTCTCTTTCCCTCTCACCAGGCTATTGGCTTTGACTTTGACTATGATGACTTCCATGGGTAATTGTCTTTACATATTTCAGATTTGTTCTATTTTCCATTATTTTATTTTAATAGTTACAACTTGCAATCATGTGATGTGATATATATAACAACGAGCATCTAAGACTACTTTGTATTGAGCAGCTTTGTTCATGGGAGATTGCCATATGATTTACTCAACCCTGATCCTGTTCTGAGGGGAATTTTGCTAAACTTGCCTATTCGAAAAATTGTGAGTTTCTTAGTTCTTAAATATTAATTATTTAATGTACAAACTTGTACCATATTCATAGCTTTCTCTTCAGCATAATTTGTGGATCATATATGTTTTTTTTTTTGCAGGTTTTTACAAACTCAGACAAGGCCCATGCAAGTAGAGTGCTCCACAGGCTTGGATTGGAGGATTGCTTTGAAACGATTATAAGCTTTGAGACCCTGAATTCCTCTAATAAATTGAAAACTCCAGACAATGAAGGTGGCAGTGAATATAAACCATGTTCCACGGAAATTTTTGACTTTTATGAGTACATTTGCAGGCCTGATTCTGATGCAGTGCTTCCAAGAACCCCGGTTGTGTGTAAACCCTTTGAAGATGCATTTGAAAAGGTTTTCAATATGGCAGATATTGACCCTCAAAGAACTGTGAGATCACCAATCCTTCTTTGGCAACTATGATTTTCCCTTCTGTCTCAAATTCTAATTTAACCACTGTCATGATGACCTTGCAGTTTGTGTCTTTTGTGACAATGAATACTGATAGTCATTTTCTTCTGATTATGTGCATTTTTGTGACATTATATTATTTATTTGTTTTGCTTTTCCAGTTATTCTTTGATGACAGTCTCCGCAATTTACTAACCGGCAAATCCTTGGGCCTCCACACAGTCTTGGTAAGTAACAAAATGCTAGTCAGAAGAACTTATTTTTGACTTTTTTTCCCCTGGTGGTAATGATGTCAAACCACGTATAGTAACCTCAAAATCATCATGAATGACACAATGAGCATAAAAGGAAGCATACCCAGTTATTGTTAATTAAAATAATGTACGTTTCAAATTATACCTTTGTGGAAACTTGACAATCCTATGCATGCACATGTTCTTATTATTAAATTATGGATGTATTAGTACGAAATTATAATTTGAAACCCCCTTAACATTGGATCAAAATGCATCACATCTCAGTTAAAATAATTTATGATGAAATTTGAATTTAAATGTGAAATCCAATGTGACACGCATGCAGGTGGGTACATCCGTTCGAACTACGGGAGTGGATCATGCCTTAGACAGCATCCATAATATGAAGGTGGCATTTCCAGAACTGTGGGAATCCGACGAGAAGCCTGAAAGTATCGAGTGCTCTAGAAAGGTTTCCATTGAAACATCAGTGATAGCTTAATAAGTCCGAGTTCCGAGAACTTTTGGTGTCTAGTACTGTATTGGAATACGATGTTGATTAATGTTGTTGGAAGAATTTCATATATTTATATAAATAAGTTTTTATTCACCATTTCGGCATTTCCCCTCTCCTATTGGAAATGCATAAACATTCAACTCAAGTAAGAGGCACAGACAGTACGTTTTGAAAACAGACAATGAAATTTTTTTGAGTAGCATGCCTAAAGAACCCTGCGTGCAACTTATAAGCAAAAAATCGGCAAATTTCACTCAAATGTGTGATTATTATTGATATAATGATAACTTGGGGCGTGGTTGTTTAAACTTTTTCTAAAATACTTGAAAGGAAAAAGTTAGGTAGAAAGCTTTAGAAGAAGGCTCAGCGGGTGAAATTCTATAATTCTTTCTGCCCGTCTGTTTCTTTGGGTTTTAACAGAATGGGATCCGATGTTTGCCTTACGTTATGAAGGTAAGACACTGCTCAGTGCTTACCCTCAAAATTTTCTTAATTTATCGTTAGTATCTAACTGTTTGTTATGAATAGAATGCGTGATACATTATCCCACCATGACTGTTTTATACAAATTCCATTCAACTGCTGAAAGCCTGAAACAAAAGGCTGGACAGAATAGACGCATTGCATAATGGATGAAAAGTGAAAACTATGATATTGCTGCAAAGTTGACACTGAAACAAAGGCAAATAAATCAAGCAAGACTTCAATAGTCCTCTTGAAAACTTTACATGATCGTGTAATTGCAATCTTCCTGGAATAAGGTATTCTATGGATTGTCCGATGTGATAACTTTCTGTTTCATGAGGTAAACATCCCACGACTATATATGACATAAAAAACAATGATATGCCAAAGTGGATATGGATTAAGCTCTAACCAATGTTGGCTCAACTAATGTTAACGTAAACCGAAAAGACCACAATAAGAAAAATAGCCCAACAAGGATCAACTTTTTAATGAATACTTCTTTCCTGTGAAAGCCTTGAATGTTGGTTCTTCTTCCTTCTGGGATTTCTCTTGATTGGTGTTTGTCTGAGAAACCTAAAAACAGAGAAAAATTGGTTAGGGGGCTTACAAAAGACTAATGCGACTTAAAATAGAGTTAATGAATCATATATTTAGTCATTTCTGTGTGTTCTCCGGAAGATTACTACTGCTAAGAACTACCTTGGGTGTTGTTTGAGTGCCAGATGTAGTTGCATTTGACCCAAACACAAGCTTTCCATGAGGTCTATGAGAAGCAGTATTTGATGACTTAGAATCAGAACCTTTGATTTCTTTGTCAGTTTGTTTTTGCTTTAGCTCTGGAGAAGAAATTTGTTCAACTGGTTGTGTTGAGGGTTTCCCATCTAAACGTCTTCCAGAACCAGTGAATGGACTGAACCGTGCAATCTTTGCTGGTGGCTCATCTTCAACTGAAAAGCCAAAAAGAATATAGTCATAATCTGCAAATGAATTATTCATTAAATAAGACTGCGGAAATTCATAAAAGCATCTTTCAACATATGATAAAAGAATGACAACCTAATGGCTGTTTCCTGTCAGATAGAATAGATTTTGCTTGTTTCTCAGGTTCTTTATAATCAAGAGGTGGAGCAAAATCAACTTCACAGTCTGTTTCAATTATACTGACTGCAGGAGAGGGTTTGGTTTCAACTATGTCAATGTAATACTTCTTGTTGTTATAGGCAACCATTATAGTGTCACCAGTTGTTAAACATGAGTAGGTCCTAAGTGAAGTCTCTAAGCTGCAAATAATCAAGAGAAAGAAAATATCAATTAACACACTGCGAAAGCTATAACTAAATGTTGTAAAAGAATACTAACATGGCTTTTGGATTCGAGATATCCAAAAAATCCTTTGTGTGAGGCTGCAGCTTCACATATGTTCCTTTTGCAAGATTGGTGTTTTTCACATTTACAATGTCTCCCTCTTGTAGGAGCATATTTTCCATCATCTGACAATAAAAATAGAAGACATCATAATCATAAACTGTAAATAATGGAAGAAAAATTCATTAAGCAGAAGAAAATCAGAAAATAACAGAAACAAAGAAGAGTAAATCACAAACCCAGTATGGTATGTATATGATCCCTTCATCAGATACGAATTCTAGCACCCCACAGTGGGTAACTTTTCCGGCAGAAGGATTTTTAAGTTGAAATAACATGGGATACTCTATGTGCAAAGACGCTGAAAAACATAACCAGTAAAAATCTCGACATATGTTTAGATGAATAAGCCTAGTGATTTAGCACGAGGGGAAAGACTGAATCAAATTGTTGAAACTACACCAAAAATGACTTACCAAGGCGATCCAGGGCTGAGGGAGGCATGATAACTGAAGTCAACAAGAAATGTCATAAGAAATATTCTATATGCACAAACAGATTACCAAAGTTTCATACATATTTTGAATCAAAGAAGTAAAATGTAAGCTGATGGTACATACTCTTATCACCCTTTTCCAGATCTGACTGCATAGAATCAAGAGAACGTGGAATTAATTTAAGATTTCGTACCACATGCTGATGCAAACATTTTTTTTTTTTTTTTTTTTAAAGAGTGCTCTGTCCAAATTTTATGCAAACAAAGGATGCTCCAATGTCACTCATAAAGGAGTATAGCGAGCCATGTATAGCCAGTGGCCACAGATCACCCCTTGAGCAAGGAATGCTCAACAGAAGCACGACTATAAGACCCAAACTCCCAAAGCATATGTTCACCTTTGTGAATAGAAAAGTTTGATGATACGTTTGGATGAGATGCGAGAAAATAGTAAGGGTAATTAGTATAAGTTTTATGATACCTTTTCGATGAAGGAGACAGGGTAACAACGATACATCTGTTCAAAGGTTGCATATTGATCATCCCTGTCATACGCCTGCAATTTTTTTTAAAGAAAAAACACAAAAGTTAACCTACAAACTTAGAGCAATAAAATTATGACGACTCATGTGATCAAAAGAAAAAATTGTCAACACTTAGGCAATTAGGTTCCTAGGCATGTTGTGGAACACTATATCATGCTAATAAGTGACACCGGTTAAGTTCAAATTACAAGAATCATGTCCCAATCCATTCAAATTTACAATTTTTGTTGCTATTATTATCATAGTTTGCAGAATAACAACAGAAAAAATTGAAAAGTAACAGGTCAGCGTACCATTGATAACCGCGGACTAGAATATGACTAGAAAGTCTGCGTGTACCTGAAACAAAAAATTAAATTAAATAAGCAAACAATATATGTTTGAAACACAAAACAAATGATAATGATCACGATCCAGCCACATGATATATGTGATCATACGATAAATTTTGTGGAATGTTACGACAACCTTGAAACGAATGATGAAAAAGAATAAGAAAAGCTGCGTTGGAAACTCCGAGAGTCACCACACCGCTTACATGCTTCGGAAGAACACGGTTATAGCTTTTATAGGTTAGGACTCTGATTGTTTTGATGTTTTTCTGTATGCAATCTTTCTCTTTCTCGAGTTGTTTTGGGCTGGACCAAACCAATGCTGTTATTGGGCCGGCCCGTTTATCAGAAGCGTGTCCATGGCCCGATATTTCATTTTTATCTTTTGAAGGACATGTTCGTCATTTCGATAGATTTTTATTTGTTTATAGTTGAGACAAAACAAAACAAAACAACGATAATCAAATAAAACCACCTTAACAAATCGGAGGACCTAGGTTAAGGTTGCGGTGCTGGTGGTAGAGTTTAAATTCGAAAGAGGAAGTTTGGAAGGTGTAATGGCGAGGCGAGAACTTTCAAGCACGTTGAAGAACTTGAAGGTAAATATTATCAAGGGAGCGCTAGCGCTCCTCTTTTTCAATTTTCGTCGTTTCTGAGATTTGACCTAGAATTGTTTAATTCGAAATTAGAGTTGAAAATTAAGGGATAATGATGTTTTTTCTCGTTCTGTTTCGATGTTGGGCAGTTCATGCAAAGAGCGTCTCTGAGGGAGGAGAAAACCAAGAAAGAAGAAGAGGTTAAACCTGATGTCAGTTTTGGCGCATCCACAGCGGTTGCTAGAAAGTGGTATTTTTCTCCACTAAATTCAAATAAATTCTACTGATATTAGTTTTTCACCACACATTGTGGCTGCTAGCTTAATTGTTACTTGCCCTTGTTTGTTTTGGCTGATACATTTTAGAAGTGGAATTAAAATTATGGTGTTGTGATGTTTAGGTATTTGTATCTGCGTCAATAACTATGTACGGAGTGGTTCTCAATTTAAAAGTTGGGCTTTTTAGTTAAACAGTTAATTGTTTTGACAGTTGAGATTCCTCATATCATTCATTGTGATCCTGTATTACTTATGGGCTAGCAACTCAAAGTTGAGACTTCGGAAATTTTCACTATTTTATTATTGTGTTATGGGCTATGGAATGAGATTCTCTTGATTGCCGCTAATTGAAAGAGTGGTCATCTTGGAGTAATGAGTGAGGCCTTAAAAACAGTTCTTATTTTTAAATTGTAAACTGGTGTGCAATAATTACTAATTACTTGTGGAATATCTGTATATGAAGCCCGGATACTCCAAAAATAATAAAGTATCAGTTTTGTACCCAAATCTGATAACGTTATGCTAATGCTAATGATATGGCTAGATACGCATTCAAGGAATATCCTCCAATTTGGTACTTTTCTTTTTAAATTTTGTTGACTGATACATTTGAATGCCATTCCCCATGCTTTGAACTGGACTAAAATTACGTATGGCTCCAATAAGACCCTAATCTCTTCCTCTATATCCTTGAAGCTGTGCTAAATATATAGATTCAAGACTTATCTTGAATATGACGACTAGTGATGTTTATTTATTCATTTATTTTTTTGACATTCGATCATTGGTTTGGGAAAATATGGATGTGTGAAAGCTATGTAACTGCGTTCTTTTGTTATAAGTGTTTTTTTTTAAAGTGTGACCACCATCCACTGATATAGTCATGTATTAATAACTAATAAGAATGATCAAGTCTCACTATAAGTATTGTGCATTTTTGTAACACGCACACACAGCCAATTTCGTTAATCTGTCTGTAAGCTGTTATTGTATCATGTATTTAGAAAAAAAATTCTGTATCCCTGTATCTATGTCTAATAATGTCCATGGTATGTATGTGGGCATCTTGTGTTGCTTCACATATACCCCTTAAAATCTTGCCAAATCTTTGTTTTTCACCATCCACTATCATACCCATGTTGTATCACCAGCAAACATAAAACAATGTGTCTCACAAAAAGTTTCCTTTCGACTTTGGTATATAATTTTTTCTATCTTTTTGTTTTTGTTAAACTTGACTGGCTTTCTACATATATGTAGTGTGGTCATAATGGAAGGTGATCCCCATCCTGGAGCATTTAAAGGTCGAATGTCATTTCAAAGTTTTAATCCTTCTGTTGATGTGAGTTTGAAGATTGAGACCTCTTTCTTTATTCACATAGCTAATCTAGATCTTGTGTTCTCTCTTTTGATTCTTTTTTAATGCCTAAGCCTTGCCTTTTTTAGAAATTAAACGAGGAAGAAGCAAGACTACGTCAACCAGCAGCTGAACCTACCATATCTAGAAATCAAAATACAAATGTCTCTCTCAGGTGATTTTCTTTGCATAAACTTCCTGTAGATATTTGGTTTTGATTTTTTCCCCCATCAAGGGTCCAAAGGTTCTGTTTATGGTTTGAGTACCTAATGTACCTCATGGCCTGGTCTTTTTTAACGGACAAAGATTGAAAAAATTTCCTACTCCATGATTTTAATTATGATTATGTTTGCATTGTTTCAGAGGAAATAGCTCTTCAGTAGAAGGTTCAGGATGTGCAGAAGCAGACAAAAAGAGTTTGGATGTCAATGGCAATGTTAAAAGGAAACAATCTGAAGTAACTTGTGAAGCACAATATCCTAACAAATCACCAAAAAATGATCACGATGATAAAAAATCATTGCCAAGCAATAGTTTGGGCTCTTTCAAGAAACCTTCTGGAGATAAGCTAGATTGGAGTGTTCTTAGACCATCTAGTGTCAAACAAAGTAGATGATTTTATTGATTATTTAATAGCAGACAAATTATGCTAGGTTTGGTTCTGTTTCAGGCCTTGGGCATTTATATAGGTAGTCGTGGTTCTGTTGGGCTGTTCTTCCGTTGGTATAAAGACCTTCACAATTTCTTGTTAAGATTCAGGAGTAACCAGATTTAGTTTTCAAACTTTTAGATTAAAGGGCTAAAACAAAAGCCTCGCGAGTGTTTTTTTGTATCATTATATATTGTATTTTATGAAACTGTTCGTCTATTGGAGATTTGCTTTTAGCAGTTATATATATTATGATATCAAATTGTAACGTGGTTACAATTGAAATATTAATTCATTTCCGTAAGGATTTGAGCTTCTCCGACCTTTTTTCTTTGGTAATTTGTTTTTTCTGAGAAAGGATTCATCAGCCTCTCCTCCCTTGATATGAAATTGTGTTATGTACATCAATGGAGGTGATTTGACTTGGCTTCCAAATAATATTCTGACTTCGGACCTTTGAATCCTCGTGTAGAAAAACGGGGACCAGTCAAACTGAAGTTGCAAATCATACTGCAATCAAAGTTAATGAAGGCTTTTTGAAATGATTGGAGTCATTGATTGATAAATTAACTTGGAAATCTCTGAGAGGCAAATACAGTATATAGTGCAGAATTGAGGACTAGATCGTAAAGGCTGCTTGTTTTTCTCACATAAGACAGTCAAAACGTGGCACATTATTAAAGATGTCCATATCTATTCCTTATATGAGAGTATTGTCTGCTACTTTTACTCAGATGTAGCTGCTGTTTTTCTGTTTGATTTGTTCATATGATTTTTACTAGATTTGGTCTCCATTGTTGTATCCTTTTTCTTATTTTTGTTTCTGCCTTTACTTACGATCAATAGTTAATTTGTGCTTCATCAAAAATGGAAATGTGTCATGTCAAACCAGCTAGAAAGTGAATTGATCAATATCTAAAATGAAAACACAAACGGAGAAAGAGAAATAGCAAAGAGTAGTTTATTGCATTTTTATAAAACAGACCTATAAGTAGATTACTAGTTACAAGATACATTCTTGACATTGCTTAAGCAGGAGTCCAAGCAGAAATGGCATTCAGAATACGCCCTTTCCACCCCTGCAAAACCCACTTGCCATCCTCTGCCACTACAAAATCTTTGTGATATTCCTTCTTCACTATTTCTTTGGCATCCTTCACCAACTGAGGATCGAAACGGACTTGCTTCAACCCAGCTCTCAGGTTCCTGACCTGCCATTGCTTGTAGGTCTCTGGCCTCTCAACCCTCTCAGCCCCCTCACACGCTATAACATTGATGGCATCAGTTCCAAACATCCCTTTCTCAAGCATCACTCTTTGCGGGTCTTCACGAAGCACATTAACCTCAAACATATCAAACAGTGATGAGAAGTGGTAGAGTGCCTCTCTGAACCGAGTCAGGAAAAAGGGTGCACTATAAGTGCCATTGACCACCCCATGGACGAAGATGTTTGGATTGATCTTCCTGATCAACTTCAACACAGCATCTCTTGGACAGTTCACTGCCACAGTTTCATCTGGCAGGTTCTTAAGCCTGTACAAACAGCTAACAACAGTTACTTCGTTCCTGTCTATCTTGAGATCCTCAAGTGTTATAGTTTCCCATTTCTGTGCAAGGCAATTGTATTCAAAAGGAACCTTCCACTTCTTGCAGTAGTTTTCCAGTCGCCTTCCGGTCTCCTCAACCCTTTCTGCAGGCCGAAAACCCGGTTGTGGAAGTTCAATTCCTGTTATACGAAGTTTTGGAGGACCTCCTTGCCTTTCTGACAGCAATTTGACAAGGCAGGGCCACTGAAAACCATAGCAAACGCCAAAGTCAATGACATGAACGCTGCTCTCATTTTTCACAAGACTAAAGATTGTCTTGGTTGTCAATAAATTTGACAACATCTGCAAAGGAGAGGATGTAACGAATAGTTTGTAAGCTTTCAGCATATCTGCAGAAGTTGCCACTTCTAGGGGCATGTATGATGGGGTCCCAGCAGCCAACCTTATCTCAAGGCCATTGGCAAAGTAATGAGCTAAACGCTGGAGTCCATCCCCATGAGGTGAAGAGTGTTGCCTTATCTGGCTGAGTAATTCATTTGCATTCCTTTGGTCAAAGCTTGCCACTGCCTGTGCACATTGAGTTAGAAGGGTCCATAAATCTACAGCTGCACCTGCTTTGGTTGACCCTTTCTTTGAACGTGAACGTGTTGCCTTTCCATTGGACCCTCCTAAATCAACAACACTCTGTGATGGTTCAATAGTAGCACAAAGTTTGGATTGACTTCTTCCACATTGATAACTCAGAACCTCATCTAAGATCTCTGGTGCCTCTGACTCGTCAGAAAAGACAGCTGAAACCTTGTTACCTCTTCTTCCTTCTTGTTCATGAGAAGCATCATCATCATCATCGCCCATCTGATGGCTTCTCTTTTCTCTTGGTGCTGAATCTGAAGCAGATTGAAAGTAGTCTTCCACCATCAGTGGCTTGGTCTGAGACTGGAAGAGATTCCAGGTTCCATCATGAAAATAACCAACAGCTTGTGACCCCCCAAATTGATCATGAGGGGTTTGTAGTTGTAGAAAAGAAGAGTCAAATTCACCAACAGTGTTAACCAAGTCAGACTCATATGAGTTATCAGTGGTGCAGCTGCTGTTGCTCTCAAAACTAGCAGTGCGACCATAATTTTCATCAGAGTCTGTGATGTCAACGCTTTCATAACAAGAAGGGTTTTGACGTTGTGATGAAGGGTAGCTATGGCCAAGGGCATCGTAGAAGGACTTTTCAGCAGCCTGGAGTCTCAAACACTCCTGCAACATGCAGGGTTTCCGCTCCAAATCATCTTCCTCATCCATGAGGATGTCGCTTATGTATCTGAGGATGGGGTTGGCATACTTGGTTACCTCCGTGGATTCTCCAATTGAACTTGTGCCAGAAGAAGGGGACGATGAATCATCAAACTCAAACCCCTTCGTTACTTGGTTCTGATTTGAAATTACCGATATAGGACCACCATAATTTTGCACAAGAGGATTCGAAGAAAACATGTTGGACTCTACCAAGAAATTAGAAGACATGTATCTGAAGAAGTGAAGATTGTTTCTAAAAAGGAGTAGGAAAGTTTGATCGGAGCGAAAGAAAGAACAAGAAACAGATGAGAAAGGGAAAAGAATAGCCCAAGGCAAGATTGAGAAATAGAAATCTAAATAGGTGCCTCTAGACTAGACTCTAGTGATGAAAATCATAGAAAATATACATGATAAGAAAGGAATGAATGAGAGTATAGAGCGTGAGGAAAGGAGAAACCAAGTACTACCTCGTAAACTCAGACAATCTACAGCACAAGTTTAACCGACAGTGGCTGATGCCATTGTTATATACAAGTTGGAATGATCCATTATATGTTTGAGGAGCAAAGGAAGGTTCTAGGAAGGACAACCAAGTCCATTAGTCAAAGCCGCCGAGCCCTTTTTCTTTTTCCTTTTGCTTTGCTACTATTTTTCATGTTGACTAGTACTACATTTTTCATGCATCATAAGAAAATTAAATTTAATTCAAATATAATATTTTACTAACATCAACTACTAATAGACTGACACGAACACGGGTTAATGGTGGAAATGGATCCCTTGACTTTGTGGTAGAGGGAAAGTTAGGATAACTTAATACATTTAAACCGTTAGATTTGTAATAAATGATCAGATTGTGATACATGTACATTTAAGTTAAAATATATATTGTACACGTGTCACAATCTGATTTATTTTTATACATTTAACAGTTGAGATGTATTAAGTTACTATAACTTTCTTTCCCCAAAGTCAGAGAATCCGGATCCGTTAATTGTTTGGTGTTATCTACTAGAAATTATTGAGTCATTGGAAATAATTTCGTGTAGTAATTGAACTTTTAATTTATCAAAAATAGTTAATAAAATTAAACTATACTAATCACTGTATCCGTGTGATGCACTGATTTATATATAAATAATAATATATGAAATAAGTGAGGTTCAATTTTAATTTTTAAATTTTTTATTATTGATTTTAAAAAATTAAAATAATAATTTTTAATGACTCAATTAAATGACATAATAACTATCATTCAAATTTTACATATAATTAGTTATAATTAAATTAAATATTTGGAAAATCTTACTCTATACAAATTTTTTAAGGATAATTTTTACAATTTTAATTTATTTTAAAATTTTTAATAATTATTATTTAATATAATTAATCTTTCATTACATCTCCTCTCTCTATATATATTTCAAAATATCAAAATTTTACACATATAAGGATATAATATCGTTTTACAATTTAATTAATAAAAATGCCCATATACATTAATATATGTATTTCTTTTTATAAAAAATATGCAATTGATAATTAATACCATTAAAATTTTGTATATTTTATTATACCTTTATAGTTTTTAATAGTTATATCAAATGAAAATTTATTTACGTAAATTTGATAGAAAAAATCATGAAATTTTTTTATTTATAATAATTTAAAAATGTACATAATTATTCGCATTAATTTAAAAGCATTCATAGTTAATAATTATTATAAATAATTATTTATTATGTCATGTTATTATAGCTTTTTGTATTAATAATTTTTTATATATATTTATGTGAATTTTATATAAAAAAAGTTGGTGGAAATTTTTGGAAAAGTAATATCTCAATACATAATATTAATTTTTAATAATTTTATTCCATCAAATATTAATAATTAGTATAAATATTTTACATGAAATTTAACGCAATAATTAATTTTAATCAAATTATGTGATTTTTTTCATTTATAATTACTTTAAAATTATAATAATTAAATACGTTAATTTTTTTATGACGTTGTTACAAAATTTTTTTAATATGTTATATAATAATAATAATATTATTATTATTATGTTGTATATTACATAATATGTTTTGAACCAATATTTTGTATTTTTTTTTGTAAAATTTTTTAATTAGTTGTATTTTAAAATTCTCTATAATATGAACTTTATAGAATTTATTTTCAATAATTAAATTACTTTTATTTTAAAATTACCCATAATATTATTTTCAATAAAAAAATTCCAACAAATATTAATAATTAGTATAAATAGTTTACATAAAATTTAACAAAATAATTGATTTTAATCAAATTATGTAATTTTTTATATTTACAATTACTTTTAAAACTGTAATAATATGTGTTTAAATTAATATTTTGTATTCTTGTAAAATTTTTAAATAATTTTTTATTTCTAAATTAATATTTTTTTATTCACAAATTAATTAATTGTATTATAAAATTATCCGTAATGTAAATTTTTTAGTGAAATATTTACAATTAATATAAATGTTTTACATTAATTTTTTAAAATATTTTTAAAGATATACTGTAATAGAATAATTTGATTTAAAAAATATATTTTAAGAAACTAATTTGATTAATGTTATAGATTTTGATTAATTTAATTTAATTATTTCTGTAGAAAATTTTAAAAATAGTTAATTTTTTTATTTGTTGACATGAATCTATAATTATTTTTATTCGATTTTACTCATTTATTTTGTCTAATTTATCATTTATATTATAAATTTATGTTAATTACTTTCAATAATTAAATTAGTTGAATTTTAAAATCATCCATAACATTATGTTCAATAAAAGGAATTTCGCCAAATATTAATAATTAGTATAAATATTTTACATGATGTTTAATACAGTAATTGATTTTAATCAAATTACGTTATTTGTTTTTTTATTTACGATTAAATTAAAACTTTAATAATTAATTAAATTAATCTTTTATGACGTTATTATAATTTTCTATATTAATGTGTTATCATATATATATATATATATATATAATAATAATAATAATAATAATAATAATAATAATTTTTTGTATAATATATTGAATGTTTTGGTGAGAGATTTTAGAGGAAAAAATACAGTAAAAGGTTTGTGCTTTATAGAGATAAAAAGATTTTTATTTTTATTTTTTTAACGTAAATATTTGAAGGAAATATGTTTTAAATTAATATTTTTTTATAAAAAATTAAATTAGTTTTATTTTTAATCTAATATTTTGTATTTTATTCACAAATTAAATTACTTATATTATAAAATTTTCCATAATTAATGTGAATTTTTTAGTCAAATATTTACGATTAATATAAAAATTTTAATTTTTTTTAAAAATATACTGTGGGAGAATAATTTTATTTAAAAAATATATTTTAAAAATTAATTTGATTAATGTTATAGATTTTGATTAACTTATTTATTTATTTTATCCAACTTATCAGTTATATTGCAAATTTTTTATTAATTATAGAGATAAAACTTTAAACATTTTTATCAATATAGTATTAATTATTTTGAAATATTTATTTTCTTTTAATTATTTTTAATATTAGTTTCTTTTATAATAGAATATATATATATATATATATATATAATGTAGAAGGAGATTTGGGGAAAGGAAGAATGAAGTTGCAAAACTTCTTGATTTTATATTATTAATAGATATCATTCATCTAAGACTATTATGTATTTGGTTGGAGTAAAATTGTACTCGAATATCTTATGGCAAAATTGATACATTCTTTGCATTAATAACATAATAATAATTAATAATAAAATAAAGAATTTATGAAGACTATAAACACAATATGCTAAACCATTCAATTATTTTTAATTCTCCATAGTCTTCTGTCTCTGAATAAGAAATGTAAATTAAAAAACAAACTCTTGCGAAGTAGTCAAGATTCAAAAGTACACACGTGGTGTGGCGAATGGTGAAAATCCTTGATGCTCAAGTCATTGAACCCATTCTATTCCCACAGAGAAACTCTGATCATATATTTTTTCACATTTTTTGAAGCGTCTATATTTTGAGATAATAAGGGGGAAAAATAAATTTAAACGTGGTCAAAAGAAAAAATGAGTTTTAGAATATTTAAAAATAAAAAGTAACATATGTGATATTACTGATTTTAAGAATTTTAAAAAAATAATGATATAATTAAAAAATGTGCTAAACCTTACTAAATAACATGATCAAAATCCATATCCATATTGTATAAAAGAAAAGACAAGGCAAGAAGCGAAATGCTCAGAGACAAAAGAATGAAAATGATTTTCCCATATTGAATGAATAAAGAGTGGGTTATATATATATAACCTAAAGGAGGAATAATAGAAATGATACACCTCAGCAAATTCTAGATCCTAGTATACAGTTATGAATAGAAATAAAATAGAGAAAAAACAGGGTACTACAGCTGTACAAAAGATAAGACTGTATAATAGGTTTAAAAAGAATGGTAATCTTAGGTTTAATTATGATTTTCTTCTTCTTTTATAGTAAGAAATTAAAGTTGACAAAAATGTCTTTGGAAGCAACATTGAAATCCATATAGTAAAAAATAAAAGTGGACAAAAATATTACACGAATTCTTTTATATTCTCATAGGTTACTGATATATAAAAAATGAATGGTCCGGCATGGACTAACAGAAGTCACTGTCACCCACACGGGAAATAATTACTAAGCGTTCTCCAATTTATTTTTATTTTTTATCTTGAGTGTTCTAATCTATAGTCTCCATTCTATGAATGTGAGATGTAAATCTTAAAAATAAATATACAAATAACACCCACTCACCTACCCATGCGAAGCAGTCAAAAGTGATCCTTGACCACATCGATATCTTTTATTCATATAATCTTTTTATGAATAAGAGAAAAGATAAAAAGAAAGAAGATACTTGTAAAATGAAATAAGTTATGCGATTAAAAAAATATGAATTATAAAATATTGTTTTAATTGACGTATAACTCTTGTAGAAATAACGTTTGTTCTCGTATAGTTGTAATAAACTTTTTTTTTTTTTTTTTCTGAATGTGAACGCACCCGAATGCAATGTTTTCTTGCGTCGCATGATTCCTCCCCATGATGAAGTAATTGACTTCTCCTCAAAATCTTAGGCAAAAGAAAAGGCATTGTTTGGCGACAACAACGGATTATATTATATAAAAGGGTTCATTCAAAGCAAACTTTTTATTTTTATTTTTCTATGCATAATAACATAATGATTTAGACGCTATTCGTGTCATATATGACTTCCATTTGAAACTTCAACCATGTCGTTTTTATGCTTCAATAAAGTCTAAGATATATAGATCCAGATACATACCCCCTGATATAAGTCCTTGTGTTGACTTCCTCTATGTTTTATTTGTCCTTATGATTTGATGCCAAAATTAATACTTTCTGAGCCATAAATGCACATGTTTATACTTTGACTAATCTTCCAAGTAATAATCTTGTGAAAGAAAAATTGTCTAACCAACACTTTACCACTTGTCTTTTTTATTTTTCCACAGTACGTTAAAGAAAGATGGCTAGAATTTTGTCCTACTAGCAAAACTGTTAGATGGCGCGTAAAGTGGTGTAGAGATTTCTCTCCAATAATTTTAAGAGAATATCCTACATATCCATAACTATATGTTCATTTAGGAGATTTGATTCTCTTATGTTCTGACCTAAAGTTTTAACTCGAGTAGGTAAGGAAGGAACATAGTTTGAGTACCTCATCACTAATCTGTCTGTCTACTCGTAAAGTGTTGCAGTAAAGAAAAAGTTCTATAAAATGGATAGTGATATTATTCAAGTAGTTTTGGTTATTAATTTGATAAGTTGAAGAGAAAAAAATGAATGGAATCTGCATTAGAATATTCGCTAACAAACATCCATAATGCATCTTATCATGAGACTACAGGCAATTAACCTGAAAACATTCCAATTCTTGGTTGAACCAAATGATATGACCTATGAACCTGGACAACAAATCTTGACTATTAAGTTTTAGTTCTTTAGTGGACTTATTGGGATAATAATATAATATCTGCCCTAAACTTGTTTTCTTTACCAAAATAAATTTGAACCAAATGTGGCCTTGAATATGAGTTTCGAATATGGATTGCACCTAACAGCACTCAGTTTAAAAATACAGAAATAAGATCAAATAGGGCCACGCAGCCATGCATAATTATCCTATATGCTCTCAAAGTAAAAGGGTTCTTTCCAAAAGTTTCCAACCGAGGAGACAGATGCATGCCCCCGTGAGATCCAAATGTGTCGTCCAGCACTAAGAACAACATAGATTAGTGGAACCAAAATATTAATCAACACAATCATGGGAAGGAGAAAAGTGACGTTCGATAAAGAATAGCAGCCAGGCCACCACGACCAACAAAAAAAACAAAGCAAAACAAATAATATCTCTCACACATTATGCCATATCTAATAAGAGTTCTTAATTATGTTCTTAAATATAATAATCATTTCTTGTAAATATGATCACTACAGTAATTAACAATCCTAAATAGATTTTAGGATTGGAGATGCTGTTACATACTTCTTTTAATACGCTTTATTAGGGGTCTAAATTTATTAAAAATAATGTAATGAGAAAAAAAATAATTTTCAATAAATTCTTCTCATTACGTAGTGTGTTAAAAAAATAACGTTTCTAGCATTTCTTTTTGAAGGAATGAGCTCACGGAGACACAGACACTGTCCTGATCCATGGGATTGGGGGGAAGTGTGGTCCAACATTAATTACCGAATGCCAAAATAAAAATCATTGAAGTGGTTGTCAAAAAAAGAGTCAAATTTCTTTTCTTATTTTAAAGAATCAGAATCTGTATAAAGTAGAGAATACAAGAGAGTAAGAACAAAGTGTAGATGTACGAATACAGGTCCACAATCAAATTGACCAACGCACGGTTTGATTGGCTTTACGAAACACTCAACCGCACTCCCGTCTCATCTATTAGTTTTCTCAACATAAAACAAAGTATATATATATATATATATATATATATACTTACTTCTAATTTTTATCTTTTTCTAACTCTATTTTTCATAAATTGTTAATGTAAAAAGTTGTATACTAATACTATCAATAGTATGACTTTAAATAGTTATCCTCCGCTTGGTGGGATTGATTTAATAGGGACGGGTGAATTAGAGTAATTTTTTTCTTAAAAAAAATGTGTTTGGTAGAAGATATTTAAGAGAAATGGTGAGAAATTAGAAATGATTCTCACATTATTTTTATACCCTATCAATTGAGAAAGTTTTTGTGAAATTTGAAAGTCAACATGTAAAATTATGGGGTTAACCTCGTAGTTACTATTATATGTTTTGTATTTATTAAAGACTTGTTATATTCAACTATTTTCGATGATAATGGATTATGTAATTGATTATATTTGACTGTTTTTATTAAACACTTACTATATTTAATTATGCTTTAATGGTAATGGATTATACAATTCACTATATTCAACTATGTTTGGATGCTAATACATTATGCAAGTCATCATATTTAATTATATTTGAATGCTAATGCATTATGCGATAATATATGACTAATATAAGATAGAATAATCAGTTATGCTGGTAACATAACCGATTATGCTCCTAGATTATACATAAAAAAGATTATAATTCAAACTATACATGTAATTGTAGAGAGGATAAAATAATAATTAATTAACATTATTTATGTAAAAATCTAATTATGTAAAATACAATTTTAAAATACTAATTTTTTTTTATTTCTCACATAATTTTAGTCTATTAAATAATTACAAATTTTACTTTATTTTATACATATTTCAGTATTTTCTATTAAATCAATTATCACTTATTCTCTCGTATTTCTTTATTCCTACCCTTCCTCAAACAAAATGTTAGTATAAAAATCAACATACTGATCTTATATGTATAATGTATTCTTTTTTTTTTGGTAAAAATAGGAAACATTACAAAGATGGCCGCAATGAGAATTGAACCTAGGTCCTCATACTTCTAACTACTCCGACCCCTCCCCTCCCAACCACTATTTGACAAAATTCTATATATGTATAATGTATTTGTTCCGGCCACGAGGTGCACTAGGGTTTTTTCCTAGGTCAGACCTCAAAGTCAGAGCATTCAAGAGTGTAATCTGCCTTCTCAACTCTAGGGTTTTTTCTTTTATAGTTTCTTGTTTACGGGCTTTATGGACCCCGAGAATGTAGGGATTTCCTTAACCGTTTTGATCTGGCTAATATTTGGTAAGGGACAGTGGGACCTTGCCCTTGCTATCGGGTAGTCCCTGTATGCGAGAGTTGTGTCGGCCCCCGACCGACCATACTCGTACTGAGGGTACAGTCGGGTATTGGCCGAGTTGGTTCTTGTAAGTGGAAGGAATCGGAAATATACCGACCAGGTTAAGTAGAGAAACCAAGTCGAATAATAACCGAACCACTCTTAGAGGGGTGATCGGCGAGAGCTACTGTCGGCCTGACATATCGGCGAGAGCTACAGTCGGCCTGACATATCGGCGAGAGCTACAGTCGGCCTAACATATCGGCGAGAGCTACAGTCGGCCTGACATATGTAGTAGGCAGGTTAGAATCCGACCTGGACCGTACACTAACCCTCCAGTGCTGAGCCTATAAGGCGGAAGGGCTTTGCTAGACAGGGGGTCGGCTTAGCCATGGCCGACATGTCCCTCGTGGAGGCCCCTAGTCGGGTTTCGTCCTGGACCGTACATTAGCCCTCCAGCCTTGAGCGTGCAAGGCGAGAAGGCTTATCCTCAGCCGATACATACAATTAGATTCTTGTTGAGCACACTTTTATGGCTAAGGCAAGGGACAGACAAGGAAAATTCACTGACTCGTTATCTCAATTCGTGGCTCCTCAGGCTCTGGTAGGGGATGTGAGAAAATTCACCCAGTTAAAAAGCTTCAAATGGAGTAGTCGGTTAACTATCCGACTCAGTCACCTTGGGTTATTGAAATACCGAGTCGAAATTCACCAAAATCAAGTCGCCTAATTTCTGACTATAAATGATGAGAAAATTTTTTTGTTACAATGAAATTCGACAATCCGATCGGCGAAATACCAACTCACAAAATGAGTGGAAAATTTTCCGAGTTAAAATGAATCCAACTAATAGCCCCCATGCCCACCATTCCGAGAGTGAAATAAAAAGATGTTCTTCTAGCTAAGATGTGGCATTTTTGGCTGAGGTGTGGGACATGATAAGCCTACGGGTCAGACAAATGCCGATCTCTCTAGAATGATTTAGTATTTTGGGTGTTCTCTGATGAGTTTTGCTTCCCCCTAGTTCGGATTTTTACCGAGCGATCATGAATTTGTGTCTTCGAGTTATTTTATACTCGCCCAGTCGGATTTTTACCGATCAATCATGAGTTTGGTCTTCGAGTTATTTATACTCGCCCAGTCAGATTTTTACCGATCAATCACGAGTTTGGTCTTTGAGTTATTTATACTTGCCCAGTCGGATTTTTACCGATCAATCACGAGTTTGTCTTCGAGTTATTTATACTCGCCTAGTCGGATTTTTACCGATCAATCACGAGTTTGGTCTTCGAGTTATTTATACTCGCCCAGTCGGATTTTTACCAATCAATCACGAGTTTGGTCTTCGAATTATTTATACTCGCCCAGTCGGATCAATCACGAGTTTGTCTTCAAGTTATTTATACTCGCCCAGCCGGACTTTTGCCGACAATCACGAGTTTGTGGTGCCTTCAAAATAACACATGTTAGAAATCATATAAGATAAATAAGGGATGATGTTTATTAGGATTCAGGAATTATTGGTTTGCGGTGCCTCATTAAAAACCTTCTCAGCAAAAAACCTTTTCACATTTTTATATGGAATAAAAATCTCTTGGGACGACCCCAGCTTCTCGGCTTTCAGCTGCCCTTTTATTGATTTGTCCCTCCTCCGTCTTGATGTGACTCAGGGCGAAAGCTCTCACCTCCAACATCGTTTGACAACTCGCTTTCTCTAGCGCGATGTCGAAAGCTCCAGACCTTAAGCCCTTCTGGAACGCGATGACTGCCATCCTTTCATCCAAGGACGCTATCCTCAAGGCGACCTCATTAAACCTTTGCAGAAAGTCCTTCAACGACTCCTCCTGCTGTTGTTTGAGATCAAACAAGTCCGACGTGATCGGTGATTTCTTCTTGTTAGCGGCGAACTGTGTCATGAAGAGCCGACTAAAGACATCAAAGTCGGTGATTGATCGGTCAGGGAGACCACTAAACCAATCCAGTGCTGCTTTTTTGAGTGTACCCATGAATAGTTTGCAGCGGACTTCCATACTTCCTCCATAAATCAACATTTGAGCGCGGAAATTCGTCAAGTGCTGACTGGGATTCTGAGTTCCATCAAAAGGTTCGACTTGGGGAATCCGATGATCCCTCGGGATGGTCTCGGCCTCTATGGCCTCCGAAAAAGGTCGAAAATCCCTGGGGACTTCCATCATGACATCTTCCTCCACCGTCCTGGCGTTGGCCGTTATCATAGCCTGCATCTCAGCCTCCTAATCTCCTCGTTTTCTCGTTGAATAGCCTCCTCTCTCTCCCTGGATCGTGCATTCTCCTCCCTCAATCCGTTGATCAATGCCATCATCTCCTCCATGGTAGGTTGTTGTGAGTCGTTGTTGGATGTGCTGCCTCTCGCCATGGTAAAGTGCGGGTTCTCCTGTGTTACTTGGGGTGTAGGAAAAGTTTCACCGTAGCCCCACGGTGGGCGCCAAAATGTTCCGGCCACGAGGTGCACTAGGGTTTTTTCCTAGGTCAGACTTCAAAGCCAGAGCATTCAAGAGTGTAATTTGCCTTCTCAACTCTAGGGTTTTTTCTTTTATAGTTTCTTGTTTACGGGCTTTATGGGCCCCGAGAATGTAGGGATTTCCTTAATCGTTTTGATCTGGCTAATATTTGGTGAGGGACAGTGGGACCTTGCCCTTGCTATCGGGTAGTCCCTGTATGCGAGAGTTGTGTCGGCCCTCGACCGACCATACCCGTACTGAGGGTACAGTCAGGTATTGGCCGAGTTGGTTCTTGTAAGCGGAAGGAATCGAAAATATATCGACCAGGTTAAGTAGAGAAACCAAGTCGAATAATAACCGAACCACTCTTAGAGGGGTGATCGGCGAGAGCTACAGTCGGCCTGGCATATCGGCGAGAGCTACAGTCGGCCTGACATATCGACGAGAGCTACAGTCGGCCTGACATACGTAGTAGGCAGGTCGGAATCCGACCTGGACCATACAGTATTCTAACTAATTTTTTATATATAAATAATATACTTTAAAATTAAAGAAAATATCTTTTTATTGTTGACAACATTTTCTTTAAATAATCACTACATCGTATATTAAAAACAAGCAAACACTTCATCAATAAAAGAAAGTTTAGGAAGAAAAGCAATAAATATAAATAAATAAATACAAAGGCCATCCCAAATTACTTGAAAAGTTGAAAACAAACAACTGTCCCCGGTTCTAACTGTTCATGGTAAACAGATTTTGGCGTTGAAAGTAAACTGTGTTTGGATTCCCGTTGATTTCAAAATTGCGACAAATGTAAAATATTCTCTTCATAACTTTCTTTTCCCTGCAGGTCAATAAGCTAGCTCATACTGCCTCTAAAATTCCATTACACTAGAAGTAAAAAAAGGTAATTTTTGTTTCAATCAATTTCATTTGAAATCTTCTTTCGGAAAGGAAATAATCATTCAATAAAAGTCTATACTAATTAAAATGAGACCAGGTTCAAAGGTCTAGATTCAACCATATTATTTCTCTTAATTGATAAATATCTGAGATTAGTCAACGAACGGCATCCGAGGGAAGTTACAGCAGCGTTCAATAAAAGTAGGAGCTGAATTTAACTTTTTTTTAAGAACTTTCAAACTGTGTTCTAGGTGCTGCAAGTTTAACCAGGGAAAAAAGGCTTTGAGAAGTTGAGGTATGTCAGCATTTGTATCCACGAAGAACTTAAGTAGCTTATATGAAATTTCGTTCCAGTTGAGCAAATTACAAGCCAATTTCCATTGAGATGCGTCGAGTGTAAACTGAGAGAGCATCCTAGACGCTGAAATAAAATTAAGTTTCAATAACAAAGAAGCAAAAATTGTCACTGTAAAGTGTTAAGCTTGATGAAATAGTCAACCCATCTATTCCAAATCAATCAAATCAGTAGCTAGTTTTATCACGCGATACAAGATATCCTGCAAAAATCTTTTACCAACTTTCTTTTACATATCTGAAGTTCCTATAATACATGTCGGTCAGACAGAGGAAAAAGAAAAGGAAAAGCATCGTAAAGAATAGTTTGACTACTAATGTTGGGGTCCTTATCATCGTAGGATTTGATGCTAATCTGGAAGGAAATTCTACCACTGTTATACAGGGTGACCCGGTGCAAACCTGGGAAGAATATTCATCACAGTTCACAACAGCCTAAGGTGACCTGAAACCGTAAAAAAGAACACAATTAACTTTTCACTGTAACATCATATATGCTGATCTAACTCTGGTAACTGCCAAGCGTTGCTAGGATTATAATCCAAAACTAAACAAGGACGAATCATATAAGTGAAAAATTTAGATATCTACAAGTGATCCTTAGAATCATACCTTCAATCCAGTAATAGTTCTGAAACAAGAGCTAAGTGACATATCATCATGCTGGCACCCAACAAGATGAAGCATACAAAATGCGACCCTTCCAACCTTGAAGCATCCAGTTGCAATCTTCATCAAAGACAAAATCCTTGTGGTACCATTCCTTTAACTTGCCCCTAAATTTGGCCATTATCTCCTTATCCAGCGGCAGCTGCTTAAAACCAGCTCTAGTATTCCTAGCCTGCCACTGTTTGTATGACTCGGGCCGTTCAACCCTCTCAAGAGCTTCACATGCTACAACATTCATGATCTCCCGACCCGAGAATTCTCTCTCAATCATCAACCTCCACTCATTTTCACGGGATATGAGAGTGTCAAACATATCATAAATCGAAGAGAAATGGAACAGTGCCTCCCTGAAGCGCGTGACAAAGAAAGGGGCATTATAAGATCCATTTACTATGGCGTGAACAAAAATATCCGGATTCATCTTCCTGATTAAATTCAGAACAGCATTTCTGGGACTCTTCACCTCAATTGACTCATCAAGCAAATTCTTAAACCTTATCAGACAGTTCACAGCAACCACCTCATTGCTCTGTATTTTAAGGTCTTCAATTTGAATGGTTTCCCAGTTTCGTGATGCTATGGCGTTGTACTCAAAAGGAACATTGAAACGCTCACAATACTTAGCTAGACGACGGCCGGTCTCCTCAATTCTTTCAGCCGGACGAAAGCCAGCTTGGGGATACTCTATTCCTGTGATCCGCAGCTTGGCAGGCCCTCCACTTCTACTTGATAGAAACCTGATAAGAATTGGCCACTGGAAGCCATACAGGATACCAAAATCAATTATATGAAGCGTTTCTGCCTTTTCAGCTGTTTTCAATATCATTTTATTTGCAAAGAAATGTGAAAATTTCTTGAAGGGGCAGGCAGATATGAAAACTTGGTAAGCTTTCAGGTAATCAGCAGCAGTGAACTTCTTGTGGCTCATGTAAAATATCTGTGTTCCAGTTCCAGCACCAACCAAGCGTGCCTCGAGACCATTGGCCACATAATGAGCCAACCTCTGGGAGGCATCACCCAAGGGTGTAGAATGCTGCCTAATCTGCTTCAGCAATTCATTAGCAGTCCTGTTGTCACTGGCAGACACAGCCTGTGCACACAGAACCAATAGGGTCCTCAAATCCACCGTTTCCTTCTTCTTCCCTTGCTTCTTGGAACGAACCTTCCCTCCATCAAACACATGGGTTTGCTCACTCTTTGTGCTACCATCACCCACTGCCACGGGTCCACTCTTGTGTTCAGCACAGAGTGGCACATTTTCAACACTCAGCAACACCCGATCAAACATTTCTGATATTTCACTCTCTTCCTCAGCACAACCTGCGGACTGCTTGTTGCTTCTTCCCCCTTCTTCTTCATCTTGGCGCGCGTGATTCTTCCTACTCTTCACCCCATGTGAATTATTATTCTCCATCTTCACAACCACCCCTCCTCCCTCTGGCTCTGCAGAGACCATGGTGGTGGTGGTGGTGGTGGTGCTATTGCTCTCCAACCCAGTGAAAAGTTGAGGCCTTTGAGGAAGAAACTTGCTAGCCTCCTCCAGCCCTCTTCTAAACTGCAACATGGAGTCTGCATCACTGAAAATATTTTCCGCCATCAGCTTGCTTGCCGCAGAAGAATCTAAATCCAAGACTCCATCGTTAACTCCAGTCAAATCATGCGGTGGAACAAGAGAAGAGGAAATGAAAGCATCAGCAGCAGCAGAAACAGAAACAGGTGTGTCAGGTGAATGAGGCTTCAAATCTTGAGAAATGGCGGAATCAGTGGTGGAATTTGAAGAATTCCCATCGGGGCTCTCCAGAGGGTGCTGATTAGGGGAAAGAGGAAGCGCTGGATCCAACTCCAAGACATCGTAGAAGGATTTCTCAGTGTGTTGCAGAGTCAGAGGGTCGTAACACATGCAGGGTTTCTGGTCAAAATTCTCTTCCATGAGAATTTGACTTATGAACTTGAAGGTTTCCGTAAAATCAGTATCTTCCTCGAGGGGAGGATCCGCCACCGTGGCGGCGGAGGAGGGGTCCGGGTTTAACATTGAGTTGGCAGAAAACCCAATTGGCCCCACATCGGATTGATAAGAAAAGTCCCAGTTCCCTTGATGGTCAAAGGCGTAGTCGGTAGCAAGAGAGTTTGGATCCATGTGAAGTGGTCATGCAGGTGGTAAAGAAAACAAAAGAAGCACCTGAAACTGAAAGGTAATGGAAGCGAAGGAAGAAGGAGGATGGAAAGTGTTTGGCGAAAGTCGTGAAAGAGAGTTATTGTTGGTGAATGGTGAGGTCTGAGGTGGGTGTTGAGTTAAATAGGGATAGGGATACGCCTTCCTCTTCCTCTTTCACGTCTATCTTCCACGAAGCTATCAGCTATCAGCTATCAGCTATCAGTATGAATAATTTTATTTTTATACATCCAATCAAACCAACACCGTTTCCTTTTACTCCCCTGCCTAGTAAACTTTTATTTTTCTATTTTTCTTTCTATATTTTATATTTATCTTCTTTCATTGTTTTTTATTTTTTTTAATTGAGTATTAAATATATCTGTGTTTATTTTCATCTGTTCATAAATTAATTAAATATTTTTAAATAAATAAATAATAATTATAAAATTATATTAATTAAATTTATTTAATATATTTTTATACAACAAATATATATATATATATATATATATATATGTGAAGAAAGATCCATTTACTTTAAAAGTTAGCTTATTTAGATTTATTCTATTTAATAACCCATATTTTATATTAAATTTCAACGATTCAATCGTTCAATTTAAAATTCTTAATGTTAGATCAAGTTTACAAATTAAAAAAAAAAAAAAAACTTGAAAATCATCTGATACTTCGTTTCATTAATTCAAATTAATGTTAAATTAGTTTTATGATTATCCGTTAATTTAAATTAATGAAATGAAGTATTAAATGATTTTTAAATTTTTTAAAAATTTGCAGATTTGATCCATGCATTAAAAACTTTAAATTCAACAATTGAATTATTAAAATTTAATGTAGAACATGAGTTATTAAATAGAGGTAGCGTAAAAAGACTCTTCTCTCTCTACATACATACATACATACATATATATATATATATATATATATATATATATATATATATATATATATATATACTTAATAATAAATTGTCTTAGTTACTTCAAATTGTACACAATTTTAAAAAACAATTATCTCTTTCTTTTTTCTTTCAAAATAAATCATTACATGTCCTGTTTATCAAGTTTTTATCATGAGTTTGAATTACAAGTGTAGGATTTAATGATTGCTATTTTCGGGATAATTTAAGGTCATTTTTAGCCAAATAATGTTAACCTGGAAACACCCATTGTTAAGCATCAATTACACCATCAGGCAACGAAGTTGGCACAACACTAAAGGGTTGCAAGACAACCACTTGATGATTCATAGTCAAACTCTCACGCCTCATAATTCGCAAGGTGATTCTACTATTGCGAGACGTCTTTCTTAAGCCATTTAGTTTAACTATCATCCGACAAATATGGGATAACGTGATGACACTTTTAGGGGACAAATGCTCCCGCCTTAATATTCACACGGCTACCTTTCAGTCACCTTGTAGATGTTCTTGAGCTAATGGAATCGCCCAACAAGATGTTGTACTGCTTGACGAGCTTGGACAAGACAATGTCCATTTATTGTATCAATTCAGATCATGCAGCAAATGAGTACAACCATAGGGCAATATAATTTTCCTTTTTAAAATTTTTGTTGATTATGTTTTGAATAAAATGGAGAGAAACAAGAATGTTAAAGACTTACTATTTTATTGTTGAAAGAGCATAGTAACAAGTTGTTGCATCTTTCCTTCATTCTATCAAACATCTTTGTGGTTGCTCATAGGAATGGGTAACTAATTTTATCATTGTTGGGGTTAGATGTAATAGAACTTATTTTCATGTATTTTATTGTAATGAATATAATTGTCTTTGTACTTCAATATTAGTATATTTACTTTTGTATTTGATGTTTCCTATGGTTTGATTTCTCCTGTCTTGTTTTATAATTTTGATTATCATTGGGAAATGTTATTTTAACCTTGAACTAAAGTAATATACTCAAGAAGTCTCATTTTAGAAATAGATGTGAGTCTTTAGTATCTTGGAAAAGTATTACTTAATGCAAATCACTTTATTAGATGATAAAGAGATTGACAATAAATAAAGTGATCTAGTTTTTTTCCCCCAAGGCATTAGAGTTAATATATTCCACCTCTTGAAATCTTATGAGTTTTGTAAAGTCTAACCCTAACATGTTGCTTTATATATGAAAACACCTTGTTATTACTTCTCTAACAACCTTAAATACTATTTCTTTTAGATAAACTTTATTAAGTAGAGTTTATGAACATGTGAATCTATTTATTAATTGTAAAAAGCTATAAAAGAACAAAACTCATATAGATTGCCAAATATTATGCAAGTTTTTAAAAGATTGATCCTCTACTAATTTTATAATACTTAAACAATTTGGTTTGCTTATCATGTCAATGCCATGTCATTGGACCACATCACTTCTGGAGTGCCATACCATTAGTTCATGTGAGTTGTCATATCATCATCAAAGTGTTATCAGTCTATATCAATGTTATTATCATCATGTCACATTTTAATTAGTAAAGGGGACTAAAATTGTATAATATTAAAAGTTGAAAAACCAAAATTACTTAATTAAAATAAGTAGAACTAAAATTATAAATCAAAGATAATATGAGACTTAAAAGTGTAATTTATTCAATATTAAAATATATAAAAAAAAACATGAAGACATTTGATTCATTAATAACTTTGTTAAATTTTATAATAATCTTATTAGAATTTATATAAATTATATTTTTATTAGTTGTAAGTGTAAAAATTTTAAAATGACAATGTATAATCATTAAATTTTTTTATATAAATAAATAATCTCTACATTAATTATGTAAAAGAGTTTTATATTAGCTTTTGATGATAAACTTTTATATATATACGATAAGTTTGTTGACTTTTATTTAAATAATTTTAAAATATTAAATTTTTATTTATTATAAGTGTAAAATTATTTATATTAATAATACATGACCACTAAATCCTTTTACATGAGATAAATTGTATATTGTTGTCAATCATAATATGTCATATGAAAAAATAATTTATATATTTAAAATTGTAAATAAGTTTTATATTATCATTCAATCATAACATGTCATGCGTAATATGTTTATTGATTATTATAATAAATATTTTAAAAGTTATATTAATATGATAATTTTTTATTGGTTATAAATGTAATATTATTAATACTAATTATGAAATCATTCAATTTTTTCATATATCATCGAATTGAATGTTTTTATATTAGTGGTTGAGTGTTTGAAATATATGTATGAGGGCTTAGATTTAATTTTAATTGTTATTATTATATTTTTTATTAATTAAAATATTGTTTAATTAAAATTATTTAAAATATACTTTTAAAAACATTATTATAAAATTAATAATTTTATGATATAGAATAATTTATAAGTAAAGAAATATAAAACCCTTTTTCACTATAATAATTATAATCAGTTTTTTTTATATAAAAATAAAAAGGTGAAAATTAATCTTGGTCCACAGAAAAATTCGGAGTGGTCTCTGTTTTGTCTTTTGCTGTGGTCTTTCCAATTCATAAGGAATTAAAAAGAAAAAGAAAAAAAAAGACTAACTAAAACAAAAACTGTGAGTAACAAAATGTCAGCTGTGTCAAGTGTCAACTTTCTGTTCGCCAGACATAGCATCAAGTACCGATTTCGTAAAACAGCTTAATGATATATATTTATCTAACTAAATTTTATTTTCCGTAAAAAAACTCTGTATATATTTTTAGTTAGATAAAAAAAATTACAAACCCTACTTCTAAATAACTACTGTTGAGACAAAAGAAAAGTAGCAATTAAGATAATTTAGAATTTTTATAAAAAAAATATGATTTCTTCACCTTTCCCTTGTTAGGGCGAAATAGAAGTTTTTTATGATGGGTCTCGATGATTTCTTTTCTTTCTTTGCCTTTTTAAATTTCATTCAAAGGATTGGAAAAGTTATTATTTTTATTCTTTTTTCTTCCCCTTATTTTTCTCTGCAAAATTAAAGAGAGTGATAAGAGTTTTAAATTCATGTTTGGATACTGTGAACTTAGCACCAAACATTTTTTTTTTTAATTTTTCGGTGAAAATATTTTTTTTAACCTTATGCATGAATCCAAAAAAATAAAACCTTATGCACATGATAAACTTTTTCACCACTAAACTGACCCAATAATTTTAAACACATGATAAGTATTTTAATATTTCACATAAAGTTAAAGGAATATATTTAAACACACACATACATACATACATATATATATATATATATCACATTTAAAGGAGAACCGGTTTGATTGTATCTTCAATCAATATTCCAAATAGTTACTCATGTCAGAGTGGATTTTAAAGACTACATGAATTTGTTTAACAGTAATTAAGAACGGGTCGATTTTTATTTTGTTTTTGATAAATCTTGCTTTAAAAAATATTAACTCGGTGTCTAACAAAATGTTATTTTTAGTAAAAAAAAATTTTAAAGGTTATTTAAAATGTTATATAAATAAAGTGTTTTTTTTTTTTTAATTTTAGTGTCTAGTATTATATTGTACGTAGTATTGTAAACTAAATAATAAATACAATTTTACTTGTTCAGCTGCTCAAATAAAAAAATGATCTATTTTAGAAAAGAAACATTATTATTGAGAATAAATTTGTAATGTGAGTAGCCATCCTCTTTATTTTCAAAGTGAAGAATCTTTCTTTCGATTCTTTTGCTAGCATTGAACTACATAATCATCTGAAGTATTATTATTCAGTGAGGGTTCCATAAGATCCTGTCTTAAAGCTCTGAATGGTATAAATGTTTAGTCTTCCATGAATGTAGCTGACGTGGTCTGATCGGAAAAGGATCATAATTTTCCTACCTAATCAGTTTATATAACTTGTCTTATGCATTTGTCATTTTCAATATCTGAAAGGAATCTAAACATTCCTATCTGGAACGAAGCTACTGCTTCCTAATCCTAACATGCTAAAGATGTTTGTTTGGCAAATTACACACAAAAAGGTTTAAAAATGACACCAGTTCCTCGCTACCCTTGTGCCAAAGCTATATATATCTCACGTTACATTTGTCCTCTCTATCATTAGAATCTATATTTGCAAAAATAAAATACAATCACAATTAGAATATTACAATTTCAACTCTTCATTTTTTGATCAAATGTTTATATGGTTGTATTTTATTCTGAGTCAATCTCATGTCCTGATTTATGTTTGAATACTTATTCTGGTCCTCAAAAATGTGAGTGTATCATTTAATTGGAAAAAAGAAACTAGAAAGTGATATCTCAATATAAATAACTGTTTTAAAAATTTCAGTGTTAAAGCAGCACCTGCTTCCTACAAAACAGAGACGTATACAAAATAAACTGTGAGATTATCAATATTAAAATTGTGATAGTCAACGTTCTTCGTAGATAAACTCATGTTAATTCGAATTAAAACGTGTAGTATGAATAGTTGATTGAATTGGTATTGTTTATTTGGATGTCATGATCAAACAGTGTAGTATAAATAGTTGATTAAGTTACTATTGTTTTACTTTTTCGTGTTTCTTGGTTGCCAAGCCTACAAACTTAATCCGTACGTAAACAAACGGTAAACTTTGACAAGGAAGCAAGTCTTCATTTCAGATCAGTTACGTAATTTTCTGTATGCTCTGCTGTTTGAAATTTCAGACACTTTACAAAGACATGCTAAAAGTTATATAGTATTATTTTGACACATTATATGTTCCCTTTACCCCGAATCGAATAGATTTTTATCTATATCTAAAACTTAAATTTAAAATTAATTGATGTATGTTAGATGTTTAATACACAAAATTTTAAACATTTGAAATGTAAAATTTTTAGAATTGGACATGTGTTTGGTTAACAAGTGAGTTATGAATTATTAATCTAATTTAATTTTATAAATTAGCCTTCACTTATAAATATGAGCTTTGTTACTAGTGATATAAGATATGGTGGCATATGTGTTGGTTGATATGCATTTTCAGCGTGGGTGTCACACACTAAACGCAGGCGTGACAATGATGCGGAGGCAAAACACGTTGATACACACGCTTACACATGTTGTGCACGGGTCACAGCTGAGGTACCAGATAATAAAATCAATAATATATTAATTATAATTTATTATTTAAACAAGAGAAGATGCAATGCAGAAATATCATTCTGATATGACGCACCTGAGAATTGACTCTAAGGTACTGCCAAATCAATTTTATTCTTAGTTTTAAAAATTCAACTCATTATATTGGGTTAGTAGTTTAAAAGTTAAATCCGTGAATTATTAATTAAATCACATGATTTATTTTTTATTATTTTTTAAAAATATTCATGTTAAATATATTTTATATTTATAAATTTTAATAAATTTATATTTTATCTTAAATTTTAATTTTTATCTTATTTAAAATTATCTTTATTTTTATTTTAGGTAAAGAAATACATAAAAAACTACATATTAAATTTTATATTAATATAAATTAAAAATATAAATAATATATATATATATAATATACTTGTAATTGATATCATTAAATAATATATGTAATATTTATATAGATATTATATTATTAAATATATAGTTTAAAATTAATAATATACTATAAAAGTTATTTAAGTTGTATATATTACAAACAAATACATTAGAACAAGTAGTCATTGTTATTGTTATGTTTGATAAGAGCAACTCCAATGAGAGTTGCTTGTCCAATGAAGCAACTCAAGTCTCGGTTTCTTACTATCGGAGAATTCTGACGCGGTAACATAAGTTGCTTGAAGAAGAGAGAGAGTTGTTTCCTCAAGCAACCGTTTCTTACCAGATTTCAAGCAGATCTTATTGAACATATTCGGAAACGTTTCAAAAATAATAATGATGAAAATTAATTTCGTATAATGTTTATGTATTTACTATTGCTTTATTTTATTTTTAATATCTACTTATTGTGTATTTTTTCTTGTACTTTATTTTCTTTCATCGTAGTGCAATTATCTTTTTTAATAAAAATTTAAATTTGATTCATAAATGATTAGAAAAAAAATTCTAAAAGTTAAATTTCTTAAAATTTCTTACCATTGGAGTAAATTTGTGTTTGAATTGCTTAATGCTGACATAGCACACTAAAGACTATTTTTTTCATTTTTTAATGCATGAAGCAACTCAAATGAGTTGCTTGCATTGAAGATGTCCTAAAGTTTTTTGCTCTTCCATAAGTAAGGACAAATTAAATGCATAACGAATCTAACTCAAAGCTTAGACTAACTAGACCATTGGTTCTACCGTTCTGATTTTTAAAACTCTGATTTTATTCATTCTATGCTAATTGGCCCGCTAATTAGGTTTTTTTTTATAATAAAGTTAATTAAGATTCTCACCTAGCCTTAGCAACATGGATCAAATCTCTCCAAGTAGGAATTTGAGTTAATTTGCTCTATGATTTTGTTTGAACGAGTGTTTCACATGCCCTCATTTTGGAATTACATCTCATTTACACCTAAATACGTATCAGATGTACATTTCAAAATTATACAATGTCATATATGATAAAAAAATAAAAAATAAAAACAAAAAACAAAGAAATGTGTGAAGTGAATGTATACAAAAGTATGAAAAATGAGGATTTGTTTTCCAAGCTGATTTAGGATGTGTTTTCTTGTTAAGTTATAGCTTTTATGTAATGTTCTCAAAATTGAAACATGAAGGTATTAATTTATAGTTATTGGCTTATGTAGTTTTTTCTCTCTCTTTACAGATGGTTTAAATATGGTTAAATCGTGATTTAATCCATTTCAATTCTTTAAACCGAATTAAAAATTAAAAACAGAACAAATTGTTAACTATTTTTTTAAATCAACTTTTTTTTTTATTATTTAGGTCACATTATTTTTTTATTCTTATGTTTAAGGTTGAATCAAACCGAACTGAACAGCAAGAATAATAAATTTGTATATGTTTTTTCTATTCAACCCTTAAATAAACATGTTATTATTTTAATTTAAGATTTGTGTAATTTGGACCAAATTGTGATTTATTGTGAGATTTGCTTCTTTATATATATATATATATATATATATATATATTATGTATTTAATTTAACTTTTCAATTAATAACTATTGACCCTTAAATAAAAATTTAGATACTAAAAGGATTCATGTATTGATTCAAAATTCTACTCTTATTATAATTAATGAAAATACATTTATTTTCCGACTAAAAAAATAAAGTGTTGTTTAATAAATTTGAAACAATTAATCCAATCTCCAATGCAAAAGACCCAATTGAATCGATTTAAATTTGATATTGTTGTCAAACTTATCCAAATCAAATTGCAAGCACCTCTAATATTGAATAATAAAATTATGAAAATTTAATCTTTATATTTTAAACTAGTATGAAATAAAAATATTTAATATTTTGTAAAATAGAAAAATTATAAATAAAGTTGTACTGAATTGTAAAATTCAGATACATATAATTAATACATTTTCACAATGTAAGAAAAATATAATTTTTATTTGCACACTAACAAATAAGAGCATCTCCTATTTAAATAAGTGACTCATTTTATATTAATTTTTAAGTGAATTTATACATTTCATTTTAATTTTAACTAATGTTCACTCTATTACAAATTTCTATCAATAAATTGGTTAATTTATAAATACTTTTTCCCCTCTTAAATATCTTATATTCTCTCCCACACAAAAATAATTTTAAATAATCTAAAATTATATGTAACTAAAATAATATTTGTTAAAAAATAATATTTATTTTTGATTATCACCCAAAAGATCTCTCTAACATTGAAGTATGTGTATTCTTTATAAGTTGTTATTTATTCTCTTATTTTATCAATGTGAAACTTGTTTATATCACACTCCTATCATTTGCAATTTTTCATTTTTAACATGAAGCATCCGGGTGGATATGAAACATGCTTTGACATACATTTGTGCAACAGGCAAAGAATGCTGGAGGTTGTTATCTATAAATAGTTGTGAGGCTCGGTAAGCATGCTCCAGCCTATTGGAAGCAGTCTTATGTTGAGATAATGGAGAGAGAGGCTTTGGATCTATTATAAACTTTAAAATGGATAACAAATTTCAATTTCTCTAATGTTATTTTTGAGTTGGATTGTAAAGCTGTTGTAGATAAACTGCATGATTAAGGACTTGATAATTCTAAAGTTGGTTCTCTTCTTACTAATTGTTTTCATATTCTAATTCAATTTTTACACTTTTGTGTTGAGTTTATTAGGAGAGGAGCTAATGTTGTTGTTCTTACGCAGCAATCACCAATGCTAGTCTTCACTTTATCATTACATACCTTACTGTATTTCTTCACTTATACTTTATGAAATGATGAGTTTACTACCTTCAAATAAAAATAAATAAAATAAAGCAACCGAGTGAACCACTTTACAAGCGGTTCAGGTTAATTTGTCGGTTCGGCAACTAGTCTAGTTCTATATAAAAGTTCTAAATACGAATCAATTAGCTGATATCCGACTATATTCTGCTACACATTCATACACTAATTTTAATCATTCACACCACAAACACGCGTTGTATGAGACTTTATGAGCGTAATGTTTACTTAGTGAGCAGTCACCATGTAGCTTGTAAACATGGTTGTACTTTATCTGGTAGCTCACTTGCATATAGTATTGCAGTTAAAGCTTCTTTACTAAACTAAGACTAAAATCGTTAACAGTAATTACATGAAATCCTTCAAGGTGCAAATTTCTATTTTTCATTTTCATAGATAAATAAGGAATGAAGCCAGCTATTGCCGTATTGGTAGATTGAAAATCAAAGATTTAATGCTCTGGGATCTAGTTAGTTCTGTATGTATTCCTTTTCAAGCGATTGCCCATGTCGTGGATGAGGATAACCAGTACTGCTAAGGTCAAGTTGGTCAAAATCAGATCCAGGAAAAAAAAAAACATGTGTGTAATTGAGGTAAGTTCATAAACAGTTCTGTTATTTGAGGTATACATCTGTTGAGCATGTACTAACATTAGCAATACAATACCGTTCAAGGCTCTCAATTATATTTGTTGAATTGTTAGATATGTAAGTACTAAACAAACTATATATATGTGGAAAGAAACTAACTCATGATTTTTGTCTTTCCTCATATCAAACAAAAATTGAGCTAGTGAGATTCAAGGAAAGTAGTAGCTTTGTACAAGACTAGATTTGATAATTTGGAAGAAATTAATAATATGATACTGAATGTGCAAGGCCTATTATGCTGGTACCCAACAAGAGGAAGCATGCAGAACTCGACCCTTCCAACTTTGTAGCATCCAGTTGCCATCCACCTCTAGATTGAAACTAGGGTTGTATCCATCATCTTTCAACCTATTCTTCACTCTTTCAATGATTTTGCAATCGAGAGGAAGTGGCCTCAACCCTGCTCTCATGTTCCGAAGCTGCCACTGCTTGTATGTCTGAGGCCTCTCAATCCTATCACAACCTTCACAAGCCACAATGTTCATTATCTCCCGACCATACAACTCCTTCTCAAACATTAACCTCATGGGATCCTCACGACCAACGGTGGTGTCCAACATGTCAAACAATGCAGAGTAATGAAAGAGAGCCTCCCTGAAGCGTGACACGAAGAAGGGTACATCATAGCTTCCGTTGACAATGCTATGAACAAATATGTCAGGGTTGGCCTTCTTGATCAGCCTCAAAACAGCATCTCTTGGATTATTCAACACCACGGTCTCATCAAGGAGATGCTCAAAATGAAACAAGCAATTCACAGCCACGAATTCGTTAGTCTGTATCTTGAGGTCCTCAACTCTGATGGTGTCCCATCTCTGTGCAATTGCGTTGAACTCGAATGGAACATTGAAACGCTCGCAATAACTTGCGAGTCTACGCCCCGTCTCGTGCACCCTCTCTTCAGGTCTGAAACCTGGTTGTGGCTGATCTATCCCCGTGATGCGAACCTTGGGATGCCCACCGGGGCGACTTGATAGACGGCTTATGAATTTAGGCCACTTGAAGCCATAGCGGATACCAAAGTCTATGATGTGAATTGTTTTCTTATCCTGGGTTCGATTGAAAATTGAGTTGTTGGTGAAACTGATTGCTAGCTTCTCAAACGGACACACGGAAACGTACACATGGTAGGCTTTTATCATGTCTTTAGCAGTGGTTCTTTTGGAGGATAGAACCCTGAAAACCTGGTAACCGCTTCCATCCAAACGCGCTTCAAGGGCGTTTCCAAAGTAATGTGCAAGCCTCTGAATGTCATCACCTATTGGAGAAGAATGCTGCTTAATCTGCTCTATTAACTGCCTAGCAAATGAAGGACTATTAGAAGCAATAGCCTGTGCACAAAGCATCAACTGTGTCCTCAGATCCACAACTTCCTCCTCACTCTTCCCACCAAACGTGCTTGTTAATATTGTCTCGTTGTAGAGGGGCGTGTTTGGAGGTTTACCTTTTCCTAACCCCGTGTTTAGAAGCACTTTATCAAAGAGTTCAGGTAGATCATTTTCATCCACATACGCTGCTGATTGTTTCCTGCTTCTTCCATCTAAATCGTACTCTTCACGCTCACGAATTCTCCTTCCTCTTGACACAAAGTCTTCTTCTTCTTCTTCTTCTGTCTTGATTACCACATTCGGAGGGTTTGTGAAAGAAGGGAAAAAGTTAGTGTTGGGAAGGAAGCGGGTACCTTGCTCCACGCCTCTCTCGAACTGCTGTAGAAAAGTAGAATGAAGAAAGGGATTGTGGAGGGTAGTGAAGTTGGGGGTTGAATTAGAGGGAGGAAGAAGGTTAGTAGGAAGAATAGGGCTGTGTTCATCAGCACTATAGGGAGAGTCAGCGGAATTGGTGGTACTGCTACTGCCAATGCTATAATCAGTGAAGGTACTAGAGAGGCTTTGATCGGGGCTCTCCACGCTGGGATAGTTATGAACGTGAAGGACAGTGGAAGAGGAAGAGGAAGAGGAAGAAGAAGAAGAAGAAGAATAAGAAGGTGGAGGTGGAGGTGGAGGGTTGTTGTTGGCAATAACCTCGTACAATTCTCTCTCAGTGTGTTGGAGAGCTAAGGAATCTTGGAACATGGAGTACCTCTCCTCGGTGTCGTCTTCCATCAGCATCTGCTTTACGTAGCTAAGAACAGCGGAGGAATCATTCTCGTCCAAGTAAGACTCTTCATCACAAGTATTCGTGGTCGAGACTCTTCTATCCATATCTATGAGTGGGAAGGATTGAATTAATGTGCGCCTTTTATTTATATATACATGGCGGGGATTCTCCGGAATAGATAACACTTAATTAACAGGAATAGGAATAGGAATAGGATCCAAGAATATAGATGTAACATTTATTTTTTAACTTTTAAGAGATCTCATTAAAGGAAAGAAAACCTAAAAATGCGAATAAAACTTCTTTTTAACTTTTAAGAGATTTTACTATAAATCTAAATAACATTAAAATATATTAATTACAATCTAAAAAAACACAAAAGATGTAAGTGTAACTTATTATAATTTTTTTATTGATAAATTACAATAACCTTAATTCTTTATATATTTATCCTATTTGTATAATCACTGAATTCACTCTTGTGATTTTATTATTACATAATCTAGTCCTAATTATCGCAATTATCATCTCCTATGAAAAAAAATAAAGCATTTAATAATAATCGAAGATAAAATGTTAATATTTCCAGATATTTATTTTCATCCTTCTTCCTCTTCCATTACATTCTCTCTTTAGAATTAAGATCTCCTTACAGTTCAAAATTGAATTGCAATGAATCTCCGCCACCAATTAATATTTTAATTCATAAATTTTTTAATGAAAAATATAATTAAAAGAGAATGTACGTATACGGTGAAGATGAAATTGCATGCAATTAATTATCCTCACAATTGTAGGGTATCGAAATCCCTCTTGTCTCCAAAGTCCAAACAGGATAAATCGAATATGATATTGTACAGCAATTTAAGTTATTTATACTTTTTATCACACTTTTTTAACATATATTAATACTTTTGTTATTGGCTGAAAACCGTTAAAAAAAACTTTAAAGTTGTATAAGTAACATTTTTCATTTAATAAACTTTACTCATAATAATTTTTAATAAATGTTAACTAATAATTATAAAAGTATGCTAAAATAAATGTGTTGCTAGCGTCCCCTTCTCATTATTTTAAAAATATAATGTTCATAATACTTTTTTCCCTGTGTAAACTAAGGATATTCCAATCAGTAGCCAAACCAATTTATTTCAAAACGTAGAAATTATTAAATTAAGTTTTGTTTGTCCCTTGAGAGTCTTTCTTGAAAGCACAATTAGAACTTTGTTAATTAGCATGTTTAAAGAACTAAAGAGAATTCATTTCCCCGTTTCTCTATGAAGCACTCAGGTACTAAATAATCATCTTTTTAAAATCTGAAATATTTAAATCATTATACCTCCTAGTCTTGTGTTTTGGAAGCTAACATGCTGTTTGGCTGTTGTGTACGAGGCCATTTGTTAGTTGCATCCTCTTCATCCAGAAGCCCTCAAAATGGCATGCATATGATACATCACCACATAGGGTATAGGTATGAGTTTTGATACCTCTCCAGTTTTCTGTCTCAGTGTAAGTAGCAGGCCACAATATATACACAGTAAAAGGGCAATGAGAAAGAGAATGGCCAAAGCTCAAAGATTAACTTACAAGAAATTCAGTGATACCCATTTGAAATCACCTTGAAATAGAATGTTAGTATTGAAATTTTATATTAACCATTTCTGGTTATAGTTTTATTTAAAAATGTGATAAGAGCCAATGGCTTGTGTTGAAGAATATAAAGTTATAAACGAACATGAAAAAGTAAAATTTTAGAAGTAAAATAAAATGCAATTTACTTTTAAAAAATAGAAGATATTTTTTGCATAAGATATTTTTTTTGCACAGATGATGCAAGTGTTTGAGTGAGTCAAAGATGAATGTGTACAAGAGTAAGTGGAAATCTTGAAATGTTGGAAGAAAGAGATTAACAGAAGCAAAAAGATAACCACCGGCCACCGGCCGGTTCAGGTCGAATCCAACTTTGGCAGCTTACGTTCTTTCGTTGACGATGAAATTTGTTTATATCGCTTCTGCTTATAGTCACCGGCCACTGGCTAGAGACTATAGAGTGCCTTCATTTAACACATGTCATGTCTTTTGGGAGATGAATCATGGTTCATTAATTGGCTTGCAGTTTCAACTTTCAAGCTTCAAGAGACAAAAATATCCTACAAAGTCACCACCCCGTTGTCAAATTTCATGGTACCTAAGGAGAGCAACTGACTCCTATCTCTCACTAGCCCTAGTCAAGCATTTGCATATAATAATTCATTTGTTTTGAAAAATGTAACTGTCCTTGTCGAGTCACTTTCCTCTTCCAACTATGTTTTTCATATTCACTGTAATAGAACTTCCAAGACCTTGTTTGGATTGAAAATGATAGAAAGAAAAAAGAGAGATAAATAAGATAAGAATGCTATATTCATACTATTTGCTTAAAAAAGTTAATTTAAGCATGTTGAATGTACAGAATACCAATAAATTCAATAATAATTAATAATTATTATAATAAATTTTAATACTATCTTAAAATATCATTGATCAATATAAGATATTTAAAAAGAGAGAAGTTTAGAAAAATATCCAAAATTATTTTTTGATTTGTACTAAAGATACAAATATCCATATTAATAGTTGAAGGCTAAAATTTTTAGAGACTAAATATTTTATTTTTAGGTTAATTTTTTAAAATTTTTATTTTATTCATTTTATCTTTTAGTTTTTTATAATTTAAAATAAATATTTCTAGTCATTATAATTATATTTTTCAATTCTTTTTAGTCTCTATAGTTTAAAATAGATCTTTTTATTCTCTATATTTGTAGTTTTGTTGTATATTTTGAGATATTTTAAAAGGTTAATTTCTTTGTAAAATTATTTTAAATTTAAATTTAAATTCAAAATTAAAATAATTTTATTAATTATATGTTTTAAAACTTAATTAATATTGATTTTAATGAGATATAATAATGTGACCGTTGTAATTTTAATTATCAAATATTTTAAAATTAATTATTTTTAATTCTTGTGATTAATTATTATCACAATAGTCAATATCTTCCCCTCTATAAATAGATAGAATTAGTAAGAGTTAGTAGAATTGAGCACTGCTCTCTTATTTGTTTTCTCTTTTCTAAGTTAAAAACTTGCTAGTTTAGCACACTGGGAAGATCTTGTCAAAAGTTTTTTATTTCCTTTTACTATCTATTGTTAATTTTTTTTGTAATGTGTGTTTGTGTTGATATTTTAAATGTTTCAATTTTATAAGGATATAAAAATGTTTCAACAATAGGTGCGGCAAATAAAGATACAAAAGAAGCATGGAATGTTGAAAGACCTAATTTACAATAATTCTTACAAAATAAATTTAATATAAGACACAAAATTGAATTAAAACCTTTGTCATTTAACAAAAAAAGACTGTTATAAAAAAAAATTAATGACAAGAGCAATAATTAAAAGGATTAAAAAATATAAATATAGAGACTAAAAAGATTTAGTTTTGTACTATTCGCGCCAAACACTGAACTCGAACTCGGCGCTAACCCCCACACGACATCGGATAAGTGCTACAAGACGTCGGCCAAAGCAAAGCCCCACTATCTAAATGGGCCACGACCAACCTCAGGCCCAGATCATCCCTAACCTCACCCAAGAGGGAAATTCTAATTCACATCAAGGTACGTACACTACATATATGAGATGCTTACACTATCAAACACCAACTTCAGCATCGGAATCTCTTTTGCAGGTACCACCCCTATCTCAGAACCGCCGACATACCTAGCAAAGAAGGCTCACCACTCTTGTCAAGCAGATCGTCTCTCCTGATCGATCTCAGGTAAGAACAAGTTTAAATTATAGGGACTAAATTTTTTTTAAAAAAATAAATATAAAGATTAAAAATATATATCTTAAATTATAAGAATATTAAAGGTAAAGTAAGTAAAATTATAGAAACTAAAAATACTATTTAACTTCATTTTAATCGAAAAAACGAGTAATTTGTATCTCTCCATACGTGGTTAATAGAATGTACAATTATTATTCTAAAAAAAAAAAAGAGATGACAAAAAAAAAATAGATCCTTATTAATGCATATTTATTATGAAATATTTATTGTGAAATATTTATTGTTGGAAATAATAACTAATCTTTCCCAGAAATGATGACGACATTCCAATATAATTTATTTCATACACAAAATTTAAAATAGTTTATCATGTTAATTAAATGACAAAATGGTGAAATAAATGTGAAAGAAAAAAAATGAGTATATCATTATAATAGTTATATATAAATTATATCACCAAAAATTAAAGTTAACAAATTATCATTTATATTATAATTTTTAAGGTATACCCTAAAATAATGAATAAGCTAATATTTATGTTATTATCTATTTCAACAAATTTTTAAAAGTAAAAATAAAATAAGAGAGGGGTGTAGCAAGTAATTAAAGGATAAAGTAGTAGATGATCTAAAGAGTAGTTAAAGGGTATAGTAATTCAATAAAGTGAAAATTAAAAAATGGTGTCTTCTTTTATTATAATTATTATAAATTATCTATATTTTATGATTAATATAATAAATTCCTTTAAAAAACCATTAATAAGGCGATATTTACTTTTTTATATATTACATTTTGGACTATTTTTTTCTTTAACTATGATAATAAACTGTACCATTATATTGTTTTAATTACATATAAAAAATATTTTCATTAACTGCATATAAAATCCAATTTCATACATTTTTATTTCTCATTTAACTTTCATCATCTTTCTTATATTTTTATATTTTTATATTTTAAAATAAAAATATAATTTTACATTCCACTAATTGCATATAGAATTTACAAGAAATGTTACAATATACAAAAAAATATCATTATAAATATAATATATGTAGATATAAATTTATTAAACAAATACTCACATACAATTTTAATATTAATTTTAAATAAGATTTAATAATATATTTTATTTGTCACTATAGTTTATATTTATATATTTTTATTAATTATATACTAACATATATCGTATATATATTATAGATAAAAGTACTTTTTAATCACATGTATTATATCATTACATAAAAATTCTTTAGCATCAAATGTTTTTTTTTTCTTTTATTTAATAATAATAATAATAATAATAATAATAATAAACATTTATTATTACTAGCTACGACGTGCTTTCTTACAATACATTTTTTTCCGTCTTATACCATTGGTACCTTAAAAATTTATTATAGACTCTAACTTATTTGAGTAGAATGGTGTAAGAGAAGATACCTTTTTTTAGTATCTATTTTTTAAAAAAATATATATATATAGGCTTAAATTTCACTTAAGTAAGGATCATTAAGTTTTTTTTTTATTTAATTTTTTTTTAATTTTTTAATATTTTTTATTAGAAATATCATATATATATATATTACTGTTTTTATATAATATTTAAAAAATATTTTGAAATTAAAAAATTAAACCTAATGACATCTCACTAATATTATTTTCTGTTTTACATTAAAGCTGAGGTCGCAAACCACAATATTATCATGGAATTATTCTAAATAGGCTAAATATTGTTATTTTTTTTTATTCATACAAAATATAATGTCCACAATAAAACTCGAATATAAAACATTAATTTATGTATATTATCTTAATATTACTATTTATTTATAATAAGTGATTATATATACACAAATTATATAGTTGGATATTTTTTTTATAAATACTCTTAGTATAATTTCTTTTAAAAAAATTATAAGTTTAAATTAACTTATACACTTAATAACAAATTAATTTTTTTATAAATTGAAAATATATTTTTACAAAAATTAATAAAAAAAAATATCTATAAAGTAACTTATGTATAAACTAGTTTTAGTTTTTGAAAAAATATATTTTTTATTTTTTTCCCAAGACACAAATTTAGGATTAAAAGTTGTACCCTATGCGTCATCCTAACATCGATCTAGAGGTAGGTCGAAATTCATATAATTAGGAATTTATCTTAGTATCCAAGGGATCTGTCTCGATGTGCAAAGAAGGTGTTACAATTTACGGGATCATAGAATATCAATAATATGCATTTGATAATATCCTTAAATGCTAGGATTCGTAAAAGTTAGGAGATTGCATCAATTATTGATTTAGAAGCATAAGGTAAGAGATTATGATCTCAACATGGACTTGATATATAGGAAGACACTTTCAAGTTTAAGTTTAAGATACATTCATTAAATGTTTTGGACCAGGATAGTAGCTGAAATTCTCTAACAGTTATCTCACATATTAGAACATTTTGGCACCCATTATGATCTCAACATGGACTTGATATATAGCAAGACACTTTCAAGTTTAGGTTTAAGATATATTCATTAAATGTTTTGGACCAGGATAGTAGCTGAAATTCTCTAATAGTTGTCTCACATATTAGAACATTTTGGTACTCACTATGAAGCATAAGTAAAATTCTTTTCCATACCTTAGTTGCCAGACGTGAATGGTGATTCACAATAACGAGACTACTAGTAACGTCGGAGGGTCCAATGCTGACAGCTTTAAAGGTATTGGTGCCAATAGAGCAATAAAGGCATAAAAGAAAGCAAAAGAGGTGGAAAGGTTTTAAAGGGAGGATCTTGAGGCCACAAATAACGACTCCACCCTTTGGGGGATCATGCCAACAATGGAGACGTTGCATTGGGACAATGAGAAGGCACTGAAAAGACATCTTCACTATCTACCCTTCCTTATTATGATATAAACATCTTCAAAAGTCTTCCCTTTTCCCATCCATATCTAGGCATGTCAATTTAAATGTTACAACACTCTAGAAACCTCCAACTATCTACTACATGACGAAGAGTCATTCATAGCCGACACATAAGGGGATTGTTTAATACAAAAGTTGTCATGCCACCGATCCACATCTCTCTTGTACTTGAATTACAGATAATCGAAAAGACACTTATTATTCCTTGAGGGTTGTGTACATTGCAAGTCATTCTGACATCAACTTACCGACTTACCAACCCAATGTATACATTATGGGTCATCCTAACATCGATTATAGATTGTCATATAGGTTATCGTGTTGCCAACCCAAAAACACCATTGACATATAGGCTCCTCATATTTACACATTTGAGTTTAGGAGGTTGTCTATCCTATAGGTTGCCATGCCACCAACACAATGGTGGGTCAGCTCTAAGAGACATGGCCCAACACCAACATAGTTAGGTTCTTCGTGGTTTATGCACTCGAGCCTAGGGGGTTGTGTACCCTATGGATCATCCTTACAAGGGACTCCTCTCAATGTGCAAGGAAGATGCTATAATTTACAGAATCATAGGAGATCAATTATATGCACTCCATAATAGCCTTAAATGCTAGGATGCGTAAACGTTAGCAAACAATGTTAATTACAAATTTAGAAGCATAAGATAAAGGATTATGATCTTATGTTGGATTTGATATATAGGAAAACACTCAAGTTTAGGTTTAAGTTACACTCATTAGATGTCATAAATCAAGATAGTAACTAAAATTCTCTAATGATCGTTCCACATACCAGAACAAAATTAAAATGTAAATAAAAAGAAATATTTTTTATCAAGGAGAAAAAGAACTTTTTCCATAAAAGGCTTTATCATATGAAGTTGATTGGTGACATTAGTATAACAACAATAATAATAAACCCATGATAGATTTATTTAATTTCCATTACATTTGGAACACAAACTTTCCAAACTCGTTAAATTATAAAGGAGCCAACAACAATGGTTTTAGATTCTATACATTTGGTATTTGTAAAGATATTTTTCATTTTTATTAATAATTATAAAATATATTTTTCTTTAATATTTACATAAAATATAAAAAGTACTTTTTTTCTCTCTCTAATTTATACTATTTTATATAAATATTCAAAAACAAAATATAAATTGAAAATAATATACTCATTATTTTTTTTACTTAAATATTTTTTAGTCTTTCAAATATGAGATAATTATTTTTGTCTCTCAATTTTAATTCTTTTTTTTTTAGTTTTGTAAATTGAAAAAAGTCTTATTGTAGTTTTTCTACTTAAAAATTGATAATGAATTTGTCAAAAATTTACAAAATATTAACCTATTAGTATCCTTAATAATGAAAATAACACATTAAATCTAACTAATTCTGCATAATTATTTCAATTTAACACTATTAGTTATATAATTGATCATTTAAAAGATTAAAATAAAAATTTTTAAATTAAAATATTTTTAAAAATTAATTTTAAATTTGAGAGAAAATAAAAAAGTTACATAAGAATTTAATAGAATTGGTTAATAAAATAAATTTTAAAAGAAAATAAAAGTTAGTACCAAAATTTTAATTTGTCTAAAATAGTAATAATTTGATTTTGTTTCAATTCAAAAGTAAATTATGTAAAGAGTGGATTATTACTTTGATTATGTATGTGTCTTATTCATTTAATATTATCATTTAGAATTAAACAGCGATTAGCTAATAATAGATAAGCTCTAGCTACACTGTTCGGTGGGTCCATAATTGAATTTGCAGATTTATTTCTGTGATTAACATGTGCATCAGTGCATGCATCCTGGTGCACCTCCAATTACACACCAAACATTGATTATGGAGACAACCTGCTAAGTAACTTTTCTATAGCTTCTTCACATTGTTATGGTATCATTTCTTTACATAATAGATGAAGTGACATAGTACTAAAAAAGGAAAGTGGTAAACACATATTCCATAAATACAGTAAGACAAAGTAATAAATGGTAGTGTTAATGACTAAGGGTCATAAAGCTGAAGAGCCAACCCATCTACAAGCCACGTGGTGGTGTCTATTAAAGAAGAAGGCAAGGTTTTGAGTGGTGCCTGAGGTGTTGCTTAGTTTGCTGCTGGGACCAATATGCATGGGCAGTTAGGACCCTATCCAAAAGTTCTTGAGGAACTGGCTCTCCCCTCCTTTGCTGAGGGGATATCCTTGCTGTGTGCACCAGTGTTTTCCATTTATCCTGCACTATCCCATACCTAAATCATATGCCAATACCTTTTCTCTAAGGGGGCAACCAAAATCATAGTCCTTCTAGTCCTTTATAAAAGAAATTAAGTTCTTGCTAACCGGTGTCCTTAGGAATCAAAATGTTTTTTTTTTTCCTTGTTAAAAACTGCAATAAAGTTCCACGAGAAAATATACAGATACACTTTTTAATAAAACTTTTCTACTTTTGATTCCTTAACTAGTGTCTTAAAGACACTTGTTAATATTTTTCAAGAAATAAATAACTAAGTCACAAAGATCGATAAAAACAGAAAAGATAATTAATTTTCACTAATAATGTCTTATGCCAAAAATATCCATTGAATTGAATAATTTAAATAGTGTTTATATTGAGACATTACACCTTTCCACTGATGTCCATAACTTGTTAATAAATCAATAAATACTTCAACTTGCATAAAAGGTAAGTAGGTGTCTTACTAATAAATTTCACAATAAATAAAGCGAATAAAAGAAATTAACAATTGGTACATCTCAAGGTGAGTTTGTTTCTTATAAATAGGACTAGAAAAAAAAAATTTGCTTTTCTTTGTATAAAGGACCAGATGGAGTACTAGTGAAAGTGACCCAGTTCTTTCTTTTGGATTCTATCACTACCTAACTTTACAGAAAAAGGATATGATAATTAAATTTTCATAGATCAAATTCTATTTTGGTAAACGTTAAATCAAGTAGCTAGAACTAGGAAAAACATTAGGCATTAGGCGATGAACATGTACAGCAGATGTCGTGTCTGGCCGGTTAATATTGGAACCAAAGCAAGAGATCATTAATGAAGCAAAAATAGTTTGCCTAATATACAAGTACTTGCCTTGAAACAGCAACTACTTGGTTTTAAATAAAAGTTATTGGATGATGAAGATTATAGAAGAAAGCGTGCCACCCAACAACCTGAAGTGTGACAACCACGTTCTTTTCAACAATCCATTTGAGCAAGAACAAAATCCAATAACGAACAAAAACTTAGCTATGCATAAGGGTAGCAAAAGCTTTTACCTTCAAATCCACATATGTCCGATGCTTTGCATTATCAAAAGCACGAAGTTTAACATCACGCCACCTGATTTTCATCCCCAAAAAGAAACTATATGAAGGGATTGTCAAAAGGAAATATAAAATGAATAAATCTCTCAACACTTGAGGCAAAAACACGGTGGAAAGCAAGAAGCAAAAGACAAGTCTTACTGACCAAATACTAATCGTCAGACTCAGTCACTAAGAGCATGTTTGAATATAAACTTATAAGAGTTTTTAAGAGCTTCTTTACTGGAAAATACTCTTCATTTTCAGTAGAGAAACTCTCAAAAACCTTTATAGACTATATTCAAACAGGTTCTAAGTTGGACTGATCACAAGCCAATTTAAATCTTACCTTCCAGTTCCAAGTTTCTCAACTGCTTGAACGAGTGCTTCCACTTCAGCAACCGAAAAAGGCCTACGAATTCGGCGCTGTGCAATCTCAGTTCGCTTAGATTTCTGATGCACAGGTATCACAGCTAGTGCCTCCATACCCATTTCAGGAACATTAATCAGCTCTTTGGAATCTTTAAATTTTTTTTCACCAGATGTGTTGATGGGTGAAGGTGCTGAATCATGATCACTTTCAACAAGGTTACCTAAACCGGCTATTTGATGCTCAGCTAACATGTTAGAAAAGCATTGAATCCTCTGATGAATTACAGCAGGACTTGAAGTGTACCTGAATATATCAATGATCTAATTCAATTGTAGAAAGAAAAAAAAAAGACTAAAATTAATGCAGTATATGAAAATGAGTTATGTTAGATGAAAATATTCTGCAATGCACATAATTCATATCAAGTGAAGTGGGCCATCAATTATGATGAAGGAACAAGGAGAGAGAGAAAGTGAAGTTGTTGATTGAGGTCAGGAATTATGTGAGGAAAATATTATTAGTAAGTAACATTTCCGTGTTAACATCTCAAGGGAAAAATGAAATATCAACAAAAATGCAGAGGCATTAATCCATGTAATGCACTATTAGTGCATTCAATTGGAAGTTAAGCATTACCCTATTAAAGGCTGAGGCATGTCTGCACTAGGAACACAGAGAGAATCTGTAGCACATGCAGGTGATTTGTTTTGGGAAGAATTAGGCTCCAGGGTGAAGCCCAAAGCATCCAGGTGGTTATCATGAGAAATTCCAGTCTGAAGTAGAGTTTTATTGTCATCTCTAACCTTCTTCCCATGGAGAATCACACCTACACGTAATCCACTTCCAAGTACCGCAGTCACTGCCTCCATCACTGTCCTCTGCAAAGCAAATTGTTGTAAGAGCTTCATCCAACGTATGTGAAAGATGCAATAATAATCATACCACATGATGAAGCAGCATGGCAAGAATACACACACAGAAACAGATGCCATCCATAATTAACATCTAAATACAGGATAGGGTGATTGTGTGTATGTTATAATAGAATTTATCATACCCTCAAGGATCCAATGGTTGCAGTTTCTGGAATCTCAATAAAAAGCTCGGGCACTCTAAATGATTTGATCCTAAGCTTCACTGATTAAAAGAAAGACATCTTCATGTAAGAACCTCTTTGAAGACATCAGTCAAGTCAGAGTACATAAAGAATCACTCCCTCAAATTTCAATCTTCCCATACCATGAGAATCTCCAGATCGTAATGCAGAGTGATCCAAGGATGATGTTCCATGATCTGCATCAAAGATTTGGAATTTATTCAGCAAAAGATTCCTGAGACCTTTAAATCAAGTGGCCAAGTAAAACCAATTTGAATGAAAGAAGGTCATTTAAAGTAAAACCTTTGCTCATCCCAGAAGATGAACAAGAAAAACTTTGATTCGTGTCATTCTTGGGTGAATAATAGGTGTCACCTCTTCTGATATATCCATTAGAATTTGTATCAGAGCTACAGTTAAAAATCTTCCTCTTTTTGAAAGGAATGTTCATTTGAGATCTTTGGCTTTTATAATAGTTCTTCCTACTGCTGTAAACTGGCTTCATATTTCCATCCAAAACTAACATGTTTTCAATTGAAAAACAGATTAGTGAACAAGCAAAGAAGCATGAAGAGTGAAGAAACAAGAAAGCCAGTAGTTTCATATGATATGCGTGAACTTACCACTGTTAGACAGTGTATCATGCTTTGATTCTTGAGCAACTTCATGATATTTAGAAGCCAATCTTTTATTTATTTTTCTATCATCTATAAAAGTAATTGGCCTAAAGGACTTTATTTTGGTACTAGGGTGAGCACACCCAGAAAAGTTTTCGTCATCATCTCTACTATATACTAGAACATTGTCACAACCTTTGGACAATGAGCTCTGAGGCATGCTGTCATCATACCCAGACAACTTGACATTGCCACATGAATTGATCAGTGCTGGAGGTTTTTCATCCAAGGCCTCAAAACAGCACAACTCAGTCCCGGTATCAATGGGAACCTTCCCAAGCTTATGCAGCTCATCTTTTATTTTACTTACATCACCATCTAACTTGAAACCGCTACTCTCTGGACATCCAGAGGAACCTAATTCAACTTTGCTAGCTGAATTTTCCATTCCATTTTGGCCTTTTCCATCCACCGGTGTCTCAGCAACAAACCTCTCTGAGCAACTAGAACTTGTTACTATAGAAGCAATGCATGAATGGCCATCATTTTCATGTTGCAATTGTTCCTTCGAACAGCCCTTTTGATTGTATACTTGTGACGAAATATTAGAGAAGCATTTTCTGTCACTACTTCCTTCGTCGGAAAGCTCAGCTTTGAATGGTTTATTTTCTTTAACAAATTCATTCTGGTATCTTCTGTCACAACTTGCTTCATCAGAAAGCTCCGCTTTGAGTGGTTTATTTGCATCCAGGCACTCCTCTTTAACAAATCCATCCCTATTCTTTTGCGATGATCTATCACTAGATGTCGATGGATTGTGTTTCTCTTGCAATAAATTGTCAGCTACGGTGGCCAATAAGTCAAATGCACACATTTGATTGTCTTCCAACCTTCTTTGAAATGTAGCATTCCTCTAGGAAATATTAAAAAAAAAAAAAAATTGGTTTCATAGTCTGTAACTAAATAGACAATAGAAATCCCCAGATGAGAAGTAGAACTTATTTACCCTAGCAGATCGGGTAGCACGGCGCTTGGTTGGAACCTGATAGCCATTAAAGCTATAGTCTAACCTCTTCTGCGGCACCATATCTCAGGAACCATGCCAATATAAGAATTGAGATCAAACATGAAACATCAGCAATCCAATACTCATAAATAAACTTGAACTCTGCATGTTGCTTGACTCCACTGGTTTCGTTTGGAAAGCCTGACAGTTAATGCTCATTAGTGATGGCTCAAATACACTATAGTGAACTAGTATAAACAAAGGTTTATGCTACTAATGTTGTGAATGACAAAGCATATTATCTGATACAGAAAATAAATTCTACTAATCCATATTCCCCTACACCATTCGCGGGCGTGATGGGGCATCACAAAAACTAGAGGGAAAACAATATTAGCATAAATGAACGCTCAAAAAAGGCCATTTATCAGATATATTAAATATATTGTATATTAATATTTGTAATCATTTTACCAAATGGGAAAGTAGGTGCCTTAAACTAAAAAACCAAAACCTTTGCACGGAGAAGTAAACCAAATTTAAGCTGGGAGAAGGATACAATTTGCAAAAATAAAATATAAACCCCATGAAGCAATAGTTTTTGAAAGGTTCAAACGTGAAATTAAAAGGCAAAGGGAGAAAGCAAAATTTATGAGACATAAAAGTTGAACTAGAACACAGGAAAGGGATTCCAAAACGAGGCTAGATTCCAGACATGCTAACGAGAAGAGAACTAAACTAAATTCAGACCAAAAGAGATCTAAAATCACGGAACAAAATGGGTCTCAGAAAACAACCAACAATCATCACGTGCAGCCCGGACACCAGAGATCAAATCATCACAAGCTCGAATTGATCAAAGGGACACATGACATAAAAACAACTGATGCATTGTGGTCGCGGAGAAACTGAAAATTCATATCTTATTGTCTCAGAACCACAAAACAGTGCCCGCATAAAATCCTACGTCAAAATTCCAACTTCATCTTCCAGTCCCAAACCCCAAGGATAAACTCGACAGTTTAGAAGGGAAAAAGTAAGAAGAGAAAAAAAAAACGAAACTTGGCATATTTTAGAGAAGCAAAACCCATCAAAGCTCAACATGATCACCTCTTGGCACAGATTGCCGTTCAAAGATCAGAACTTTTACTTCCAAAAAGTGGAAATTTCGGCAAATTTTGGAATTTTGAACCGAATGAGAGATGGGGAATAGTGAAAGAGAATTCGGAGTGAAAATGACTCCACCCCAGAAAAAAACAAAAAATAAAAATCTCTCAAGTCTCAATTATGCAGGAAATGTTTGGTTTGAGATAGAGAGGGTGGGCATTTTGAAAATTGTGTTGTTCTCTCATTGTGAATCTGAAATCTGAAATCTGAATCTAATCTGATTATGATAATGTGTGTTGTGTTGTGTTGTGAATGGCTAAAAGTAAAACCCTGTGAAAACCACCAAAGCTATGCCTTAAACCCCAAGAGTTTATAGCATTGACCGTGTGTCAGTGTCACCGGAGCTATCGGTGGTTGCAGGAAATGGCACCGGATATAGTAGGTGGACCTAAAGACCGGTTCCACGCAATTCGATGAGCCATGTGCCACCAGATTCCGACACGTGGCTACCCTTTCCATCCTGTGGTTGCTTCTGGTCCGCACGATCGGGAAAGACGCTCACTCCTCACATTTTCTTTTTCAACTCCCGCTGTAATTAATTAGACTTTGCACTTTCCATCTTATTCATTTCAATTTCATTTCTATTCGTCTGCCTCAATAATACTTTAAGAACAACAAAAACAAATAGTGGGGATCGCCGAAACAAAGGGAACAGACTAGTGTTTTTTATATAGGTTACTATATTATAGGTCAAATTATGAGTATAATTTCTACTTTTCAAGTTTATTTTGGATCTTAATTTGAAATAATATAAGATTTAAGGAAATTGTTCACATAAAAAATCCTTGTGGCTTGTGAGTGTCCTAAAAAAAAAACTTGTGAGACTAAATTTAAATAAAAAAATGTAAAGGAATTGAATTCAAAGTTAAATTAAATATAGAAGGTGGAAATTATAATTATGATGCAAATATTACCAATTTGTGCAACCAAGTGTCTATATTTAGTTAATGGTTGTCTTAATTTAATTAGCGATTAAATTTTTAATACAAGATATTTGTGATCTTATGATAATTATTTATTATAAAAAGTATAAAAAAAAAAATTATATTGCATAAAGTAAATATATATTAAATGACTTTGATAAAGTTGAAAAAATAATGAACTTATTTATAAAATAACATCAAATATATTTAAATATAATAATTGTCAACATAATAAATCAAAATGGTTAAAAATATTTTTTCTTTAAATTATTTAAAATATCAAAGGTGGGCTTTTTGGCCCAGATAAATTAAAAAAATAAAAATACACAAAATAAATTAAAAAAATAACAAATTACTAGAATAGGTAGTTTTTGACACGTAAGAATACACATGGATGGAGAAAACGCGGGAGACTGGACGTTTTTTAGACGAAGCCTCCTCTCATGCGCCTTGTATGGGCCCACGTGGCACATGTCTGACGTGGAGAAGAAAGAGCAGGGGGAGGCGTTTTTTAGATGGAGTCTCCCCTCAGGCGCCATCTGTGCAGATTTTGTCACGTGGTGATGTGCCTCCACCCTAGGCACCATCTGTGCAAATTTTTAAACAATTTTTTAAAATTTATAACAAATTCAATTTTTATTTATTATAATTATTTATAAAATAAATTATAATATTTTAAAATAAATTATCAATAAATTAATTTTTATATATTAAATATTGCACAAGAGTTTTTGTACTTTTTTTAAGAGATTTTGTATTTATATATAAAAAAAAAGCACTTAAATTCTTTTAACTAAAATATAAGTAAATTTTAATTAAGTCAACTTTATTAGATATTTTAATTCAAAAATATCTTGAGATAATAAATGAGAGTATTATTTATAATTAATGTGATTAAAAATATTTTAATAAATATAATATGCATTTTATATGAAATCATGAAACTTAAATATATTTTTTTATGTGAAATTAGTTTTTTTCCTCTTATATATAGAGAAAGTACTATTTTTTTGACGGGAATGTGTTTAGAAATTCTTGTAACTTCTTATTTTTTAACTAAATTAATTTTTTATTTATCATATTTATTTATGAATTAAAATTTTAAATTTTTTAAATAAATTAGAAATAATTAAAAATAATATTATATTAAAATATAAATTATTTATGTTAAATTCATATATAATTTATTAAAATATATTATTTATTTATATGTATAATTTATTATATAATTTAGTTATATATAATAAATATTTAATCTATGAAACACAGACTAAAATACTAATACAAATAATTTTATGGTACAATATAAATTGTTTAATATAAATTTAAAATATAATTTATATATTTTAAAAATATTATTTATTTAATTTTTAAATATAATTTATATATTTAAAATATTATTTGTATACATAATTTATTTTAAATTTTAATTATATATAATAAATATTTAATTTATGCATTACAAATTTACACTAACTAAAATATTAGTAAAGCTTAAATTTGATATCTATATTTTAACCTTTTAGCACATACTAAATAGAGATTTATGTCTTGTTTAATTAATTTGTTCATTTAATTTCTCTCTTAATTTTTAAAAAAATAATATAATTTCAATCTTTTTGTTTGATGAGATGAGACTAACAATTTTTTTATATGACTGATACGTATTATTTTTTTAATTTATCACAGAAAAAATAATTATATTTAATGATAGAAGGATCAAGTTAAACATTAAATAAAATGATAGACAAAAACTAATTTAGATTAATTAAAAATATTTGGTTCATTCTTATATATATCATTTTTATATTTTTATTTTTTGATAATTTCATAAATTTTATATTTTAATCTTTATAATAATAGAAAATTAAAAATGATATGTATAGAAAAAATCAAACATAACATTTTAAAGATACTTAAAAAGGTAAAATTCATCCTACTATATAGATAAAAAAAAATTTAAATCTATAATATCAGCATACAATATATTATAAAAATTAAAACTAAAAATTACAACAATTAAAATATGTTACTCACTTGCACTACCCTGGACCACCAAATAAAATATAATAGCACTATCCTGGACTACCGGACGAAGTAAACTTTTGCAAAATCCAATAACACGTTGTAGACTTTAAGTATTATTGGTGTGTTTGAATTTGATAGTGCCTGGGGCTGGGGCGCCACATGTACAACGTGCCTAGGGGAGAGGCGCTATGCCAAGTGTCATTGCAGATTATTTTTAAAATTTAATTTATAAATAATTATAATAAATAAAAATTAAATTCGTTATAAATCTTAAAAAATTGTTTAAAAATTTGTGTCATAAACACATACATAGTGCCTAGGGTGGAGGCGCATTGCCACTCGCAAAATCTGCACAGATGGCGCCTGGGGGGAGGCTCCATCTGAAAAATGCATCCCCTACTCTTTCTTCTCCACGTCAGACATGGGCCACGTGGGCCCATACAAGGCGCATGGAAGAGGCTTCTTCTGAAAAATGCCCAGCCCCTTGCATTTTCTCATCCACGTGTCTTCCTACGTGTCAAAAACTACTTATTCCAATAATTTATTATTTTTTTAATTTATTTTGTGTATTTTTTTTTTTTTTAATTTATCTGGGCCAAAAAGCCATCAAAGATGAGGTCATGCAACTTGAACAGAGATTACTTGACGTAAAACCCATTTGAAATGTGAGTTCACCCAAGGCAACGGGCACAAAAATAGAAAGAAAAAAGATGAAGGTCTACCAGAAATTTGCCAGGTCCACAGATTCAGTAGACCAAAAAAACCGTTTAAATCAGATAAAGAAAAATGGTAAGAAAATTATGTATAAAAATTGACGTAGTTACGAATTTACGCTCTTGGTGTAAACGTTTAAACTTAGTTGAACAATAATTCTAAATGTGTGATTCAGCGGTAAGAGTTGATCCACGCTTAAGCAAGGTCAGGAGTTCGAATTTTTGGGTCTGCTATCCCACTCTTTGAGGTGCCTTCTTCGGAGATTAATCACTACTATTAGTGATAGATACTCCAAGGACAAAAAAAAAAAAAAAAAACTTAGTTAAACGGAATTTCAGTCACGTTTTGTTTATTAGAAAGGTGAAACGGATGTGTCAATGGTTAAACAACACAGCTTTAAGAAATACTGTTAACTTGATGAAGGCTCGTAATTAAAATTTATTATTAATATAACTTTTAAGATGATTATTTTAAAAATTAACAAATTTAAAATACATATATTTTTTGGCTAAGGCATTGAAAAATTGATGTTATTTTTTTCACTTTCGGTGCGCAAACCAGTACCTGTAATCTATATGTTGCATTCAATATTTTACTTTTGGTAAGGCATTGAATGATTGATAAAGGTAAATAGAAAGCTGGGTGTAGATTCTTCACCCTACTTGGTTGAGTGCTTGATACTATGCGGCTATGCATCTGCGTGGAGTTTCATTAATTTATTGCAATGTCTGTTTTGATTATTTTTCTATAATTTATATTATGCTTATCCGTCGTCATTTATCAATGTAACAGATAAATGTGCAAATAAGTGGTTGGAAAGCCAAAAAAACGTGTAAATTACATAAACATCTACGAAAGTTTTATCAGGTTACATAAATACTTTTTATTTTTTCTACTCCTACAATATTTTTTAAAAAAAAATTGTTGAAACATTCTTTGTATTTACATTAGCTTCTTTTAGTTATTTGAAAAATATTAGACTACGACTTCCTGTAAACAATGTTTTAAAAAAAAGTGCTTGTACAAAATCTAAAGGAGTATGGTTATAATTTATATTAAATAAATAAAGGGGAATAAGAGAGGTGGGGGTGGCTCTCGTTCACATAAAGCATTTAGAAGAACACGGCAGATGGTGTGTTTTTCTCATTGCAGACAGAAACAACATAAACAGAGCCCTTCTCACCTATGTTTTCCCGCAATTATAGAAAGAGACGACACCGGTGTAACTTTTACTAAGTGTTACACCACTCAATAACTTAATATTAATTTTGAATTTTGAAAATCCAACCGTTAGATTGAAAGTTCATATCTCTTAGATCATATATATCAAATTTTGTTAAATTTGAATAACAACTTGAAGGTAATCAAAGTGTTTATATTTTAGTATATTTTAAAATAAATATATTACGTCAATTTTCTTTTATGCGAATGAAGTATCAAATCATCTTGGATTAATATAAAATTTTGTATATGTGATCTAAGAGATATGAACTTTCAATCTAACGGTTGAATTTTCAAAATTCAAATTTAATATCAAGTTATTGAGTGGTGTAACACTTAGTAAAAGTTACACCGGTGTCATTTGAACCCTCCTCTTATAAAAATGTTTATTTTTTGTTTATCAAAAATAAAGCCGTTTTACTGTATTTTTTTGTTCATTAAATTGTTTCATATGTGGTTATTTCATATATATAAACCAAATAAACATAAACCAGCACAGTACGAGCCACCCAAACCAGCAAGCTTGTCACATTAAACTTGAAAAAACTATTTTCCAAAACTCACTTCAAATATACTCTTAACAAATTCAACGCTTGGACACATTCTAGGAGGGAATAAATGAACAGAAAAAATTACAATCCCTCATATGTTTGGAAGTTCAAAATCCTTCGAACTTGCTGAATTTAAGATACTAGAAAATGTATATAGAAAGTAATAATGACTAGTTTTCAATAGATACAAGAGGTTTTTTTTTTAATTTTCCTCTCCTCCCCTCGTTAATAAAATAAACTCCTAAACAAAAACAAAATTACTTCAGACATTTCCTCCCAAGTCCAAAATATAAAAGTTGATGTAAATGGCAAAAGGGGGTTGAGAAAACAAACTATCTTTCCCATTCTCATGTTCTCTGTTTAGGTCTTCTATTATTCTTTCCAAAGGCGTGTTTGGACAAATATAGGTAGGGCAACTGTTTTATACACGGTAAAATATCGAGTATTTGCATGCTACTCTTGGCAAAATTTTGATTAAATAGCACGCCGAAATGATTCACTTCTTCAACAACTGATCTATACGGCCACATGCAAAATCTTATGCATCTCATTTGAAAATTCTAAGATCAAGATCACCGTGAAAAGAGAAAAAAAAAATTGATAAGACTGAATACTGAACAGCAGAGATATTGTACACAAGCCAACCACCAGCTAAAAACAAATTTCCCACGTATCAATAAAAGAAGTTACATGAACTAAATGTGCCATTCCAAAAACCAAAAGCACATTGAAACTACTCATTCCGTGGACAAATTACCATACTGCCATGGATTGAATTCAATTTCTTTATTATCAACATGATCAATGCTGCCTGAGTTATCTATAGCAGCCCGATGCTCGCTGTATTTACCATTGTATTGGTAGATCTCCAAATCACCCCAAGGAGTTTGTGTCACTTCTTCAGTTATATCAAACCATCTTGGAGTGAAATTATGCCCTTTGGCTTCTCGAGTTCTCTTTTCAGCACGTTGCTTCTCCTCCAAACTGTAAGGGAAACCAACTCAACATCTTAACGGGAAGTTATGCACATTATGAAAACACACTAGGGCTAGGCACTATAGTAGAGTACTAGATCAACACAAAGCAATAAATTTCTCTGCTATCTTGATGATTGACTAGAAACACATCCCCCTTCCCTCTCCTAAAAAGAAAGTAAGTCATCTAATACAAATTGTTGTACCCTTGTACTAAATATTGTTACTAATGAAGACAACATCGACCATGCAAAACAGTTCCTCTTTTTATATTTGGACTGCTTTAATAATATGCGCACTAACTACCATATTTTCAAGCAAAAAGGGAATGAAAGTAAGGATAAGCAACCTGCTCTTTTCTGTTCCTGATTTGGATAGATCACCCAACTCAAGTGCATATCTATCTGGGCGTAAACGAGAATCTGATGCCAACAATTTTTTAGGGGCAGTGTCAAAGCTGTTTATTTTATGTGCAAAGTGTGTATACTGGAATTTATCATTCGGTGGAACATCAGCAACATGCCAAACCTGCAAAATAAAACCGCAGAGAAAATAGCAACAACAATTATAAGTAACTTTCTTAGTTCCTTCACCAATTGATGTAGCAGCAGAAAATATAAAACTAAAACATTTATCATTTTAAAGTAGTGTTAGATTCTCGATACTCCACACTGAGTTCATAGGATCAGTTCAAGCTTCTTATCAAAAAAATCACCAGCAACACTCAAATGAAAGGATTATTTATCATTGTCAACAGTTTCACAAATAATTTATTTACACATAGAAAAAGACAATGCATAACAATCTAATTCTTGAAACCATAAAAATGTGTGCCCACTTCAAAAGATAAGTTTATAATCATATTTTTAAACTCAGGATTTGGTCTACACTATACAAAAACTAAAATAGACTAATAAAGTAATAATAGTTGAAAATTTGAAAGAATTTGCTATTTCTCAGCTTCCATGCCAGGTGGGAAGCAAAAATAAAGGAAAAAACCCCTCTTCTTTTGAATGGAGAAGGAAGAGGCCACAAAAAAAAAGGATGGCTAGAATAGAACTGGTTGGGTAGGGAATAGATTGGTCTACAAAAACTAAAATAGACTAACAAAGTAATAATAGTTGAAAATTTGAAAGAATTGCTATGTCTCGGCTTCCATGCCAGGTGGGAAGCAAAAATAAGAAGAAAAAACAAAGGATAAGGGATGTCTACGATAGAATTGGGGTAGAGAGGGTGGTGTTCATGGATGGAGGATGGTCATCTTTTAATTTTTATCCTATTATAATTGTTTGATTGGAAATAGAGCTGCCCTTCTTCACAAGTCAGTACAACTCTATTTTTACCAATCACGCAAGCAGATAGACCAGGTAAACAGCAAAAATCTAATGTTAGAAACAAAGTTACATCCCATTAGCACAAGTTGAATCTAAATCCAATATCGTAGTAGCACAACAGGTCCTGATCATTTTTTAGATTCTTTTTCTATAAAGAAACACCTCTTTCAATTCTGTATCTGGAAGAGGCTCTCCTTCCAAATCACAGGGTTGATAACTCATTGACTCATTCCACTTCCCAGTCATCAATATTTTAGGCTCCTCGGCAGAATTATAAACATATCCATCTACTTCATAGCGACCAGCCCTGCAAGATATCAAGAAAAACACAAAAATCTATTTAAAGAAGCTAATATTTGAACACAGAGAAATAAAAGAAAATAGAAATCATGATCAGAAGGGATTTAAGTCATTCATTTCTCATTAAAAAGAAATTCAATTACAAGCAAAAATAAGTAATTTACTGGTTCTGGAGAACCAGATTAAATAGTCAGGCAAGGCAGGAAAATTCAATACCATGACACTCCCAAGACATTTTAATTTCATTATACATCGAAATCCAACTGTAATGCTACTTATATAATAGCCCAGAAGTTGAATCTAAATCCAATATAGTACTGGTACAAACCAATAAAAAATGTTTTAATTGAAAAACAATACAAGAAAATGATGTTACATACCCAAACCATCCACATGGTTGAAAGTACAGTACAACTTTGTCCCCAGTTGTCAAATTTGTCATTATCATCTCCCCAGGTGAATCAATCCATGTCCGGCCAAATATCAAATTATTAACCTTGGTTGGAGGGGGAACCAAATCTAAGACTACACCATCCTTCTTAAGGGTTACGCGTGTTCTGCAAAAAAATTATCACAAAACCTATAATTATTTCCCAACTAACAAATGACAAAAAAATGACAATTCTGCTGAGAACAAGATAAGTCAAGTGAAGACCAAATTTGTTGTATATTTATATAACACTGCATGCTGCATCTCAAAGCAATAGTGTATGAAGACTCTTTATAAAATAGAATGTGGCAAACTTCTTGTGAGATTCTTGAAAAGCATTTTAAGTTTGATTAGAAAAGCATGCTAAATTATGTGTAAAATACTGTTATATGTCTCTACCCTAGAAAACACTCAACCCTATCTTTTCAACCTTGAATAAATAACTCTGAAAAGAGATGGTAAGCAAACTCTCATGTTGAGTGTGGCATATGAATGGAGAGATAGGAAGTTGGAAGAATAAAAATACAGACAATGAGTGGCAATAAGAATAGAATAGAATAATAAGGTAATCTACAAAACAAATGCAATGTATTGATCACCTTCCAACAGGGTAAACATCAACAGAATTTCCCAAAAACTTCGTCTTTAACTTTGAAGTCACATCGTACGTAAAATGCTCATTCTCAGCATGCCCAGCACTCATTGGGGGATGGTGACTCACCTGAAAGTAAAAATATATCTATAAGACATCCAATACAAGGGAGAAGAAAACAGAGAAGGGAAAATAAAAATCCATAAACAACATGTTCACCTAACAATGCAAAAGAAAGTAAGCGTGACAAGAACATAACAGTTCTCCAAATGCTGGTAGAGAGAGAGAGAGGGAGTTCTCATGAGAATCGCATACTTAAATGGTACCTGTTCTGCTAGGAATGTAATTCCACCATGGTTAACCATCTCATAAGTCTCTCCAAGGATAGGGTTAAAAGGCTTCCAGATTCGTTGGTATGCAAAGTACACAGATATAGCCCATGACGCTGCAATGATTAAATAAGTTATAAAAGACATGAAACAATCAGAAAGTACATGCAAAAGGCTTAAAGATACTTCAATGTAATTAGAAGAACAATAACTAACACAACACCCCCTAGCTGGCAATATTTTTGGGTAAATTCAATCATATACATCCTTTTCTATGAATAACAAAAGAATCATATACAGCCTTGACCATGTGTCAAAATTAGATTTAACACTTCATTCTTTTTGTTAACTTCACACTCCATTACCTTTAAGATAACAATTCAATTAATGAAAAGAAATAAAAAAATGGAAGAGAAATAAGAGAGGTACAAATAACTCACATGCATACACCAGCCGCATGTACGGGTCCTCACATTCATCTGCCTTATCTAACAGGTAGGAGTACTCCATCAACTAGTTCAAGCAACTCAAAGTTCAATCAAGTGCCAACACAAACAAATAAAGCAATTTAAAAAAGAAAAAAAGTAAAGCTATGCAAACCTCTGCCATTTTCTGAAGCATAGTCATTGGTTCAAAAATAATAACTGGTAGTGTTACCATTGATGTTACATCCGAGCCGATATATTTGTGCATCATCTTCCAGTAACCATCTCTTTCCTGTTTACAAAAGCCAAAGATAGGAAAGAATAAATGTTTTCACAACAATGTTAGTATCAGGTATGTGCTAAAGAAGAGAAAAATAGAGTGAAACCAAAAAAAGGAGTAGAATCTTTACAATCAACAATAAATAAAACTAAAAGCAACACAAAGAGAAAATTTAAGGGAGACATTAAGTATTTTCAATGTCTATACATGAAGTAAAAATAAGGCAATACTGAAAAAGTTGGAACTAAAAAGTAACATTAACAAAATAAGCACCTCTGGTTTCCATCTTCCTCTTTGAGCTTCCTCTTCTGCATCCTCTTTACCACCCTCTGGATTTATGACTTCTACCCCTTCATATCCCAGCAACCTAAAATAAAAGGAGAACATGTGTAAACTTGCATTCCCCATAATCACTACACTTCTTGGTGATGAAACTGAAAAGTTGCACTGGAAAGATGTAAACTATGAAACTAAAATGAATGGAGGTGTGATAAAAGGATGACCAAGGACCTAAAAGACTGAGATAAAATTTCCAAACGCTTTCTTTATTTCTTTAGAATGTCAGTGGTTAATGAGATTTCACTTAGATAAACAGACAGTTATCTTTACTTTACTAATTACTAGTAGCTCACATCCTTGATGTATAAAAGTAAAGCAGTTGAATATTACTCTGGAATGCAGATCCATGAGGGAACATTGGCAGTACGGTGTTGAGAACTAGGAACTACAAACAAGTACACGGTACGACGATTCTCTCTTAAAATAACACTATAATAACAGCATGCCTTTTCTATACCGAATACTTTGTAAAAATTAAGATCTCATCTCTTCTTCTCAATAGCTATGATCATCTATGCACTTGGGATGAATACAATCTCGGGTGAAACATACCATACAGACATAAATAATTGAGTTAGATAAGTAACCGAGAAATACAAGTTGAATCACACAAGTGAACCTAGGCTATAAATCAAAGTAATAATATAAAAATCCAACAAGTATTACATAACCATCTGGTGTAGTCAATATATACATACACATAAGTGGAGACACAATGTACGATGACATATATGATTAATATACATGAACAAGAATAGGAATAGAAATACCCGTTGACAGATCGGTGCATGGCGTTGCTGAACATGGAGAAGCCGGAAGTCATGGCGGCGAAAAAGCCCTTATTTTCATTCTTCTCGGGGCTACCCATCTCTCAGTAAAACCCTAATTCAGAAGATCAGACAGAAGGGGAACAAATCGACGACGCTCCACGGCGCTGAGGCAAACCGAATTGAGAAAAGAAAAAAGAAAAAAAAAAAAAAAAAAAGTGTTTGTTTGAAATGAAATGAAGATAAAAAGTGAATAATTGGAAGCAGAAAAGAAAGGAGTGATTTGAGGAATGAATGAATTGAGTGAGGGGAGAGAAGAGGAAATTGGGTTTGGATTATGTTTAGGTGTTTGGATTTGTGTTGTTGGAGTTTAGAAATTAGAATTAGAATTAGAATGCGAAGAGAAGTGTGGATGAATGAACGAAGGTATAACTAAAAGCACTCACTTACGCTACTTTTATGGCGCGTGCGGATACAAGGGACTGAGTGAGACAGCAACAGGGCCACAATTAAAGGAAAGCAAAAATATGTTTTTGACTTTCTACTTTCTACTTTCTTCTCGATAATACTTCTTCATTTTTTAAACCTCAAGCGTGTAGTTCAGCGGTAGAAGTACGCTTAAGCAAAGTCAGGAGTTTGAATCCTGCCAACAAAAATAATAATAATACTACTTCATTTTCATTTTACTGTTTCACAAAATTACTTTACAAATTAATTAAAACTCATATCCCACAATCACTATATTTCAAGATTTTTACGTACATGTTAACCACCTCAATAAATGTATCAATTTATACAATTTTATTAAAATACTAACTCATTTTATCAATAAAAGCATAAACAGTGACTTAATAATTTATGAAAAATAAATTAAAAAAGTCAAATAATATTACATTATAATGTGAAAATATTATTTATTTTGGAACATTTCAAAATGTTAAAACTAGAGTTATTGTGAAACGGATAATGCATTAAATTAGAGAAAATTGAGATTAGATAAAAAAAAATGGTTGAAATATTAATTTATTTTATATATTTGCACAGATTTACTTTATAGTTCTTATATTGAAAAACTATTTTTTAGTTCTCATACAATCACTTTTGATTCTCTTTTGGTTTCTACCTCAAAAAATATTAACATAACTAATGGTGAATCAAATGGTAATGAGATGTCTGGTACTTTAAATTCTAATCTTATATTTTCACTATTTTTACATTTTACTCCATGAACTTCTACAAATTTACCTTTTAGTCAATGACTTAAAAACTACTCATTTTAATTCTTATACACCAGATCAACACTTTTTTCATTCTTTTGTTTTGCATGTTATATTTCTTATAAATAATCTTAAATCAATTAATTTTTATTTTTATTAATGTAAAATAAAAAAAGTTTTGAAGTTTTAGAGTTTATACTAAACATGATAATGGATGACAATAATTCCCATCACTCATCCCATTTAATGCATTGACTAATGAATTTCTTTTTATATATATATATATATATATATATATATATGTATGTGTGTGTATTTATGTTTATTCATAAATATTTTTTAAAATGTAAAATTTAAAATGAAAATATAAAAAATAAAATAAAACTTAAAAAAATAATTTTAAAATATATATTTATATGAAAAAAGAATTTTGTAACATATTTTTATACTAAAAGTTATACATACATATTTGTGATAAAAAGTAAATTAAACTAAATTAAATTATATATAATTAAAAATATTTTAAATACTTTTAAATGTGAAAGTACTCACATATACATATACAGTATTACTCATCTTTGTCTATATTAATTATCCATTTACAATGTATAATGAATTTTACTCACAAATATATGTATGATTTTTTTTGTCATCCTTAGTTTCAAGGTGTTTATAAGATAAGAAAATATAATTTTGAGTAGTGACTTGTGTTAACACTTTTACCAACTTGGTTATATAACACTATCGATATATCTCTAAATAATGATAATATTGATATAAAGTATTTTTTGTAAAAAAAAAAAAAAACTAATATTCAACAAGTATTATAAGAACATATAAAATAAATATCTAATATAATTTTTTTTTATCTAAGATTAAAATTCAACCCCTATACAACCTAATTAAAAAAATACATATCACTGCCGATTGTAGGTAGACTGCCAATATTGCTAACACTTTTGTTATCTCTTTAATTTTTGTGCATCAGTAGTCATTTACTTTTTTTATTTTATATTTTGGTTCTCTAACACTGCCACTGCATTGACACTTATTTTGATATCTCTTACACTGCATTACTACTTGAGACAATTTTGGTTATAGATGTAAGAAATATTATGCTATATAAAAAACCAATTAAATACATGCTTTCATGTTGTCAAGCCTTTTGTACAGTAGGATTAAATTTCCTTCTTCTAATATAATTTTTTTTTTCATTTCTCAAACATATTTCTCTATACAATATGAGTTAAACTTTTTAATTTTCTGTGCAGATTTTTTTATGATTTTTTTTACAAAAAGTTTAAGCAATTTTTTTGCTCTAATTTTGACAAAAGCATGATTATTTCCTTGAATTTATTGAAAATTTCATAAAATATTTTGGTTCTCTCTCTCTCTCTTTTTTTTTTTTTCCCGTATTCCGCAATGTATTGACACAAATGCTATGATTTAAGAATAATTTCAAAAAGAAGAAAAAGAGAATAGATGACAATTATGAGTATATAAAATGTATAAGGAGGGCTAGTATTATAGAACCATCAAATTGGTGATATTTTCCCTAGTAGATACGATACCTATGGTGACAATGAAAATGATAATTGAAATATTGAATTTTATATATGCAAGGTTGTATTTTTTTTAAAAGAATGGTGATTAAGTGGGTATTAATAAGCCTTATCATGTGCAACAAGCAAAACCTTTTACAGGATGGAAAACTCAATTTATTATTATTATTAATAAAGTTGTGATTAAGTAATCTCATATACAGTGTTTGGTAACATGAAATATTTTTATATTTTTAGAAAATGACAGAGGTAAAAACCTCGTACAAATGTTTTTTAGACACAGATACCATAACATGTTAATATGTGAATAAAAGAGAAATTTAATTTCAGTATTGGCAATTGGAAACATACTGGTTTGTATTTAATCATTCATTACTAAAATTATATTTAATATCTATTACAGCTTCAAAATATGAAATCGTTAACACTAACACGCCATCAAATAAAGGAAGAACTACTTCCTTTCTAACAGTGCTACAAGATGGCTTCTGATTTCTAACAAAAATGTTTTAGACTATGAAGAACTGAATAGAAATTGGCTTTATTCATTCCTTACTAAGAATATTCACAATCATAATAAGCCCCTGATGAGAAGAAAATTTACAGTCCTCTCTGGCGTCTGGATCTACGAACAAGGTAAATACGCCCATAAACCCATTGTCTACCTAATCTTAAAGCCGGTTGCTGCAAAATGATAACATCATCTGTCATGCAAAGAGCAAAATACCTGCTACTCTTGCTTCACATTGTGTCATGTTTTTATTCTCTCTACTCATAAAATGAGAATTAAATAGCAGTCTAATTTTATGAACTGCCTTATGCAAGAAGTAAAAAATATATATATTATTACCTCCACTTTGGTGCGAAATTCCAATAAGCATTCACACACATGACAATCTGCTCTATGGGGTGAGTTATTAGCCTTGTCCGTTCTCACAAATGCAAATACCTTAAAGAAAATGAATTCAATTCCGTGAGGACGATTTAGGTGAAGTTAAACATTAAATATGTGCTTCTCTAGCCGGACAAATAAGACCACTCAGTGAAGCAATGAGTTGGAAAACAAACCAGAGACCACTCAACGACTCACCTCTTCTCCACAATTTGGACATGAACCCTTTAGTGCCGCTAAATCATTCCTCCACAGGCCTTGAAGCACCTTAACTGTGAAAATGTGCAGTTAATAACACATATACATATTTCTAGAAGCAAACCCGTTGAAGTGAATGATTGAGTGCATGTTTATTTTACCATTTGAAAAAACTAAACGTACGTTCAACTTAATCCACTTACACTCATACTTTTCCATTTGAGTGTATGAGAATGTGTGTGGATGAGTATTCAAACACAGCCTGAGTGTGTTCGGATTGGTGTATTTTCGGCAAATAGATAAAATCATGGTGAGGTCACAGTAAAAACAACTATTTGTTGATTCCAAAAATTATGGTGAGTTCAAACTCACCGATCCAAACACAAAATGAATATCTTTTTTCTTGAATTACCAAAAGGACAAAACTTTCATGCAATTTGTTAACCGTTAGGTGCTATTAGTGTTCTCTAAATTTTACCTCCATAATTCACATAATAAATTTTTAGATTAAAAATCAACAAAAATTTCTGAGGTGAAACTTTAATTCTAATTGAAAATCAGCAGTAAAGTATGTAAGGAACCGTTTGTACGTGTTATCCTTACCAAAACCTCTTCCATCACGAATTTGATCAATTGAACTAAACCCAGCCATTTAATTTAAACTAATGTTTGAAGTTTAAATTTGAAAATGATTTTTACCTGAAGCTGAAGCAACTGGGTAGCCAATGACCAAACCCAGCGCCATGAAGATACTGCTATTTACCGCAAAAAGAAGCCCTAGTCCCAGTCCTGATGCTTGGCTACCATATGATAATCCTGAGTCAAATGCTTTTTGATAAGCTGTTGTAACGGTATAAAACATGGGCCAAACACACGCCAAAGAGCCAATTGCAAGAAATAGGGACCATAAGCTTGCTAATGCCAAAGCCATAGACAGATCTTCCTGTCCTACATCCACACACAACACTCAATACTCAAGTGAAGAATCCAAGACAAGAAAAAAAAAAAAAAAAAAAGAGGCAGGAGAACCAGAACATCAAAACCACTTAAATATGTCCTCGTACCCTAAACAAGAAGGACATTCATTCAATAAAAACATATGACACCACACATAAATGTAACTAAACCTTCCAACATATTCCTAACATGAATGTGTTGCGAACACAAAGGAGTTAAACACTATGGAGAACTCCGTCAGCAGGTCATGAGCAAACTACACAGATAAACTCAACACCAAATCTTAACCAAAAACCTTAAGACATCAAATTTATAAACTTTATCACTTATATGTTACTCAATATACCCAACTTTATTTAATGTGAGACTCACATTCACATTCACACTTGTATAACAAAAACAAACGAAAACATAATAATTGAGAGAGTGGAATTGGTGAAGAAAATTACGTCGGCATCAGCATAAGTTGAATGCCTCCTGATACTGCATCGAGGGTACTTGACAACCGACTTAGAACCATACCATTTAAGCTTCAACTGTTTCCATAATTTAAGTAAGACGAGTTAATACTAAACACTTAATGTAATAAGAACCTTTTAGTGTTGAAGAAGGACGAATAGATAGATACGCTACCTCTACTCTATCAAACATGTCATCAAGAATCAAAGGCTCCCCACTCCCACTGTAATATGCATCCCGCGCCTATTGAATAAGCAAAACTAAGAGCAGATTAAAAAACGGAACTTTTTAGAGTGACATGAAATGGGTACAGAAAAAATGAATGTTGAAACGACCTGGGAGTAGAGAGCTTCGAGGGTTTCCTTGGTGGCGGTGTGGAGGGGACCAACGTAGATGCAGGATGGGCCACGAGGGTGGTCGTTGCAGGCTCGAACGGAGAACAGAGAAACGGTGCGGTTGCTTCTGAATCTGGATATGGATAACTGTAACACGCTAGCACCTCCCATCACCGTGCTACGCTTCGCTTTGGAATACAAAGAAATTGAGAAAAGGGGAACAGAGCGTAACCACATAAACAAATAGAGACACCGATTCACCAAATTGCAATCATATTCCAACTATCTATTTTGCTCTGTCTTTTCTGTGTAGAGACCAAAAATGAGATATTATTGCGTTAGCGTTAGACCAAAATTAAAAGGGAAGCTGCGTTTGCCGGGAGTCGAACCCGGGTCTATTGCTTGGAAGGCAATTATCCTAACCGTTGGACTACAAACGCCTTGTTGATCATTTGGTTGAAGTCTCTCTATTGGAAACGTTACTGTACGAACCAACAAAAATATAAAACCATCAAGCATGTAATGCCATTTTTATTTAAAAATTCTAAAAATATAGTATTTTTTTTGTTATCTTGTCTCTTAATTAACATTATAAATTCAACATTTTTATGTTTAAATACATTTAAAAAAAATTAGAGAAAGAGGTGTCTCCTCATATCATTTTGGTAGTTTTGGGTTTTTTTTTTTTTATTTATAAATAAATTAGATACATGTTTGGTGTTGCAAATTGAGCCTTGGGTTATATATATACCACGAGCTAAGAGTAACATGTGATAAAAGTCTCCTTGTGAACTTGTGAGTGAAATTCGATTTTGCTTTGTCCATTAATCTATTGAATTATTAATCTGTTGAATGAAGGATGTTATCATCCATGTTACTTCCTAGTGAGTAGTGAATAAAATAGTGAGTTAGTTAGATTATAAATTGTTCATTTTTTTTTTTTTGTGTTACCCTCAAATATGCTTTCAGACACAATGAGAAAACAAAAACAAAAATTGTCCTATTTTTTTTCTCTCTCTTTTAATTAAGCATGTATATTCGTCGTCCAGCTTCAGCACTGTCTCATTTATGTTCATAATCTAGAAATAAATAAACAAAAAAAGGAGCAAGAAAAGAATGAGAATGTTGTTTTTTGGCAGTTAGCGGAGAACTGGAAATGAAGAATGAGGGTATTGCTTGGAAGACAATGCAGGAATGGAATTGCTTTAGAAATTAGAAGACGAGGACGATGCATACATTCTTAGACCCTTTTCCGTAACGTAACTATAAACATGTGTTCCCCACGTCAACATCATAAAATCAAACCAAGAATACAAATCCATTACGCAAAAATATACGTCTAATAAAAAATCAACGTGATAAAAAAAAAATTGTCATGCGGCCCCTTCATATTCCAAAATCAAAATTTAGGCAAATAAACTATTCTTTCAAACTCGACTCAACAACTTATTATAATTCTTTCACATTTGTCACTTTGCGTCGACATTTTTTCTTAGACGAAATACAAATATTTGACTGTATAGCCATAAACGTCGAGACTGATGTCGTCAAAACTTACCATTAAAATAATGGAAATAATATATTGTCACCCCCGTTTATAATTCTATGATATTATGTAACAACAAAACTACTAAACTAAAATACTTCAAATCGTGTGCAAATGATTAGCGATCTTGAAATAATCATGAAATCCCAGGTTTTAAAAATATATTATTATACCTTAATTATATTCTTACATACAATCCCACTGAAATTCGAATTAATTTAGGCATACTGCTCACTGGCGTACTGAGGTAATTTTGTTATTTTATTTTAATAAAATTGTTTAAATGTTTTAGGATTGTAAAAACAAAAATATTAGATATTTTAATTTTTTTTCTTATAGTGATACCAATACCGACACACAGTAAAGCGTGCATAATTACAGAAATATGGACCATATTATTAATGTAAAATAACCAATTTTTAACCATGACTTATACCTATAATAAATATAGTTGACTAGCTATGATGAATCTCTCATTTCAACTATTTTTTCAATCTGTTGAGAAATCATATAAATAAATTATAGGAGTACTATACAACAACAAGTCAATTAAATCGACTTGAGACCTACTGTTTCAAGAAATCCTTGGTCGAATTCACAAAAATTCAAATTGGCTAATGACATCTAAATCGACCTAAAATGCCTAAACCAACTTAATCACATCGAGACCGACTTTTGTCACATTTTAGCCAACTTTATTATGCATTGGTTTAATAACTCACACGTGACATTGTACTTCTATTATATATGACACCAATGTCCACATGTAATAAAATATTCTCATTCTTACATCTTTCACTAAATATTTTATTTTATCTCTTATTCAATATTATATTCAAGGTCTCACATCACAAATATTTATTCATTTCTTTGTTACCCTTGTTACTCTATTGCATTGTTTAGTGATATTAGTGTTGAAGGACTTGAGGGATGAAAAAAAAATAGTATTGTAATATAAAAAAATTTAACTATTTTGACCAAAATTAAATTATGAAAATGTAAAAATTAAATGTATCTAATATATTATGTTTTAATGTGTTAGTTCAATAATCTAACAACGTAAGTTTCAAAAAAAGTGATTTGAAAAAATTTGTGTTAATTTTGTTGGACCTAATAGATTAATCAAGTTATGTTAGTCGATTAATTTTTAGGTTTAAAATCTACTGAATTTGTTTGACTTGATTTTTTTAATATATTTTTTTATATAAAAAATTTAAATAAAATAAAGTTTACAAATGTGTCTCATCTTGATGGATCATCAAGTCAAAAATATTTAATTCAAAGTATCATAACAGTTTAGTATAATTCGAATTAAAATTCAGTTCAAATTTTTATAATATAATTAAATTTAGTTTAATGAAATAAAAAAAATACTTCAGTTTAATTTATCTTAACTAATATGCAATTTAGTTCAATTCATATAAACTATTTATAGATTCAATATAAATTTTATAAGTTAAATTCAACTCATTTTATCTACTCTTAAAAGTCTTAAAAGTACTTGTAAGTGAGAACCATTATTTACTTTAGTCACTAAATATCATCTAAAAGTGACTTTTCTTAATATTTTATGAGTTTAATATCTTATTTAAATTTTGAATATAAAATAATATTAAATGTTAATTTAGAGAGCGATTTTAAATGTACATAATGATTTTCTTATACGTGAAGAATATTATCTTTAATGGAAAGATAAGTGTTGTATATATAATATATAAATATGAATAAAAAAAAAATACGATAGCATAAAATAATTTGATATTAAGGCGTAAAAAGAAGAAGAAGAAGAAGGATTGAGAAAGAAAGAAAGTGAGTAATTGGTTAGCAAGTAAACTAAAGATCGGTAGGGTAGGTGGCATCGGTTAGAGAATTGGTGTGGAAGGCAAAGAGAAACAAGTAACAAGAAACGAGACATGGGAAACAAGAACAACAACCAACACCAACCTTCCATTTCATAACTTTGCACGCTGTACTTTTGTTGGATTCCGTTTCCCAATTCGTATGTTAATTACTGCAATGCGTTAGAACCTTCCATCTTTCTCAAACGGAGCAGGAAGATCATGGGGACCGACCCATCTTCTTCCACCGTCGAGGTCAAGGTCCATCCACGCCGCGACACCGCCGAGAGGGGCCGCCGGAGGCCCTCGCCGAATCCCCCGCCGCCCGATCGCCACTTCAGCCTCTTCAAGCGCTGGTTCCCGTGGCTGGTGCCCGTTTTCGTCGTTGCCAACATTGTCATATTCATCGTCACAATGTATATCAACGATTGTCCTAAGCATTCCTTTCACGGTTCCTGCGTTGCCTCTTTTCTCGGAAGATTCTCCTTCCAGCCTCTTAAGGAGAACCCCCTCTTCGGTCCTTCTTCCATCACGTCAGTTCTTCTCCTCTCCTCACCTAAAAACATGTTTTTTATTTTCCTTATAATGATATTTCAATCATGGGTCATGCTATAATTGTGCTGTTGACGATAAAAATTCAATTTTTATTTAGGTTAGAGAGGATGGGTGCTCTTGAAGTGAACAAAGTGATTCATAGACACCAGGTTTGGCGCCTCTTCTCTTGTATATGGCTGCATGGTGGGGTTGTTCATGTGCTTGCCAACATGTTGAGTCTTGTTTTCATTGGAATTCGGCTTGAGCAAGAATTTGGATTTGGTATGGTTCTGGTAATTATCCCTGCATTGTTTTAGTTTATCATTCATTCGTTTTCCTTTTTCATAACCAAAACTTTTCACCTTGTTAAGGGTTTATTGCATAAATGTTTTGGAAGAAAGTTAGCAGACTTTAGCTACTATCTTAGTTTCTGATTGAAACTTCTACCTTGCTTGTCCTTTTTGGCAGTTAGAATTGGGTTTCTGTATGTGATATCTGGTTTTGGAGGGAGTTTACTGTCTTCCCTATTCATACAAGAAGGTATCTCCGTTGGTGCTTCTGGTGCATTATTTGGGTTACTAGGAGGCATGCTATCAGAGCTCTTAATAAATTGGACAATATATGCCAATAAGGTGAATGAATTAATCAATCCATGTGTTTGTTAAATTCAATAGTGTTTGCTTCCTAATGAATGATCCTCTCCGTCTTTGTGCAACACACATTTTATTTCTTTTCCATTTTGTTTTTGTATTGTTTTGCAGTTTGCGGCATTATTGACTCTTATAGTCATCGTCGTAATCAATTTAGCTGTTGGAATCCTTCCTCATGTGGACAATTTTGCTCATATTGGAGGATTTGTTTCTGGCTTTCTTCTTGGATTTATCTTTTTGATTCGCCCCCAGTTCAAATGGGTTAGTAGACAAAGGAATTCTCATTCTGCACCACCATTGAAATATAAGCACAAACCTTATCAGTATGTACTGTGGCTCATATCCTTCATACTACTGGTTGCCGGGTATGTTCTCTTTTGTATATTTTCTTCTTTTCTGTTTTGAACACCTCCTTCTATTTTCTTAGGGGATCTAATTGCATTGATATCTACACTAGATTAGGATGTTGATAGTTTTTTTTCCTAAACACATTGCTTCATTTAATGTTAAACAACAAGGTTATCAAAGTGGGGATTCAAATTGAAAATTGCTAAACTAATTTTTGATTCGTTAATCATAGTGTACCAAATCATAAGATTCAAAAGCACAATGTAAAATGATTTGAAATGTATTATATATGTGATAAGTGATGTGTAATGTTCAATGTGATAATTTTAAACTAGAAAGTGACATAACAACTTATCCAAAAGTATCACAAAACAAATCCTATCATAACTGTGTGAATCCCATGTTTCAAAAGATTGAAAGTAGAACAATGGAACGTCCAAATAAAATGCTCCTTGAGTTCCTTAAATTTAAGCTTATCTTTTCAAATTCTTTGATCATTTAAAAAGTATAAAGTAACAAATTGATAAATTGAGTGATTCAAGTTGATACAGAATTGTACCAATTTTATCCTTGTATCACACAATTCAAAATCATCTACAATTCAAATTGTTGGCTTGCCAAATTGTACTATTTGAATCACAGCCTGTCAGATTCTAACAATTATGTTAAAGAAATTTGCAACTTCGTATTTAAGATTCTATGCGAGTGTCTGTTCATGGGTTTTACAGAGGCTTTCTTTGTCAGACATGCATTAGTATTGGAAAGCTCTCTTTACCTGGTAGGGCTTATTTTTGGGAGGGGGAGTTCATAGTTGGACATATGTCCCTCAACTTTAGTGGGCACTCAAGTTGTTACAGAACCAAAGCTCTAGTGGAAAGACAATAAAATTTCATTATACATGCAGTGTCCCGTGAGATAATTTTCTTTGTTAGTTCTTTGTACATTGGCTATGCTTTTGTTCCATTGGAAGATGCATAAATCCATGTTACAACTATGGATTCTTATGGCCTGTGAAGTACTATTTATCTTATTACTACCTTTGTGTTTTTATCTCTGTTGGGTGCTTTGCAGTTTGCTATATCACACTAGGCCCCCAAATCTGAAAGTTGTATATTTTGTCAGGTTGATCACTGGGCTGGTTTTGCTCCTTCGAAGTGTTAACTTGAATGACCGTTGCTCATGGTGTCATTACTTGAGTTGTGTCCCTACCTCAAAATGGAGCTGCAAGGCACAACAAATGTATTGTGAGGTTAGTGCCTTTCACTGTGTACTCTGCATCCATGCAGTTTCCTATAGCTGCAAACAATGGAATGCATTATGTGGCTGGGTTGATAGAAATTGTATGATTTTTTTGCCAAATCTATAGATGATTTAATACCTGAGAATTTCAAGCACTTAAAAAGGAAATTGTTTACAATGTTTTTCTTGTATCTAAGTTGATTTTGATACTGATGTTTTCTGCTGCAATGGTGCAGTCAACACAAATAGGAAACCAACTTAACATAACATGCTTGAGCAATGGGAGAAGTGACATTTACCCTTTCTCAAATAGTAGCTCTACGGAGGCTCAACAACAGCTATGTTCTCGACTTTGCAATTGATAGATACACATGCGACATTTCTTAAAGCAAATTCCATTTAACAACTTGTCTATATGATCATACAGAGAAATTATTTCTTCTGGATAGGCAATAAGGGTTGTTATGACCGCCATTATGAGTATATTCTTGTCAATGCATTTCCATCTTAGTTATGAATCACAATGTGCTATAATTCTTTTGTAACAGAAGAAGAGAGGAAGTTGTATTTGATTAATGAAGCAAAATACTCCTCAAGTATAGTAAATGCTGTCAAATGGAATGATTGTAAGAAAACAATGCATGCTTTAGAGTTTTAGCTTTGAATTTTGTTTCTAAACAAAGTCTAATCCAGCGATTATGTGTTTTGCTAGACATCCAAAATCTTATAATTGTTATATCCTTTGATGATACTGGAAGCTGCAGTGCTTTTCATGTGTTTTTTAGCTTCTACACATCAAAGTAGGGCCTGCTGAATTTATAATTTTATTGTACTAAGCTTATTGTAACCGCCTTTGATTCGTTGGCCACCTATATGGCTATATAGTTCCAATTGGTAATTCGGTGTATATATTTTTTTTAAAATAATCACCAATTGTTTTACTTCATTAACTTATGTTTGAATTTTGTACTTAACTAAAATTCAGCTACTGAAGAAAAAAAGTCGACTGGAGAATTGAACTATTGAACTAAAAACCCTATTTGGCACAATTCTGTGTCAAGAGACACTATAATTCGTTCAGAAAGAAATTCAATTTTTTTTTTGGATAGTGAGAGCAGAATATAAAAAGAAAAGGATTATATAAAGACAAATCTTATTCTTGTAAAACTTTATTATTATTTTTTTTTACTGAAAATAATAATCACAATTTTTATATATTTTTTTAATCTTATCCAAAATTTTATTTTTATTTCTAAAGTTAAAAAAGTTAGTAGATTTCTTCTCTCCGGATATGTTTGCTTCCTACGTGTAAGATAGAAAAATGAAAAAAGGAAGTACAAAGAGAGTTATCATTTAGGTTGTTCGGTAAGATAGAAAACAAAAAGAGATATATGAAAAGGAAAAAAAAAGAGGGGGGGGTGGGTGTTAAAAGGCATGTATATAAAATAACATAATAATCTCAAATAAAAAATGTGATAAATAGGAGTATATTATTGTTATACTCATATAAACCATATCTCATGGGATATAGGACTTAGATCTATTTAAACACACTCCATTATTTAAGCTTAGCGGGTGGATAATATAATGAGTAACAATTTCTTTTAATAGATACAGGATAAGTTACGATAAGATCTTAAAATATAAATTAGTGTTTAACTTAATTCTATGAAACTGATTTATAGAATAAATATTGTCTCCAACTTATATGTTTTATTTTGCTTTTATTTCTTGTGTATATTCTCAATAATAATGTCGGTACACTTCAATTTCATTATCCACGTTTTTTTCTTCCTGAGATTAGAAGTGATGTTATTATTATTTTTGTTTCCATGGTAGACATGTAAAAAAAATTGTATTTCATTCCATTTCACTTCACAGCGAGAAAATGATTAAAACAGGGAAGATCATCAAAGCCAACTCATGCCTGTGCTTGGCTGCACAATGTCTCTGTCAGAGTCTTTATGTGTGGCACGGTACAAATGACGTGGGAAAGAAAACATTTAGAATTCTGAATGGTGAATACAAACTCCATTGGCTTAACCAGGTTGCACGGTTCCTGTTTGCTGCCTTGAATAAATGAAATGCTATGATTGTTCCAACGGCTTGCTGAAACAAAGTTAACAATTATTAGTAGTTCAACACTCTTGTCATAATTGGGTACATTTTTTTTTAAGTGTATATATCTGATGTGCCAGTGCCACCTAATTTTTTACGATTGGGTGAATTCGTCAGTTGAATAACGCTTTCTCCTGTTCCAATCACCACAAATTTCCATTCCTAATTCTGTGGCCCCCCTTTAGAATTTCGTAACAAGTAGTTAAATATGGTGGTATGGTAGTTGGTACTTGATATGTTCGACCATGGTAGTTAGGAATACGGAGAATACTATAAAGAAGGAAGTTAGTTGCTCCATAATCTTAGGAACCCCGAAAGGAAAAGGTTGAGACAATGTGACATGGTGCTCCTATGGGATTAGAACATGAAGCTTTGAAATTATGGCAATTCTCTTAAGAGAAAACTTAGCTTTGCAGTGAAGTTAAAGTTGTCTTTTGATTTGTTGGCAAACCGAATCCATGGTTTATTGCTACAATAAAATGGTCTAACGTTGAATGCAGCAGGGAAAGGGGCAAGGGTTAGGAATATGATTACTACGTCTGCATGCATGCCAAATTCGGTACATCTACTCTACGGTACCATCATCGTTCCTCATAATACATTCGAGTTTAATGGTAATTACAGTTTTACACAGTAAAAGAATGGTATATTATAACTTTTTTTTTTATTTATCATAAAAGTTAATTTCTTATCATAAATAATAATTTGTAATTAGAAAGAATGTAAAACTAATTGATATTTCTGTGGGTAATAATTAATTTGGTTTAGATTTAAAGTGATAACAACTAATTAATCGAACTAACTCTAACCAATTTAATTGAATAGGTTTAGTTGGTATCAATCTGATTTGATAAACACTCCTAGCAACTTGAATGGTGGTATAAGAGTGGATGTTAGAAAATTGGAACGTAATACATGTATCCTGTAAGAAAATGTTGATTACTTAGTTTAAGGTGTAATGAATGAGTTAGTCCATTTGATTGACAATGTTGTCTCCTCTTTTTAAGAAACAGGTATTGATCCCCTCTATCTGTTGTCTATTCCCTCCCCTCTCCCCTGTACACTGTACATTCATTCCAAGTGCAGGAAATCATTCCAGAAGAATTGAACGAGGTAGGGTCTTGTAAACTAAAGCAACAACAACCCCATAATCTGCTGTTTTATGTCCTATTTTTCACTACCCAATCATGGGTGAACAAGTAGAATTCTCGGTGCTTCATACAATTCTAATTAACTCTGTTTATAAAGTAAACTAACTTTATAAAAGTAACGGTAAATGCACTCTAATTTTCGCATCCATGAACTAAATCGTTGTTAGAACGGGGTGATATATGTTATTATTATCTCGCCTCAAATTTTGACAAATGGAATGCACCCATAGCTTTATATTAAATATCACATGGAATGAAAATCATTGACAAGGATGGAAAATGAATAAACTCAATATTTGCAACTTGGTGGGGGCACACCATTTTCTCTACGTCAGTGAATAGTGGTTTTTTGGGTCTATCCTTAATCACACCAAACGCCACATGCAATCTTTAGACAATAGTGCTGCATTTCGAGTCGCATCCACACCATTGCAAGACAAATATAGAGAGGGAGTTGAATTACGCGACCTCAAGGTCTGAATTTGATTTGTTAATTTAAGAAATCTTTCACCTAATGACAGATCAAGATTCTTACAAGAAGTGGAGACTTGTTGACTAACTTTATTCCAAGTATGTCATATTTTAGTAAAAAAAGAATGCAGCAACTATTTACAATCAAGCCAAACCACTATATATAGATTCACTTTTTTCTCTCTTTTTTTTATTTTTATAAATCACATGTATTCTTTACCGACATTTCTTCTTTATTGAGATCTATTAAAGAAAATTGATCACTTTTAGTGAATGTTTTTTACGTATACAAATCAGAAATACTACATGTTTTAGAGATAAGATTGTGCATGAATTTCAAATGAAAAGGAGAAAGCTGGTTGTGGACTGCATTTGGTAATCTATGTCTGAATAAATGAAAAGCATGGTATATATGACTCCAACAATTAAGCCTAAAATGGTGGCACCAAATGCCCCCGTTCTCTAGTCTCTGCCCCGTATTGTACGGTGAGAACTGTGATGGTTGTGAAAAGCGAAAGCCGATAAACATGATCACCAAACGAGAAAAATACTCTCTTCAAAAAGTGAAAACAAAAAATAAATAAATAAAAGTGGTCAGGTTCAGGTACCCTTTTCCCCACCTAATAAGCCGTCGTATTAATTAATTTAAGAACAACCCTCAGGCTCACTAGTTACTTCTTTCTTTTTCAACATTGCTAATTTTAAATCTAACCCTGTTCTACACGGTAGTTTAATTTAATTTGAGTTTTAATATACCTCAGTATTATAGAAGAGACTAAGATCAGTCAACTTTTACATTAATTATTATGCTCTCTAGTTTGAATCATTTGCTACATCCACTTAACTAATTAACCATGTTGGTCAATGACACGATGTTATATTATTATATGCTACAAAGTTTCTCTTCCGTTTTATATGCAAAAGTTTTGTCCTCGTGCATGTACTACCCATACGGGATAGGAATCAGAGACACGAAAAGTCTGAGTGATTACACGGTTATCAAGTTACCCAAGTTAAAACAAAATGCTAATCATCGATTGAAAATTGAAATGCTTGAGATTGGTAGCATCCAATGAGAAACATTCCAAAAACATTGTATTTATTTACTTAGCCAAACGATTTCCGTCGTACATAGTTTCATACGGAATCATTTCATTCATTAGAAATTGCATTGGGACATGCATTAAATCAAGTAAAATACTCCAAAGTGGTACAGTATACAAGCAAAAAGAAGGGAATAACGAGAAGAGATTTTCAGGTTACTATTTAAGGTCAATGTGATGTAATTTGTTTAACATATTGTGTTAACCAGTCACAATTAGTTAATCCAAAAAGTAATATCCTGTAGCTTAGTATGTGTTTTAGACCGATTATCTATACATATATGACGAGATTTTTTAAATCGACACAATTTTTTCTAAAGAGAAATTGTAACATGAGAAGCATAGTTTTATTTATGCTTTTATTGTGGTGTTGAGCACTTGGGATCAGGATCATAATCACAACACAACAACATGAATTCAACTGGCACTGCACAATGATGATTAACGAAACACAAGTAACCGTCTGGTTGGTCCCGCATGCTCCAAATCCTACATGCTGCCTCACTAATTAAGGTAGCATCAAGGGCAATGTAATTATTATTATTATTATTATTAAAGTATTAATTAATTAATTAGAACGTGCTATTTAATATAAAGTTAAAATTATATATATGTCTAATGTCTTGATACTGTGGAGTCTCGGGGCAACAGAGCAAGAAGATGGTCAATTCATATAACATACATTTGTATAGCAGTATTTAATGAAATAACGTTACAGATTGTATAGATGTTATGAATTTGTCATCAGCCATGGAATTAATTCAACTTCTTCGAACTCATATCAACCTAGAGCCTTTTCAGTTTAATTTGAGCTTTACTTTGAATTTGGCTGAGAACAAAATTCCTCTCCTTCAAGTGAGATTTGTTTATGCATTTTGACATGAGAATGTTCCAAAAGGAGGAATCAAATGATGAACAACTAACGAAATGTAGTAGATAAACAGGAAACTTGTCATCATCAATCATCTTTTGTTATTTGGAGTATCCAATGCTACTAACTACCGAATTATTTAGTTAATAATAATAATAAGTGCTATTTAATTTAAACACCTCCTCCTATTTAGATATATAGCTGCGAACGCAAGTCAAATTTTATTGCATGGCTAATGATAGTTTTTCTTGGCTGAGGGACCAAAGAACAGTGCCCATGACATGGAAAGCTAACTCATTGTAAATATTAATTAACAGATATGCGTAACTAGCAATTAGCTGGTGTTGCTATATATATAAAATAAATTTTATCATTAAAGTTAACAAAAAAATAAAAGAGTGTACCTATAGATTAGTCAAAAAAATTATCTATAAACTCTTATCATAGTTAACAATTTAGCTACGAAAAGAAAGTGTTTCAATCGCACTTTTTCACACAAACAGGTATCCTTTTATTTATTTATTTTTAATCTGTGGGCAAGAACGGATCCACATATATAAGAGTGTTCTGACTATTTTTTTTTTTTGTTAATTACTTATACATTGGCAGTGTAAATTTTTTTTTACATTAATAATTAATTATATTTTTTAATTGTGTCATGTCACTATAAACACATTTACTTTTAACAGTGACATGTCACAATTAAAAGATATAATTGATTGTCAGTGTAAATTTTTTTTACACTGACAGTATATAGGTAATTAACTCTTTTTTTTTATCATTTACAAATATAATACACCTTTATTATTTTACACTATCCTTATAAGTTAACATATGGTAAAAAAATTAACTTATAATATTAATATTATCTTCACTAATTTATTTTAGTTTAATCATTTTCATTGTCTCAATTAGATGTTTTTAATATTATTTTTCTTCATTTCTTTGAATATGAATTTTACACATTATTTTAGCAACTAACTAAAAAAATTTCTCAATTAAGTTATACTTCTTTTATCTTCATATGTATAAATGAATATTTTAATTGTCTAATAACCTCAGTTTACTATATTTCTTAATTGGATCTTAATAGTTTTTTAAGAATATAATTGTTTTTCACTTTGTTGTTTTATAACTTATTCTCGTATAAAATTATCCTCTTATCCCATACATGTATGACGGGTTATTTTAAAAGAGTTAAATTTTTTACTCATATTTAACATGTGTTGACGATGTAAAAAAAGTAATTATTGATGTAAGTGTTCGAAAATTCTTCTGCAAGAAATTTACACGTGTATTAGTATGAAAAGTAAGAATTTATATCTTTTTCATTCGATGTAAATCAGTAAATTTTCATGATTAATCAAACATGCACTAAATAGTTTATTGAAGCATGGTCCAATATTCAATTGGTTGTCAAACACTGAAAAACTGAATAGAGAGATGTATGTGTTATTTAGTACTTATGGATGTGTATAGAGTGGGGTCCACTTACAGTTATAGCCCATAGAGAGCGGAGCGATGATTTGGGGGAGGAATGCATTTCCTTTAATTTAATATTTGAGTCAATATTCTGTCATTTCCACTTTTAATTTTTTTACTCATACCTTAATTAAAGACGGTTATAATATTCTCCTTTCATTTAATATTTTTTTTACGAGACCTTTCATTTAATAATATGAGTCTAAACTTTTCTTTTTTAGAAGATTAAGAGGCTATTCTAGTTATTTCACAAATAATTTTTCTTAAAAAAATCTTTCAACAAAAATTCCATTAAAATGTGTTTTAGTATTGAAAAGGGTAAGAATCAATCCTATTTTTAAATTAAATATATCTTAAATTTTAGGGTGTGATTGATTCCACATCTAATATGTTTGAAATCAATTTTATTATTTTTAAGATAATTAAAATTATATTTATTACATATTTGACTATTAGTAAAATTGATTTCAAGATGTTCAAATTTACGTTCAATTAAAAATAATTTGTAATAATATTTTGATCTAACAAAATCAATTTTGGGACTTCATATGTACAAATTTATAATTATACACTCAAAATTAATTTTGATAACAAATTTTCAAACAACATTTAATACAAAAATCAAGTTCATATACTTTTTCATCCAAACAAAAATTATATTATTTTTAATTCACATTTATTCAAAAATCAAGTATACAAATACACATTGATTCAAAACTGATAATATTAACATATATCCAAACACATATTTTGAAATACGAAAGTATTACACGAGTCTTTCAATAAAACTATCTTTGATTCTAATTATAAATAACATAAAACAAATATCAAGATCAAGAAATATATTTAAGTTGATTATTTTTAATTAATCTTATCATAAATTTAAATTTCATTCCAAAGTTCCTCATTACTTTAAGTGGTTGTTATTTAATTCTATGTATAAATAAGTGTATAGAAAATAGAGTTAATAATAAATTAAAAGTATAATCAAGATTTTATTAAAAATACAAAATTTATCTAAATAATCTCAAAGTTCGATTTATTTTAAGCTGTGGGTGAGGAGTGAGGACCTATCATTTTTTTGAAATGATTATAATATGATCACAAATAGATAGTATATACAAATATTTTGGTCATTCTTGGTTGACGCGTGACAGTTGCAGCATTTATATGATAAATTATGTCGTTGGGGGATTCACCTACTCTATCAAACCCGCATATCACGCCAGCTAAAGCATGCACATGCACTAATCTCCGCTCCTTTCTTTTTCTTTTTTCAATTTTCACACCCATACGCTATCATTATGCTGTCTACTCTTCTTCATAGTTTTTCTTTCATTATTATTATTATTATTAGATAATGAAAACAGCCCTATGCAAAGTCAAAGCCAAAGCCATAAGGTTTTACCAAAGTTTACGATGGTATTTACGGTTACTGATGTGATCATAAGATAAAGAAATTGAGCTGGAAACATTTTATAATTCGAACGGCATTTGTTTCAGTTCCAATAAAAGCTTTCTATATATTTACTAAAATTCCAAGTAATATGAATGTGACAAACCGAAACTGTCCGTTGCTGAAAATTACCTCCCTTTCTTTACCCTTTTTTGTGTACTCTATGTTCTCAACTCAAGTCTCAACATGCAGTAAACTACTATAGTACCAATATTAATTTACTGGCTCTGTAATGTAACCCCTCGGGTTTGGTTTTCTGAATTCTGATGACCCATCCATCCCTCATCATTTGGTTGGTTCCTTCTGTTCATGGATATCGAATTCCCCAAAGATTTGGTTCGTTTATTTGTCCTTTTCCCATTCTCTGTTGGAGGATCATGTTTCATGTCCCTCCTTCACTACTTTAACACCAGAATAGCAAAATTCCAAAGTGTCATGAAAAAAAAATAAAGAAAATGATTTTAGAAAATATAAAACATCACTTATAATTTAAATTATTTGCACAAAAATCTTAAACATTAATATGAAACAGACTACTGTATTACTCCCAGCAGAAGTGAGTGAGCAATAGAATTTGGAAGTGTCACCCACAGTCCACAGACTGAGAGTGCAGTTAATTAAGCAGTGATGGAATAAAAAATAATAATAAAAAAAAAAGGTTTTACACAAAGATAAAGTAGTATTTAATTTAAGAAGAAAAAAAAGTGGCGTATAATAAATGAGATAGAGTGGTTTGAGAATTGGAAATGTGGGCCCCACAGTGAAGAGAGGTTGAGTTAGAGTCTCCATAAGTAGCACCCCTGTCCCCTACACACTCATTCCCATGCTTAACTCTTTGCTAACTCTTCACTGTTAAGACAAAAATGGGTGTTGTCCTCTGCCTCTGCCTCATTTCCCTAATGTGGATCACGGAGGCAAGAATCCCCGGCGTCTACACGGGCGGCGCGTGGCAAAGTGCTCACGCCACCTTCTACGGAGGCTCCGACGCTTCCGGCACCATGGGTATGTAACATGTAACATGTAACATGTAACATGTAACATTTAACATGTAGCATGTAAGATGTAAGATGTTGTTTAATGTGTTTTCATTTTCCCTGAAAATGTGTGGCATTGTTTGTTCAGGAGGAGCATGCGGGTACGGAAACCTTTACAGCCAAGGATACGGAGTGAACACGGCGGCGCTGAGCACGGCACTGTTCAACAGTGGCCTGAGCTGCGGTGCGTGCTTTGAGATAAAGTGCGCAAACGAGAAGCAGTGGTGTCACTCCGGAAGCCCTTCCATCTTCATCACGGCCACCAACTTCTGTCCTCCAAATTACGCTCTTCCCAACGACAATGGGGGCTGGTGCAACCCTCCTCGCCCTCACTTCGACCTCGCCATGCCCATGTTCCTCCAAATCGCCGAGTACCGCGCCGGCATCGTTCCTGTCGCATATCGCAGGTACATTCAAGTCCCACGTTGACGAGATTCGTTAGTGGGTGGTTAAGAAGTTATAGTGAATGTTGTGTTTTTATTTGTGCAGGGTGGCGTGCAGGAAGCACGGGGGGATAAGGTTCACCATCAACGGTTTCCGTTACTTCAACTTGGTGCTGATCAGCAACGTCGCGGGTGCAGGGGATATCGTGCACGCGTACGTAAAGGGGTCTCGAACGGGGTGGATGCCTATGAGCAGGAACTGGGGTCAGAACTGGCAGTCAAACGCCGTTTTGGTGGGTCAGGCTTTGTCCTTCAGAGTCACCGGGAGTGACCGTCGCTCCTCCACTTCTTGGAACATTGTTCCACCCAATTGGCAATTTGGTCAAACTTTCACTGGAAAGAATTTCCGTGTCTGAACTCTGATCAGTCATCACCATTCACCACCCCTTCACTTTTCTTTTTTTTATTTTAATTATCCTAATATATATAAATCAAAATACAACTTCATTTTCTTTTTGTTTGGCTTCCCACCATTTATCTATTTCCAGTTTTGCCCATAATCATTTTGACTGCAGAGGAAGTGCTTGATTATGACTATGAGTGAGTTTTTGACTTTTTTATTGTACGTTCCGATTTGGATGATAGATGAGTGTAGGAAATGCTGAAGCGGCTAGGCAAAAAGGGTAGCCCGCGGCTATTTTAATATACTAGTACTACTATTACTATATTGTTTCGTGTATCAAAGGAAGCGTGTTGTCTTGTGCTTAACTATAAAGTATAAACTGATAAAAGGCTCGGATGGGAAGAGTATTACTATTTGGTTTTGGTTCTGGTTCTGGTTCGTGCCTTTTCCCTCTCCTTTCATTTGGGGCGGTGGGGTGGGGTGTTATAATGTTTGTTGGAAAAATTCGACTATGCAGTTATTGCTGAATTGTCTAGGATTTAATGCGCCTTTGCGTTTGCATCTACTGGACCTTCAAACATAAATTCATTAAAGTTACTATCACTTCCTATGCATTTCACATCCAATACTAAAAGCCGCTACGATTAATAACTTTTGATTTTTCACGTCAAATGCGTATGAGGAAAGGTGATTAAAAACGAGCAAAGTAGCTTTCATTTGGATGCGTTATGACGTGGATTTGATGCTATTAGTCAATGATCAAAATAACAATCCCATCTACTACACATTACACATAATAAAAGTTAAATGCTTAACAGCGAGACTCATTCAACTAGACTTGGGAAATCGTGTGGATTTTTGGAAGGTCTTACAGCAATGAAATTCTCTATAAAATGAACCTATAAAGTTACGTTACGAGTCAACGTTGAAGAAAAGAGCTTGAAGTTGAATCTAATTAATGATCCATTACTAACATGTTTGGAAACCATTTCCAACCCATGATGCGAAAAACCAGTATTGACTGAAATATCTAGTTGCTGCTTCCACGTATATTTCACATGAATGCGGAAAATACCGTCTTGAATTTTTTTTCAAAACACGAACTATGATCAATTATAATTAGTATATTCACTATTTTGAATTTCATTTTCTTTGAATATTTAATGAGCAGAATCTGCTAACAAACACTGCAAGGAACTTTATTCGTGAAAAACATCTGACAAATTGGAGTTATTTATAAACATGCCAGCAAACTTTGCATGGAACTTTATAAAAACACTAGTACATTTATAAATAACAGCCAACTAAAAATATAAATTTAAACAATATAATTCGCTATTTCAATTCCACGGTCTAATACGATTTCAAATAAATTCTAGAGTAAAATGTGCCCAGGCAAATGTAAAAACCCGATCACAAGGAAGAAAAATGTATAACATGGTATCAGTGCATGTAACTATACCCATCCATCCTTTAATATTATAGAGTTGAACTAAATCCAATTTCGTCACGACAAAAACGACAACAATAGCCTCGTTAGAACAAGAACCAGAAATTTAAGTTTTGAAACAGTCCTACTTCCAACCACACAAACGAATCCTCAACCTCTCCTACGTTTTGACAGTTTCCATTGCTTGAGTAAATGTGAAACACCTTCTTTTAACGAAGCCTTCCTTCCTTCCTTAAAATTCCACAGCTCCGGTATTGCATATCTACCACTAGCATTGTACTCATTCAACTCCATCAGAGCTGTAGCCACTGCTCCAAAGACCTCTTCACCAAACTCATCCTTCAAAGTTTTCAGTTTCTCATCTTCTTCATCTAAAATTTCCTACAAAATATATTCAACAGTCATGATCCATGCACAAAAAATTAGGAAAATAAAAGGGCCAACTAAGTGCTGAAAATGTGCATAGCACCTTCCGTGCCAATAGATCTTTGAACAATAATATTCACAGCATACCATGATTTTAACTACTATGTAATTATGCAATAAATTTTTTAAGTATTACTAGCTTGGATAATGAGGCCATCATGTATTTTCCACAATTAAAATGTACGAACAATTCCTAGGTGTCAAAAAGATCACTTCTATTTGAACTCGAAAATCTGAAAGTCATAATACCTTGGCCTTCCCTTCCTTGTCTGTTATCACTTTAAATGGAAACCAGCTTGGATCTCCAACATGAGCCTCGTACAGTGAGCACGACTCCACTGCTTTCAAATTCACTTCATCATCAGAAAATTTTCTCTTAGCTGCTCTGAGAAAGGGCATTCCATCTAACTCTCCCATTCTTTTCACACCAATAAAAGCCCGAGTTTTGGTCTTCCCCAGCCACTGTGAACAAGGAAAATATATTACTTAAAAAAATACAAAACCATTGCAGCAACAGTAACACAACAAACTAGCTCAACTATAGTGCATATTTACTAAGCTCAAGCATCAGAACAGTTTTATAGCCATGTTCTACCAATTTTAAATCGAAACATAAACCCTTACGGATTTAAATCATCTCCTTTGAACACCAATAAATTGTATAGTACTTTTGCATGATTCTTAGATGATATTGTTGAAAAACTGCAATTCTCAAATAAGGAGACAGGTTAAAACATGGTATGTGTAGCATGTGCATTGCGAAGATACCAACATTGGGTGACACAAGTGATAACTTGTGTCTCTTAACCAAATTGCCTATGATTCGAATCCTAGCCTTGGATATGGAATAGACTACATTGGGAGAAAAATATCCACTTTGTATGAGCTTACGGTCTCCAACAAAAATTAGTCACTGCTTCCGACGATGAATACTTCGTACAATACCATGGTTATCCAAAAAAAAAATCATGCAAAACAAATGAGTTTAGGTCATAGTTGCCATGCCAACCCGAATAATGGAGCAGAGCACAGCCAATCCCAAAAGAGGAATTGACGATAGCAGAATGACTACTATTCTAATATTACATTTATATATGTATCAAATAATTAATATTACATATAAGCCAAAAAACAGAAAAATAACTCAACTCATGCATTAATCATTTTCAATAACAAAAGTTCATAGTACACAAAACATAAATAAAAAATCAAGGAGACAAGGTGCTTAAAGCTTTAAATCATCTAAAGCTATAGCCTAAAGTAATTAAAGTACTAGGTAACTAAAAAAGTAAACATTAGAATTCAATCTTCATGACCACTGATGGTGTACCATTTGGTTAGGACATGGTTTTGCTGACCACCAAAAGAACAAAACCATACAAGTAAAAAAAAAAAAAAAAACACATAATTACAAAAAATGCTGCTGCCAACAATAAAGAAAAAAAAGGAAGAGAAAAAGGAAAAGGAAAAGGAAGAAAAAAATAAGAAAAGGACACAGGAAAAAAAAAGTAAAAAAACTCATCAAGTGAAGGTATTTTTTATTTTTGTGAACTACTCTGCAGTTTCGCATCCACTCCTGCCGCTCCAGTGAAACACCCGGCTAGGGAGTTACTGTGGCAACGAGGAGCCGCTCTACCACAATAGTGGCTACTACAGTTGACAACATAAGCTCAAGTTATTGCAGCCAATCACCAATGTCATATTCTTAACATGACTCCAATTACGTGACTGCAATGTTAACAAGCAGACTACTAAACAAGAAACACTCTGATGCAATTAGTAAATAACCAAGTGTGTGCCAATTTTAAAAAATCAAGACAACCTTACATTTATGCAGACTTTTACCCAGTAGTTTATAGAAATAAAAGCCCTCCCGGTTGGTAAAAATTACAATGATTACTTGGAGAAGACCAGTTAGTTGAAGGCCTAAAGTTGCAATAATATCAAACATTTAAGTTTATGCTTGGAAAAAGACACATACACGTATTAACTCCTTGCGAGCATCTTGCAACTCATCATTGGTTCTACGTTCCTTGACAACAAGAGCTTGTTGAAGTGCTTCCAGTCCTTCTAATTCCTCCTCCTTATCTAGTAGATCCAATTTTATTGCATCCAATTTTTTTTTCTCCACATCATCATCCTCTTCCATGTGTTCCATTACTTGAAGATGTCCTTTCAATTGTTGAATATCCAACTCCAATGTTTGTTTGGCATCAAGTTTGCCTTGTAGTTCAAGAATTTTCTTATTCAGTTCCTCCTTTTCTTTCTACATTTCAGACACAAAAATGACTCAATCATGACCATATATTATATGGATACATGTAAAGGAATTAAATTATTTATTGGTACAAAGAAGAATATGGAATTGGTGCCTGGTGTTCTTCTGCCAAATGCATCACTTTCTCATCAGACTTGTTTTGCTCCATTATTGCCATCTCATTCTGTAAAAGAAAAAATGAAGAACTAAGTTCATCACTATTTGAATTAATTAAATAAATAGAGGATTATTAAGAATTTCACACAAAAAAGAATTAATTAAATAAATGGAGAATTATTAAGAATTTCACACCAAAAAAGTCATATCCATAAATCAAAGCAGCCAAAACAGATTACATTTTTCCTTTCACGGTATAGTCTTTTTCTCTCATTCTCATTCTGCACTCGACATCTTAGAAGATCCTTTTCACGGTCCTCTAGTATTTTCCTCTGAGCACGCAGATCCAATCTGGCCTTTTCATGATCCATATAAAATTTCTTCCATTCTTTCCGGCTATCTTGCTGCATCTTTTTTATTTCTAATTGAACAAGGTGAAACACAAAGTAAGCTACCAAGAAAGATTAGAAAATTACATAAACTACATAGTTCACTTCAAAGTAAAACAAACAGTAAGCTATCTCAAAAGAATAGATATAATCACAACCTGATGGTTTTACCTTTCAACTCGGACAAACAAACAATAAGCTATGAGGAAAAAAATAACTAATATGAATTTAAACAATTCAGTTCAAGCTTCAACATACCATTATTATATGATTCAATCATTGCTTCTTTCTCATCCATAACTCTGTTCAGGGACACACTGATATCATCATATTTGCTACATACCTGTTCCAAATTCTCATTCTTCACTTTCAAGGTCTTAGCTAAATCTGAGACAAGCAGTGATGTCTTCCTTTTTTCCTCTGCTTGTTTTCCAGAAACAGTTTGCAAATCCCCAGTCCTACGAAGGTAATCACCAATTACACACTTGGAGTTATAGTCATCATCGCGGGCTACCCATCCATACAGTCTATCCCCTCGGTGTCTTGAGTTGTAGTAATCCCTCTTACCACAATGTTCAGTCTCAAAATTCCTTTCAAAGTTCATCGCGTTGGTGAAACCCTCCCAATCTTTGGAGAACTCCACAATGGCATAGCCCGAATGTCCATTACGGTTCCATAATGGATGAACTCTCAAAGGATGAAATCCTTTCAGAGTAAACTCATCCCGTAGATTGGCACCACTTTCTCCAATGCGCTTTCCGTCTTTAAATTCAGTGGCAATGTTTGCAACAACGGCCATCCAAGGCCAGACAAATAATTGATCTTTGCAAACTTTTTTTGAATCGTCATTGACAACTACTATTGATCTATCATTGACAATTTTTTCTGATCTATTATTACTCACAACTTTTCCATATCTATCACTAACAACCTTTTGTGAATTATCATTGACAACTACCCCTGCACTATCCCTGACAAATCTTTCTGACCTATTACCTACAACTTTTCCTGATCTGTCACTAACATTTTTCTCTGATCTATCATTGAGACCGAGGTACCTTTCAATGTATAATTGAAGGGCAGAATGCTTTGCCACATCTTTTATCCTCATGCTCCGTGGTTCCTCGACAAATTTTGATGCATGTTTCAAAAGCTCATTCAATGAGTAATCCTGCTGATCCATGCAAAAGGGACATCTATATGATGACTTGGAGATTTTGAATTTATAGTAATCATTCTTCAAGTCTTTGTAATACACGCGTTCATAGTAATCGAAGTCAGACTCACGGACTCGTTCCGGCTGACGGGTCATCTGCAAATAAGAAATTTAAGATTAATTGCATGCTTAACAACTCTTAAATTTAAGAAAATAAACAATAGCTTCTCATTTTTCAAAATAAGTCGGTCCACGCATTGTTCGTCAGTGTACACAACACAAGAGAAGATTAAAACTAAAATGAAGACAGTGTCTACAAAACAAAACGTAAAAATAAATGACGAAACAAGATGATTCTTATTCTCAACAATATTTTCAGTTTGTCTATCATCAATAGATTTTCAATTGTGCTTGTAGTCGACCACATAGGGAGAAAAATGCTTTTGACACTGTTCGTATATTCTTTCACTCACTCTCAAAACTCAACATTAAACAAGGAAGAAAAAAGAACAAAGTCTATAACGCATTACCTTACGCCGGAAGAATAGCAACAGTCTTTGACAAAGACGAGTTTTGACGTCGATCAAACCTGAAGATCAGAAGAGACGATGTCAGAGGAGGAATGCGGCAATAGAAGAAAAAACCCTAAGCCCTTCCTCAACACTAAAATGAGATTTTCCGGAAAGTAGAACTCGCAAATCGTTAATCAACACTAAAGAAGCTGAATCGTTGTTACCTCTGGCACGACCTCAACCACGAAATAATTCGGATTTCTACTTTCAAACAGATGCTATGCTAGAGAGTAGAGAGTGAAAGAGAGGTTTTCGTTCCCACGAGAACCAAAAAATATCTTCTGCTATGCGACTTGCCAGAGACCCCGCATGCACTTCGCTTTTGGTTTTTTTCCACTACGGTAAACACGTTATCTTTTTTTTTTTTCTTTTTTTTTTCTTCTAATAAAGTAGTATAATTTTATTTATTTATTTTTCTTATCATTTAAATATATTTTTAAGTCTAGATAAATTTAATTTTAGTTTATCGAATTTAAAATTAACTTTTTTAATACTATAATTTTAAAATATCTTATTTTAATCTTTATCTTTAAAATTTTATTAAAAAATTTGTCAAATATTATCATTTAAAATTTATTTACATTCTTATTAATGAAAATATTACATTTTAGATATATTATTGATAATTTGATAAATTAAAATAAAAATTTTAAAAATTATAATATTAAAAATAATAATTTCAAATTTAAAGGACTATAAATAAATTTATTTTAAATTTAAAAAATTAAAAATATATTTGATTTTTTTCTTAGAAACAATATTTGTATACAAATTAAAAATTTATAATGATGATGATATATAATACTAGAATCATATATGATCTTAATATATATTATATAAAACGAATTAATTTTCCCATATTACTTTCTCTCTCAAATTTTTTCATTAATTCACGCTCAACTGCACACAACAAAAGTTGATTTAAATGCACGACAGTTTTCAAAATAGTCTCTTTGCTATAGTAGCAGCAGGTTATATCACTATATGCCTATGTCATTTTTTATGCTATCCTTTCCTCTTCATTCATCAGTAGTTGTTTAACCTTCCATTTACCATGCAACTATATGTTCTTATCTTTTCTTTTAATGCTTAAAGTTGGATACATCGTTGATTATTCTTACTCCTTCACAACAACTCTTTTACTTTTCAATGGTCTTTTGTATTTTTGATTTTGTGCTTCATTGTGTATTATAAATTGAGAAAGCTTTAATCAGTTGGCATCTATGAATATTTCTTCTAAATATTTTTCTTCGTCTACAAATAGCTCTGCATTTATTTCTGATCAAGAACTGCTATTCCTCTCATCTCCAAGGATCAAGCACTTATTTGGCCAATTTGTAGTTGTTGCATACGACGTCCAATTTGTTGTTGTCTCAACCTATGTTTGCGATCAACTATTTACGGCGTGTTTGGAAAACTATTTTTTTAATAAAATCGTAAAAATACACTTTCCAAATCACTAAAATACAAAGTAATTATTTCTCTTTTCCGTTCTACGTATCTTTATAAAATTTTAACAATAAAACAAATACACATTTAGTATATATCTGTTTTAACATTTTCAACAGTCAAATTTATGTTTAATTCAATCCATTCACATTTATGTTTTTCTGTTTGACTTTATAAGAATGTATGTGGATTAGTGTTCAAAGACACCTTTAAATGTATTTGTATAAGTGTTTTCTCTTATATTACACTCATTCCCGGGCACCAAATGTGGCAGCAAAAATATGAAGGGTTGATGTTTCAATGGCTATTCAAATACACCCTTAGTCAATATTTACTCACTTTGGCAAGTGTTATAGGAGGATTCCATATATGGAGTTCCTTTGCAATCTGTTGTTCTATTATATTTCCCTGGCTTTTGTCAAATGTTATGCTTGGTCTGGGCTATTCGTGTTTCATTTCAGTATGAAAATTTTGGGTGACATTTTGGTTGGTATGATATTTACGAGATTAAGCCCTGCTTAATCTATTATATTTCCCTGCTTCTCGGTTGTGTAATCATAATTTTTTTTTTCTTTATTAACATCCTCAACTTCTATTTTATGCACACATGTATTGCATATTTGAGAGATCTCTCTCTTAATCGCTTTTGTTATTGTCTGTCGGGGTATATTATCTTTTTTTGAATATTAATTTTCTTCACTTTTGGTTCTCTAATCTAAACTATATTATCATTCAATTTTTGTGATTATTTCTGATCTAAGTTATCTCAGCATTTTATTGTTATGAAAAATTGTTATTGCTGTATGATATTGCTACATATGTAAAAGCAAATTTGGATGAACAAATTGAACTTTTGAAATCCGTTGATTTTATTAATCTATTTACAAGATCTTTATTTTATGATATTGCTGTAGATGGAAGCAAAATGGAATATATATTAACCGTATACTATATTTATCACAATGTGAATATCAACTTTCATATTTCTTACTTGGTAAGGATTTTCTTTGGGATGTCTTATACTGTGTTTTTTTTCTTCGTTGTTTTTCTTTCATTATTCATTTGAGAAAGCAAACAATTATATTAATGCATTTGCAATTAACATAATTATTTTGTTCCTCTACTGAAACCATGAAGCCAGTGATTAAGTTGTTCAACAATAATTTTGCCGAATCCAAAGTCATTTAAAATAATAATAATTTATGTTATATAAATTTTGTTAATAATATTATATTAATTTTTTAAATCTGACATGTTATACAATAAAAACTTTTTTACTCCGATTATAGTACTTTAATTAAAGTCCTTTTATAAATGTAAAGACTAAAAATATATTAAATTTTCAAATGAATTAATATCAAAATTGTAGATTATTTGGAGAAATTAAAAATATATTTTAGTCAATATAATAATAATAATACATTAATTTCTTAAAAAAAACATTTTTTATTAATAGGAACAAGAAGACACACAAAATAAACAAAAGGAGACCTAACGTAAGTACATAACACCTAAAATGTAAGCTAGAATTAAATGAGAAATCATAGAAGGACAAGAATCAAATACAATAGTTTTAGTATATATGGTTAGAAGATCCCATATTTGCAAGACCATCTGCACACATATTGGCTTCCCTGAAATCATGTTCAAAGGTGAGCTCCCACTTTTTGCTCTAGTAGTAAGATTGGATCTTCCTTGTAATAAAAGCATGGGGATGAAAGGAGATATCAACCTATTGAATGAGTTGTAAGGCTAGATAGCAAATAGTTCAACTACTAGTGAGGTTGTGAAATCGTAACCAGTAATGGAAAAAATACTTTTAAAATCAGTTATTTTTTATTTTTAAAATCGGTTTTCTAACCGATTTTAAAAAGTGACACTTTTAACATTGGTCATTGACTAATGTTAAAAGTATATCGGTCATACATCAACCGATTTTAAAAGTAAGACTTTTAACATCGGTCATGCATAAACCGGTTTTAAAAGTTAGACTTTTAAATTGGTACAGGTCGTTCCAGTTTCCTCAAAAGGCCTAAAACTGTAGTCTGGAACGGCCCGTACTACAATCAGAACGGCTCGTTCTTCAGTTAGAAGGGCTAGTACTGCAGTTAGAATGGGTCGCTCTGATTGCAAAATGGTCCGTTCTGCAATCAGAACGGCACGTTCTAATATCAGTACGGGTCGTATTGCAACCAGAACAGGTTATTCTAATTGCAATACGACCTGTATGGCAACTAGAATGGGTCGTTCTGATTGCAGAACGGGCCGTTCCAGATTCAAAATTTACCAAAATGCACAACATGAGAAAAAAAAATTAGAATATTACCTTGATATAGTAGTCTTGCAAAGAAAATAAGAAGCTAGGAACTTTAGATGTGAGTGCGAGAGAGAGTAAAGAAAGAAATGGAGAAAAAGATTAAAGAGAATGGAGGGAAAGATCAAAGAGAATAGAGGGAAAGAGAATAAATATAGGCATTGACATTTTTAAAATCGGTTATTTAAGAACCGATTTTAAAAGTAGCACTTTTAAAATCGGTTCTTAAGGAGCCGATGTTAAAAGTAGCTTTTAAAACCGGTTCTTAAGTAGCCGATTTTAAAAGTAACACTGTTAACCGATTTTAAAAGTAGCATTTTTAAAATTGACTCTTAAGTAACCGATTTTAAAAGTGCGACTACTTAAGAACCGATTTTAAAAGCTACTTTTAATATCGGCTCCTTAAGAATCAATTTTAAAAGTTGCATCAGCCTTTTAAAATCAATTAAAAAGTATTCGATTTAAAAAGTAATTTCATTATTTATAAAATTGTCACCGCGTCACTTTTAAAATCGGCTGGTTAAGAGCCGATTTTAAAATCCGATTTTAAAAGTTATTTTTGTACTTTGGTGCACAAAACCCAATGATATAGCTGCCTCTACTATCATGAATAACTCCACTAAATCCTAAAGCCAAGGAGCAATAGCTGGAACCATATCTTGAATAACTGCATGAAGGCTTCTGACTTGATTTATAATTAATAAACTAATTTAATCAAAAAAAATTTGTTCATGATTTCGTCATTCCTAGATCTCCATAAATACCAACAGATGACAACAAAGAACCATTAACTGAGGAGAATTGTTGTTGCAACCAGGTATTAAGATCAACGAGATTCCAAGCTAAGAATTTTATAAATTCAAGGAGTTTTGATGACCAAAGATTAGACCAAACAGTATCCCATTAACAGTCAATGATGGGTCTAGAGTCTTGAGCCACCAGTAAGATGATTTTGTAGAATATACTCGATCTTGGGTTGGATGCCAAATTAGTTGATCATCAACATCCTCATTAACATGGAACCCATGATGATCTATTGAATATTATGAGGAATGCAGGTAGCTACTTGTTGGAAATTCCAACTACCATTAACATAAATGTCCTGAACAAGTAGCCGAGAGTCCATGATGTGAACATAGTCCACATTGTTACATAAGTGTCCTTCCATAAACCACTTATCAAACCATAATAAAATAAGCCCTACCCCAACATGAATAATGAAGCCATCTTGCAACAACTCCCTGGCTTTTAAAATAGAGGACCAAAAATAAGATGAATTCTCTTGAACCAAAGGCTCGAAGAATAGAAGTAGTTCTTCAAGTAATTGTCCATAAGAAGCTAAACACACAATTTATAATGATGATGCATGAGACTCCAAATGTGTTTTCCTAGTAGAGAAGCATTCTACTCCCTGGCATAACAAACAGTGAGCACGTACCCATGTATTTTTTCCCTCATGATAACGCTTCAGCTCACCCAATGCGAAGTAGATTTTTCCTAGATAAAACATCTAGTCAATTTATCTATATCATCACAAGTTCCCTCAAGCATCCAACAATTTTGCATGACATAGGTTGGAATGGCTGGTAAAATTGAATTAGCTAGAGTGGCACGCCCAAACATGTCCTCCGATCCATTTGTAACGTTTTTCCTAGAAGTGTAGCGACCCCTTTGAAGCCTAAATCCAACATGCTACATTCATTCATCATTTGGGTTGGCAAGGCAGCTCTAAAGAAGAAGGCATAACCAAAATCTTCATTGCTAGACAAGACCTCGTTGAGATCCCCCCATCATGATCCAAGGAGCATCAATAGAGTTTTTGAGTTGCATTAGGTGGTCCCAAAGTAAAAGTTGCATTGGGGATTGGAGAGGCATAAATTGTAGAACAATGCCATTTACAAGTTCCCCTAATCAATATGAAACTAATTACTTGAGAGGTTTGAGCGATCAAAGAGAAAGTGTTGTTATGCAAATTAGAAAGAAACCATATACCACTAGAATGTCCACGAGCCCCTTGCACAAAGATAGCTCTATAACTCAAGGAGGTCCAGTGTTTTTCCACTTTATTGAACAAAGCATGTGTCTCATTGAGTAGAAATTAGAGGGGTAGTGAACCTTCACCAAATCACAAATGTGACGCCATGTGCAACAACCCACTACACTGTAGACGTTCCAAGAAAATATTGAAATATCATAGAAAGAATCCATAAAACTACATTTAAAGGAACCAAACAACATATGGTAAGTTCCTCTGGTGGGGTTGGTGGGACCATCTCCCCACTGTTTCTTGCCCACCTCACCTCCTTTGGAGACCCTTGTAGAGAAAATTAGTTTTTCTACCATCGTAAATACAATTATAATGGACTCGTTAAAAAAAGACAGATTTAAAAGTGTATATCAACAACTAACTCAATATTATTCAAGTAATTAATAACTATAAAAAATTAATTTTTTTTAATTCTTTTTGATACCATGATATTAATAGAAGTATCTACTAGTCTCCTTCTGAACGTTCCCTGATGTTATTTTTTTATCAAATCAAAAACTTGAATTTGAGACCTTGAAGTTTAAGGATCAATTGCAATACTAATTGAATCAACGCACATTGCATCCATGGATTAAGAGCATAAATGAGTCAAGTTGAGCTAAATTTGCATGAATTCATTATCCAACCTGATTAGAATTCAATAGGTTGAATTAAATTAAATTTAATCAATCGAGTCAAACATAATTAAATTTATTTAATTTATGTAAAAATTTAAATATTTCATTATAAATATAAATCATATGATATCTTATTATAAATACAATATTATCAACTTATAAAGTAAATAATGATATAAATTAAATTATATTACTATATTATTATAATATTATCAATTAAAAAATACAAAACTTATTACTAACAAAAAAAATTATAAAAAAAAATTATCTTAAATAAATTCAAATACTAATATTATTATTGTTATTATTTATTATATAATCACATCGAATTAGATCATCAGTTAAAAAATAAATAATTTATTATCCGACCCTAAAATATGAAATTTTGATTGGAAAGAATGGAAATTGATCCGAACACTTGAAAAAAAAAAAAAGTTAGTTTGAGTCAGATTTTCAAACATGCTTAGACAGTACCATGAATCGTGAATTGTTCTGACAAATCACAAATGTATATAGGTAGGCGGGAAGTCGCCATCATGCCCCATGCGATTGCCAATTTCTAACTTCGCAGAAGTACTTGAACTTAAAGACAATCAAATCAAATACAGAAAAATAAAAAAAATAAAAAAAAGACATAATAATATAATAATGCAAACAATAAAAAAAAAATGCTAACCTTAGTTAAGAAAGCGGCTCTTTTACCTTAGTTAAGAAAGCGGCTCTTTCACCACCGCGTGACTATATAGATACTGCATTTTACTTAGAAGTTAGATGTTAGAATGATGTATTGTTTAGGTTACGTGGTTTAGACTTAAGGGAACACACCTTGTGAAGAAGGAGGGAGATTTACGAGTGAATCCGAATGCATGTCGAAATCCAACATAGGCGTGCATCCCTGAATCAGAAGATCATGTACAATATGAAGAAGCAGACGAAAAAAAGGAAAATATGAAGAAAGAATAAGTAATATTTTGATGGATTTTCTTACTACACTTATGTGGACCCTTTTGCCTACCACACTCGAGCATTTGTATTTGTGTCGTATATATTTGTAGGGCGAGTTAGGGAGAGGAGAGAGTAAGAGAGCAAGAAGTAATGAAGCGTGTTCATAATGTTTTAAAGTCAAAGGAGGAGAGGCTGACTGTTGGGGTAGTAAACAATCCATGTTTTAAATATTGTTTTATTATCACTGCAAATTTTACTAATTTAAAATACATGGCATTCAATCATTATTGGAAATTATTATTATTATCAGTCAACTCTCAATTTAATCAAAGGAGATAAATAAGGAAGAAAGAGATAGAGAGGAGAAAATATGGAAGAAATGGGATAAACTTTCAATTGTATTTTTTATTTTATCTTATTTGGTATTCCAGTAGTTTAGCCAATGAAACCTAAACCCTAAACCTTAAATAAAATAATTATTAAAATAATGAAAAATTAAAAAAAAAAGTAATTATGTTAGATAATTTGTAAAGTAACCACTAAAATCAAATAAAACACTTCGAATAATATATGCCAGATTTTAAATTTGAACCTTAACGTGATTATTGTAATTTTATGAATAAAAAAACTTGTAAATCACCTTGTTATGTGATCAAGTTTAACTAATAAAATATTTAATATTACACATCTTTTTAGTATTCATGTTATATTCTCTTTGTCAAAAAAAAGTCTAAAATACATGACATTGGTTATATCAGTATTTAAAAAATATAAATATAAATATAAAAACAAATTTATATATATATATATATATATATATATATATATATATATATTTTGTATGTGTGTATAAATATATGTGCATGTGTGAGAGTGATAAATAATTTATTTATTTCAAGAGAAAATCTATCTAAACTTATTTCACTCAATAACTCATATTCTATAACAATTTTTAACAATGTAACTAATAAATTAAAAGTATAAATCAATTCTACATTTAAAAAAAAATTAAAAATTATTTCATACTTTATTTTATTAATTCAAATATCAACAAATAGTCTTCTTCTTTGTCGTCTTCTTCACACTCAAGTTATTTTTTCCTTTTATTTTCAATATTTTTTTATGTTTTATTGTTCATATTATTAACATGATTGTTTTTGTTGTTTGTAGCGATGTATTGTTGATTTGAGGATGAATGGGATTGGGAAATAAAGTAAAATGGTGGGGAAAAGGCAACAATTAAAGGCGTTTAGCAGGAGTTTGGGACAGGTGCAATAGAGGAACTTTAGATAAGGGAAGGATGTTGCAAGAGAGGAGCATGTTGAAGACATGGAATGAGGCACTTCAAGAACCCAAAGGCATCGATGAAAAGAGTGTTGTGAAAAAACAGTGACTATAATATATATATATATATATATATATATATATATATATATATATATAAAGTGTTTTACATTGATTTTATTATAGTTGACATTAAAATTTAACTGTGTGTGTCAATTAGTTGTCCAACATAGAAAATTAAAACTTTTTATAATGTCTATATTTATGATGATCTAAAATAAACATAAAATACAATGTCTTCACTAGTAATGATTATAAAAATACATCAAATATATATGAGTAGGAAACGTTGCTTTAAGACACTCTATTCTTGAGGGTACAGTTGCAAAAAAAAAAAAAAAAAAAAAACTTTAAAAAGTTGCATTAGAAAAGAGAAAGTGATGTTAAAGAGTAAAGACAAAGAAAGGCAATAATGGAAAACTAAGAAAATTAGAAGAGCTGGAGGTGAATGTATTGACAAGAGGGAGGTGAGGTTCAAGACAATGAACAGACGAGAGCGAACAGGGCGGAGGTGACAAACATAAAGAATCTCTCTTAAAAATAAAGATATAAAATTTGGGCCAAAAGAAAATTAAAAAGGTCACCAAGAAACCTAAAATACAATAAAACACACAAAGTTTCAAGGTAAAACCATAAAATGTAATGAAATTTACATCTAAAATATCTTAATTTTATTATTTTTTATGTTTCATAAGTATTGTACACTCCACAAAAATAAATATAATTGATTTTTCTATTTTTCTTAGATCATTTGATCCTAGTAAGTCTTTTAAGTCTTTATCCTATCTAATAATTTATATTGTTTCTTACATAAAAAAAACTTAAAAAACAATAATATAAATTTTAAAAAAATGTATTTTACGATAAAAATATATATATCTAGATACTTTAATTTTGAACATAAAATATACATAAATGCACTAAAAATGTGTAGAAAAATATATAAATTATGACTTAAAAAGATACGTGTCAGTGTGGTCAAGTAGATTTAATCCTATATTTAGTTGAGTAGAAAGAGAGTGAGAGAAAAGAAAAAATTTGAAATTTAAATTAAAAGGAAAGTAAAAAGGAAAAACAAAATTTGAATTTTTGTCTCTAGAAATCAACTTTCCTATTCATTTTTGTTTCACTTTGTCTTAAAAAAATTGTATTTTGTTGTTTCCTTTTTTTCTAATCTTTTTCCTTTCACTTTTATCTTTTTCAAATATAAACAAAATATATGTAAAAACCAATCAAATAATTAAATTTAATGTAAAATTATTGTTTTAATCAAAAAATTATTTTTCACTCCTACACAAACCTGTTTTTTAAGAATAAACTAAGTTTCACACTTTTTTTTTTTTATCTAACTTAATTTTATTATACGACTAATGGTATGAAATGACTGAGAACCGTGACTTTTGCAGTGAACGAATGCGTGTTTGGCCCGAAATTGCTAATGATAAAAACAAAACAAGGAACAGGTTGACTCAGCATGCGCACAGCTATTAATAATAATAGTGACAAAATACAGTTTTGACATCAATAGCTTACCATTTAATATTTATGATGTTTAACTCATGATGCATCTCGTCTCAGTCACATGTAAAGCAATGTTTAACTGTTTCATCTTCATGCTTCCTTGAAAATGAATTTTGACATCAAATGGATCAAAGTTATTAACACTTTTTATTTAGAAGTTTGTTAGACATACATATCCAACAAATCTGAAGTTATACTAATGAAAAAAAAAATGTTTCGATTTTTCTACCTGGATGATATATATGAAGTCACAAGTCTAATTTAATTCTTCAGGAACAACTGGTCTCTACTATTAACATAAATAATGTCACACTTCTAATTAACCATGTTTGAATACAACTTGTCTCTTGCTCTACCTCGTTTTGAAACATACTATTCTTGTTTCACCCTTAGTTTGAATAAGTACATTTAGAAAAGAGAAAAGAAAATAAAAAATATTTTTTTAAAATATTAAATAGAAAAAAAAATAAGAATTAAATTTGTGAGATGTCCTACAAAAGATAATTCCCCAATCGTGAATCATGAGATGATAGAAGGAAGTGATGTTTTATTTTTCTTTTTCTTTTGAGTTTTAATTAATATTTAAAAAAATTAAGTTATTTTTTATGTTAAAAAAATATATTAACAAAAAATATATATTTTTAAGTCAAATCCACTTTTTTTAACTACTTAAAAGAGATAGTATTTATTTATTTTCACAGCCTTTTTCTATAATCCGACAAACTTAATTTATTTTATTTTGTTCCTGTTTTTATTCTTTTAAACAACACATATTTCATACTCTATTTTTATTTTAACTCTCCTTCTTATTTAACTTTTATTTTTTTTTCTCAATTCACTCCTAATAATTAAAACAAAAGATGAAAAATCTAATAATTAATATATGAAGAACTTTACACAATTTTTTTACAGAGAAATATAGCAGTTTTGAATGTATATGTCAAATTATGTTTCCAAGCATTAAAAGGTGACAAAATCAAATTATATTATTTTATGTTTTTAGTTTTTTTTTTAAATTAGAAAATTTTGATTTTAGTCATTATATTTTTTTTTTACTTTAAGATTTAAAATTATATTTTTATATCTTTATTATTATGCGATTATTTTTAACTTAATTACGTACTTTTTATAAGATTAAGTCATTATTTCAAGTACATAATTATCTATGATATCATGTAAATGTTAATATTTTATACCTATACCTATTTTATAAATTCTTAAAATAAATACTATTTTATTTATATTAAAATGAAGATTAAAAATAATAATAAATTTAAATCTTAAAATAATGAAAAATTAAAAAAATATTTTTTAAAGACCAAAATTCAAAATTTATTTATTTTATGAGACTAAAACTAATGTTACAAATTTTAAAAGAATCAAAAGTTAATATATATATATATATATATATATATATATATATATATATATATATAAAAGATCAAAATTAAAACACATTTATTTTATAGAAATTAAAAAAATTTATTATTATTTTGTTTTTGACTAATAAACATAATTATTATTACTAGAGTTTGACCATATATAAGTAACATTTGTTGTTTGTTTTTATTTTTAATTCAAAATTAATTAATAAGATCATTACTTTTAACTCAATTGAAGTTTCTTTAAAAACAATGAAATAAAGAATTGTAAAAGTAAAAAAAATTGAAAATAAAAAAATAAGGATGCAAATAAATTGTATTTGACTTTTAATTAAGGATGTAAATAAGTTAGATTTTAAACAGGGACATATAATTTGTAGTAGCATGTTTAATAAAATAAATAAATTTAAATCTCAAAAAATTATTTAGTTTAAAAAATTAAATTTAAATTTATAAAAAAAGTCTATTAAATTTCATAAATTTATTTATTTAACTATATAATATAATAAAAATTTATATACATGTTATATTATTAATGATATAAGTAAATTTATAATATAAAAAATAGATTATTTGTATTTTTAACATTTTTATTATATTTAAATATTTTATATTTCTTGTTTATACGAAATAAATAAATAGAATATAAAAACTTAATTGTTGCATTTTGCATGTTCTTTTCTTTAATTTTTATAATTGATTATTAAAATATTTTGAATAAGATATTTTAAAAAATTGTAAAATTATTACCTTCCATCATAATATGTTCATAAATGTACATTAGTATATTAAAAGAAAATAATACAAGTCTCTCACTTATCATAGATGTAGTCATAATATATGAATGCATGTAAGGAGTGTATTAGATAAAATATCAGTATCACACTAGAAATAAAATCACAATATATAAGTGAGACAAATTTTTGTTAAAAAAAAGTGCCACAAATGATATTAAAAATTCATTAATTCAATTATAATTTAATAGACTTAAATCAACTATTTTGCTTATACAAAAATATGATTGAATTTAAGAATTATTAGAACCACCTCAATCCTTATAATCAGAGACAGCTTTCTTAAATCTACCGATAATCTAACTCAGACAGCTAAAATAGATTTTAACTCACGGGCATGTTCACCTGTTTACATTCTGAACCTGATATGGAGTTATCCAACGTCACATGATATCATTACAAATAATTTCTTTTTATGACACTAGATTACCTGTTTGGGTAAAAAAGGTGTAAATGAGAAAAAGAGTATTTATGATATGCTTCATTTAATTTCTTATTAAATGAAAATAGTGTAATAAAGAGCTGAAAATGAAACTGCACCACTTCTGTGAGAGTCTTGAATAGCCATATATACTCTCACCCATCTTCCGAATGGAAGAAGCTATAGATTCACGTGAGAGAAAGAGAGTGGCAACAATGTCTGGTGTGTGGGTTTTCGACAAGAAGGGGGTGGCGAGGCTGATAACACACCCAACCAAGGAATCCTTCGAGCAGAAAGAGCCAAAGCAACCTGGCACAGCCACCGCACCAGGCGCTAGGCCAAGAGTCTTGGTCTATCTCCCGAGCAACCAGGTCATTCGCTCCTACACCGAACTCGAGCAGCGACTCACCGAACTCGGCTGGACTCGCTACCGTGACTCTGACCACTCAGACCTCATTCAGTTCCACCGCTCCGACACCTCTTCCCACCTCATCTCTCTCCCCAAAAACTTTGCCAACTTTAAGCACTTCCACTTCTACGACATCGTTGTTAAGAATCGTTCCTTCTTTCAAGTCCGCGACCCCACTCTGCTCTTTGAATCATTTCAACCATAGACTCTCTCCTCCCATCTCAATGTCCTTGTTATGTTAAAAATTCAAATCTCATGTCAACAGAAATGAGACTAACATAGAGTATATCAGTGAGACACAAATCTCAACTTATTTGAAATTTAGGTTTAATTTAAACTTAAAAAAAATAATGGTCTCTTATTTTTGTACTCTATTTTAATGTTATTTCTAGTCAACATGAGCATTGAATTTTTCCCATATTTATCCTTATGAACAATCCTAATGTGCACTTTAATTTTTAGCCAAATATAGATTTGCATGTTTTTTTTTCTTCATATTTGCCTTCTCATCACTCCTTAATTCCTTGATTTTCACTTTTTCTCATTTGGCCTTGATTGGATTGATTTACGATTTCACATAATTGTAATCGCTAATTGAGCTCAAGTTTGTTATGTTTGAAGTTGCATGTGTTGGAAGATTATTTCAAATACTACACTACTATCCTCGTAGCTATTGGTGGATTTATGTGCTTGCTTTTTTATTTAAATTGAATATTGAAAAAGACTGCAGTATTGTTCAGGTCAGACGCTAGCTTCTTTACCTTTTTTGTATATGTATTAATTATAGCCACTGTAGGTTACATGCAGAAGTTATTTTAAAACCCTAAATTGGTCATTAATGAAGGCAACTATAATATGTCGTGTTGTGTGTACGTACGTAGATGAAGATAACTATCTAGTTGCGATGATGAGTTGGAAACGAACTAATGGCAGGGAGGTAAATAAGTGAAGAAATGTGGAATGATTCGTAGATAGAATTGTTAGGGCATGGGGTGAGTTTCGTGTGTGATTAGTGAATGCAGGCGATGTGTTGTAAAAAGCTGAAATAGATGATGCAAGATCTTAGATAAGGTAGTAGGTGTCGATCTCAAGGCTGCTACACTAGTGTACTTTTGTACTATCTTATATATCTTTGTATGAGCCATGAGGGACCATCATTTGAGGCCTATAAAGGCTATGAGAGACTCTAGTGTACCATGGATGGTCATAGAGCTAGCTAAGGTTTGTGGAGAAGGACGAGGGGGTGAGAAAGAGAAAGAGCGTCGTTTGTTTTTCTACATGAACTCATTGCATGTATCATATGGTCAAACAAAATCCCCTACTGTGCTGACTGAAATTCAGTGGTCCTACCTTTTTTTATTTTATTATAACATATATATAATAATAAAGGGGAAGCACTTTTTTCTAGATTTAATGGCACAGTGCTGAGTAGATTTTAGGAACTGAGAGAGATTTGCAACGCAGAGTACAGCATAGCAAAAGGAGAAAGAATCATACCTTCTGATTAGACGTAACGACTGAGCCATTGCATACATACATGTAACATGCATAGATATTAGATGATTAAAAACTAATGTTATTGCCTGCGACGGTACCAATGATTCTAGTTATCGTTTCTGCCTGTTAATCATTCATCTGTGACTCTAATTAATAAATTCTTAATATTTTTTTACAATGATATTAGAAAGAAATATTTTCGATTAAAAGTAATAATTTTTGTTAAGATATTCTGAGCCATACAGTGTATTTTTTTAATGTAAATTATTTTATATTTAAGATTACAACTTATTCTGTATAATTTAGTTAAATACTTGATACTATTATTACTGTACTAGTAAATTTTTTAATATTTTTGTGCTGATATAAAATTTAATTAGATTATAACTATTCTTTTTTATTAATTAATTAAACTTATCATGCTAGACGTTATTTTTTAATAATTTCCTAAAATATTATCGTAATTATTTTTAAATGTTATTTCAAGATTTTTTATAGATCTTTCTTTGATTGTTATTAATTCATTCTTTAATATTAACATAATATATAATGACTTCCTAATTACATATAAATTTGAATTATTAATAAAAATTGATCGAGTTAGAACTTGGAAAATTTTTTTTTGTAAGATTATCAATTTTAAGTTATTGGTGTGTAGAAAAAAGAACTGAATCGATTGTAATTACTAAGTGCGTGTTTGGTTTCACGTTTGAAACGTGAAAAATCACGTTAACGTGGAAGCTATACATTATAACTTTCACGTTGAACGTGATTTTTCACGTTTCAAACGTGAAACCAAACATGCACTAAGTACTTCAAAGTTTGTTTGTTAGTGTTTAACTAAGAAAAAAGAGTCACAAGATTGTGAATGATCCACGCAGCATCCACCAATCAAGGATGCAAGTGGTATATCTAGTCAACTAACTTTTTTTTTTATTTTTTTTTTATTTTTTATGAATGATACTTACCGACACAACCTTTAAATAAACTTTCATTTGGCAGGTAAATAGTTGGAAGACATGGCAATTTGTTACACAAATGATGAATGTGATAGCCTAAATTGACCGAATAAAACCGTTATTCGATCATGATCACGAATTGATTTGTACAATTTTGTACATTTTTTTTAAATTTAATTTAATCTAACTTGATTAATGAAATTAAATTGATTAGATTAATATAATTAAATTTATTTTTTTTATAAAAAATTTAATATTTTAAAATAAATATAAATATTTAATATTTTATTATAAATATAATGTTATTAATTTATAAAATAAATAATAATATAAAAATAATTTATTAATTTATTATATTATTATCAACTCAAATAATATATAAAATAAATATTAAAACAAATATAATATATTATTATAATATTATTACGAATTGAGTCACGTCACAAGTAAAAAATATAAAAATTCGTGACTCAACTTGTATTGTGTTGAATTTTAATAAAGTTAGATCAAATTTAACACAAACACTTAAAAAAAATTTAACTCAAAATCTTTGAATCAATTTGAGCTCATCAGAGTTCACAGATTATGCATATCTATTTACGATTCTAGTTAATACAATTGACGTGATAGTGGAATAAGCATTCGATATGGCTCTGAAATATATTTGATTGGTCAACAAAGGCACCACTGGGCTAGGATCACCCTAAGTAGGGGTGGGTATGGATCGGTTTTTTTAAAAAAACCAATCCAAACTGATTCGATTCATTTTTAAATGGATTGGTTTAGTAGATTTCGATCCGATTTAGTTTACTGATCTGATTTTGAACCGAATCTAATTAATGGATAAGTTTCGAACCAATTTCGATCTAGATTTATAGATTAATTCATTTTAAAAATGGATCGGATAAAAACTAGTTTAAAACCGGATTTTTGAAACCAGTTTCTTAACCAGTTTTTTGAAACCAAATTCTTAAAACAGATTTTTTAAACCAATTTTTTGAACCAAATTTTGTAAAGCAATTTTTTTAACCCAATTTTTAAATTTGTTTTTTTAATCATATTTTTTACCAATATTTTTAAACCCAGATTTTAAAACTATTTTTTAGAAATAAAAGGAATAAACTATAACATGAAAAAATAAGAAAGAGAGATATCTTAAATTTGATTTTTTAAAAAAATTGACTAAACTCAATTTTACGTTAAAAAATTGTATAAACTTAATTTCATTAAAAAATTTGACTAAAGCGAAGATACACATTTAATTTATTATTTGTGTAACATAATTCTAGTTTAATTTTATGTTTAATAGTTTAGTTGTAATATTTTTTATTAGAAAATAAAAAATTTAAATAACATTTACTGAAATTAATATCATATTGTATAAATAAATATTGAAATAAAAATCAGATTGAAATTAAAAAAAATGATTGAAGTATGATTAACCTGCCAACGTAACTACTGTTGAAAAAAACAAAAAACAAATATAAAACACATATGATTGATGTAGTGGATTTTCGTGGCAGTTAATAGAATTCAGTAGTTGTAACAAGAGGCTCAAGAGTGCAATGCGTAGCCGCGTAGAAGACTAGGAGCACTGGAGCAGCGCAGTTGGCCGCAGCGACAGTTCGGATACGAAAAAAGTAAAAATTGATTTTTTTAAGGGTTTGGATCCGAACCGTTTAAGTAAACTGGTTTGGTTAATTAGTTTTTTCTAAATCGGTTCAGTTCGGATATTTTATGTTTGGATTGATTATTTTTTGGATTAGTTCGGTTCAATTTTAAATGGTTCGGTTTGGTTCGGCTTTTTTGCACACCCCTAACCCTAAGAGATCAATGTGAGAGCTAGACAGAGAGGATCAGAAGCTCAAAATTACTCTAAAAAAAAAGACTTACATGCATATTTAAAATAATTTTATTGGCTTATTTAAAATTAATTTTATTAATTTATTTAATATTTTTAATGTAAATGAAAGTTTTAAATAGACTAATAGGTTAGACTTCTAAAATGTTAAGGCTAGATCTACAAAGATGTGATAGATAATATACTAAACTTAGATATTTTGATTTTATAAAATAAGTCTGGCATGTATATTTAAAGTATAATTGTTTATTAATGTTTGTTGGTCTGACTGGTATTCGGACCTCAAGATCTCAAGTTTGAGTCTGAAGTTTAATGAAAAAAAAATATTAAAAGGTCTTAAGGGAGACTAGTTTTTGACGAAGTTAATGGATACTCTTTTCAATAATATGATAAAAAATATATATATAATTGTTTATCATTTGTACTAATACGTGAAATAGAAAGGGGAAGAACAATGAGAGAAAAACAAGTCAAAAAATAAAATTAAAATAAGGTATTTTTCTCTCATTTAATAACATTCAATGTAACGATTCACCATAACAATATACGACATATCTACTAGAAGCGAAACATCTATTAACTTAGGATTATATACCTATAAATATAAGAATATGTATTATATCACATACATAAAAAGATAAAAAATAACTACATAATTGTGTGCAATATAAGTACAATAATCTTGTAAATGTAAACTATACAACCTAAGTAGTCGATCAAGCAATTGATACTATCTACACAAGAACCACCCTTAAAGGTAGTCATCAAAAAGGACATCAAGCTCTAATGCCGCTAAATGACCTCCACTACATAACTCTATACCTATCTTTGTCTTGCTCCTATATCACGTATAATTATCGTAGTCCAAATTATATGGAAAGATGTAAGAGTAAGCCAGAGTTTAAAAGCATTAATGTATAAACAACATTCAATGCAAAACAACTTAAAACATCATCGCATATTCACCTCATGTTCAACACTATCAACATGCATCATCACAATACAACCATCATATGTAAGCACAAACAACTCATTTTATCATAACATGATATCAACTTGATATCATAGTATTTTCAACATAGATTGATCATTATAGCAATACAGTATTTATAACACAACAACTACATGTATCATCATGCATTTCAATTAGGAGATCTCCTATAGCACAAGGTGAGTAGTTTAAGTGGCTTGACCCTACTAAACCAACAACACAAGGTGACCTTTATGGACTTGCTATATCAATAACAAATTGAATATAAATCCACAACACAACAACTTGATTTCTCGAATGTCCTCACTTAAACAAAGAAGTCTAGTACTATTGTCAAGGTAGAACAACTGAGTATGGGTCTACCACGTCATTAGCTAACTTAACTAAGCTTCCTATGGAATTAGTCAACTGACTACCCTCCAAATACTACGTCATTCTAATACTTGGTTAGAAACTAAGTTTTCGACTTTGTACTTTACATGGTTACTCACTTATAATCAATATAGTTCAACTTAATCCTTATACTGTGGTTGTTATATATACATGTATATCGACCTTGTCCACACATAGTGCTAACAAAGTCCCAAAAGAGATATAACACAATCATCCACTTTAAGGGTCAACTTCTCAAAAAGAATTTTCAACAAAGTTGGACTTTTTGAGCACCATAACACGATATCCACACAATGGGATATGCAACTTTCAAAAATCTTTCCTCTAGTCCAAGGTTAGTTATCACAACTCAACAACACAATAACTTTTTACATATTCAACACAACAACATAATCGACATACAACTCTACATCTCACAACACAATCATCACTACTCTTATTCTACTTATTGATTATCATTCATCTCAGCAACACAACAACATCATGCGTATAAAAAAACTCCCAACATAGCTACACAACTACATAACCTACTACTTGTCTCAACTTTCAACTAACAACTCAAACAACAATATGCAACAATTCATCAAATCCAACAACACATTTTCTTTCTTCCATCAACGCCCGACACCATTCAGGCACAAAGTGTTGGGCCCGATAGTCCACCCGCTCCTCCACCATAGTATGATATTGTCCGCTTTGGGCCCAAGCCCGCACGGTTTTGTTTTTGGGCTCCTTCCCAAAAGGCCTCATACTATGTGGAATGGTGGACACTTATAAACTAGCCAATGTTCCTTCATTTTACCGATGTGAGACTTGGGATGAATCCCAACAAACCTCCCCTCAGACCAAGGACCACATGTCTCGTGATCTCCTCCCCTCAAGCGATAATCCGTCACCATCTTGTACCGCCGTTAACTCTACGGGACACGCCGCCTGAACACCACAATATCAGGAAGACTTTCGACACAAGGCACCAAGTTCGAATCTCCATCGCGAGGCACAACACTGAGGGTCTTCCCGCATCAAACCCAGACGAACCGTTGGCTCTGATACCACTTGTAGGGCCCGATTGTCCACCTTTTGCACCACCATAGTATGATATTGTCCGCTTTGGGCCCAAGCCCGCACGGTTTTGTTTTTGGGCTCCTTCCCAAAAGGCCTCATACTATGTGGAATGGTGGACACTTATAAACTAGCCAATGTTCCTTCATTTTACCGATGTGAGACTTGGGATGAATCCCAACACAAAGCTCTCTGCCTCACCCACATCTCTACCTAAATCACGCTCGGCGTCATCATACCAACTCCCGACATCATCTAAACAAAGAGCTTTAGTTTGACCACGTTAAGCGCCACTCAACTTTGGGCCCAACGTCACCAAATTAGAGACCTTCCAACATTTTCACGTTGAACATCATTCAAACCATATCCGAAGTAATTCCAACCAGAAATGAATCTCTCACCTCATGTTCAATGCTACCAATCTTGTACTCGACATGATTGAGACAAAAAACCTCAAACTAGAATGACACCTAATGCTATGGAAGCGTGCCTGACGTGATAACATAATTTGGCATATAATCCAATTTTGAGCTAAAACCTGAAATCCAGCAAAGATCCAACACATACAACATCAAATAACATCTATACACATCACCAACGACACATATATGCACTGAAAACCAACATGCAACAACAAATCATTTGAATTCATCGCATTCTTGCTAAGAACCTTAAACCCCAAACTTCCAACATGCTTTTCACTTCAAATTCACCAACACAACCACCAATCTCCAATATTTCACACCATATACAACATATCACTAGTGCAAAAATTGGATTTAAAATCGGAGTTTTAAGATCGGTTACAAGGTAACCGATCTTAAAAGTGACGCGGTGACAATTTTGTAAATAACATGAACATTTTTAAGATCGGTTAAAATTTAACCGATCTTAAAAGTACTTTTAAGATCGGTTATAAAAGAATCAATCTTAAAAGTAGCACTTTTAAGATCGGTTACAAAAGAACTGATCTTAAAAGCACTTTTAAGATCGGTTATAAAAGAACCGATCTTAAAAGTGGCACTTTTAAGATCGGTTGAACCGATCTTAAAAGTGGCACTTTTAAGATCGGTCATAAAATAACCGATCTTAAAAGTACTTTTAAGATCGGTTCATTTATAACCGATCTTAAAAGTGCTACTTTTAAGATCGTTTCTTTTATAACCGATCTTAAAAGTGTTACTTTTAAAATCAGTTATTTCAAAACCGATTTTGTATGTAGTATACAAAATCGGTTCTTAAATAACTGATTTTAAAAGTATCGTCAGAAATGTTTTATATTCCCCTCCATTCTCATTTTCTTTAATCTTTCTCATTTTCTAAAGTCTCCAATAAGGTAAGTTTCGTTGTCATTTTCGTCTTCTTATGTTCTTGTGTTTTTTTTTCGTTTTCTGATGTTTTTCTCGTCTCAATTTTCAGTTGGGTAAATTTTGAACCTGGAATGACCCGTTCTGCAAGGAGAACGAGCCGTTCTCCATGGAGTATGGGTCGTTCTTGTAATACCCATTTTTTTATTATTATTAATTATCAATGGCATTTTCGTAAATTTTATAAAGGTATAGGGGTATTCTTGTAATTTTATTACTGATGGCATTTTCGCAATTTTAAAAAAATTTAAGGGGTGTTTTGGTAACTTGGAACGGGCCGTTCCAAGCTTAAAAATTATACTAAATTTTTTTTAGTGAGAACGGGCCCAGAACGGGCCGTTCCAAAAGGAGAACAGACCGTTCTGGTTTTGGAACGAGCCGTTCTGGAGGGAGAACGGGCCGTTCCGGAGGGAGAACGGGCCGTTCTGGATGAGTCTCGGAACGGGCCGTTCTGATTTTAGAACGGGCCGTTCTGCTTTTTGGGAACGGGCCGTTCCGATTTTGGAACGGGCCGTTCCAGTTTAAAAATTTGCGTACATTTGAAAGATTCGGAACGGGCCGTTCCGAATTCAATACGGGCCGTTCCGGGTGACTCTGGTTGCCTATAAATAGGGGCCAGGGGGGGTGAAAAAAAATATACTGAGGGAAGTGAAAATCTTAGAGAGAGAGAAAGAGAAGAGAGAGAGAGAGAAAGAGAAGGGAGAGAGAGAGAGAAAGAAAAGAAAAGAGGAGAGAGAAAGAGGAATCCAGTAGAGGAGGTTCTGCCAGGGGAGAGAAAAGAGGAGGGAGAGAGGTGGAGATTCTACCCGAGTTTCGGTTCTTGTTTAAGCAAGAAAGATGAGAAGGTTCTGCCCGAATTTCAGTTCAGGTTTATCCAAGTAAGGGTAGTGCTTATAAAATTAATCTAGTATATATGAGCATGATAGGAATAGTATAATTTTAATATGCTATTTTATGTGGAGATTTTCATTTCACATAGTATAATTTGGATCAATTGATGGTTGTTTTAAATATTTAATTATTTATATTATTATTATATTGACAAATTGGCATGGTTATGGTTATGTTTAATTATGGAATATGCTATGTGTATGTGGTTTGGAAAAGTAAATAGGACTTAAAGGAGTAAGGTTATGGTATGGATTAGATCTCTTGGTGAGATCAGGATATAATCTTTGGAAAAATATGGAATTTGGGAATCCCATGGTGAGGATTCCAATGTGGAACTTTTCCAAAGGTTATATAATAAACCACTTCAGATGTTAGGTGGATTCTGAAGTACTCCTCTAAGTATTCTATTTGCTACCGGTATGGGTCTAGGCCGAGTCATACCGATGGATGAGGTGGCCCTACCAGGGTTACGTGACGACGTAATCCAACTGTATATTTTCCATGAGAGGTTAGGCGTGGGACATGGGTTGCTGACATGTTTCACCGTATCAACACTTGGTTTGGATGGTGTTGAGGCCAACATTTGGTTTGGATGTGTTGGTTACATCATGGATTATACAGTGGTGTGACTTTGTTTTGGATATGGAATATGTATACATATGGTATGGATTGTATACATTGGTTATGGATTATTTTATTATCATAAAATATGTATACATTGGCATGGACGTGTATACATTATATTTTGGGTTGGTCTATATTTAGCTTGAAAATGACTTGTTGGTCTGGATAAATACTGTGGATAAATATTTGTTTAATGATATTTTATTATGATGTACTATGATTGGTTTTATATGTGCTAACCCTTATATTTCCATGATGTGGACTGTGATGATCTCACTATGTGGGGGAGCAGATCAGGTATGAGGCTTTGGGATAACAAGGAGTCTTTTGGATAGCTGCTTTGAGAAGTGGCTAGGTTTAGAGCTTGACCAGCACCTAGGGTGTCTTATTTTGATGTTTTCATGACATTGTAATTATATTATCTTTTTGGATTACTGTATAACTTTACTAAGGATGATGACTCTGCTATAGAAGATTATATTATATATTTTGGAAACAATTTATATGTTATTGTATAATTACACTCTAGCGTAGCTGGCTTTTGCTCTATTTTCTTTATTTTATATTATTTTATTTTGGTTGGTTATTGATGTGACGGCCTAGGGTGGGTCGTTACAGTTCTCCAAGGAGTACGGACCGTTCTCCAAGGAGTACGGGCCGTTCTTCAAGGAGAACGGGCCGTTCTTCCTGGAGAACGGGTCGTTCTCCCTGGAGAACGGGAAAGTTCACTTTTAGGCCTTTTGATCAGACTGGAACGGCCCGTTTCAGTTTTGGAACGGGCCGTTCCAGTTTAATTTTTTTTTACCGCCACACTTTTAAGATCGGTTATAAAACAACCAATCTTAAAAGTTAACTTTTAAAATCGGTTGTTTAACCGATTTTAAAAGTCTAATTTTTAAAACAGTTCTTTCAAAATCGGTTACAAAACCGATTTTAAAAGTAAAAAATAACCGATTTTAAAAGTTTTTTCCACTAGTGTATAAATCATTTACTATCTATCAACTCATCCAATACACAACAAATCAAACTTCTCTTACCTTGAAACAAAAGAGAACCGGGGGAAGGAGAAGAAAATTTGAGACTCTACTCCTCACTCCAACGAATTAATCACAAGATTTTGGGACTGACCTGAATCCAACAATAGAATAACCCTAAACCCTAAACCAAAAATCTTAAACCCAAAACAAAAATCTTATATATTCTCCCACTCGGGATCAAATTGGTCTTCTGTTCAGAGAAACTTTTGATACTACGAAAACTTTTATGAAATCTTCAAACCCTAGAGTCTCTCAACATTAATTAATTGCTTTACATAACAATACGAATTAACTTAAAATAATTATAACACTCTAAAACTTACAGTATTACATTTCATAATAAAAATAATTATGAAAGAAATTATATAATTTATTATAATATTTTATTAGTAACAACATAATTTGTTTACATAAAATTTGTGTATCATTAAAAAAAAATACTAGAGAAAAAGGTCTAGTTGCAGCTTTTCCAAGAATTCCCCATTTTCAGAGGAAGTCATTACCTATGTCCCTTTTTCTTTATTCTATTTTGGCTTTCTTTCCTTAGCAAATTCCGAACACATGGCACTGCGTGCGTTTGCGTATCATTTAGCTGAGAAATATAAATTCTAAAGTTTCCACTTTGTATACCAGAAATGGGCTTTTATAACCACGGAAAGTAAATTTTTTTTAAGAATCTCTAAAATGGTAACTTTAGAGCTTTTTATTCTATTAAAAATAAATCTTAATAACAAGTTTTTATCTTACACATCTACTATGAAAAAAATAATTTATGTAAAAGATAAATTAAAGAGAAAGGGGAATATTTTTGTTATTTAAAATTATTCTGTAATATTAAATATGATTAAATTAAAGAAATGAAAATTTTAAAATTTAGTATAAAATTATTATGAATATTCACTAATCAAAGGCATTTGATGACCATCCCATTCTTGTTTAATGGCTCATGTTATGATGGAAAAATAAAAGAGTATATATATTTTATTTAACCCACCGTATCATAGATACTGACTCAGTTACTATTGATTAAAATAAATACATCATTCCCACAACAATAAATTTTAAATAGGTTTATATATTGGTAATTTATAGGTGACTTTCTCATCCATAAAAAAAAATATGGGAAAGTTTTTCATTATAAAATTATAACAGATTTTGCCTTTAATAAATTTTAATTAATTTAATATATGAATAACTATCTTATACTTTTTCTTTAATGGGATTGTTTTTAGATTTTTTCTTCATGATGAGAAAGTTTTTAATTTCTCAACCATTTCAATTTGTATTCATCATCTATATTTTAAAATTAAATTAATAATTTTAAAATCAATAATTAAAATATCTTATGTTAGAATATTTTTTATAAATGTAAAATATAAAGTATATTAAAAAAATATTTATTTATATATTTTTTAAATTAATATATTAAATATTATATATATAATTTAGATTTAAACATGATTTTAATTTTTCAAATTTAAGATAATTTTAGTTTTAGTCTCTGAATTTTTTTAGTCTTGTAATTAAAAAAAATATTTTAATTTTATATTGAATTTTTGTTAAAGAAACTATTGAATATTGGTACATAAAATATATTTATTGATGTTTCAGTTAGTAAAAATGTCATATTAAATTTGAGGACTAAAAATATATTTGAATTTATAATTTAATATAAAAAAATTTATAGATAATAAATATTTAATCATGGTTAAACAGTACTGGTAGCAAATGACTTTTGTGCTTATGATAAAATATATTATAATAAATACTCTCTATCAATAAATTACAATAAGCCAATCCGTTGGTAGATATAAATAACCAAATTATAATTAAAATTTTAATATGGAAATAAGTTATTGACAGCTATGAATAAAAAATAAATAAAATAGTTGCATGAATCAATAAAGTTGTCGACAACTAAGCCAACAGTAGTTATAACGAGTTAAATAACATTTTATTTTTTTAAAAAGTTAGACAATTACTAAAAGCTTCGAAGAGATTTTTTCAATGGCTTAAAACCACTATATAATATAGATGGAATAAGTCATCAATAATACAGTGGTTAAATGCCATTGTATTACCGACAAAATTAATGAGTTAAACTCACTATGTTATTGGTGATTTTTTCTGACGTCATCGGTAATTATTTGCAAACAAAGGAATTAACAAGAAGTTTGAGTTTGTCAATAATTTTGAATTACAATTTATTTTTCAATTACCGTGAGATTTAAGCCATTGATAATGGGTATTTTTCTTGTAGCATAGTTTATTTTATGGGTATAAGTAAGTACGGGTAAACTATAAATTCAAACTTATCCAAATCAACTCAATGAGTTCAAATCAGATTTTTTAGTATTTGGGTTAGACCCAATTCAACTCGATTAAAATATGATATTGTATGAGTCAGATAATAAATTTTATATTTTCAACCTGTTACTTAATCTGACTCAATCATATAATAATAATAATAATAATAATAATAATAATAATAATAATAATAATAGTAATAATAATAATAATAATAGTAATAATAATAGTAATAATAATAGTAATAATAATAATAATAATAATAATAATAATAGTAATAATAATAATAATAATAGTAATAATAATAATAATAATAGTAATAATAATAATAATAATAATAATAATAACAATAATAATCATAATAATAATAATAATAGTAATAATAATAATAATAATAATAATAATAATCATAATAATAATAATAATCATAATAATAATAATAATAATAATCATAATAATAATAATAATAATAATAATAATAATAATAATCATAATAATCATAATAATCATAATAATCATAATAATAATAATAATAATAATAATAATAATAATAATCATAATAATCATAATAATAATAATAATAATAATAATCATAATAATAATCATAATAATAATAATCATAATCATAATAATAATAATAATAATAATAATAATAATAATAATCATAATAATAATAATAATAATAATAATAATATTTAAATAGTCATTTATTTAGGATAATATTCACTTTCACTCTTAGTAATAAGTTTTACATTTTAAGTTAATAACAATTTAACAATATAATATATTTATTTTAAATTTTATTTTATATTAATAAATATTAATTTTTTGAGTTAATAATAATGAAAAAATTAATAAATTTATTTTAGAATTTAATTTATATCATTATTTTCTTTATATGTTGATAACATTATATCAAATGATTTACATATATTTTAAAATATTTAAATTTTTACAAAAAAAAAAATAATTTTAATTATGTTCATCCGATTAATCCAATTCAATTCAAATTATGTGTGATTTGGTTGGGTTGGATTTAAAAAAAAAATTTGCACAAATTCAATACAATCTAACCCATTAAATTTTAATTGAGTAAGATAATATACCTAATATAATTTAACCCACTTATACCCTATGTAGCCAAAGTGGAAAGTGATTTAGTAAGAAATGGCGCGAGCTTCAAAAAATATCACTCATAGAGTCATAGCGGTAAGTGGAGGTGCCTTGAGGTGAATTTTTTGTGATTTATGATTTTGTTATTAATGAATTGAGTTCATGAGCCATGACCATATTTTGCATATGTTCCAGTTCTTGGTAAATAGGATAAAGTTTCTTAAGTTGTGAGAGAAATTGGACTTTGGTTAGAGAATTGGGCTCAAAATTATTAGGCCCACAATTATTTATGTGTGTGAAATCATATTTGCACCTCCCTTATCAATAAATAAACCGTTTTTTTTTTTATAGAAAAAATAACGAAATATTTGAATTTATTTTTAAAATATTTTTCCAGAAAAGTTTTTTTTAATGCTCATCCCTCTTTCATCCTATATTTTCTTTGCTACTTTATCTATTATTGAATTCTCAATCTGATTTTTCCCCTTAAATTTTTTTTAGTAATCAAGAAACTTGCATCTCATCTCCATTATTCTTTAATTCTTATATTCACAATTCTATCTTCATTATTGTTTAAATCCTAACTTTACACTTCATCTTCATTATTATTTAAATTCTTTACATTTATTTTCTTCCCCTTTGATAAAAATAATATAATTATAACAGAAATTCACAATTGTATTCCCAACATTGCATGCAACACATAGATTACTATATTGAATCATGTTTTTGATTGATAATTTTTGTAATTTATTTAATACAATTTATATGTAACAAAAGGTTGACATATTTGGTGATTAACTAAGTTTATGCAATTTCTTTCATACATTATTGTCTTTTTAATGTATGAGAGTTCATGTGCTTAATTTTTTTTTAAAATAATCATGATATTGATACAAAGTATCTATTATAAAAAATAATGATTAATCTTCGCTAGAGATCGTGACAACATACAAGGTGAATACTCTTTCCAATATAGTATATTTCATATTTAAACATATACTTAGAATTTAGCCATTTTTTTAATATTATCATAAATAGTATTAAAAAGTGTTTTTTAGAACTATATATTTTAAAAAAGAAAAGTTTTGAAAATTACTTTTCAAAATAAGCATATGTTAGTTTAGAAAATAATGTTCGGAACTATGTTATTTTATTAAATATAACTGAAAATTATTTTTCGAAATAGTATTTGTTCTGAAAATTATTTTTCTTAACATTATTTAAGTGATAAATTTTGAATGGTGAAAGAGGAGTGTCTATTGAAGAGTCATGAATTAGTAATAAGCAGTGTTTTAAAACCCGGACCGACCCGGCTGGTCGGACCGGTTGAACCGGGAACCGGTGGTCCAGCCGGTCCGAATATGAAGTTGGATGCAGTCGACCCGTTTCAAACCGGATTGAACCGGTCAATTTTCCGGTTCAACCGGTGAATCGGTGGATCAAACCGGTTCAACCACTTTTTTTTTTTTTTTAATTTTTTAAGGGACCATAAATCACAAAAATAATAATGAAAATTGAATCTCTTAATGAAAAAGCAAGGAGTCTTATTAAATATAACAATGACTACTTGTTCTAATATATTTGTTTGCAATATATACAACTTAAATAACTTTTATAGTATATTATTAATTTTAAATTATATATTTAATAATTCAATATCTATGTAAATATTACATATATTATTTTGTGATATTAATTGCAAGCATATTATATATGTACATATTATTTATATTTTTAATTTGTATTAATATACCGTTTAACATGTAATTTTTTAATGTATTTTTTTACAAAATAAAAATAAAAATAATTTTAAATAAGATAGAAAAATTTAAATTTAAAATAAGATATGAATTTATTAAAATTTATAAGTATAAATATATTTAATATGAATATTTTTTAATAAAAATAAATAAAAATCGAGTCATGCGGTTCAACCAGTGACCTACCGGTTCAACCTTTGACCCACTGACCCAATATCTTAACCGGTTCGATGACCGGTCCAGTTTTTAAAACTATGGTAATAAGCATTGCCCTAGGCCTGGTGGAAGCAAAAGCAAGTCAAGATTGCTCCCATAAATAATTTCCCCTTATGATGAAATGAATCAAGTACAAGTTTGACGTTTTCGTTATCAGTGGCAACCGAATTAAAAAGGGTGTGTGTACGGTTTGACAATAATTCCAACAAGATGTACATTAGTAAACAACAAAAAAGAAACTTGTTGAGTCCTCAAAATTCAAACATTCTGCAACATTATTTTCTCAAGTGGGCCAGGGTTCAGGATCAGAGTTTTGCCGTCCGTTACTGTATTGAAACACAAGTAACATGACATGCAGTGCAGTGAACAACTTTTTCAAATGTCGACGCGTAATGCCTTTTTTTTATAAAAATATTCTTTAGCAACTGATTTTTTCATAATTACCACACAGCCAGGTGATTCTTTCCAACCAAACTTCTTCAATGATTGTTGGCCCATCTCTTCAAATTGAACTTTTGCATCTTTCACAACATATTGCAAAATTTCCACATTTCATAGCCAGAACTGAGTTCATGTTCACAAGAAAGAATCCAAACAAATAGAATAGAGAACAAGCCTTTAGATATGTAATTAGTATGTTTGATGTAGAATTCGCACATGGCAACAAGGTGTTACAAAATAGACTAGGAAACCACACCACCCTAATATAGACAGAGAACAAAAATGATCTAACCAGAACTATCATACAAAACTACCTGCCTTTCCATCTAGTTTAATGATTGTTACAAGCACTTTGACAGAACTCAGAATACGTGAAATATTAATTGGAGGACTAGCAATCGCCAAGAGAGTAATTTGGCGCGGAATATATTAGGAGAAATATAATTGATATATGTACAGTGTAACAGCAAAACAGGTGCCTGAATTCATGGACGTGATCACCAGCAAAATATGCATGATTTTTCCCCAGGCCTAAACATAGCCACAGAACATTCAGTTTTGCTAAGTTTGAAGATTCTTACTGTATTTGCAATTTAAGTATAGAGAGGGGATGCAGAGGGCCGGGGATAAGCTATGGAAGTCTCCACACGGCTAATATCGTCAGCACTTCTTCTACGTAGTCGAGACACGTTACTAGAAGGATTTTGATTGCCTCCATTTATATCAGCACTTCTTCTACGAGCTCTAGGTCCATTACCAGAATCTCGATTGCCTCCATTTACAATTGGAACCTGCAGCTGCTCCAAAGATGTAACCACTTCATCCATGTTTGGCCTGAACTTGGATTCTGTTGATAGGCACCTCAAGGCAAGGGTGGCTACCTTACAGGCATCATCTGTTGAATATTGTCCTTCAAGCCGTGTGTCCAACACGCGAAACACCCTACGTTTGTTTGCCAGGTAAGGCTTAGCCCATTCCACCAAATTGTGTTGCCCAGATGGTCTATTCTTGTCAACTGCCCTCTTGCCAGATAACATTTCCAGCAGAACAACTCCAAAACTATATACATCACTCTTAGCAGTAAGATGACCTACAGTAGCAATGATTTTAGATATTAACCAAAAAGCTAAATCTAGAATAACTTAAACTCAGATAAGGGAAAAATGTAACCCAACAATACCTGTGGCAAGATATTCAGGAGCTGCATATCCATAGGTACCCATTACCCTTGTAGAGACATGACTTTTGTCACCTGTTGGTCCGTCCTTTGCCAGCCCAAAATCAGAAAGTTTTGCATTATAATTCTGTGATCACATCAACAACCATATTTCAGATCTGCTACCCAAATGATTTCTACATTTATCAGATCTCTCTTTCATTATATATTGAATGAAAATGATTGAAAGTCCACATACTGAATCCAGCAAGATATTTGAACTCTTAAAATCTCTATATATCACTTTTGTTTTAGCACTGTGCAGAAATGCAAGCCCTTTGGCAGCATCAAGAGCAACCTTCAAACGGAGGCTCCAAGAAAGTGGTTGAAAATATGAGCCTCCTGTTACAATACGTATTGCCAGTGTTAAACAGACTTCTCAAGTTAAAACAATGTGAAAGATGGGAGTCATGGGACAGGAAGAAAACTCACTCCTGAACAAATGGTTTTCCAAGCTTCCACGAGGCATAAATTCATAGACGAGAAGGCGGTGTTCATCTTCAAGGCAAAAGCCAATCAATCTCACTAGATGAGGATGAGAAAGCTGTCCTAAATAGTTGACTTCAGCCTAGCAGTGAAAACAGAAACACAATAAGACAAGCATAGCTAAACCACCAAAAATAAACTCCTATTACCAACCATAAGTAATGCTACGTAATTAAGTGATGGTAACAGGTTTAAATTGTATTGATGGAAACTACACCATCAGTGTAGGTTAGAAGAACATGGACCACACTAGGCAACTTGAGACTTGCTTGCATTGCACGTTGCACCTACGATGCTGTAACACAGCCAGCACTTGTTTATTAATTAGGGTGAAGTGAAAACAAAGGATTAAATTAACCATACCAACCACTCTCTGTGACCCTGGATGCCATCTTGATTAAGTCTTTTAACAGCAATAACAATGCCAATGCCAGGTCTGGTAGCAGTCAATGAATTCTCATCAATCCACCCCTTAAAAACCGATCCAAAACCACCTTCTCCCAACACACTGTCTGGACGGAAATTTCTAGTAGCTGTCCTAAGTTCTGAGAAGGTAAAGCTCTTTAAATTGGCGGACTGCAAGATCTCACCCTCACTCCGAGGTGTCTGGGGCACTGAGATAGCTGAATTATTATTGGCGCTGCCAAGATCATTTCCATCCGTACTCACATACTTGGAATTGAACCCTGCCAAACCAAACCACATCCATTAAGGTTAAATTTTCATCAACACCAAATCAAACGTAACATCACCGAGATGCTAAATTGGATCTTCAATCATGTTTACACAATGCAAGCAATGGATATATATGAGGAGAAAAATTCAGTTTGTTAAGGTTAGACCTTAACACTAACAGGGGATGAAAGCAGCAAATATTGAAATTGAGAAAGCAGAATTACCCAAATTCATATCATATCATATAAGTATAACTCTGGTTTCTCAATTAAAAAATTGGAAGAGAGAATGAGGGAAGGGAAGCTCTTAACTCAAACTTAATAAATAAAAAATTGTTCCTTAAAAATAAAGAGGGGGAAAGGAAAGGAGTGAACTTGGAGGAAAGTGAAGATACCCATTACCCAGAAAGAGAAAAGATGGAAGCGCGAGTCAAGTGAATGGAAAAACAACGTACCGGTGTTATATGGGCTGGTTTCAGCTTTAATTTGGGCGCTCAAACAAACTCCCATGTTGGCAACAGAGAAGGCGAGATCCTGCGGAAAGCATGAAGGTTGAATTGAATAGAGAGAAAAGAAAAAGAAAAAGGAAGGAATTGGTGAAGGAAAAGGGTAAGAAGTAAGAACCTGTATGTATGGAAAAGAGAGAGAGAGAGTTTATATTGGTTGTTGAGAGGTAACATACATTCATTGGATTTGGATGGACATGTTTGATGTTGTAGCCTTCTTTCTTTCTAAGTCTCAAGTTTATGTAAGTCAAGTTCCACACTACAGTCCATTTTCATACGCTGCTCATTCTTATCGCAACCATCTTATTTTCATACTTCCATTATTTTTTTCTTTACACAACTTTATATTAATATAACTCACGATTTCATGTAATCTGAGACTTAATTATCAAGACTCCAAGTTTATTCATTAGATGGAAATAGACTTCCTCACATGCGCTCTACACGTATATCACTTTTTGTTATCACAATTTTCTTACTTTTAAACTTGTATGATCGTTTTTTTTTTTATATATATAATTAAAGTTTAGATTATGACAAAATACGATTCTATATAAGAATAAAATTAACTATTAATTTCTTTAAAAAAAATTTAGTGAAATTACATATCGTTCACTTTATTTCTAATACAGGTTCTTATGAAAGACTAATATGATAGTTTGTTTCAAATTTTATATTTTTTTAAATTTTTGGAAATAGCATTCTTAAAAATAGAATGACAAGAATGATATTCATAAATATTTTTAAAAAATATGTTTGATTAGTGTTGAAAATGTTTTTATGAAAGTAGGTGAAAATAAAGTAAAAATAACAAATTTAGTTGTCATATCATAAAAATTCACATACTCACATTTTCTCTAAAAATAAAAACATGAGAATGTAGAAGTTATTTTATTCCTAAAAATATTATATACTAAGAATACAATTTATTAAATTGAAACATAACACAAACTTAGGTAACTTTAATTGCATTTTGTGTTTAAAACTTTCATTTTGTTGAAAATTTTGCTTTAATTTTTTCTTTTTTTGAATTTTTTCTCCATAAATTTTATAATATTGTGAATTATAATCCGTTTGTGTAACTAACTTTACATGATTGCAAGCAACTATTTTTAATTTATTTTATTTAAATAAAATAACGTGTAGATATTAGATAATATAATATATCAATACAAATATTACATATATTAACATATATATATATAAACAATGATCTACTTATTTCAATAGATTTATTTTATTCGATTACTCATATTTTATATAAAATTTTAATGATCTAATTATTCAATTAAAAGTTCTTAATATATAAATTATAAATTCTTAAAAATTTTAAAAATTATTTAAACTTTATCTCATTATTTCAAATCGACATATAAAATATTTTTATGATTATTTGTTGATTTGAATTAACGAAATATATTATTAAATAATTTTTAATTTTTTTGATAATTTGTAAAATTGATTTTTATATTAAATTTTTTTTATTCAATAATTAAATCGTTAAAATTTAATTTAGAATGTAAGTTATTGGGTAAAATAAGTCAAAATAAATTTATTTTTAAAATAAATAAATCTCTTTATATATATATATATAAGAAAAAATCAATACACCAATATAATATCACATATTTTAATATAATTATAAAATATTAATACATGTATATTTGATATACTTATAATTTAATACATTAATATTCTTTAGGTGAATTTCTACTTGCAGTTTTGGCATATTATTGACACCCTATTTAATAGTCACTAGCAATAGAAATATCTCTTCATTATACTATTTTATTATATAAAAATACATTAATATAACTGATATAATATGATACGAATATATTAATTAAACTAACGCCTGAGTTCAAAGCATGTCATTAATGCATGAGTGAGGGGGAAAAACTCGTTACAATACAAAGTAAGCCACACATGTTTGTATTTCACCAAATTTTATATTACTGTTGAAAATAACATTAATATAGTCAGGTCATTTAAAAGTATTATGTTTGTCTTTATTTTAAAATTAAAGATCTTATACATGATAGTCATAGGTTTATGGATTTCAAAAATCTCAAAATTTGATGAAAAAATAATCATGATAGAGAATATAGTGTCTTATCTTTAATATTAACTAATATATTTTAACCTATGCTTTATTATATATAACATAATTAAAATTTATGATAAATTATATATAAAAAATACTATATATGTATATATAAATTATATTTAAAATATATATATATATATATAATTTTAAACATATAAATTTTATTGTAAATTTATGATAAATGATTTGTATTGTAAAAAATATTTTTTATTTATTGATAACTTTTTTTTAAAATATTAAAAATTAATTAATAAATAATTATAATAAATAAAAATTAAATTAGATAAAAGGTTCAAAAAATTCTTACAAACTCCCTCGTTAAAAAAAAACTCTTCCTAAAAATACTCTTATGTAAGATAGATTTATGTTTAATATATAAGGATTGATGAAAATTTTTTTCACTAAAAAAGGAGTTTATATTAAAAATAAAACAATTTCTTTCTTGACAAAAGATCTACCTCAAATCAATATATGATCATTGTTCGTTTATTTGACCTATTTGTGTCATACATACAATCTTTTCGTTGAAACTCGAAACGATCCACTTACTCCTCAATTTCAAGTAGATAAGAACAAAGGAACTATTATATGATTTCTCAATTAAATATCAATAAAAGAAAAAAAAAACACCCAAGTACATTTTCAAAAATTAAAATAATTTATGTAAAATATATAATGCGTGTATAATATATTAAACTATATATATATATATATATATATATATATATATATATATATATATATATATGTGTGTGTGTGTGAGTTATATTCAATAAATATTAATTCAAACTTAAAATGTTGTTTATACTTATGTGAGTATAGTTTTACAATTAATTTCCATTCGCAACATTATCAAGATTTAGAAATAGAGTTTGCAAAATAAGTTATGTGCGACCAAAATTCACAATAAATTAAAAATTTGGAGACATAAATTACAATCAAACTTAACATTAATGATAACATTCTATTTATATTTTTGATGGACAGCTGAGAAATGAAATGATACAGTTTACAAAATTTGAGAATAAAATTGGCAAAAAATAAAAATTTAGGGCAGAAAATACATTAATTTAAGCTATTAATTAAGGCATTGAGTAGATTCCAGTTTGTGATGTCATTTGCGTTTTGTTGATGAGCAGCCTCTTGCAGTCTTCCTTGTTCTTTTATTTTTATTTGGCCTCATACCTTCTTCTTATTGACTACACCTTCTATGTATATTGACTTCAACTGTTGACCGTACCATACTTGCACGAGGGAATATTTTTTCTTCCCAGATCAAACTCACCTTGTTTCTTGCAACAAAATCCTTAATTAATATAATAACCCACATCCCCTATCGTTTTCTAATCAAGGGAATAATCACTCTTCACTTAATTTGATTTTTCATTTTATTCACTACTTCTACCATTGTTTAATATAAATATGACTTTGTCTACGATTCACATAACTCATCCAATCATCCACAAACTTCAAATTGGATGGAAACTACACTTTTAGTATCTTTATGAAAACTCCATCATTAATTGAGACACAGAATAATTTAGCATAGTTAGTAATTGTTTTATAGAAAATATAAAATTTACAAAATTGCAACCTAAAATTCAAATTGTTCATGCAATTATATACCTTCATCTTTACTTTATTTCTTATATTCTCTCTCTCTCTCCCCTATCACAACACTTAACTTTTTCTCCCTCTCTCTCTCTTTTTATCTTGCAAAAACACCGAAAAATGGGGTTCATGTTTGCTATCTCTATTGATTAATAAGTGTAGACGATGGGTAAGCATGATCACGTGCACATTCACGAAAATGGTCCAACGAGATTGCAAGTTGGATATCATGGTGCTCGCCCTTTGGATGCAACCCTCTCTCAAAATTCAAAGGCCAGATCCACATTTTCCGTTTACCTCCCTACGATAGATAGAATTCAGAGTAGCTGTCTAAATTTTATTATGCAAATACTTAATTAATTACCAACATTCACGCGCATGGACTTAAATGCTCAGAGGCAAAACACCACGTTTCTCCCAAAATGGAAATTCGAAAATAAACATTCTATTCAATTGTATGCTCCAGATTTTTCAAGTAAATTAATTAGAAGGCAAAACCTGCTACATCGCCTAGCCAGTTCATATTGGTTGTTCAAATATTCTGCATTCTCTTTAGCAATTTGACCTGCTATCTGAGCATGCTCCAATGCAAGTTTCTTATAAGTAATGAGAGTTTAAACTTAAGCATCATTTTTATTTTATATTATTTTCCTTGAATGTTTTTTTTAATCTTTTATTAATTTACCACATTTGGAGATGTTATTTTCCACTTTGTGCAACCTGTTACTCTTATCGTTTCTTTTATTTTCTTATGCATTCACATTGCTTCAAAAGTATTTTTACTCATTTGTTATGTATTTCAAATATCAATTTTATGTTGCGTTTTATTATAAAAAATATTTTTTTTTTCTGAAAATAGATATCTAATATTTTCCAGTTCAACAACTTCTATTTTTTCATGAGTAAGATAATAGACAAGAGATAACACACCATGACTATAGGGTAGGCAACCAATAACATGTTGGAATTTAGACCAAGTACCATTTTTTATTTAGTGGTTAGTCAAAGTTAAATAATATCCAATTTAATTCAGAATTTTATTTGTTAAACCGAGGATCAGTAAGAAATTTTTACCTATTGTGCCAAGAAATCTCTTTGGGTAAATATGTCACTAAAGTAAGATTTTATAATCATAAAAAGTGTCAAACTTGTGTAAAAAATTTAGACCTCTTCATAATAAATTTGATTGTTTTTTTTTTTTTCTACACAATGACAACAATTATGCTTGAATTTAAACTTTATGCAAATTATTTCAACTTTTTTTTTTCTATTGGATTGATTCTAGCAGTTGTAATTATTTTTATTTTTGACTAGGCTAAAAGTATCATATCCTTAATTAGAAGTAATATTGTTCAAGTTGTATAGAATAATTGTAGAAATAAATTTCTCTCTCTATGACAAAGTTTTCCTACTACCACAAAGTTTTCCTATTAAATTTCGAGTATTTAATAGCATAACTGCATACTTATATATTGAACTCAAGATCATTGATTTAATTAATTAGAATAATTCTATATATATCAGTTGATTTACATGGTCGTATGTAATTAATTATATAAAAAGAAATCTGATTCAGTTAGTTAAATAATATAAGTAATTAATTGCAATTATTTTTAGTGTGGTGTGAATAAAAAATAAGTAGACATGTTAGTGTTATGATACCTACTTATCTAACAGAAGAAAACGGAGGCCACATATTGTGTGCGTTAATGGAGAAAGGAATTGATATGAATATCCACATATGGAGTGTACGTGGTACATGATGATGAATGGACAAATGCAGCAACAAACTAAACTCGAAGAATTAGATTGTTGCCCTTTTGTGTTTCAATTCAGTCAACTTCAATATAGTATGTGGTTCATATCAGCACAAACAAAGCTTCCAGCCCTGTAAAAGTACAAAAACAATGCCCAAAACCTTTACAGATTATAAAACAAAAATCTCCATACAGTGCTCTAGCTTATTAAATATTTTCAAATATTATAATGTATAATTAAATGTACCTAAATATTTATTATTTTTAATTGATTATTATGGTATTAAAATAATTTGTAGTGATATTTTTGTCTTTTATTCAAATAACATTCCTCGTGTTTCTCTTTCTGATTTTTAATACTCCCGTATGTTACAGAATAAAAAAAATTGAAAATTTTATCTATAATTTTTTTTTTTGTGTGTAAAAATTTGCAAGTAGCATTATTATTTTATAAAAAATAAAATTTTAGGAAAATATGAAGAAAACGAATTTTCTACGATTTTTTCAATGAATTGAAGAAAATAACTGTAAGTTTAATACATCATTGTTCTTGAATTTTTTAGAAAGTTTTTAATTAGGTTCTTAAACTTTTTTTTTTTTAATTAAATCCTTCATCTTTCTATTTGCAATTTAGTCTTTAAAATTAAGAGTTCATTTATAATCCATGAAATTTGATAAAATATTATATATATGAACAAACACATTAAATTATTATATATATATATATATATATATATATATTAATTTTTAATTCATATTTGTAAAAGTTCTCATAATCTTTCTACCATAAGAATTTTGAATTATTAAAAGATTTTAACAGGCCTAAAATCAAATTTAAAATCATATATATATATATATAATGCATTTTACATGCTAAAATATTAGTTATATTTTTAATACAAATTAAGTTATAATTTATTACAATAAAATAATTATATATATAAAGATTGAGAGAGAAATAAACAAAAGAGGAAAAAATATATTAAATAACGTAAAGTGATAGTAAAAAGAGAAGAAAAAAACAACGCAATATATAAAAATGTAAAAGAATTAGAATTTAATTTCAATACTATACTAAGTATGGTAGAGTATATGAGTTTGACCGATTATCAATTTTAAATATTTTTAATATTATTTTATAGTACCTTTTGACAAATACAAATTGTATACATTAACATCTTTCATGGTACATTAATATTTATATATTTTTTTATGTAACAAGTTTAAGATATTGAGTTTTTTTTTTATGTTTTACTTCATGTTTGACCATGTACATAAATTTTCTTTTAGATTTTATTATGTAATTAATTGACGCACATATATATATATATATATATATATATATATTGTTAATACGATGTTAGATTTTTTTTTAATATTTTTTATTATCAGGTTCATAAACCCGTCCATTAGTATGTGAATTAGATGAAAATTTGTTAAAATGCAGTTCATTTTACCGATTTTTTTATATATATTATTAACTAATGTAATTATTTTAAATATAGTTTTTAAGTAATTATTATAAAATTGAACAATTTGATGATACATAATAATTAACTACTATTTGACAATAGTCTATAAAATTAATATATTAGAATAAAATAAAAAAATATTATATTTATTGATGAAGATGAAAGAAGCCCGTGACATGGAAGTGAAAGTAGAAAGTGATGAGAGAGCAGATGCCATGCCTGAATCTGATGCGTCACCAAACTTCTTTACTCACCACACAGATTCGCCATCATATGTTAAAAGAAAAACAAATATAATACTAATGTGATAAGTTAATGTGTAAAAACAAAACTAAAATTAATGATGGAATTTTTATTTCCATTCGGTCAAAACTTGTTTATTAATGTTTATATACCACATTACTTGTTAAAACTCGAATATTGGCAACCAAAACATTTTGTATATTTAAAATTGAATTCAAAATTATTAATCAAGTTAAAATGAATCTACACTAATTCATTTATGCCTTTATGTAATGTTTAATTTTCTATTGTAATTATAAAGATAAAATTAACTCTATATAATTATGAATTATCACATGTTAAATATAATTAACATAAAAGTTTTTTAAAATTTAATGTAATTAATAAAATAGTATTTCATTAGTAATTTATAAATGTTTCATTAAATTAAAGAAATAGAAGCATTAAATATTTTTAAGAAAGAAAAAGGTCAAAGAAAAAAGCTTATTGGAATGAATAATTGGTGAGGTGGACTAGGGGTTGGACTTTGGGTTGTGGAATGTGAACAAGTGGTAACTGCAATTGACTTTATCACATGAAAAGTGGCCTCCATTTCATGAGTGAGACCAATAATGAGAAGTTGTGAACCGTGAAATAAGGGGAAGTTTGTTTCGGAATTTCATATTGCATTTCACGAAATATTTCAACTGGAATGATATTCAAAATGTATTTGATTACATTTTAATATATTTTTAAATATTTTCAGATTTAAAATAATTTAATTAAAAAAATTATAACTATGTTAAGATGTAACTTCCAATATTCTCATAGAAATACCACATTACATGAATAAAGAAAAGTAAGAAACATAATAAGAAGACATTCTTAGAAATGAATAAGACCAGAGAATAAATTTTCATTTTTCAAAACTCGTAACAAACATGACTCGACCCGTTTGGCTACAAATTTTGAAGACTTAATATATGTATATGTAAGGGCACCTTCAAGAACGTTGCTAAAAAAGCATATATGAATGGAGATGGAGTGGAAACTGAAGAATTTTTTACGTAAATATTATTTTTTTTAAAAAAAAATACCCAAATAATCACTGTGCAGGTTTATTTACACAGATAAAACTATTCACTGTTCAAGCTCAGAATTCGGTTCCCGGGGAACCGAATTCTGAGCACCAAAATGTATTTTTTTTTGTTTTTTCAACTCAGAATTCGGTTCCCGGGAAACCGAATTCTGAGTTGCTTTTATATATATATTTTTTTTTTTCGTGTTTGCAGGGGAGATGTGGGCTGACGTTGGAAGCGGAACGGCCCGTTCCGAAATCAGAACGGGCCGTTCTGCTTAAAGAAACAGAGTGGCATTTGTTAACGTGAAACGGGACAAGAACGGGCCGTTCCGACGTTAAGAATTAACGTTGAAATAGATGTTGGAAGCGGCCCGTTTTAAACAAATTGTTGTGGTAATTTTTTTAACGTGGAACGAGCCGTTTTTGTTTTAGAACAGCCCGTTCCAAGATAGATATTTACACTTTTTTTTTACTCCTGGAACGGCTTCGGAACGGCCCGTTCCAGGAGCTGTTTTTACAAAGTTTTTTTGATTTGGAACGGGTCGTTCTGGTTTTGGAACGGCCCGTTCTAGGTAAACAGTAAAAACTTGCGTTTTTCTATAAATAGACCCTCTCCCCTTCATTTTTTTCACACGATTTCAGATTAGCTTATCTCCTTTATTCCTTCCGTGTACCCCTTTTGAATCAGTTTCTTAGAATCACGTTAATTTCCTTTAAACCTTTCATAAAATGGCTTCTTCAATCTACGTTATTGTTCATTCTGATGGTTCCATTAACCAATGTCCGAATGAAGGAATCACCTTCTCTTCTCCATCTGCAAAATTAGTTCGTATCAACAGAGGAATTACTCTAGAAAGGCTTCAAAGAGTCATCCACAGAAAGCTACATCGACAAGATTCTGAGAGGGTGGCTAGCATACATTTTCGGTACCCTATTAGAGTTGGCCCAGGGGTTAGTAACTATACCTGTGTTGAGTTGACGGATGATGAAGACGTTGAGGCAGTTTTCAATGTTCACGATTCTAATCAACTTCAATCAGGTATTGAATTATATGCTACATTTACTACAGTTGAATCACATGCACCACAAGTTTCACCTTCACGTTCACCTTACGAAGTTTATCAAAGTTACCAGTACACTAACCCATCTGGCCCTTCTTATGATATCCCCTCCAACTACAACATTGAGTCATACACACAGCTTTTAAGTGGTCCAATCATGGACCTTAATCAAATACCTTCTCAGCCATTTGAGCAAGCTAGACCTTCTGCTTCTCAACCCAATGTTGAAACCAACATTGAAGATGATGTTGTTGTTGGTCTCCCAACAGAAAATGTCTTTGATCCTTTTAGCGAGGACGAAGACGAAATTCTCTCTGCACATGAACATGATGATGAAGAAACCCTCCCAATTCCAAATAATCCACCACTACAACCACAACCAGTAGCCATATACAACCCACCTCCACACTTTTTAGAGTTTCCCAATGAAATCCAACAAGACAGTGAGTATAGCCATTTGTTGGAGCGTGATATGGTTGTGTATCCACCTGGAACACTATTTGTTGGCCAACGCTTCCAAACAAAAGAACAAATGCAGGATGCCATAAATAGATTTCACATTGTCAACCATTGCAGTTACAAGGTTAAAAATTCAAGCAGTAGTAGGCTTGTTATGGAATGCGTTCACCACGACTGTGCCTGGAGATGTCGTGGTATATTGCGAACCAGGGAACAACATTGGGAAATCATGATCCTTGAGGGCCCCCACACATGTGTTTCCCCACTTATCTCCCAAGATCATAATAAATTGGGATCACAAATGATTGCTCAAAGCATTGGTGAAATTATTGAGGTTGATCCATCGGCATCCATTTCAACCATCATAGCCCACATCAAGTCCACCATGGGTTATACAATTAGTTACAGAAAGGGATGGTTAGCCAAGCAACATGCCATTGAGAATATCTTTGGAAACTGGGAGGAGTCGTACAACAAATTACCAGGTATGTTGCAAGCAATGCAAATGTATGTTCCAGGTTTTATTTGGAAATTAAATACGCAACCGGCTTACCAAGGTGAATTATTGGACAAGGGGAGTGTTATCTTCAAAAGGTTATTTTGGACCTTTAAACCATGCATTGATGGTTTTGCCTTCTGCAAACCAATTGTACAAGTGGATGGTACATTTTTATATGGGAGATATAAAGGTACACTATTGGTCGCAGTTGCGCAAAATGGTCGCAACAACATAATTCCTATTGCATTTGCTGTTGTTGAAGGTGAAACTAGTGATGCATGGTTTTTTTTCTGAAGAACTTGAGGCTGTATGTAACACCGCAAGATGGGTTGTGCCTTATTTCTGATCGTCATGAAGCTATTCGAAGTGCATACTCAAGAAATGGAAGTGGCTGGACGGAAAACAATTCTGTTCATGTCTATTGTATTCGACATATTGCACAAAATTTCATGCAACGGTTCAAAAATGCAGCACTAAAGAAGGATGTCGTCAATATGGGTAAGTTTATCATTACTTTTTTTAAAGCATTTGATTATTACTTTTAATTATTTAATAATTTTATTATTTTGCAGCCTACGGGATGACTGAACCTAGATTCTTTTACTATTACAACATAGTAAGAGATACTAATGTTGAAGCAGCTCAATGGTTAGACAACATTCCTAGGGAAAAATGGACACTAGCATGGGACAATGGACGACGTTGGGGACACATGACAACAAACCTAGCTGAGTCAATTAATTCCGTATTGAAGAAAACACGAAATTTGCCAATTTGTTCCATGGTAATGGCCACATACACTCGTTGCAACAAGTTTTTCGTTCAAAGAGGTACGGAAGTGGGCGCAATGATTAATGCAGGACATGTCTACTCGGAAATTGCAAATAAAACTATTCAAGATGCACAGTCTAAGGCAAATACTCATAGAGTTATCAGCTTTGACAGATCAAGCAGTAGATTTCTAGTGGAAGAAACGCAACATTCGAGAGAAGTTCGACCAGTTGGGAGATTTGCGGTAAGGCTTGATGAATTGTGGTGTGATTGTGGCAAGTTCCAAAAAGTTCATATCCCTTGCTCACATGTGCTTGCTTCATGCTTACATGCACATCATGACTATGAAAGGTACATATCTCCCATATATACCTTACAACAAGTTGCAAAGGTATACGAAGCACAGTTTGGAGAGCTTCGACATGAAGATTATTGGCCTACTTACACTGGTCCAACTTTGTGGCCAAATCCAGAACTGAAGAGAACTTCGAAGGGTCGACCAAAGTCCACCAGGATTAGAACAAAGATGGATATTAGAGAACAACATACTCATGTCAAAAATTGTTCTTATTGTCACACTCCTGGTCACACTAGGAAGACATGTCCGAATATTAGTCATGGATGTAGTTCCCGCCACCAATGATCATTATTGTTGTAATCAGTTGTAATAAATTTATTTAGTTATGTAATATTAAAGTTAATTACTTTGTGTTAGTATCGGATAGTACGTTGTGTTTGTGTTAAAATCGTATATTGTGTTGAAATCGTATATTGTGTTGAAATCGTATATTGTGTTGAAATCGTATATTGTGTTGAAATCGTATATTATGTTCGCAACAATACTTATAATTATAATAGTTTATAACCTTCTTAGTCTAGATCGCATGTAAAAATGCATAATATTAAAATTCATATTACATTGATAAAGACACATAGTACATTAGAATAAAAAAACAATAACATTAACATAGAGTGATTTATATACATTTTTCAATCTCCGTAATGGTGTCCAGTTCCACAACGAGGGCGACGTCTATTACGGCCTGGATTACGCCGTGGAGGTTGTTGCTCAGAAGGATTTGCTTCATCATCAACCACCGGATGTTGAAATGGTGCTGAAGAACTTCCAGGTTCATTACCGAATTGTGGACGGTAAAGAGATTGCATGTATGATTGTGCTGAAGATGGAGTTCTAAAATCTACTCCAAATAAATTTGTAAAAAAATCCTCTGAAGTTGTTGCAAATGAATGTCGTCTGTCAATTATGTTTTGTTCAGGAGTGACGTACTGAGGATTTGATACATGTTGACCAGTCTCTTCATGCGATCGCATGGAAGTTCGACCAGTCTCAAATGTTGTGGAAGTCCTTCGTTGTTGATGGGTCCTTGGATCTTGTAGTAGTCGTGGCATAGATAAAAAATAGATGGAATTGGCCATGTACCATTCCATGTATTCTCGTGTGTGAAACAGTGGGCCTTGCATTGGATGACCCATCAATGTGTGCTCACGTCTATTGTTCCATATGTCGATCCACTGAGCATGTCTTGTAACCCAATTTTCATCTTGTCTTCCCCTCATGTCAATGTTGTGCAGGTTATCCAAATTATTCGGTGGAGAAGGGACATCCTGGAAGAGACGAAATTGCAATTTCACTCTATCAGATTGGTGCCATTCAACAATTGCAAAACAAATAATGGAGGTGCATGATGTCCATAGCAGAGCATCTCTATATGCTTGCATCGGTATTGCTGTTTGCAATACTCCATATGGCGCCCATAAAAACTACAAAAAAAATTAAACTTCTTTAGTTAACATATTATGCTAAACAAAAGAAAAAAAAATAAAACTTTGATTTTAAAGAGTTACCTGATCATTCTGAATGTGATCAAACCTTGATCTATATCCAACAACATCATTATGAGGTACATTTTGAAAGTTTAAAACTCTGCCCCCGCTCCATTTACAGACTAGAGGGAATGATGCTGGTAACCTGGAAATAGGCGCAATATATGGCATGCGATGCCATGCCCAAGATTGTAACAGAGATGCACAACCACCCATTGTTTTGCTACTAACATTTGTAGCTCTACACATTTTCCTATATAACATAGCTAAACAAGCCGACCCCCAACTATATCGTCTTGTTCTTCTAAGATTTATTAATAAAGATAAATACATAAGATGTACCTTATTGCCTGTTTTGTCAGGCATCAAAACACCTCCTATTAACCCTAATATATATGATCTACAATGTGCATCAAGTTGTTCTTGAGATGACTCCTCTGGTAATTCTAACATATTATCTCTTAACCACTTTAACTTAATCATAGAGCCAATTAGTGACTCACCTTTAACTGGCATGATTCCGAGATAGGTGGAGCACATTTCCTCCCAGTCATATAATGTTGGGCCAATGACTGGTAAACCATCAACTCTTAAGCCAAGTTGAAGTTCAACATCCTCCAGTGTTATGGTGCACTCTCCAGTTGGAAAATGGAATGTATGAGTCTCAGGTCTCCATCTTTCAACCAAAGCTGTGATTAATGCGTGATCCACTTTTAGATGTCTGAGCTTTGCAATCCCAGAAAAACCCACTTCCTCTAGTATAGGAACAATTAGAGGGTGAGGTTCTGGCATTGAATGACAGTAAGAACAAATAATATTCTCAGTCTCCTGCAATAATAATTACCAAAATTAGTACTAATTTGTTATAAGTTAATTGAAATTTAAAGTATATAACGAAAGTGCTGAACTTACAGTTCTACCAATGAAAGCAGACCTATGCTCATTTTGCTTCCACAACAACATTTTTGATATAGTTAATAAAAATTGAAGAAAAAAAAATTTCTTACTATCAAGGTGAATCAGAAGCAGTACAAATCGCATAAAAAATGAAGGGGAGGGGGACTATTTATAGAAAAAACGCAACTTTTACTGTTTACCCAGAACGGGCCGTTCCAAAACCAGAACGGCCCGTTCTAAATCAAAAAAACTTTGTAAAAACAGCTCCTGGAACGGGCCGTTCCGAAGCCGTTCCAGGAGTAAAAAAAATGTGTAAATATCTATCTTGGAACGGGCTGTTCTAAAACAAAAACGGCCCGTTCCACGTTAAAAAAATTGCCACAACAATTTGTTTAAAACGGGCCGCTTCCAACATCTATTTCAACGTTAATTCTTAACGTCGGAACGGCCCGTTCTTGTCCCGTTTCACGTTAACAAATGCCACTCTGTTTCTTTAAGCAGAACGGCCCGTTCTGATTTCGGAACGGGCCGTTCCGCTTCCAACGTCAGCCCACGTCTCCCCTGCAAACACGAAAAAAAAAATATATATATATAAAAGCAACTCAGAATTCGGTTCCCCGGGAACCGAATTCTGAGTTGAAAAAACAAAAAAAAATACATTTTGGTGCTCAGAATTCGGTTCCCCGGGAACCGAATTCTGAGCTTGAACAGTGAATGGTTCTATCTGTGTAAATAAACCTGCACAGTGGTTATTTGGGTATTTTTTTAAAAAAAAAATAATATTTACGTAAAAAATTCGGAAACTGAAAGCCTTTTTTTTTTTTTTTTTTGCTTTAGGGGCCTATCGCTTTTAAGCATAATGATGTGTGGCCACGGTGAGCTCGTAATTGCTGAATGAATAAAAGAAACTTCCCTTGTCTTCTGAAAGCATTCATTGCTTTTGTAGCTACAAAAAACACAGTTTTTCTACGCAGTGCTGACGGAGGAGTGTGTTCTGTGTACAAACGCTTTAGCTATTTTAGATGGTACTTCTTTTTTTTATCAGAAGAAGCTACACTATTAAAAAGATGTTTTTTAAACATGAAGACTCTAAACATAAAAATATGTTTTTCAACTTAACATCCAAAATAAAGTTCAACCTAAACAAAATTAGAAAGTTTGTATAACATCTTATTTAAAAGAAATTCACCCACTCAACCTGTGTAATTTGCAAACCAATACAAAGGAGATTATGAAACAATAAACCTGTGAAGAATTTTTTTGAGGCCCAAGACTTATAAGATTTATAAAACAATAAATCGGTGAACATAAGATGGAATTGTTTTTTACTCACTTCAATTAATAGTAATACCCCCTTTCTTTTCTTTCTCAAGGCAAGAATTTTAAGATAAAAATATACAATAGGCTAATTCCATTCCGTTTTATATTATTAAATTATGTTTAATTTCACTCCATCCAAATTTTTTTTAATATAATTGTGTGTATGCAAACATTGGTAACAGCCCTGTTACAATTGCATTTTAGGCTTTTGCGTAAACTACCCGCTAAACTTGAAATATTTATTAAATCTTGGGTGGCTGATATCAAAGTTAAACTTCGTATTATTAGCATTGCTCGACCCAGGGTCAAGTCCTTTACCTTCATGAGAATAAAACATACAAAAGCTACACACGATACGATCTAATTAGTAGAGAAACTGGTGATTAAATAACAGTTCTACTTGGCGTTCAACATTATTTATCCACCAAATGTTATGGTAGTTACACTATTTATGCATTTAGAAATTTATCCAAAATCCAATTGATCGCCTACGGATGTGATCAAAGTAAATCATGTTTATTCAGTACTAAACAGTAAAACACAGTTCAAAGCGTTGGCCACAAAGCACAGAACCAAAACTCAAACACGCCAATTTCCGAAGCAGCTTGAAAGGTAGCAGCAGCAGCATATCAGTTCCTAACTACGAATTTCAATTCTTCTTCACAGTGGCAGAGTTTATGATATCCACGAACTCCGGCTAATACAGAGAAAAACAAAAATGTCAACAGCTGCTTAAATGCAATACAAGAAACCAACCACAACGAAAATAGTGGGGGAAAATCACCTTCAAGGAGGCACCACCAACCAAAAATCCATCAACATCGGGCTGTCCTGCCAATTCTTTGCAGTTTCCTCCATTTACAGAACCTACATTGAATAAATGTTCATTAGATATGAAATTACCAATATGTAAACCATCCAAATCTCGAATCTAGATATATCAAATGAAAACCTCCAAGGACCAAGACAATTAAATTAAACCTATGAATATTGTAATAGGAAATTAAAACTATCATTAAAAAAATTCTGACAATCTCTTATGGACCAAAATCAAGTAAATAACAAGCATGGTGTGTGCTCTCCTTATTAGCTCTCATTCTCAAGAGTCATAAAACTGACCATGTTAATAATAAAAGATTAGAACAATATCTTATGAAACAATCTTTGACATACATCTACAAGTAACTGCCTATGTAATTCATTTCCTCGATACAGGATAATGTGCATCCAAGTTTACCTCCATAGATAATTCTTACAGATGCAGCAACTTCAGCACTCACATTGCTGTGAATCCATTTCCTCAAATCAGCATGGACCTATGCCAGACACCCAACATTGTCATGAGAACAGAAGAACACAATCTACAAGTAACTATTATACACAAATACTATATTAGGGGTACTTAGATAAGGAAATAATGAGGGACATCAACCATCTAAATAAACAAACGTGCAACAACAATAAAATAAAAAATAAAAATACAATAGTGGCAAACAAGCTTTCACTAAAACAATAGTATTCTTAACAAAATACAGGCAAACCTACCTCTTGAGCCTGAGCAGGAGTTGCAACCTTTCCTGTTCCAATGGCCCAAACTGGCTCATAGGCCAAAACAACATTGTCCCAGTTTGATATTTTATCTGTAAATAGTACCAAGGTCAGTGAAAATGCAGTTTGCCAACAAAATAGCAAGTGACGAGATAATGATAATCTGTTGAACCAGTTTCTTAACAATAACATCAAAGACTTCCATACAATATGTGTGAGAAAATCTAAGAAACAAAACATGACTTAGTGTACCTGCGATTGCTTTTGTTTGCTCAGCAACAACAGTTATTGTTGTTCCAGCTTCACGCTGTTCAAGAGTCTCCCCAATGCAGGCAATAACTTTCAGACCTTGTGAAAGTGCATATGCAACTTTATCTCCCACAAACTGTTGGTAAAACATTTGTTAAATGTTATGCTTTTAGCTATTACAAACAACTTCACAAAGTATAATGTATAGCAAAAGAATATATAACCAGAGAAAATCAAACACTGCGTACCTCATTTGATTCTTGTAAAAGCTGCCTCCGCTCAGAGTGACCAATGATAACCCAGGGAATTCCCAAATTAACAAGCATTTCGGCACTGTTAATACAAAAGACAAAATGTCAGCTATTAAAAGACTATGGGGTAAAAGCTTTGAGAATATGTGCCTTAGTGTTTATAAAGAATTGACATGAAGAGGGGAGGGGCGGAGTGCTAAACAGTCTTATATGGTTCCACTGAAAATGGGATTAGGAAGATCAAAACCCTTCAGCAGCCATTAGCAAAAAATAACTAAACGCAGAGAACATGACCAAATAAAAAAATTGAAGAAAAAAAAACAGGTAACATACCTAACCTCTCCGGTATAAGCACCACCTTTGCGAACCCAACAGTTTTGTGCTGCGACATGGAAATCAGGGCGCAGTAAACCTTTTACAACGGGAAGGAACACATAGGGAGGGCTCACAACAACTTCTGTAAAAGGGAAACACATTTATTAGCCTATGTCAACGTCCTTAACACAATCATCAACAACGATAAAAATAGGATGCACTTATTTGCAAAAGAAATAATTGAGGAGAGATACCAAAAATGGATATATGATACCAGTAAAGAAACTGCAATTAGTTCAACGGGTGCCAGAAACTTGATAGTAGATTTATTTTTAAGCCAAAGGCAAAATACTAATTGCACACAGGGGTACATAGGAAATACCATCGATGCCATATAAGGAATATAACAACTAAAGAGTGGCTCTGAATTAAAAAAGACAGAATTAGAACCTCTCAAGTACTCTGTACTTTTGTGATTATACTAACTGTTTCGCACAAAAAGAGACAAGCCCATCAAATCAAAAGCTTGCTAAGACTCACCCACAACATCCTCTCCCGGAACTTTAGCTTCATTCAAAGTCGTAACAATCTTCTTCACCTCCTCAGTGGTCCCATTCTGCAACAAAATCAATTCGAAGCGTCAGATACACTGATGAATCACCTTGAGACTTCAGAACACGAGTCGATTCAATAATTAGTTGCTTGCTTCCACAACAACACGGCCAAATCAGATCCATTCACACAAGCACAAATACATTCAAGGTCATGAAAAAAAAATGTTAAAGTGAGTGTTTCCTTTGCATAAATCGCTAACGAGGACAAGGATCTTAGTCCAAAGAGTGTCATTTCTACCATGTACATGCTAGATCGGGAATAAAAGGTATCACACATCAAATCAAATGATTCACAAACAGAAATGAAACACTTCGATCTGATAGTTACAAGCATTCTACGCTCTTAAGATAGCTTTAGAGCTCAGCCTAAACCATGATCGAGTTTGATCACGTGCGAGATCTCATTGAAACAAAATCAGACATGCAAAAACATAAAGGTAAGTGGTGAAGAGAAGATTGAAACATACGCATTTCCAGTTGCCGCCGATGAAGAATTTTCTGCCCATGATTTTGTTTCGATAGGAACGATAAAGAGAAACCCTTGTTGTACGATGCAAGTGACTGAAGGAACAAGCCTTATCACCGTTTTATAATGCGGATAAACCGAATATGCTTCAAGACTTTTCCTTTGCCTTTCCTTTTTCTAAAAAACATTAAAGCCTAGTTTAGTCCTTAAATTAATAAATAATCATTTAATTATTACTAATATTTTAAATATTTATTATATATAATTAAATATTATAATAAATTATATATATATAAATATTATATTTAGATTTACGATAAATAATTTATATGACAGAATAATATTATTTATTTATTGATAATTTAATTAAAAATTAATTTATAAATAATTATGATAAATAAAAATTAAATTAAATAAGAAATTAAAAAATTAAAAATTCTGTTGTTCAAAAAAAAATTCACTTTCTCACGAGTTAGGACTTTATATTTAATATATAGATGTTAATTTTCATATAAAATATACAGAAAATTTAATTCTTCTAAAGTGATAAAGTGTATTTTAGGAGATAAAGTATACTCATAATTATTATTTATGGAATCAATAATTAAGAATTGTTTCAAAATTATTTTTTGTAGAATAAAATCTAAAATTAATTATAATATGAATTGTTGATTTTTTTAATAGGTGGTTATTATTGTACTTTATTATCTAAAGTGCAATTCTTGAATGAGATCCAAAATGTAATACAATTTGTCTCAAATATAAGATCATTTTCACATTTTTGTTTGTCATTTATTATAAGATTATTTTTTAATTTTCAGTTGTATTAATTATATTTTTTCAAAAATATTCTTATTTAATTAACAAAATTTTAAACAAAAAGTGATAAATGTTTGAAATTAAGTGAATAGAATTTTCCCTCTCTTATTATAATCAAAGAAGAAAAATAGACACATAACTATATTTCTTCTAACCAATAATTAATTGGGTAAAAAAATTATGTGAAAAGAGAGAATATTAATTTAAAAAAAATAATTTAAATTTTTGACAGATTTAATATTCTTAACTAAATTAGCTTATTTTCTTAAAATACAATTTAATTTAAAAAATTTATAATTAGGGAAAGAGATAGTCATTTAATTTTATACATCAAAATATAAAAAGACAAAAAAAAACTGAAAAGAGATTATGCAATTTAAGGGGGATTATATATATATATATATATATATATATATATATATATGTGTGTGTGTGTGTGTGTGTGTTGGAAAATTAATTAAACTCCAAGTCGAGACTTGCAAAATTGAAAGCTCATAAATTAATTTATGGAGTGGTTGATAATGAAAATGGAAAAATGAGCAACAAGATTTCTGAATTAAAAAAAAGAAGGTAAAAGAGGATATCAAATAAATGAGGATAAAAAGGAAAGTAAAAAAAAATTAAGTTATAAATTATTTCAATAATTTATAAACTAATAAAGAGTTTATAAAATTTTCAATATTTTATTAAATACACTCATAATAATAAAAAAAATAATTAAATTATAAAATTTTATATGTTAAATATATATAATATATGAATTAATATAAAATATTATAGACATAATTTATTCCGTAAGATTTTTTAATTAAATAGAAACTTTATAAATCAATATTTAATAAAATACTAAATGACATAAAGAAAATCTTAACTTGTAGTAATATAATTTGTCAAAAAAAAAATGGTAATATAAGTTAATGCTTGTGGAAAAATACACGATGAATATAAATGATTAATGAAATTCTAGTTCTACGCACCGGTCAAAATAAAAGTTTTTTTAAAATGAATTATACTATTTTTTTTATTCGACTCCCTAGAGTGAGACAATGGTGTTGTCGAAAATAAAGTTTAATAATAATTATTCAATAAATAATTAATGATTATATTATAATTAATTTAATTTAATATATAAATTTGATTTTATTGCGATCATTAACGATTGTCATCTTACATCACTTTAAATGAATCAATTTTATTTTTATTTTTACATGATAGTTACGTAGTACCATTATAATTTTGTGGTTGACTAATAGAAATGAACTATCTAATATCAAGGTAGATTGTAACAACAAAAAGAAAATAGGTTACCAATCATTTTGAACTTGTTTTGTCTTCAATTTTTAATGTATTTACCTATATATCAAAACCAATAATCAATATTAAGGTCTGTATATTGGATTAAAGGTTTTTTTTGTCCTTTTAGAAAAAAATAATGTAAAAGGAGAGGTTGAGGAAAATTTGTATTATTGTGGCACGCATCTCTGTGCTTTTGATTTGAGATGCAAGAGATAAGCATTTAATAGAAGTCCACGATTCTTAGAATAACTTTGTGGGCGTTGTAACTACCCTTTTATGTGGCTCTTATAAGATTCAATTGCTTACAAAGTGTTCTTAGCTTCATGATGGCTTCTATGGTAAAATATGGTGGTCACCAAAAATTCAAAGACAAGTAGCCACTAGGTTTTATTTTGCCCAAGACATACCCAATATAATGGTTATGTTAGGGAAAAATTATTCATAAATTAGTCGAGAGATAAAAAGTTAGTTTATTAATCCCTCTAACCCTATATACAATGTAGATAGAATTGTTAGTCTTTTTTTATAAGGTGTGATACATTTTTATAAAATATTGATTTTTATTTTTATTTTATATTTTTAGTAAAAGTGAGAATATAAGTTTCTTTTCTCTCACCTCTTAAATTGTTCTATTGTCATTTATCAATTTTTTATTAATATTTATAATTTTTATAATTCTCTCATGAAAATTTAATAATAACTAAGGAAGATAAAAGTAATAAATCATAATTTTATAAAAATTACTAACAACTATTTTTATTAATTTGTGCAATTACAAATATGTTATAATAAAAATCGGATGGAGTAAATTATAAATAAGGTGATATATATATGTGTGGACAATAATTCATGCAAATTATATTTATTGCATCATTTATTTATTATAGAAAAATGATACTTTTACAACAAAGTAAACAATAATTTATACATAACATCATTTTATCACATCATTTATCGGAGAAGATAAAAAAAATATTTTAAACTTACCTCTCTTTTTCTCTTAATTGTATGATTTGTGTTTTTTTTAAGAAATTGTACGATGTGTGGTTCAAATTCATTACTTGTATAATATTTTTATATAAAATTTTATATTATGGATCAAATATTTTCAGGAAAGAAATGAAATAAATTTTTATTAATTAATGCATCATTAATAATTTTATATTAAAATGTAAATTTTATTGATCTAATCGTTAAATTATAATTTTATATTACTTTAAACAATAATAAAAAATAATCAAATTATTTATATTTTAATATATTTTTAAAAAACATATATTACATTACATTGACTTTAATTTATATAAATGAGATATCTAATAATTCTGAATTAATATAAAAATCTGTAAAATAAAAATAAATCAAAAAAGTCTTAACATATAAAAATTTACATATTTAAACTAAAATATTAAAATATTAACGTATCAAAATTGCTCATTTAATGTAAAACATATTAAGCTATAAAAAGTGCAATATATTTTAATAAAAATATACTAAATTTAATACTTAATATTTATACTCATTTACTAAATAATACTAAAATTACTCATATTTTAAAATGAAGCTAACAAAATATTTTTTTTTATAAATGGACTATCCTACAAAATTTGTCGATTAAACTGATAAAACTCATGTTAATTTCTCTCATTATTATACAAATTTTAACAAAATATGTCTGTTAACCATACAAGTTGGTCTATCGACCTATGTATCCACCCCTAAACATACATATGTTATAAACTCAAACTTACTATATATTAGAATAATAAAATGTATCCACAAAATAATGTAACTTAGAGAAAATAATCATAAAAATGTTAAAATACATAAATTTAGTTTCAAATTCAAACTTTACATATTAAACAAGTTTTGTAGTAAGGGAGTGTTTGTCAGAAAAAAATATTTTTTTTAAGCTCAATAATCATCATTCTACAAAATTATGTATTTTAGAAATCATGATTTATATTAGTGATTGAAATATATTTAGTTGATTATAAATTATATATATATATATATATTATTTGAAAGCTATTAATTTTTATTGTGCTAATTAGACAAATAAAAGTAACATGATGTTTTATTGGATTAAAATTTACTTACTTGTTTCTAATTAAGTGTTAGCTTAAATTGAAGTGAACAACGAAATTATTATTTTCCAAAATTTAACCGACTTTATTAATACATATTCTATTTTATTCAATAAAATTATTATTTTCTTAATTTTAAAGGATTTTATTAATATATTTATTATTAATAAAAAGGCAAAAATACCCACTCAAGAACTAAACAACAAAGCATCTAGAATGCAAGGAATTATGTGCTAGAAGAGCAGCAACACTACTAGGAGGCCTTAACCAAACTAACACGTTGTCTTGAGAAAAAGCTCCCATTGTGGACATTTGATCATGAGATATGGACATGTTCCAATCTCTCAAAAGGATCTTATTGATCTAGAAGATTAGCTCAACATGAATGTGAAAAGTGTAGTCCATATATTGTGAGAACTGAGAAGAGTTAGACCACTTCCAAGCAATCACTTTCATAGAGAAGATAAGTTAATCCTCTATTCCAAGCCAACATAAGACCTTATTTTAAAGCCAGTAGCTCCGCGCACAAAAGGTCATTGCCTGTTGACCATGCTGAAAAACCAAAAATCCAATCTCCTTCATGATCCTATAGGCTTCCGCCATAGCCCATTTGGGGAGGATTCTTTGACTAGCTACTGCTACTGTCCATGTTTAGCTTTGAGACACCTAGAGGGGGTGGGCTCCAGGAGGAAATGATTGGGTCGTTCAGAGGAAAAAATGATTCCCAGATTGCTATTAGCTAGCTCCTTCAACCAAAAATCTAAACTGTTCAAATGGAAGGAAGGGTGAGAGCAAATATTCAAACACAGCCAAATCTCCTTCGCCAAGGTGCAGTCATAGAGACAATGGAAGATATTTTCCAAAGGATAAGAACATCGATTGCAAGAGGTAGAGGTAGTCAGATAGCAATGCAGTTTCATATTATTGTTAGGAAGGGCTTCATGCATAATTTGCCAAAATAGAAGTCTCACCTTCTCAGGACGTTCATTTTCCAAATCCAATGCCAATTTCTTTCTCCTATTATGGTTCGACTATTCAAGAGAAGCTAATTTGTAAGTGAATTTAGATTTACCATTATTATCCTGACTCCATCTCCAAGCATCAAAAGAGTTAGGACTTAAGCCTGGATCAAGCTGGAGAATTAAATCTTTGATATTATTAGGAAGGCTAGTAGCAAGAGTAGAAAGGTTCCAATAACCATCCTCAGACATATCCTTGATCGCAAGCTAAGTATCACTTATGTGGACATAAGGAACATGATCACAGAGCTTGCCTAAAGGCAATCACACCTCATACCAAAAAGACGAGGTGCCTTCACTAATACGAAAAGAAAATACATTCTTAAGGATAGTAAAGGTTCACAAAAGTCCTCTCCAGAAATACTAGTGATTATTTACTTTTTACTAAAAGTAGTACTAACAAATTAAAGGACACTATTTACTAAAATAGTAGGGATACTAATAAATTATGTTGATTTAGATTTCAGTCTTTTGTCTAATCCAAATTGAACAAACTCATCAATATTGAGTTGGTTTGATTTGGATCATTAGATATTGAATGATTTAAAAAAATAATAATAATATTTTTTTAAAGTAAACAAAAATCTCTACATAAACTAAATTGATAAATTCTCAAAATTAAACTAAATTAACAAATTTGTAATATAGTATCTTTTGATTTTTTTTTCCTTATCTTAAAGATTTTAAATATTTTTTTGTGAAGATGATATTTAATATATTAATTCACTTTTGTTTTTTCAAGTCTTTGAAAAAAGAAATGAGAAACTCTACATATTGTAGCTAAAAAAATATTATTAAAATAATTAAAATGTTACATGCATGTTAATTGTTAACTAAATAAAAATAAAAATTAAATATAAAAATATTTTTAAGTCCTTATAAAATAAAAATATTTTAATTTTGATACCCAAATTAATTGATATAATGAAAAAAAATTGATAATTTAGTTGGTGTCGATCCCAAAAAAAAAGAAACAAATCTAAATGACTTTAATTTGTTCGGTTAGAATTTTGGGATAAATCCACTGTATGCGATTGCGAATTAAATGACGGAACTCTGATATATGAAAGACTGAAAGAAAGAAAGAGAGAAGAGAATGCCTTGGGCAAGGCTTTCAGGGTCTCCCAGAGTGGATGTTGCCATTGACATGGGCAATCCATTCCTCAATCTCACCGTTGATGGTTTCCTCAAGATTGGAACTGTAATTTCCCTTTCCCTTTCCCTTTCCCTTTCTCCGCTCTTTTCTCTCTCTTTTTCTTCATTTCCTATATATCTCATCCAGGTCGCAGCCACTCGCGCAGCTGCTGAAGATACTTATCATATTATCCAAAAGAGTAAGCTTTCCAGTCTTCACCACCCCATTTATCCAAATCCTACTTTCCTTTCTTTACCCACCTTAAAGACCTAACAAACCAACGTGCAACTGTATGCCATTGTTTTCTCTCATGTGGAAATTGGAATCGCTTCAGTGTTCCTCTTTTTTAATTGTTAATATTATTTTCATATATGTGAAGGCCTTTATCAGACTAACTCAACATGTCTGTTCCAGGGAATATCTCAAGTCATGATTTTGAGAAAACGGTAAGTTCACCATTTAACGTTCTAATTCGTCCTCAGTGTGTAGACATCTAGTCCAATTTCACTCTCTAGTATATTCTTATCAATTTTTAACCATTTTAAACATAACGTACAATTGGTTTCTCTTCTCCTTAAACTTTCAATCGTGCTATCAATATTCAATACCATGCATCTTCTTTTAAAATATAGTTTTGGGAGGATTAGTCCTAGCGGAAAATGATGACTAGGGTGACCCCCCAAAGGGCACGTTAGAATCCTATTCAATAGACACTTTATTGAGTATGCTATTCTTCATTTCTTGCTTTGTCTCTGTTGCAGTTGAAGAAGATGTGTAAAGAAGGTGTATATTGGGGTAATACTTGGGTTGCTTGATCCATGTAAGATGGTACATCATTTAGTAACGCAGTAGCTCTATTTAATTTACTGTTTTTTTATTGCTTACAGGAACTGTAGCTGGCGTTTATGTTGGAATGGAATATGGGGTAGAGAGGATCCGGGGCACCAGAGACTGGGTAATTCTCTTCACAGGGTGGTTGGACTCACTCTTTGTCCAAATTACCAGCATCATATTTGGCTTTTGAGTGAGTCTAATAGTGAACTGGATATTGTTGGTAATCAGAGAGCATACTCAGAATGTTACATGTTGAATTGATAAAAGATGTAGAAAATGTATTTGGTGATATTATATTTATACGAACTGTTGAGTGCTAAAAGAATTTTACTCTCCTAATAATTGCATTAGAATTTAGAAAAATACCCTTTTCAATATAGCTTGAGTGTAAATGGAAATTTAAATTGTAGAGTCAAGTTTCGGGAACTATAATATCATACTCATATCATAATTTAAAACAAATGATTTGTGAAAATTGGAAGTCAAACGTTATTTTAACTTTTTGATTTAAATGTGCACCATGTTTTTTATTGGTCAATTGTAGCTTGATTTTTTTTTACTTGAATTCTGACTTGAATCTTCTTTTCATTCCTTGGATTGGATGTACTACAGAAGAATGCCATGATTGGGGGTGCATTAACCGGGGCCCTGGTCTCTGCTGTCAGCAACAACAAGAAAGACAAAGTTGCCATAGATGCAATTACGGGGGCAGCAATAGCTACTGCTGCAGAATTCATAAATTACCTCACCTGAATGAATGAAAATGGATGTATTACTGGTTTTCTTGCATGTTTTGGAAAAGGGATTGCACAATAAGTCTCATTTGTCATCGTGTGCACTGGTTCCATCTTGATATTGGTGCAATTACTTCTAAGATATGTTATTTATTTAGTTTTCTGTTAAACCTATGTTTTGATCAATTATATTGGCCCGTTGGTTGTTTGCATATAAGTAGCTTTCCTTTGCAATATTGTGCCTGTTTGAAATCTCGTTGCATCTCATCGGACTCGCAGACGCGCATCAAATAGTCATGTCCTAAGCAAAGCTATTCCAAGTAGTTTCCGATTTTCGCAATCAATAGTCAATGCATGTTCAGTTCTATTTAGTCTTTGGGTTTTGGCATAATGAAGATTCTGGATGAACATGTTTTAAAAGCAAATATTTCGGAGTGTATTACAATTTCGAAATTATAATGAAGATTTAACATGTAAGCATAAAACACACAGGACTTGCCTTTCTCAAGTGTTATTACATCACCTCTAAAGTTTAGCCAAAATGTTTTGGTGATCTGTCTAACTAAGTTTTATCAGAACACTTCCAAACCAAATTGTGGAAGAAGGAAAATTGAGAGATTTTGAGAAAAATGTGAAATTGGAAGCTGGGAATAATATAAATAAACAGGCATTTAGAGGGTTTTTCACTTTTCTGTAGAGAAAAAGCGATGAGTGAAAAAACCTTTAAAACTTGATTAAAAGCGAAAGCTGAGGGAACGAAAATTTTGAAAATTTATTTTCAGAAGCTATTTTTTTTTCTCTTTCTCCAACAAGGCAGAAGAAAATTTGTTATTCGTGTTATTTAATTTATTTCCTTCTTTTCTGTCATCCACATAATGTAAAAGAATATGCAATGTTTTAAAAAAGACTTCTTAAATTATGTCCCGTGCTTCAAGTCACGTCAAAGACAAGCTACTTAACCATTGTGTGTATTTTCTACTAAAAATTTACAAAATTATGTTCAACATAAAAGATAAAAAAAATACTTCAGTATTTTGAGATGTGTTCGTGACGAAACTCAATGATAAAACAAACATTTCATTAATATTCAATTTGCTATAGATACATATTTGGTAAGACATCCTCAGCCTCTTTTCTTACCTTACGTGCATGGGCAGATTCAAACAAATTGACCAGTAAGACAGAATATAACTTGTATTGGGAGAGAGGTCACGAAATTAAGAAATTAACTCCAGTATAGACTCAATCAAGATCCACCATTAGTTACTGATTTAGAAACAGAAATGATTCAGCTTATGTGATAGAAATTTCAAAACTACGTTTTTAAACAAAATAGTGTGAACTTACAGAAACATTCAAAGTATTGCCTCTTAAACAATTTTGACCTGAAAATGTTTAGTTTCGAAAAATTATGTACAGAAATCTGGGTATCGTCTTAAACACCTTATGGTAAATACTCTCAACAGATTATACTCTCAGCACCCTGTACATTATCAATTGTAAAAGGCAAACAAAAGGAGCTTCAATGAGAAATGGTATATGTTCTTAAAAATCTCTCGCATCTAATCGACTTTTGTCCCGTAATTGATACATATTTAGTAAATGGAAAGACAACAGGATACACATAACTTGTTGAAAATTATCAACCAAAATCAGGTCTGAAACTGTTCAGCAATTTTTAAAAGACTGTAGGTTTCAGCATCTGGTCTAGCTCCCCCAAGAATCATCCTTTTCAAAAGATTTGGATCATAAATTTTAGCTTTTACATAAGCCTTAATCAAGGTATTATATACAAAAGTATATCTACAATACTTAGCTTTATGAAATTCTTCAAACAATCTTTCAACATTTCCCACATCACCCTTTTCAGCAAAAATCTCAACAATTGAAAAAGTGGTCTCCAACCATGGGGTTGAATTTCTAACCCTCTTGCTAATTGTCAAACGCAAGCCCAAGTCTAATGTCTTTACCGCTTGCTCTGCCATACCAGATTTCAAGCATCCCAGAGCAAGCTGGCGATAAGTTATGGCATTCGGTTTGCACCCATTTGTCTTCATATTTTTGTACAGTCTAGCTGCTTTGTCAATGAATCCATGTTTGCAATATACAGACATCATCGAATTGAATTGCTCTACAGATTTCAATCCTTTTGTTGACTTCATTTCTAACCAAAGTTCTTCAGCTCGGTCTAGCTGTCCAATTCTACCAAACGCTTCAATGGCTAACAAGTAACTTTTAGATCTAACAAATGGGAGTTCTCGAATAATGGTCCAAATTTTTTCCAGCTCCTTTTGGTTTCCCAAATACCCATATAACATAAGCAGGACATCCAATGTTGACCAGTTAACCCTTGTAATAGATTTCTCCACAGCTTCAACATACGCTTCAGTTGCAGTAAATAACCTGGCCACTGCATGAGCTGTAGCTAAAATGCAGTAAGATATTTCATTCGGTTCAACCAGCGCTTCTTTCATTCGACCAAAGACCTTCACCAAATTCTCAAGATTATGTTCACTGGCCTCTATTTTCATCAAAATATTGTAGGTGGACACATGTGGAGTGACTTTACAAGCCTTCATTTGGGTGAGGAACTTGGGAATCATCTTCCTGCGGCTCGGTGAGGAATGCAGAATTATGAGGCGGTTGAAAACCAAGTGCGAGATGGGAAACCCCAATTCCCTCATTTTCTTCATGTACTCAAGTGAAAGCCTTATGACACCCTTATCCAAGCATGCAATCACTAGGTTGTTGTAGAGCAACTCATTCTGAAACTCAATAGGAATCCGGGAGAAGAGCTTCTCACCATGTGAAATCCCATGAAGCTTAGTTGTAAATTCCACAAGATAAGAGTAATCCAGTTCCCTAGGCCTGTAGGGTCTCTCCCTTATCACCCATTCCATTACCTATCAATCAACACAAAACAATAAAGCTTCCATTTTCTCTATCAACAACCAATACCCTTTTCATTCTACATCATTTTCAACAAACCTAAGATGGCTTTAACATTAATATTCCCATTCAGTATTGAGGGGTCAAAACAGAAACATGTTATAAGACTAACCTGAAGGGCACGTTTGTTCATGTTTAGCTTCCTGAGACGGTTAATGGCGTGAAAGACGTCGCCGCCGTGAACGGGGAATCCGTCCCTCATCCAACTGCGGAAAGCGGAGCCAACGGATTCTCCTTTGGGGAGCTTCTCGATTCTCCGAGACAGGGAATCCTGGTTTTGTGTCGCTTGGGTGCACAACAATTTCAGACTAAGAATGCCACGAGGTGTTCGACGTATTTCCTGAACCAACCTGAGTTGTGCGATTATGACTCTCACACTTCGCATGCTTGTGCTTTTACTGACCAAGGGTACGCCAGTTTGGTGCCACTATTCGAACTTGTAAGCCACCTAAAGTTTCACCAAGGCAAGAACACAATGTATGTTGATGAAGTTATCAAGAAAAAACAAGGATACAAATATAAATTGTCATAATCTTTTATGCATTTTTTTCTTTCTTTTATGTGCTTGATTTTTATATGTAATGTATGTATATATTTATTAAATTTGAGTCATTTTTAAAAAGTACATAAAAAATAATGGTATTTTAGTATGGATTGAAATTTTTTATATTAAATCTTAAATCCAGATATTTCGTTATACCATGTCATTTATTTTAAATTGCTCCCATAATAAAAAATACAAGAACTGATTCTTATGTTTAAGAATGCAGTTAAAAATTCTTATAAGAAATGAACTTAAATTCCGTTATTATTGAAAGTATTAATAATTTTTAATTTCTTTCATATATATGTTTACTTGTTTAGTATTTTAATATAGTTTAAAAATATATTTTCAAGAATATTTGTTGATAAGATAAAAATATCGCTATAAATAAACAAAATTTTGTTTTTCTCTCTCACTACTCATTGTTTCCATTTATGACCCTAATTTTTAAAATTTAAATCATTGCTATAAGAATGAAATATTTTCACATTTAACTCTTTTAATTGGTAGGAATTATGAAATGTCGAGAGCACTAGAGAATAAATTTTGTTTGGAAATAATATTTTAAAACTTAAAATAAATACATAGCAACATTTTGTAAAATTACCTTTTTTATCAATCATTTTGTAATTACCTTAACATTCTCTAGAGAAAAATAAACCGTAAAACAAAGAGTTATAATTATTAGACAAGTTATCAACGTACTAGAAATTTTATTTGATATATAACTTTAAATGTAGTGACTATAAAAATGAATGAATGAATTTATTATATATGATATTTTATAATTAAATAATAATATTTTTTTCATGGAGGCGCCACTAATTTTTTATTCAAAACATTAAAAAAAAAATTTAAAAGTTAAATAATAATCTTTATCCAGAATTGGGTTTGGGATCGATTATGTGTAAGAAGGTATTAAGCATCCCTACAACGTTCTTAATCGGTACCTTATGAATTTAGGGTTATAAACAATAATAATATAAATATTAAATATCCTTTTATTAATAACTATTTATATGCTTGAAATTAAATTATATAATTGATCCTAAAATGTCTACATAATTGCTTTTATAACAATGTTTATCAAAGATAAGAAATAAAAGAGAGAGAAAAAGATTGACTGAAATACCTCTTGAACGAGCTATATTGGATCTTTAAATATGGAAATTTAGGTGTTTTGTGACAACTTTTTACACTATAATAAGCCTCACAAAACTCGAGAAATATAAGAGGAGAGAGAATAAAAAATTTCGAGTTCTAAGGAGTCCTGGACGAAATTTTGGAACCCGGAGAAGTGCTTGAGCCGTCCACTTATAGGGATCAAAAAGTTTCCAGAACGGCCGTTCCAAAATCGGAATGGCCCGTTCTGGATCTGTACGTTATGTGTTAATTTTGCTTACTAGAACGGCCCGTTCTGAAACCAGAACGGCCCGTTCCAAAGTTGAGTTAAACACATAAACTCCTATTCTCGAACGGCCCGTTCCAAACAAAGGTTTTAGGCCTTTTTTACAATTTGGAACGGCCCGTTTCAAACTTAGATTTTTTTTTTTGGTTCTCCACGTATAGTTTGACATGATGTGAGCATTTTTGAAGCACGAACTAGAACATTTTGGGGGAATTAACTCCTTTCATTAGATCAACTCCTATTGATTTCTTGATTGGTTTGTAGTTAAAACACCATTTTTATGAAAATGATATTCATATAAATAAAATATCCTTGCATCCAATAAGGATTGACTCGTGAGAATATTATAATTTGTGTTTGAATCTAATGTTCTTCCATTAGTCAATAATTAGCGATAGCGATATCAGACACCAATATACATGCATAAAATTTCTAGCGCAGAAGAAACATGATGTTAGTTTGTAGAAATTAATTTGTCATCAATTACTCTACCAGTATAGGGAAATAAAGTCTCAAGCAAAAACACGTTCACTCATATATGTTATTTACATTAAAAATCAATCACGCCGTGCACCAAAACTCCTCGAGCAACTTTACATGACATATTTTTTGAACAATATACATATGAATTGTCGTATTCCGCAGGAAAGAGTCGACATGGAGTTGAAACACACTGGAATCCACATTCTAGCATTCTACACTACAGCATGTTATTGTTATTGCTAACGTTCTGTAGCATTGAATGGCTATTGGTTTTGATAGTGCTGTATGACATGTGTGCTTCTAGTTCTTGCTGTGCCCGAACAAAATAGGAGCCAAGCTTGTTTTCTCCTCTTAAGAATTTCCAAAAAAAAAATCTATGGAATAACTAATCAAGCAAACTTCATGAGAAGATAAATTCATCTAACAAATCTTCCATGATCATCTCCTCTAGTTCAAGCGCTACATACTCCTCTTCCTCTTGACGGATCATCCAGTCACTTTTTGCCAAATCACGACCCACAACATCCTCTAATGTTTGGTCTAGCTCAGGTCTCAAGATCAGGTATGAATTAACACTATTCCATACTTCATTCATAAGGTAGTGCCCTTTAGGCATTGGATGGAGGCGAGGGTTGAAAGAGAATGGTCTTGGGAAGTAAGTTGGTGATCTGCCATATATTTCAAGCAGCACCTCGTTAACCAAGTTAAAGAGGAGCTGGTGATCATAAGGGTTGATTGTCTCTTCTTCAGATGGTTCAATTTCATGGACCAAAGTTGCATCCAAATCTTTGAATAAGGAGGGCTTTAGTGGCTGGTCTACTGTGTATCTCATAATGTCCTCGTTTCCCAAGTAGCCGGAAAATTCAAGAACATTTTTCACATATTTGAAATTGGAAGAGTTGTCTGTGACTTCAGCTGTTACACTAGCACTTCCTTTATATGACAAACCAGTCTCCACTTCGTCCAACGTAGAGCCTAAGGTTTTCAATTGTGTACCTGAAAATGATAGTGGCCAAACTAATCACCAATTATTACCACAGTTGTAGTTCATAGCACAAATGTTAAGATGGGAAAAAATTGACTGCAATATTTTATCTATGAAAGTTTTTTCATTTTGAATAAAAATTATTTTCATGTATCTTGATAAGAAATACTTAGTCCTATGTACATTAACATAAATTTATTACCTTCTGCATGGCTGGTTATATTGTCCTCATAGCTAGTTTCAAGAGAGGCCATTACCTCCTTGTCAAGATAGGTAGTCATATTACTCATTTCCTCTTTTTCTTGGGGAAAACTTTCATCTCCCGCTGCTGGCTCATGCATGTCCTCCTTTTGGTCACTGGTAACTACTTCATCAATTTTCTCCATAATCTTATCAGATAAAATACTGGGATATGCATCTCTGCCACTCCCTTCTACTGTTTCCACAATTTCAGCCTCTTTGAAACGATCAAATGACTTGTCTATCTTCAAAGGAAGACTCACTGATTTTCTATGAGCTTGTTTATGAGTTTCCACTGTTATATCATTTGTATCAAAAAGTGCGTCTTGAAGAATGAAGCCTAGAGTCTCGAGACTAGGCATAGATAAATTGCTTCTAGAAAACTTAGGAACATTGCCACTCTTGTGGATCTTATCCTCGTTTCTCAATTTCAAGCTTTTAGACTTTGAGTTTTGCCACTTGGGGTCTCTGCTGAAGCTTTTCTCAAACAACTCAGTATATCTATCCAACGATAAATTTAGAGAGGATGTTCTTCGTATAAGGCGAGCATCATGCTTGTTGGAATCATGATCAGAAGCTTTAGTTTCATTTGAGATTTTATTCATTTTGTATTTTTGAACCACGCCATGATCTAAGCTTTGTGAGATCTCTTCCTCGTTATTGATGATGCTATATTCAGGCGAAGCTCTGCGGCGGATTGCTTCGGCAGAAGTTTGGTAACTACTTTTTCTGAATTCCACAAGAGCATGCTTTATCTTCTGTTTTATAACTTTGAATTGATGAAGAACCAACTGATTCCACCCTTTGTGATTTGATCCTTGAGAAGACCTTGAGGAAATTATTGGTTTTTGTTTCGTGCCACTATCCGCACCAATATCACTCACTAAAGGCATTGGCTTCTCATAAGAAATATCTTTCACAAAATTGGACACTAACATGTTTGATGCTTGAGTACCAGCGGCCAACTTTTCTCCCTTCGGAAAGGCCCAAATTTCGTTTTGCTTGTGTTTTAAGGACCTAGAGCTAATGTTTTTCATCTGTGAAGTTGAGGCTAAAGGAAATGACCCAGATTTTGTCAATCTTGCTTTGTTGTGATGGAGTTTTTTCCCACCAAAGTCTATGTCTCGTAGAAATTTGAGTAATAAATCCTTCTCCACTCTAAATAACTCCAAAACATCAGCATGTTTCTCAAATTTGTTGGAAATGTCTTTGTTATGCTTGTTTGTTTCCATAGGCTTATGGTTAAGGGAAGCTTGTCTTGTCTTGCAATCTTTCTCCACATGAAGTGCATACTCACTAATGGCCTTGTTTTTCCTTGAGTAGTCCATGGTACCACTGCCTTCATAATTTTCGTTGTTAAACTTTTTCTGAGTGTGTGATTCCTTTTTGCGATTTTTGGAAGAACTTTTGCCAGCAAAACGCAATTTTTCGCTATGTTGTCCGAGCTGGTATTTAAAGTAGACATAATTACAATATAATATACACATATATCTCATGTTAAATAGAAGACGAGTCTATTATTGTTTTAAACTTACCAGGAGGTGTTCTGTTTCTGTTACTCCATGTTGTTGGTCTACATGTTGGTTATACAAAATGGCTTTTCTCTTATCTGCAGTAAGGTTAAAGAGCATGCTAAGCATGTAAAGTCTTTGACAGAAGCAAAATGTGATCATAGTGATTCAAGAGAGAAAAATGTCAGTGGTCTTCAAAGCCAGAATTTCTAGTGTTTTTTCTTAAACAAAATCTCCATATGTCTTTCTTGTTATTTGCACTCGTTCCCTTCATTTAATCAGGACTAACAATAAGACAGGGTGAATGATATACACCTAATGACATAGTAGTTTAAAATGTTTCAAAGTATAAAAAGAATCACTTTTGCAGTTGTAGATGCACACAGAAGGTCCTTGTGTTCCAATTTAAGTAGTCTATCTAATTTTGTTCCCGCTTGACTTTTATGTATCAACTCTAATTAATTATGCTGAGACTAAATCACCCCCTTGTACTTTTTGCTTTGGATAAATTATACTTTATCACCTTTCACACTTTATCATGTAAGTGCCTAAGTTTTTTTTTTTTTTGGGGGGTACTACTGTACTTAATTAAGTTTGGATTGAAGCATAAAATGTTATATTCCGTTAATTTTGCTTAAGTTTCGGTTTTAGGCTCATTAACTATAATTTTAGTTATAGCTATAATGTTTTTAACTTCAACCCAAATTTTAAAGAGTACAGTGACACTGACACGAAAGAAAACAAGGTTTTGAAGAATTAATTGAAAAGATGTAAAATTACAAGGGAGTAATATGTAACTTCCCCTTATGTTATTATGCCCACCTTTTGTTGATTCCTTTTAAGGTAAATATACAAACTCAGAGTTGTCCGTTCCATATAATAAAGCCAATTGCAATGTTTCATGTATAAGTAGAAAATAACCAAAATTTAAGCAATAATGATTAATGAGTGAGAGAAACATGATTTGGTATAAAATTTCTTACATGTGGCATGTCTTCTCCTTTTGTTAGGAAACACCTTTTTTACGCGCCAACGATGATAATCAAGAATTTGAAGCATGCCCCACATGCATCCTGGATTATTGTCCTGAATTTGAACAGTTTGGTCGGAAGAAATCAAGTCCTTTCCCATTACTACTAATACGAGTAATCTTGTTCTCTAGTTTTTGAATCCACTCGAGTGTTAATCAATCTCTCTCCACTAGGCCCTGTCTTGCGGAACCTTTATTAAAAATACAAAGAAGAAAAAAATATATTATGTTTACAGAAAAGAGAGCATCATTGAACACGAATCTCAATCTCAACTTGACATCATGTTTTGGATTCTTTTCTACTTTTCTTAATAACCACAGAAGAAGTTCTCTAACCTTGTTCTTCAATCTTCGCTTGAATCAAGTGCGTGTGGATGAATATGAACAATAGATAGCCGCAGTGATGGTTTCAAACTGTGTTGCAACAATAAACAAAGAAACGGAGAGTAAGAAACTGAAAATCCTTCTAACTATTTAAGCAAAAATAATTAATTTGGCCATCAAAATTCATTAGCAAATATTCACACGAACACGATTCTTTTGCAGCTACTGGCACATAATTATCCCCAAATTCATATATACGAATACCACTCACTAGGACAGAGTTACATAACTTACATGCACCAAGCAAAGGAGAAAACATGAAATTATGAACAAATAAAAGTGAAAACAATAAAAAGACTCGAAGAAGATATCGCTAATGGTCTTGTACAGTTTGCACAGGCCGTAACCTTCAGTTTCATCAAATGAAACCAAAACTGGCATCCATATTTTTTGACAACGATCAAATAATTTAACAGAAACATGTAGCTGACCATGAATATCTAGAAAAAACAGAGATAAAAGTTGTAACGTGAGAAATAGAGTTAATTAAACAAGAAAAAACTCTCTTCGTGATAGTAGCATAACATAAAGTTGTTTACTCTTGAAAGTTTATTGAAACTCTAACTAACCTATAACGGATGAAGAAGAAGGAGAGTTAGCAGAGTTTGAGAAACGAGGGCGCAAGGTGCGAAACAGTTGATGAGAATACGGTATAAAGGAGGGAAGGTTTGCGTCAACACATGAATATGTTATTATATATTGTGGCTGCGAAACTTACGAGAAAAGGTGGTTATGTAAATATAAGTCCTCTTTCTTTGTGGTGTGTTTCCAGATACTGCATCACGACGCCAAACCTACGCAAACCTGGTCTTCTCTTTTCCTCTGACTATGACCAAACAACAATGTCTGCTAACTAAGGTGCTACAAAGCAAAGGCTATTTGTATGCTTACGCACCAAATCATTTCACCATTTTCATTTAGTTTTTTAATAATAAAAGAAAAAGTTGTGTCCAATCATTAAAAAGATATATAATAAAAGTTGTATTCTTTCACAAATGTAAGTTATCTCATGAAAATGTATGTTACTTTATGAAAGGATATGTCTATTCATAAAATGATGTAAATATGAAATGTTATATTTGATTAATTAATGATTATTAAAATATATCTCTCTTCACCAAAAGTCGTGGTAAGGTGTGACTTTGTGAAATCGATCATAATTTGAAAGTTTTAACTATTAACCAAAAGATATAAGATAATATATAAATAGAACTAATTTGTTTGAAAAAAAAAAATTATACACTATTCAACCAGGAAGACATAAAAAGTGTACATACACACACATGTATATCCCTATAATATTTCACATACTGATATTAAATTATTAATCATATTAGGAGTCATTAAAACTTAAACTCTGTCAACAAGCTAATGATGGGTAAAGGAGACCTTTTTAGGAGCAGTTACGTGTTTTTATCATCTAACTTAATATTGGGGGAGAATAAATATTTAAAATGGGTTGGAAGAAGGAAAATGTAGTGTGCATGATGTCAGCTGAAACAGTGTTGTCTTCCTTAGCCTATCATATGACAAGTTGTTAATAAAATATAAATGAATTATCAGTACGTGTCTTTTTAAGGCAACTTTATCACCAAACAGTCTCAATTGTTTGTGACTTGTTCAACGATGCTGCATAGACCCAAAAATTTTGTCATGAATTCAATTCATCGAGTCAAGATCCTCTCTAACTTACCGGCAAAATGGTGAATGAGTATATAATACGCTGTATACATATTTGTTGTGCAAAAGAGAATAATGAAAACGATGCGGATATATAAGTCAGAAAACATGGTGTCCAAATTAATATAATCACTGGAGCAAACTGAGCCTTTTAGAAGTTGGAATTGGTTAGGCAAAAGATTACATTCATGTTGTCCAAAAGTAAAAAAACAAGGGCCAAAATTAAGAAGACCGTAAAGAGAAGACCAGGAATCCTTAAATAAGAATTCAAGTATTATGTTGTCTTACATAATTCTAGATTGAAAACAACCCCCAGATGAAGGTCAAAATTCACATGCTCCTAACCCTTAACCGATTGACTCACTCAATGTCTCATATTTCAGGTTTTTTTTTATAAAAAAAGAATAAGACTACATTTAAAAAAAAAAAATATAAACCTCATTAAAAATAATAATAACAAAGTCTTTATCAAAATTTGTTTTAGGTCTTATTCAATTTCGTGCCAATGACATTCCATGATAATGACTTGTCCTGGTTACATAAAATGTCCTTCTTTTATAATATAGTTTTATTTTCAAAAGTCTGGTGGAAAAAAATTGTTAAATGATCTTGTACTATTAAGCGTCTAGAATCTCAATTAATCATTGTGTAACATGTATTTAAAATTTTAATTTTAAAAAAATTAATAATACTTATTAAATATCCTATAAATACTAGTAAGATATTATGTGATTCTGAAGTATTTAATAATTTCTTTTAAGCATAGAAAATCAACGTTCAACACTATATTGCTCCGTGTAGACTACGACATAATCTGAACTTGTCAACCCATTTTAAGCTTTGAATTCAGAGCTGATAATGGGCCTCGTTCTTTTAATTGTTGTCTCTTTCGATGTTATTCTTGGACCCAAAAGAAAAGGGATGCCCAACTTGAAAGGTTTGAAAGACAGTCCTTTCCTTTAGGGTTGGATTATGTCATTGACTCATTGCCTATTTCTTGAGAAGTTAGTCATCTTATTAGGCCTCGCCATATATTTAAGGTGAAAAAAATAAAATGTAATTAAAAAAATAAAGAAAAAATGTTCCTGTAAATTTATGAGAAATGTTAAGAACACTCCTTTAACCTAATATTAGGTCTAATTGTGGAATTTAGATAATAAATATGGGATGATAGATTGTAACATTAACGTGATGATGTTAAAAAAAAAAGTTTCATAAGTTAAACCGAATGATGTTTTGCTTAAAAATCAATGATAAATAGAAATTTGAAGTCTCGGATTTGTTGCAAAGCAATAAAATTGAAAGTGGTAATAGTGATAGAAGAAGAGAGATATTTGTTCTTACTTGTGGCAGAGAATCGTCCATGCTGAAGTGGGGATGCCACTTTTGATTCGATCTTGAAGAGAAACGATGAGAGAATCCCAAGTGCAAGTATAAAGGGGTAGCAATCGATTACGCAGATGTGTTGGAAGCTCTTGCTACGACTTTGATAAAATATGTGTCTTATTTGGATATTGAAAATAGACGGTGGCAGAAAATCATGTGTTGGCGTTGATGAATTATCGTAGCATTATAGCATATGTTTATGTTGAATGCATGTGATAGTAGAGTTGTGGTGGCTAGCTTAAAAAGCGAAATCGATTAATGGAGAGGATCGAAAAATGAAGAAACAAGGAATAATATTCCAACATATATATATGAATGGTAAATGGTGAAGGACCAACTTGATTCCACTGTGTTTGAGCTGGCCAAGGATCACAGTATCGACATGGAAGAGGAAAGTTGTTTAAGTTAACAGAATATATAAAAAGGATAGAAAGAAATTAAACAGAATGAATCTCATATTTTCTTTCAATTAAATTGAGAGGAATATATATTTTTAATGTTTTATAACAAACAAACAACCTTTGTCTGATAATTTTTTTTTTTGGTATAGAAAATTTTAGGGGAATGGGACTTGACTGATATCAATGTTATTAATTAAAGGTTATATTTTTCATTTTCTAATTAGTTAAAATAATAAAACTTGTAAACTCAGATCTAATCTTGATTTTCTGAAATCCGAAAATTTACCAACTAGTTAGATCTAATCCTGACCTTTTTTTTTAAAAAAAAAAAAAATCTAATATATGTTATTCATCAAATAGGATAAGTAAAAAAAATAAAAAATTATAAGAAGATAAAATACAACTAGTATTTTAATTTACACAATGTACATGCATGTTATATAATTAAAATTTATAATAAATTATATATATATATATATATATATATATATGAATAAATAATTGTTTGAATACATAAATTATATTTAAATTTTGTATAAATAAATATTTTTAAATATATAAATTATATTTTAAATTTATAAAAAGTAATTTATATTATAGCAAATAATTTATTTTTATTTATTGATAATTTATTTTAAATAGTAATATTTAATTTATAAAAAATTATAATAACTAAAAACTGAATTAAGTAAGAAATTAAAATAATTTTTACAAACTCTTATTAAAGAAAAACTCTTAAAAATATTTTCGCACAAAACTATGGTTTATATTTAATATATAAAAATTAATTTACCTAATATTTTATTATTGGGTAAAAATTTAGAATAATATTTTTATCGGAAAATAAAATTAATTTTGAGAAAGAGTGAAAACCATTAATCATTCTTATGAATAGAATTAATTTTAAATGCTAATTTTTTATTTATTAAAGTATACATATATTTATGTTATAACTTTTTTTATTAAATAAAATCAATTTCATTTCATTTTTTTGAAATATCATTTAAAATGTGAAATAATTCGTTCAACATTAATTTAATGAAAAATTAACATGCCTAAACGAACCTTTGTTAAAAATAATAGCTCTTATAAACACTTATTTAAAACACTCTTAAAAGAATATCTCTTAAAGAATATCTCTTAAAGCCATTTTTCCCAAAGGAATACAAAAGTAAAAATCAGAAAGGATATAGTCATATAGAAAACGCATAAAGTGAGATGGAAAAAATTTACCCAATTTTATAATTGGTCAAATTGATAGAATATATATTAATAATACCAATCATCCCATATGAGGTGGGAAAATCCTTCGTTGGTGCACATTGGAAAAATTGAAGGGCAAAGCCAAAGTTATAGGACAATAGTCATGTAGTTAAATTTGAGGAGATTGTGAAATATCATAAATAAGTTAGTTATAGGAATTAAATTTCTTATATTATTATATTTTGCATAAACAGCAAATTTAATTCAAATATAATTATTTAAAATTTAAGAGAAAAAAAATAGTAAAAGTTATGACTATTATTCAAAGAGGATAAGTAGTGATAAGATTTGGTGCGAAGACCATGTGAAAACTTGATCTGTAAAAGATCAATTGGAAAATTTAATTAATTATTTTAATATTAAATTTAATCTTACTTTTCAAATATAGCATGGATGGTGTAATATTGTAGCATCATAAGGCAATGCACCAGAAGAAGACACCGTATCATAACTTTCTCCAAGTGTTATCTATACAATACATAGAATAATTATTTATTTTATTTGACTAAATTTATAATAATTAAATATTTTTATTATAACTAAAATCTGTAATAAATAAATAGTTTTTTTTAACATTGTATGTTTTATATGTTTTTATAATTTAATTATATGATATGTGATATTGAAATGTTGATGTATTGTGTTTGTTTTCTTGTTTTAAAACTTTAAGGATCAAGGGATCTTTGAAAGTTAGATTGTTTTTAGTTATTTCAAAACTTTAAGAATTAAGGGATTCCTGCAAGCTTACTAAGTTTAGGAGAATGTATTTAAAATTTTCTTAAGACGTGAACTTCATAAGTTCACATTCTCATAAAAGTTAAAGAGAAGTTAGAGAGAGACTCTATAATAAGAGAGATCCTTTTCTCCTTTTGATTTTGCAAGAGCTTTCCAAATCTTTCCCTTAGTTGAGTAGTGGTGGTAGATTGATGAATTCAAGTTTGTGAGCCGAGAACCAAGCTCGTGATTGGTCATATAGTGAGTTTCTAGGAAAGTTTTAATTCTTCCCCGTTCTCCCTTCAATCTTCTCACTTTTGAGTGATAAGGTAAGGGAAGTTTGTTGATTGATGTTGAATTGTACGTAGTGGTTGATTTGTGTTTCTTGCAAGATGCAATTGTTTTGAGCAAATTAAGGAGTGGAGCTCTTTGTAGAACATTTTCATAAGTTGATATACATGACAACGCATTAGTTGTTTAGTTGTGATTAAAGTTGATTATGGTGAGAATGTTGTGCATGTTATAAGTTGTGATTGATGATGAAGTTGTGGTTATGTTTTAAGTTGAAAACTAACATGTTGCTTTAATTTAATTTTAATTGTTGAAGTTGTTACTTCTCTATTATGTTATTATGTTATTTTCTTTTACAAGTTTATCCTTACTTTTTCAAGTTGTTGGACTATAATGATCATATTTGGTATGAAAACAGATCAAGCTTAGATGGTAGACTTATTGAGAGTTTGGTCATGTAGGAGATCTCTTTATTTTGTTGTATTGTTCTAATGTAGTATCTTGTATAAAGACACTTGACCAACGATAGGGTTTTATACTTTCAATATTTTGTACTTTTGATGTATATTATATGAGGAGTGATTCGTTTACTCTAGGAGTAAATCTACCTAGACTTACTCTATTTAATAACTCATGTTCTACATCAAATTTCAATGACCCAACCGTTGAATTTAAAGTTCTTAATGTATATATAAATCAAAATTGTAAATTTTTAAAAAATTTAAAAACCATTTGATACTGCATTTTATTAACTCAAATCAATGTATAAAATATTTTATGATTATATGTCAATTTGAATTAATGAAATGAAGTATCAAATGATTTTTGAATTTTCTAAAAATTTGTAAACTTGATCTATGCATTAAGAACTTTAAATTCAACGGTTGTATCGTTGAAATTTGATGTAGAACATAAGATATTGAACGAGGTAAGTCTGCTTTTAGGTAAACTTACTCCTAGGGATGACAAATATACTCGTAGCCGTGGGTAATATCCGAACTCGTCCCGACTTTGACGGGAAATACCCGGTTTGACCGGGTACGGGTAAAACTCGATATATTAAATCGGGTACGGGTACGGGGCGCGTACCCGTACCCGTCCTCGTTCTCATTTTTAATTTAATACTCACTTTTAATTTAATTATATTAAATAATTTTAATATTTTTTTTATGTGTAATTATTTATTATAATATGAGATAGAGAAATAACCTAATTATAATTATAATATAATAAAAAAATAATTTAAAAATACCATATTTTTTTACAAAAAATAAAAAATAAAAAAATGACGGATACGGGTACGGGTACGGGTATACCCGATACCTAACGGGGATGGGGATGTAGATGAAAATCATATACCCAACGAGTACGGGTACGGGGACGGGGACGGGGAAGAGTTTGACTCGCGGGGACGGAGACGAGTATCATGAAACTCGTATCCGACCCGTCCCATTGTCATCCTTACTTACTTCTAGAATAATTAGATCCTTCCTCATATTATATATATGTATATGATTTATAACCACATAAGAAGTTTTATGCTTTAAAGTTATATTAGCAAGAACTCTTTTATGTTTTTTTACACCTTATACATATTTTTGTAGTATAAGAATTCTAGTGTAGTTGAATTCTTTATATTCTCTACTACATAGTGTTGTACTATCTAGTGACTTGCGGAATCCTAATGCTTTTAAACATAAATTATATTTTAATTAAATTATAGATAAAAATAAAAGAAAAATAACTGGAAATGATCTAGAAAGAAATCTTTGACTAGTTAGTAAATTAAATTGAACTCGAAACTAAAATTTTAAAAAAAAAATTAAAAAGTTTAAATAAGATATTTAATATAGGAAATTAGGATAAAGTATATAGTTTAAAGAAAATAACAAAAACTTATAAAAATAATTGAGTTTAATAATAAGTCTTAAAAATAATTATTAAAAACAGTAGAGTAAATTAATAATTCTATAGTCAGAAACATGACTGCGCAAATAACACATGGTGGCCTAAGATGGATTCTGGACTTTGCTTCCCTTCGTCTTCATCTTAAACTTGATGGATCGATCAACAATAAACAATTTCTAAATTCAATGTTCAACATGTTGACTTCTCAATACCATGCTTTTATATTAAAAACCTTTACACTGTTCGTGCCCACAGAAAATGAAATAATAAAGACGTTTACACTTTCAAACGAGAAATTAATCTATTCTATATTAGTATAACTTTAAATTTTTATTCACGATAACATATTTTAGAACTAACTTTTCGATGAATGTGTCTTTTAGAATTATTTTTAAGTCCATTTAATTAAGAAAATGATTCTTATATAATAAAATTATGTAATAATTTGTACAACATTATTTGTTATGTCAATCTCTATCATCATTTCATTTATTATATTTAATTAATAATAAAAATATTATATAAAATTATTATACGTTATCATTATTCATTTAATTAATATTTATCTCAAATATAAATATATATATATATATATATATATATATATATATATCAATAAGGTTTTAATAGCTTGTAAAAAAAATATTTTAATAGAGTTGGTCGTAATTAAGTTTTTTAAATATATTGTCAAGTTCAATCTTTAAATTATGTATGAAAAAAATTGTTAGAGTTAAATTCTTTAAGACAAATTAATATTAATAATTAAATTAACTAATTTTTAATAAAAAATAATTAACTGAATTTTATACAATGATATATGTAGTAATGTGTACAAACCTTTATCTCCATTGTAACTTAAGCGGATAAAAAAAACGTAGTAATAGATAGATTCCAAAACATCCTTTGCAAATTTCATTTCTCTGCAACAAACAGAATGCGACTTGCATTTAAAATTCTGAATTCAGCTTAGAATCCATTGAATTCTTCTCATCACATAGACTAACAACCTTAGCAAGCCGATTCGAAGAAAGTGAATGAGTTTAGATATCAGGTATGTGATGTCACTCCTGTTGAGTTGATTGAAGAAAGACAAGAGCTGCAAAATGGGGACGCCTTTGTTCCATGAATTTAAAAGACAAGCTTCTTTCTTCCTCAAGGAAAAATTCAACTCTGCTAGATTAGCTCTCACCGATGTTACCCCTGCACAACTGTAAGTTTCTCTCTTTAGTTTTATGATTCCATCATAAGATTTTAGATTTTTAATTAATCTTAAGTGTGTTTCACAGCCAAACCACCTCTACCATGTATAATATTTAGTTATTTTTTGGTTTTTTACTATCTGCAGGATGACAGAAGAAGCTACAAAAGGAAATCCATGGGCCCCAGATTCCCCAACACTTGGATCAATTTCAAGGGCTGCTTTTGAGCTTGATGATTATTGGAGGATTGTAGAGATTCTACACAAAAGGTGTTTGTTTCTGCATCTTTTTTCTTCTTTAGAATGCATGTCACCTTGTTTGGTAGCAAAAGACTTTTGTTGTTGTTGTTCTTATTGATGCTTGCCACCTATATGTTAATCATCTGATCAAAGATGAATGGATGGAATAATTCTAAAGCAGACTCCTTAAATTCGACAACAAGAATTGGAGGGCCTCCTACAATTCTCTGATTGTGCTGGAGCACCTACTGACTCATGGACCGGAAAGTGTTGCAGAGGAATTTAAGAGCGACAAAGATGTAATCAGCCAAATGAAATGCTTTCAGCATATTGATGGCAGTGGGTAAGTTTTCACTTTTCATTAATTTTTTCTTCTTGAAACTGGTGCCTGTCAAATTCTAGATGAATTTCGTTAGATCGGAGATACAATGTAGAAGTTTTCTATAGCATGATCCATAATAATAGATTGACAATAATTATTTTAAAATTTATATAGGGAGTGATGATACAAGACATATAAAAGCATGTTTGATTACAAATTTAGAAGGATTTTTTAAAATTTCTCTGAAGAAAAAAATTCTTTATTTTTGATAAAAAAAATTCCAAAAAGTCATTCTAAATTTTGTATCTAAATAGGTTCTAAATCTCATTCTAGCCGGTGATTAATGAGGTATTTGTGATGCAGGTTCAACTGGGGTCTAACTGTTAGAAAGAAATCAGAACGGATATTGAAACTGCTTGAAGAAGGAACTCTCCTCAGGGAAGAAAGAAACCGTGCTCGGAGGTTGTCCAGAGGAATTCAAGGTTTTGGAAGTTTCAGCCAGCGGTCAACTCATGCACAAGGCGTTCTGAGGGAAAAATCATTGCCAACCACATTTGACAGATGCAACTCTGACTTCAACAACAATGAAAGTCAGGAAAACGAGTCCTTTTGTTCAAACCATTATTTGGGCACAGCAGCAGTTAAATCTCCTAGTTCTAGCCATCAGGGTGAAATTTTCAAGTCACAAGATGATATTGTAGAAACTGAGAGCAACAGGGATGATCAGGGAAACAATCAAATGCATCAGAAATCTGAAACAAGCTCTAAAGAAAATAAGACACCTAGAAAGGAGGAATTCCATCTATGGAACTTGAAAGGGGAATCCAATCCACTTTTGGATGGTAGCCAAGAGGATGATTCTAAAATTGGGATATTCGTAGCCGAAGATGATCACCCCTTTAACTCCACAGAAATGCATACCACTTTTTCCCTTCTTTCTTCCAGATGAAGTTAAAGACTTAAAGGCAACAGAGTGTATTGGACTTCTTGTGCAGAAAATTATTCCAATCAAGGTTTTATGCTATATGCATTTATGTATACGGGTTACCTTTGTTTCCTCCTACAATTTTCCTCCAGAGGACAAATCTTTTGTAGTGGAAGTGTGGAACTAGAACCAAGTATATTGGAATGCATCCATCTGTATACTTATAAAGCACATATATTCTACCCCATGCAACCGCTGTGTAGCTTATTACAAAGCTTCTTTGCATTTTGATCCTGATTATGCGAAGTTAAGTCAGACGCCCTACAAAAGATATCCTATCTTTTTAAGTTTGACTTTGCCTAGCTAACCTTGCTTATTTTGCACAATGACAGCTTATTTGTTATTATGTGCCAAGGATTTACATAACTTGTAAGTGCACGATTCCAAAAAACTTACTCAGATTTCTAATGTGTTATAAGATTAAAAGCATCTAGAGTCAACACTAATTTCCGAAGAAATTTTTATAAGCTTCAATGATTTTCCGATGGCAATTCTGAATATACAATCAGTCAATTTGATAGAATCGGAAGTGATCCAGAAAACCACAACGAACAGCAAAACAACTAGCATTGTATCATTTAACGCTTAACAATGGTGAAGCTGCAGGACATTAAAAAAATGCAGTGCAAAAAATAGAATATACAAATATTTGTTTACATAAATAAAAGGCTAATTGTTCCTTTTGCCCCCTCAAATATGAGACCAGAGTCAGTTTAATCCCATCACATTTAGAACCATAATCATGACTGTCCATTACTTTCTTGGCTGGAATTTTTTGCCAAGTTACAATCTTCGTATTTCTCTGTCTACTTGAATGGCGTAGGCTGGGATCAAACAATGTTTCGTGGGATACAAAATAAATTTACAACCATACGCTCACGCACAAAAGAAAAGGATAGAAAAAATCATGGGACTTAAACGAAATTGGCCCCAAAATAATGAGGACAAAAAAGAGCACTTTAGCCCAAATGAATAAAAGAAGCTTTTAAGATTTGCAAAGCCAATCTTGGATGGCAAGTCGAAGTGCGTGATTGGGAGTAAGAAACAGGTGACTCAATTTCAAATTAGTCATTGGAGAAGTAACATGTCCATTTTCCAACCATTCACGTATGGCATCCCCTTCATAGGTAAATCCGTCTGCCGCAACTTGGGGATCGTGCATTATTTCCTGAAGAAGAAATCCAAAATAAACATGAGCAAAATGGAATACATAACTATCTTTGCAAAAAGAAAAAATGGGTCAAAAAGAAATTTTTGGTGATTCGTTGGGTCTGTTAGGGCCTACAAAACCAAGTTATGTACATGATTTATTATTTATAAAAAATCAGTTACCTGAAGGATTGGACATAAGAAAAAAGATGGAACTGGTCGCTCTTCTGAAGCATGCAACTGCTCCAATTCTTTCACTAGTGTAGGGGTTAACTCGGGTCTGTCTCTCCGATTTTGTTGACAGCATTGCAATCCCAGTTCAACCAATCGCATTGCCACAGCTGAGGGCCATTCTCCAGCTGAAGAATCCAGAATTGAAGACAATTTTCCACATGAAGCTGCATTACGTACTAAAATTGCTAATCCAATTGGATTCCTACCAGTGAGCAATTGTAAAATGATGAGACCGAAGGAGTAGATGTCAGACTTGGTTGTTAGTATTCCAGTTCTCTGAAACTCTGGATCCATATATGTGAAAGCACCCTTTGGTTCAGTGCTCAAGCGGAAACTAGGACGGAGGAGAGATTCCTCACTCACCAGCCTGCAGAACCCAAATCCACACATCTTGCAACCAAGTGAAGAATCAAGTAGCACAGTCTCTGGCTTCAGATCACCATGGACAATAGCTTCAGGTTTACAAGAATGTAGGAAACAGAGTGCACTAGCAATTTCAGCAACCATTCGTGCTCGGGTATTCCATGTCAACGGGGAATTGTTGCTTTTTCGGAATAGGTAGTCTTGAAGTGTTCCATTGGGGAGGTACTCATATACAATTGACCAGGCTTCAGGGCAAAAACCAAGCAAAGTGATCAAATGAGGGTGCTGGAGACTACCGAGAACTTGAACCTGTACACCAAAAGATAACATCAGAGGAATCTAACAAACACAGAAAAAACAAGTGAGGATAACAGAATATATTTCCATTATTAATGTGGTAAAAGCAAAATATACATACATACACACACACATATATATGCCTCAAAATCACGTTTCCACCTCCAATCCTCTCAAGCCATGCCCATCCTAAATTTTAAGACAACAATTTCAAAGGCAGAAAGAGCCTTATGGGGCGGGGGGGGGGGGGAACTGACCTCTTGATGAAACTCCAGTGGTCCTTGCATGTTATGTTGATGGAACTTTTTTATAGCAACAGTCCTACCCAACATTTCCCCCTTATATATACAACCATATCCACCTTGACCAATTTTAAAGCTATTGGAAAAATTACACGTGGCATTTTGAAGATCTGATAATGAAAATTCTGCTAACTCAGGTAATTCTTCAGCAAACCCAATGACCCCATTGCAATGAGCTGCTCCAACTTGTCCACGACTTTTCCACCGCTCAAGCCAGCGGAGGGCTTCCATTTTCTGTCTCCTGATCTGCTGCCTTTCTTGCCATAGGGCTGAGATGGATTCTTGAATTAGTGATAGTTCATCTGAAGCTTCATCGCGCCTACGGTTTGCTTCCTGAGCACGACTATCTAGCAAGGCAATATTTCTCATGGTCATTTGTAGCTCAGCAGCAATTTCTTCACTCGCATGCAAGAGCTTTTGATGTTCTTGCACTGTAGCTCTAAGCACATCCTCAGCTTCTTTTCTGAGCTTCACTTCACATGCATGGGCAGATTCAAACAAATTGACCTATAAGACAAAATATAACTTATGTTGTGAGAGAGAAGTCATGAAGTTAAGAATTCAACTAAACTATAGACTCAATATCCACACCATTAGTCACTGATTTAGAGATAGAAAGGATACAGCTAATGTGATTGAAATTTCCAAACATCGTTTTTAAACAAAATTAGTGTGAACTTAAATATACATTCAAAATGTTGCTACTTCTACAATTCTGACCTGAAAATGTTTAGTTTCAAAATTTTGTATACAGAATCCCAGTATTTTCCAGAGGGATTCTGTCTTGTTTTAATGCTTAGTCAAAATTTATGAAATATGTAAAAATACACAATATTTAACTCCTCATGTACGGCTAGTGCAAGAGCAATAAGGGCAAAGGCCAGAAGCTTATTGACTTTAGAAGTGATTTACAATCACTAGATTTTACTTACCTTCCTTATGGCTTCCATGGCTTCAACTTCCAACCTCTTGCACTTTAATAGCCCTGCAAAGGCTTCATCTGTTACTGCCTCAGCTTCTTTTTTGGTTTCCCTAAGTTGTTTGTCAATCATTTCTTCCATGTCCTCTAAATATGTATGTAAATAATCACCAGAGGAATTTTGGGGGGAGCAATGACAATGACTGCTACAACTGGATGGTTTGGATGAAAAAGTGGCTTCGGTTTCAATGATTTCCCCCTGAACCAAACTTCTAAAACCAGAACCAATAGTAGTTCTTACCGAACTTGGTTGAAGATACTCTGAGTTGAATAATTCATTCTTACCATATTGAAAAGATCTACATCTCAAGCTTTCTGTGGTGGTAATCTCAGGTTGAGTAAATGAAGGTGAAGAACATGGTGCTTCAGAAGCCTCTCTTGTCCAAATGTGTTTACCTTTATAGATAAACCATACTTCACAGAACGGAGGAGCATTTTTGGCAGTGTAATTTGCTTTACCAGAATTCCTTTTCACTTTTATGCAACTGCAATTTTCCCCAATGATTTTGTAAGTGGAAAGATTTATTACCTCTCTTCCGTTAAAGAAAAGGGACAAAAACAAAGATAGCTGAAGCAGATTTTAGCCATGAAGTTATCAAATGAAAATAAAACTAGTTGTGCCATTATCTTCACTCTACAGAAAAAAAAACAGACATAGGGATATGAATTACATGAGTCAAAAGAATAAAATCAAATCTATATAATCCCACATTGTCTAGACAGAAAACTAACAAAGAAACAAGCTTCCCCCAATCCTATAAAGGAAAGAAAAAAATCTTAAGAATGTGAGATTGAGCCTTACTCAACTCTACAAATCCATCTTAAAATGTGATGATCATTTTCCACTTATATGCACAATTTTGGTCATATCATTGGTCAATATGTGCTTATAAGATAAAGATTGTTCTCTACTTATATACACTATTTTGGTTATATAACTAGTCAATGTGGGATCTTGAAAGAACAAAGAACACTGATTAAGTAGACAATGAATGCATTACTTACTTTTCTGGTACCGCTCCAATGACAAGCTTCTGAATATTATGCTTAACAACCAAATCAACAATTCCTTTTTGGACTTGGTCAGCTTCGGTTACAATAATGCATGCCTTAACCTGACAAAAATTTATATAAACAACACAATTAACAAATGGGTTTCTTACCCAAAGCTGCATATACAATCTATAATATTTACGACATAAATAAAACAAGTGATTTACATGAATTAAAGGGAAAGAACACGCTTACCCTAGCTGCTTGGCAAATGGTCAAGTACTTGTCCAAAAGCTTCATAATCTGTTCTCTTTCCACTTTTCGAAAAGCGGACACCACTTCAGGACTAGCCTGTGATGCTGGCAATTTCCCCACTGCTCAACACACCAAAAACCAATTCTCAACAAAATTAAAGACACCCAAAAACCGAATCTTGGCAAAAAGGGGCAAAGTGGAGACCATCAAATTGAAAATTGAATGAAATGAGCTTACATAAAGTGGGGATGGTGAGAGAAGGTTGAAAAGCATGAAGAATGACGATTTCGGCGTTCGGAAAGTGGTTTAAAGTCCAGCGAAGTAAAGGGAGGGTTTTGTGGAGCGATTTGCCAGCAGCAACATGAACCTTAGGAAGCATGGGGAGGGGAAGCTGTTGAGAAGAAGAGGGGAGGGCGTGAAAGGGAAGGTGCAAAATGGGTGCATGGTGAGGGTGCAGAGGCTTCAAAAGCTCCATTGGTGCAGTGCAGAGATTGAATTATTGGAGGCTGGGAGGAATGGAAATAGAAACATTGGTTTGGTTGGGTTGGAATGCGAATCCAAACCCATTGAAAACTTGACTTTCTATTTGACTCGATGCCTATGGCGTGTGGAAATTGAAGTCACTGCAGTGAAAACTGAAACCCATCACAAGCTAATTTCTAATTGCGGTAACGTTTTCGAGAAGCCATCGTCTACTTGCCTTACTTGTTTTGTTTGTCGTATGTGTAAGTAACTAAGTTGGCACAAGACCGCTTCAATTCAACCACATTCTTTTTCTTCAAATACTTCATTGTCTTTTTATATTTAAATTTTGATTTATAAATAATTATAATAAATATAAATTGAATTTAACATAAAGTTTAAATAATTTTTTTTTAAAAAGTAATTCTTACAGAGATGGTATAAAACAAAATTTGACTTATAGATCAAAGGCACCTCTTCCTCTTTTTGCGACTAGTGAACAGGTATTAATATTTTAAAAATCAAAAGCTAATAACGAATATGTTAGAGGAGACCAAACAATATGCCTTTCTAACCTAACCCGAGAAAATCCCAACTTTAATTGTTCATTAGGTGAGAAATGCGACTAATTACATATATATATTATCGGGAGTTCGGGACTAGTTACATTTTTAGATAGTCATCGCTAACGTAACATGTAAATACACGTTTAACATGCTAAAAGTAGTTCAAAATTTGTGTTTGTGTATTTGATAATTTTTTTAAAAAATTAATTTTGTAAAAAAAAGCATAATCTATTGACTAACAAATTATTGATTTGAAATTATATTAAGTTTATTCACTTAAAAAAAATATCTTGAGTTCAATTATTGTGGATGAAAAAATGTGATTGACTAACAAATTATTAATTTGAAAAATATCTTGATTTCAATTCATGCTAATGTTAGTCATTCTAGTGAATAATCAAAGAAAATATATAATCTATTATTAAATTAATAAGTAATATTTTATCACTTATGTGATGAACAAAAATCAAGTTAAATATAATGCTAAATTACACTTTTGGTCTCCATATAAAATCAAATAAACAATTTTAATCCCTTTATTTTATAAAATTTGCAATTTAACCTCCTTGTTATATGTACATTCATTAATTGCTAAAATTATAATGTTTGTCGTGACCATAGATGAGATTATAGTTAATATTTAATAATATTTAGACTAAATTGTATTTTTAATTCTTATTTTGATACTTTTTTTTATCTTATTTGACTACTTTTATATGATAAAATAAGAAATAAAAAAGAATTTTAATTTAAATATTATTAAATATTAATTATGTCATCTATTTAATATCAAATTATGATTAATTTTAATGATTAAAGAATGTATTTAATAAAATAACTAAATTTGTAAATTTTATAAAATTAGGAAACTAAAATTACATAAATAATAAAAGAACTAAAATTGAAAATTTGATATTACAGGGGAACTAAAAGTATAATTTAGCCTATATATAAATTAGAGAAGTATTGTTCATAATTTAAGTTATGTTATTACTTAATACTTTTTACAAATTTATTAATTTTTATATAAGATCTACGTGATGCTTTAAAATTGATAATCAAAGATTAATCTATATTTATAAGAGTGACTTTCACTTATCAAACATTTGAATATATTTTTATTAATATAAACTATATTTATTATATCATATCTATCTTTCACGTTAATAGTTTTAAATATATATTAATTTAATTAAACACACTTCTAATTAAAATTAATTTTATAAAGTCAAATTCATTTAAAATTAGTTTTACGAACTCTAATAAAAATATGTCCTAACTAATTAAATCACTGAAATTCCCTTTTGGGTGCTTTCTTGAAGTTACACAGCCAAGCTTAGAATTCAATATGTAGAAATCTAAAAGACAACCTGAATGCAGAGTTCGTTAAAGGCTGAAAACGATAGCTAAATAGTGAAACTCGTGTGTCACGTGTCAAGTATTTTTGTATGTTCAATTTTCTGGTGTAGGTTGGACGTGCAATCTTTATACATTTAATATATATATATATATATATATATATATATATATATATATATATATATATATATATATATATATGTGTGTGTGTGTGTTTATAAAACTACACACAATTAAAATAGTATTTGACAGTCAATTTTTTTTATACTAAGTGGAAAACAGATTCTATTACATACTATTTAAGGAAAATACACTCTTAAATACTTGTAAAAGCAATGGTTGGATGTATAATAATAAATTTATTTTTTTTTTATTTTTTTTTATTTTTAGTTTCATATTAGGCACTTTGTGCATTAGACAAAAAAAAATCTATATACCAAAAAAAGCATGTTAATTTTTTTAAGGTTTAAATATATATTTGATTCATAATTCATAAATTATCTTTTAAATTTATAATAAAAAAGATTTCATTTTAATTCCTATACATATAATTTGTGTCTTTTTAATTTTGTCATCTATTTGCTATAAAGGCTAAAAAATAAATTTATAAAACTAAAAATAAAAATGATATGTATAACAACTAAAATAAATTATTTTTAATTATAAAGACTAAAATGTAAATTTGACAATATTATAAGCACCAAATAAATATTTAAACTTTTTTTTTAAAACTTCCGAAGATATATTCATTATTTATTTAGTTATTTGTTTTTTTGTTCACACTATTTAGTTATTTGTCAGAAAGATAGACATTGGACACGCAAATTATTATTAGGAGAAGAAAACAGAAATACGGAATCGAAGCAAAAGCTAGGGCTCTTTCCTTGTGAACAAAGTGCCCAAGGTCTACGAGGAGCTTTGGCAAAAAGCCAAGGGTACGTGTGTATCACTTAAGAAGCTCAAGTTTTTGTCAATCTATTTGTTCTTTGCTGTGTAATGACATCCAACTTTTCAGTATTTAGATTTTTTATACATTTTCAATATTTGCATATAAAATATATTCAAAATGTTGCCTCAGCTACCAAACAATAAAACATATTTAGCAAGTGGTTGGTTTTGTGCTGTGGTGTGGTGTGATGAATGAGAAATTGAGAATCGATTATTATTTCACAGCACCACAACTCTATAATTTCCATATTTTTACATAAGAAAACATGGTTTTTGTTTATCTACCGTGCAAACAAACATAGTATTATTTCTGCATTATGTCTTTCCCAACTCCATTTTCTTGTAGTGAAAATGAAAATAAATCTTTGGCACCTCACAGAATTTCTACAATGAGATAGATACATACAAACACATTTACATCTATAAACAAAAAGACATTCAAAAAACTCATTATGTACCAATTGCAAATTTACAGATCTCAACTCAGAAGCCTATTTACTATTACAAGTCATATAACGTAATCAATCCAAGGTCCAGTTTGATTAGAAAGTCCGAATTAACTTGAAGCATATATGCTCTATTAATTGGAAGAATATGAATATGAGGAAGCAAGAAGTAATAAATTGAAATGGTTTTGACTTATCATTAAAGATCAACTGTTCAACAATTACCAATGGTAAAAACAAAACAAATGAAAGAATTAATTCTGCCATCAAACTCCACTTTATGTCACTTCACTGTTCTAACAACACAAACATTTCTTAGGAAAAAATCTTCAAGAATTGCAAGGTGCTACTGTATTGCCAAAGGAGGACACCGTACCTACACCAAGTCATTCTGCAGCATTTAAAAGCATTTCCTGTGTACAATTGAAGGACCAGACTCATCATACTCTGCCTTTGCAATCCACATCTGCATTTCCAGAAAAAAGTGCCTTATCATTAATATCCCTAATTAATTGACCATATAAAAACAACATTCTAGGGTGACAAATGCTCGAGGACGCCGCTGGCTATTCATGGTCAGTTACACAAATCCCAAGTGGGTTATGAACCTCAAATGCTGTGAGAAGGAGACAAAATTTTCAAGCAAACCAGCTGTAATTTGTTTGGATAAACATTTCTATAAGTATTTAGGAAGAATAAATTGAACTTCTCTCATAAGTTAAAATCAATTTGTTCACCTCATCTTTTAGAAAAGTTAGATGAGTGAGCTTCCATAAGAGTTAAGTGCATAAGGTGGTTTTAACTAACAAGAGAAGCTCTATTAATTTTACATCCTTATTTTCTTATTTTACAAATGTTTATAGAAAGATTTATCCAAACAACATTAATTTATCAAATCGAGAGATTTAGATCAAGTAATCAGACCAAGAACTAAATAAATACAATCAGAGAAGTGATGTCTTAGCCATGCAGTTGTAATAAAGTGCATGAGGCACCACCATTTTGGATTATCATTTTCATAACACAAATTACTGCAGTCATTAGAATCAGTGAATCATCTGAGAGAATGTTTACCTGTTGAAAAGTGCTGAGAGAAGCCAAGATAGAGCCACCAATCCAGACACTGTACTTCCTCTCGGGTGGAGCAACCACCTTGATCTTCATGCTGCTTGGGGCCAAGGCAGTGATTTCCTTGCTCATTCTGTCAGCAATACCAGGGAACATGGTAGAGCCACCACTGAGGACTATGTTTCCATACAAGTCCTTCCTGATGTCCACATCACACTTCATAATAGAGTTGTATGTGGTCTCATGAATGCCAACAGCTTCCATTCCAATCATGGATGGCTGGAAGAGGACTTCAGGACAGCGGAATCGCTCAGCACCAATGGTGATGACCTGTCCATCAGGCAGCTCATAGCTCTTCTCAACAGCAGAGCTAGTTTTTGAAGTCTCAAGTTCTTGCTCATAATCAAGGGCAATATAAGCCAGCTTTTCCTTCATATCTCTCACAATTTCTCGCTCAGCTGTGGTAGTGAAGGAATAACCACGCTCAGTGAGGATTTTCATCAGGGCATCAGTGAGGTCACGCCCTGCCAAGTCAAGACGGAGGATGGCATGGGGGAGGGCATACCCTTCATAAATGGGCACAGTGTGGCTCACACCGTCTCCAGAGTCCAGAACAATACCTGCACAAATTAACGTAACAAATAAATACCCTCTTTATAAGAAATTATTAGGGTGTTCAGGACTACCTAGTGACCATAGTCTCAGTCAATTACTATACGATGTGTATTTAAGTTTTTTTATCTGTGAGAAAAATTTAACATCACTCAATTAATATCACTTAGAGACTAGTTAAGGAGCATGTGGTTTGAGACATGAACCTTGAATATCTGGTCCATATTTTGCTTCCATTAGAAAATTGGAGCTTGTAAAGCATTGATTGTTTATATTAGGCAGCATAAGAATGACTAACCAGTTGTACGGCCACTGGCATAGAGAGAAAGGACAGCCTGGATGGCAACATACATAGCAGGAGTGTTGAAGGTCTCAAACATGATTTGGGTCATTTTCTCACGATTAGCCTTTGGGTTGAGAGGGGCTTCAGTGAGCAGAACAGGGTGCTCCTCTGGGGCCACACGGAGTTCATTGTAGAAGGTGTGATGCCAGATCTTCTCCATGTCATCCCAGTTACTCACAATACCATGTTCAATGGGGTATTTCAGTGTTAGAATACCACGCTTGGACTGAGCTTCGTCCCCAACATATGCATCCTTTTGCCCCATCCCAACCATCACACCAGTGTGACGTGGTCGACCAACAATGCTAGGAAACACTGCCCTTGGAGCATCATCTCCAGCAAATCCAGCCTACACTTGCAAATACCAATGCAATGCGGTGCAAAAAACTCACAGTAAATTAATTAGTAGAAACCAAAACCATTCACATGAATGTGACAAACGACAAACAGCAAGCAAGCACAATATAACATACACACTATCCAATGACTTCTGTTCTGCAACCAAATAATAAAATCATCCTCGTATTTTTTTTCTACTTTTATTTTTACCTTAACCATTCCTGTCCCATTATCGCAGACGAGTGGCTGAATATCCTCAGTGTCTGCCATTATCTTTCAAAATCTGCACAATGACCAAGTGCAAAGATGATTACCAAACAACTTCAATTTTCAAAAAGTAATGTACAACAACCGATCACAAATTGATCATAATCACGAACTATATGGATACAACCAAAGAGACGTATGCAGTTACATTAAATACATTCAGTTGTGAAAGAAAAAGGCGTTATATCTCAAATTTTGAATAAACAGCGATCTTACAATACAAAATCGATAAAGCCTAGGTGTTTACAACGTTAACATTGTCGAAAAACGAAAGACATGCATGCGATTGGTAAACAAAAAGAAGGAAAGAAGAAAGCGTAAGAGAGTCACAACCTGAAAGTAAAAAGTGAGATAGAGGAGAGGACGCCCAAATGGCAAAATCAAACTCAACTTTCAATGTGTTTGGGTCTTTAAATGAATGAATGTCCACACGACATTACCTCAACAACGTCCGGTTCTATGAACGAACGACATTCATGTTGTTGGTCACGCGTGTCCTTTCTATCTGTGGCTCCCCATAACTTCAAATCTGCTCCGTTGCTTTTATTAGCTTGGCCCATTTTTAGCACTACCACTACTACTTCTTCCATGCTTTCTACATTTTGGGCCTAAATTTGGCCCACTGGACCATGTCATTACATTCCACTTTCGCAACCAAAACAACACACTAAAGCAGGTACAGCTATAGCCCGACATTTGCTTAATGATAGAAGAGAGAATATGTTGATGATTCGAATAAAATAAAATGGCATTGGACATTGCTATTTGGATTGTAAGTTCTGTCTGTGGCTACCAAAACTGCACGTTATTCTGCTCTACATCGTTGTTTGGTAACTATCTAGTGGATGAGAATGGTTTTACTGTAACTGATCTTTATCAGAGAATCTAATTAATTATATTTAATAAAAAAATTCAGTTATGTTATTTTTAAATGAAATTTTATTTAAAAAAATCAGTCTAATACTACTTAAATCAATAACTTATTAAATACTCTAGTTCTGATGTTGGTTGTGTGCATAAGTAATATTCTTACCAGAGATCGGTCGTGAGGGACGATTTACTGGGCAAGATTGGTGAGCCTTCCGAGTACGTTGGCTGTTCTGAAGTGGGGGTAGTACCTGCAAAAGAAACTATGATGCTCAAGTTAGTCTTTGTGGGTGTATAGGTCTCGTATATGTAGTGCACATACTTTAGTGTGAATTAGGATTTATGAACCTGAGATTGGTTGTGGCCCGTTCAGATAGTGAACATTTGTTTTGGTCGATGTCTTGTAGCGCTCATCTAATGTCGTGCGGGGCTCAGCGCCGAGTTCAAGCTCGGTGCTTGGCGCGGATAGTACAAGTAACATTGAATTATCTATCCCGTTGTGCTATGGACGAAGGACAAGACGTTGGTGCATGTGTTGTTTAATGGTGAAGAAAATGTAGGAACAATTAACGATAATGTTGCCGATAAGGGACAAAGGAACTTCGTCCACAAATCATGAGGCCATGCAAAACGACATGCATTGCAGCTACTGCATCTTACTATGTAAATATCACTCACTCGTAGGGTATTATTGCATAGGATTCATCTCGTAACCTAATCATTAAAAACAATTTGGTTTATATTGCTTCTGTTAATATTATTTTATGTTATTTTTTTACTTTGAATTTGAACCGATTGTAATTAGTTCGATTCTGTTATTTATATTTTTGACGTCGAACTAGCTTGATGTCACGATAACTTTTTGTTAAATTTTAGATTAGTACATTTAAATTTTAGAACTTTTTTAATCTTTTATTTTTTTTCATTCGTTTTGATCTTTTTGTGATTCTATAGGTTATTACCAAGTGTTTTGATTTGCTCATGTCTATGTTATAATTTTCTTATTATATTATGGGTAAAAAAGTAAATGTAACATATGTAAAGTGAATGGCATGTAAAAAAAGTAAATACTAAGTCAAATAAATAATTGGAAATTAAAAAATAAAAATATTTTCACTTTTTTATTTATAAAAACTATAATGACAACAACAAACGTAAAATCTTATAAATAATATCTTAACTTTCACTACTAAATCGACTACATACGTATATTACTTTAAATTAATATAACATTAAATATTTATATAAAACATATAATATGCATAAATAGAAAAATTGAAAATGAATATAATTTTATTTTTTGAAAAAGGGTACTTACTTCCCCGCCCTTTAAACTTTACATCTTTTTGTAAATAGATACTTTAAATATTTTTAATCCTAATTAATCATTAAATTTTATCTCATTGTCATTTACAAATAGATACATAAACTTTAATTCTTGTTTCAATTAAATCTTAAAATTTTCCATCGTTACAAATAGAGACCTTGATCTTTAATTGTATTATAATTTATTTAATTTTTTTTTACAAATAGTTATTTCTATCAAATTAGAATTAAATTATTTATCTTAAATATCAAATATTCACTAATATTTTTTCTCTTATATGTTAAAACTCAATTATATATATATATATATATATATATATATAAAATGAAAAATAAAATAATAAAAAAACATTTATTTGTTTTTTTAATTAATCGTTTTAATGTTTACAAAACTATTTATAAAAAAAAAATATAATGAATGTCTTGGATTTAGAATAAATAAATGTTTGGGATTTTTTTCAGCAGTTTAATCCGAATTTGATATGAAAAGACTATAAATATAAAAAGGTAAATTTAAAGAATATAATTAAGATGAAATTGATATTAAGGTTTTTATTTGAAAAATTGATTAAAAAAAATTTAAGGGTCAATGTAACAAAATTTAAGTTTATGGTGTTTTTTTTTTGGTAAAAAAATAAAATTTAAGAATTAATTAAGATAAAATTAAAATTTAAAATCTCAACCTAATATTAATTATAAAAGATGATAATTTTAGGTGGTTAAATATTTTTTTTCTATTTTTTTATTATAATTTGATAATCTAAACCAAATCAACACCTGATAATAATAAAATTGATTTATTTATAAATATTTTTTTTTTAAAATTTGAATCAAATCAATTTTTTAATATATATATAGAGAGGGGGAGAGAGATACTTTCTTTAACTAATTTCTATTGGAAAATCTAATTGATTATTTTAATAAGATATCTCATCATAATAATTATGTTTTTTCATTTACAAAACTTCACTCATGACTAATTTCTTCTCCTTTTATTTTTTGTTATTAACAACAAAAAACATATATAGCCACTTTTACCTATACTCTCTTTAAAATGCCTCTCTCCTTTAATATATGACATTTTAGTTGTATAATTTTTTTATTTATTTATAACAAGGACAATTTAAAAAGAATATTATTTAATTAGTAAAATTTAATATACACAATTAATTTTGTTAATATATGTAAAATCATTTTTTTTATAATAAAAAATAATAAAAAAAACCAAAAGTTACACAAATAGTTGAACATTTATGTTTCTTAATTAAGGATCGAAATTTGAATCCGTCTTAAAAATAGAATCGCTATTAGAATATTATTGGAATGTTACTCACACGTAAATCAACAATATGATTTTTTAAAGCTCATAATAAATATGAAAAACCACATTCTCAAGTTTACATTCTTGAAAATAATTTTGTAAATATAATAGAACATATGAATTCTTTTAGTTTTAGTTTATATTTAATTTCTATGTTTTAAACATATGTAATTTAAAAAGGAATAAAAATCCTTTTAAAGCTAAAATATATTTACCCTAAATTTATTTAGGCTATAATAATTTCATAAACTATATACGACAAACTATATTCCACTCTAAATTTATTTATATACGACAAGAGCGAAGAATCCGATGCTCTAGAGACGTGTCCTATGCAATAGGATCCCACGGGAACATCTGATCTCTAATAGACTAATCAGTTAACAGCTTATAATTATCTAAACAATTATTTTTATAGCAATACTTTTGTTAATAAAATTAAACTAGTTAATTACATATAAGAATGAAAAAAATACTCGCACCCGTAGGTATCTGCGGATAAAATCCGCTACGGATAATAAATGAATAGGCTAATTGGGTACCCGCGAATAATGAAAACGGATAAATTTTCACCCGTTTATAAACGGGACGGGGGCGAGTATGATGATATTCATACCCGTGGGTACCCGTTTAATAATACTTCTTAAATATCATAATTATCCTTGTACCACATAGCCCTAAAACTACACTCTCTCATCTTATTTTCCTACAAAAGTGAGGTTGATGAGTTAACAACATGTGTTAAGTATGTTATAGAATTATGTTAGATGTAATTTGATTAATTTTCTAGTTTTGATTATACCAATAAAATTTATGTATTTTAAGTTGTTTATTTTCGTTTGGAATTATGAGATTGAATTATTGTAGTTTTGTGATGAGACTTTAACTTACTTGTGAAATTGATGTATTTTAAGTTATTGATTATCTTGCATTTTTATTATTATTTCAACAAAATTAACATTAAATACAAGTTCAAAATTAACATTGAATTTTTATTTTTAATATTTCAATAACATTAAATATAAATTTAAAATTATTTGTAATATAACTTTTTAATTTCTTAAAAATTTATAAATATCCATGAGATATCCGTGGGTATTCAAGAAATTTATGGATACCCGCGCAGATATGAGTTGGATATGAGACCAATTTTCATTCAGTGGGACGGGAACAGATTTACTATTACCTCCTCCATGGGTCCCATTGCCATCCCTAATTACATAGATGAGGAAATTAAGGAAAGGGAGAGGTCGAAATTTGGTTCATGATTGTTAGGGATGGGGACATGATTGAGATGGGAAGCAAAATCATTAAGCATGAGCATGGGCTGCAATTATGCCCCATGAGAGTGTGTGTTATGCTCCCTTTACTTTTTACACTTCTCCCTGTTCCTACCCCACATTATTATGCCTTTCCATTTCTTAATTTCTATGCTTAGGTAGTACTAGTACATTACTACTCATATATTAATTAAAATCACACTATAATCTGGAGCATGTTTTGATCAATGGTTTTCCCGAATTAATTCATCGAGAAACCTAAAAATCGTACGAGACGTGAATTAACTAATTAACTAAATAGATACATACATTCCTTGGTGTTACTTTTTGAACACTATCACATGTTGCCTCTCATCTCTCATTATTATTTCCTTAACTACGGACTGATAGCTTTGGAGGTTTTGTGAAACACCAAACATCTGAAGTATCAAAGAAATTGCTTAAGAAAAATGGAAATGGTGCCAAAGAAGGAGTATTAAGAAAAAAACATCATCAGCTTGGCTTCATATATACTGTAGCAAGTACGCTTGACACCAATTGAAAAATAGGAGTTGTAGCACGGATATAATCATGGAGTATATATACAGTGCTACTTACAGTTGGAGCGAACAAAATCAAGTATAGAAATTACCATCATATATGGTACGTAGTCTAGTTGATAAATAATAAGTATGTTTTCTAAGCATGTTTTGATGCTTTAGGCAAGAACGAAAGTTCTGATCAAGGACATCCATCTTTGATGAGAAGTAGAATTTACAAACTCCTGCACAAATACTTTAACACACCCAAATTAGTAGTTTAGAAAATGTGTGTAGAAAATAAACATAATTTATTATATACCTATTTATATATGAAATGCATTACATAATAACATGGTCAAAGACTATCGATCACGTGACAAGTAAAAAAAAAATCTAGAATAACATGTGATTAGAAGTTTAATAATCGCGTTCTTGTGTATGTAAAAAATTTATTTAGCAATATTAGTCTATTAAATAGATTTCCATAAACTAGCTTTTAACTCTTGTTCTGAAACAAGAAAAGAAAAAGAAAAGTATAGAAACCGAGAAAGTGCCTAGATGTGGTCCTAAAGATACGTCACTTTTATCATGTTCGAAGATGTGGTGAAATTCAGGCAAATCTAATTGGGTCCTCTCTTTTCTGCATATTCCATTTGTCAATTTATTCTTCCTAGATGGATAATATATATCTTTTTATTTTTCTATCTTTATATATGTTTCATGTGTTTGCATTATTTTCTCTAAACTAGGACTAGGAGAAGATGAAGCATGCATTTTCCTAAAATACAAAGTATAGAAGAGGCTAGGTTCTGAAATGTTGTTCTCCCTGAGTCTGTTTGACGTTAGTTCATAGTATATATCCCCAAAAAACGAAACTCACATAAAATCCCCGTATGGCTGGTGGTAAAGTCTGGGAATCCAAAGTGCAACCGAAGGAACACGTCTAATCTATTACCTGCCTACGCAATTATCAGCAACGTACGTGAGAAATGGCCGGCAGTGGGACCCACTTCTCAAATTAATATATATTCACCTCTTCAACTGCAGCCATCCTACCATTTTACTTCACGGCTTATCTCTAGTTTTTTCCTCAATTTTTAACCAAATCATAACATATATATGCCTCTATACATATATAATAATTTAACTGAATTCCATGCTCTAGATCATTGTTAGCTTTCTCACTCAACATAAAGAAAATCCAATCAAGTACTGTCTCTTTAAAGTAAATCCGTGCATAATTGCATATCAACATGTTTTAATTAGAATGGTTTACTATTTTCAATTGAAAATTTAAAGTAATAAAATGTTTCTTTAATGGAATAAATAATATATGCATTGGATTATAAATATATTTTTACTTTGTCTTAATTAATTACAAATATGTATAGTAATTTTTTTTTAAAGATGTCTAATTGCATTTCATTTCATGAGACAAGCAAAAAGAGATATTAGTTTAATAACAATAAATTCAATAATATGTAAATTAAACAAAGCTAACTCTGAAAAAGAATATCAGGTATTATGAATTTATGAGGGATCTTGATCCCTTGCAATTCAAGACTTAAGGGCAACTGTTTTGTGTTGTCAAAATCTCACCATCCAATTTTATCCAGTTGTGTTTGTAACTTCTCTTTCACTAAATATTATCCCATTTTTTAATGTTATATCTCTATCTCTATATGTAGAGCAAAATCAAACTATATCAATGTAATTTGTTTATTAACTATTGTTCATCTAATGAATTATAGTTTTATAATTTTTCGAATGTTAATATTAAATTTTAATAAAAGTGAATAACAAATAAAAAAGAAATTAAACCATTCATGTATTAATATATTTTAAAGATTACATATTACGTTAGTTTTAATGCATATAAATGATATATTAAATAATTTTAAATTAATATAAAATGAGCAAGAATCCGATAACATCAAGTTTAAATTAAATGACTTATATCAAATATATATGAATTGTTAATATAAATTATATCTAAAGTATATAATTGTGACAATTAATAAATTAATTTAATCAATCAATCAACTATTTAATATTTTATTATAAAAATGTTAAAAGTTAAATAATCATCATTAAAATTTATATATTTAAATACGTTTACATAAGTTATTGATATATTAAATTTGAATAATTATTTACTATTTATATATAAAAAAATCAATAATTTTTAATATGTATTACTTTTAAAGTGTATATATATATATACAGGAAATAAATCCAACTATTTTTATTTATAATTTTTATTAAGGTATTTATAAATCTTAGAATTATTACTGTAATAACTTAATGAGTATTTTACATACGCAATGACTACGAGAACGCCTAAGCCAGTCATTAATCTTGTAGCTCCAATAAAACTACTCATTTATAGATAAAAAAGAAAATCATTATATTATACATATAGTACTATTTTGTTTTTTCGTATATTTCTTTAATATATATTAACTATTTTATCTTATACATAACCCTTGCTACTAGTTAAACTCAATAGATTAACATAGGCACCATACATTCATACACAAACAATCAGAAAATCTTTTTTATAATTCATATATTGTATGCAAAAAATTCTCAAATAAGTGATAATTATAATACTACAAACAAGATTAATTTTTGACTTGATAAATAAGGAATACGAAATACAAGTTGCTAGTAGTAATAGGAAAAAAATATCTTATACATTTTTTTTCTTTTTGATATAAAATTAATACAGACATCATTTCTAAAAAGAAAAAAACAGTAATATTGTAAGTTATTATGTTTTTATTAGGATGATAGTATTTTTTTTTATACTAGCCCTAGGACTTTACCTATGTTTGGACGAGTGATGGAGTCAGTGTGATAGAAAAAATATGAGCGTAGAACTTATCTATTGGCCTATGATTGTTAATTTTTAAATGAGAACTAAAGCTAAAGCTATTATTTAAGTTGCAATTAAGTTGAAAGCACAATGAGATCTATGCGAACACATGCAATTATATTGTTGGGGGATATTGGTTTCTTTTGAAAGACTTTGGACACTTACTATACCACTCAATTAATAGTGAGCAACATTTTCTGCTGCCATTGCATCCAGCAACAAACACAATATCTGCTACACACCCCAATTTACGCCACCACAAAGTCAATCGCAATTCACATTACTTATATAGGAAAGTAACTTTATGTGCAAAGTATGGGAAAGTGTTAAATAAGAGGAACCGAAGATTAATTACCACACCTGAAATTAAAAATAAATTGACAAACAAATATGAGAACAAATTAATTAATATCCTTAAAGTCAAATGCACCGCGAGAATAGTAGCGCACGTTAACAGCAGATGGTTTTCCTGTTGCCAACCACGTGCCTTGTGCATCAAAGTTCGTAGAAATCAGGAGGAAAAATGGCTTATATATATACTTAATTATATTAGATTCAATAAACAAATATATGATGATTAATTAAAACTATTTAATAATTTCTCATACATAGGAATACATTACGACCTCCAACATCTCCTGGGCTCTTTGGACTATGCCAATGCCACCACTTTGGAACTACCATCATCGAATTCTCCATGAATCTCTTATGGGGTTAGTATTTGCCATGCCAGCCATGTATAGTGTTATTAACCTGTTGCATCACATATATAATTTGGTAAATCTTATACCTATATGTTATATGAATCTCTTTCATAATTTTATAATTTTAATAAACTAATAAAAATATTTTAAAAAATATGTTATAAGTAATATTGTATAATATCACTGTTTAGCAATTTATAAATACATTTATTTATAAATAAAATAATATTATAAAAAATGAAGACTTATTCAACCCGCATTTATAGTCTTAAATGGCTGAGCGAGTGGCAGAGTACAAGTCCCTGACTTTCCCCATCGTGCAGGTTATATATTGAGAGAGAGAGAGAGAGAAAATGCTTATTGGTAGCATTTCTTGTTAATCTGCATTGGATCCTCCGCTAGAGCCTTCAAAGTTCAAACCCTCTCTCTCTCTCTCTCTCATAACTCTTGAGCACACATGACACCAAGAAAGAACCAAGCCTACACTGCTACAATCCAAACAAGGTTGAGAAACTCCTTTTAGAAAAAGGGAACCATTTCATTACTTTATATTCATAGCTACACCATGCATCTTTTTTATCTCCTCTCTACCTAGCCATACCTAAGTTTCTCACCTATATTCTTCTACTCCACTATATCCACCTTGTAGTGATCAATTTAGATTAGGATTAGCTTGATCTCCATCTTGAACATCCTTTGTTCTTCATGGGGGTGTCTTCCAATTCCAAAGTCTTTCTCTCCGACAAAGGAGCCAGCAACAACATGGATCAAGAAATGAGTTTATTGGTAAGACCCGCCGTCGAAATTCAACACCAAGAGTTTCAATCTTTAGTCCAAGAAGATCACCAGCTTGTTAGACTCAAACAATTATCGGTGCAAGAACGTGATCATCATCATCATCATCATCATCACCAAGAGGAGCGAAACCAACGCAACGCTATAAGCTTGAAAATAGAGATTCCGTCGCACGTGGGATCAAAGAACGATGACGATGATGATTCTTCCAACGAAGGGTTCAAGACTCCAACATCATCGGATCACAAAATCCCGGCGATCCTAGAATGTCCTGGTGCACCAAAGAAGACAAAACCAAGGGCAGCCACGAAGAGGAAAGCGTGTCGACGAAGGATCGTGCTTGATCTGTCCAAAGACTTGGAATCTTTGTTCCCTATGCCGTGTGTGGTGGATCTTGGCCATGGCCTTATGCATAAGAGAGTCAAACAGTGTTCGGGGACTGACTCAAAAACGTGGCACAAGGGTGAGCCTTGAATTGATTTATCTATCTCCATCGTTACTCATTAATTAGTATCTTACTAATTTTATGTGATGCACTTGTAACTCGAGACAAATGTAATTCTCTTATGTCTTTCTCTCATTTTGGTACGTAGTATAATATAAAGGCTCTCCATCTAGCTAGCATTAATTGAATTTATTGCTCGCTTTCTTTATGATCAATTAAATGTGTATGTATATGATGAGGGATGGCGTAGATTTTAATTTGAATCATTAATGTGATCTGAGTGATGGATGGAATTATTAGGGTAAGTAAGGGAAGTGTCATGGGATTCTAAAAATTGATGATTTGGAGGAACGTGGAGTGAGTCATTGACTTTGTTGGAGGGTCATCAGAAAGTAGTAATTCGGAAATGGAAATGAGATACATTGACTTTCCCAAGAAAAGCAAAACATTCCCTTCACCCTCTGCCATGCCTCGTTTTTACCACTCGAGTGCGTAAACCCACGCTGCCCACCATAGACTCTTCTTCCAAACACAATTCTTCTATTTCGCATCATTTTTTCTCTCATGTAAAATATCATTATCATAAGGGGATAGTACACTTTATATGCACAATAATAATAGATGAAACAAATTATTAAGTGATTTGAATTGCATAATTTTTTTTACATGTAGTTGAGTATAATTATTTTTATAATATTAGATAAAAAAAAAACACTTGGTATTTCTGGAGTAAGTACTATCTATGTGGTACGGTGTAATCTTGTGTTCAGGTCTCAGGTGGAATAAGAAATAATTATTTTTTAACGTTTACAAGATCACAATTTTTTTAGTTTTGATGTTTATGTAAAAAAAACGTAGTTTTTGGGTATCTACCACCCAGCTAAATATAATTTTAACAATTCTGGTTTTGTTAAAAATAATTTCTCTTCGTTTTATATTAATAAAAAAAATTGAGTCGATTTTAATATATAGAATATAAAAACGGCAGGAAATTACTTTTATAAAACTAAAGTTGACTTACACAATGCAAATGACTTTAATAAAGTATACAACTTTGGTAATTTTAAAATCAAAAAGTATTATTCTAGTAAAAGAAATCATTTTACATCTATATTTGTTATGCACGTCCAAGTGAAGCAACAAGGACTAACTTTTTTAGATTTTGTTGATTTTGTTGTGATTTTTCCCCGCTCATAACATATACCTAATATGGGTGACACATGGTTAAAATGATCTCAACTTAGGAGATTAATTAAGAGACATGAATTAGTATGTTAACAAAACTCTCCAAGGTGTTCCTTGAAGTAATTTTCATGGATAAATGGTAATTTTTATTTTTATTATGGTACACTGTTTATTTTATCTAGTTACTTATGATTTGCATTGTTTAGTCTCTTTTGTTTGTTTATCCATGATCTAGGTTGACAAAACACAAGATTCAGTGAAAAATTGGATATTGAAAAATGGAAAAGTCAACTGAAAGAAGGTAACATGATGAAATTTTAAAGACTTGATCAATGACAAATGAAAATTGTGAAACTAGATTAATACAAGCAATTGTATCCGAGAATCAATTCAATTTTAATAACGGTTAAATATTAAACCAATAAATGAAGAGTTCAGGCTTTAGAGAATGTTACATCCAGTCCCCATGCATGTAGTTGGGATTTTCACTATATATATCAATTATACAATTGAGATACTCACTTTACCAATTTTGAGATACCATACCTTATAGAGATTCTCCGTCCTATGAATGCTTGAATATTGCAATATCCTCTCTCTCTCTCTCTCTCTAATGTTGTTATTTGTGAAAAATAAATAGATAAAAAAAATTGTTTAAATAGTTTTAATATTTGTGTTTAGATTTATATTTGACTTAAATTTATATAATTAAAAGATTATAATAAGTAGCTTGGAAAAATATTATAGATTTATATAAATTAAAAATATGTTTGTACATTAAAATGAAATTTGAGTGATTTAATATTAAATAGGTTTCTACTGAAATACGTGAATTATTGTATGTGTGTGAAAATAATTAATCACAGTCAAATTAAATTAATTAAATGTAATAATTAGTATTAAAATAGATGGGGTCGAATGTTATTCTTTTTCCTCTCTTTTCTAAAGCCCAAAACCTAGTGACTGGTTATAGTAAGAATTTTTTTCCTTGATGGGCCACAAATGCATCTCTTGATGACCTCGTAATTTCACATATAGTGGTTTCTCTGTCAGCATCCTTGTGCTACACTGTGTCTTGTAACTAAATGGCCCAAAGATTGGGTGCAGCAATTTGAGTTTCAAACCAGGAAACGGGCCCAATTTTTTCAGTCGAATTCTTCTGGAATGAATGTGAGTTCAAGTAAGCTGTTCTTTAATAATGATTGAGAACTATTGTTGTTAGAAGCTTCTCTCTTGATTTTCCTTGGGTTGGGAGTTGAGACTATCATCTGTGTCCTTCAATTTCTCTATTTTCGATTTTCCTGCTGTTAGCTATTTCCGTGTAATGGTGATTGTTTCATGTTGAATTTGATTGCCATTGTGATAAATTAATTGGAACGTGCAAGTTGTATCAGAAATATGAGATGAAGAAGCTTGAAGAAAAAGACAAGTAACACTAACATACTATAGCCATACATTATTATAAAGCTCAAAATAAAGCAGAGAAGGGTCATAAAAATATTATTCTAAAATTGATTGAATAAAAGATACAAAAGGAATACACAAGTGCTATATTTATAGGACTCATGTAACAATTCTCTAACAAACTAAATGATATTTTTAACAAATTACTATTAACAAGTTATGAGTTCATTTTTTTTAATACTGATCAAGGAGGAATATGGTGTACCAAGTATGGAAATTTTATTTTATTTTATTTTAAAAATAAAACTAAAAATCAATCGGCTAGAGAAATTATGTTTTCTGTAAGTAAGGGTTATGATTGAGAGTACGCATGTAGTCCAAAATGATGCAGGCAATGTGATTTGTTCTGCGAAACACCTCCCGGGGTTTGAGCTTTAGCTAGCGATGCTTTTCAGAAAGTGACTATGGACATTTTTTTAGATGCTTGTGATTGTCTTTTATTAAACACTACTGAAAAGAATATTTCCTTTTAACACTTTTCATAGGATCCTGCTCACCTCACTGCGCACCCATTATTCATAATTGCTAAAACGCTTTTCATCTTTTCCACATTAAGAACACTTTCAACCTCAAGTGCCTATATTAATAATTCACATTCTCAGTTTTTCCCTTGCTTTCCACTAAGTCCTTTATATCGTATCATAAAGTGAAAGTTAATAAATAAATAAATAAATAAATAAAAATCCATTGCAAATAACTCCTTAGTAGATAACCACATGCTTGTCGGTAAATAACTTAAACTTATTTTTACTCTCTTTTCATTTCATACCTATTTCCATTGTATGAAACAAATGATTAGTTACTAAGAGCATCCGAGTGACTATGAAATCGGGATTTATTTAGAGGTGTTACCGTTAGTACTAGTGTAACGACACAATGATTCTGTTTCTCTTTATAGTCAACATAGCTATAGAAAAAGGTGCTGCCTATTGCAAATGATAAGCACTCTCACTCACTGATTTTGACCCCATTCTTGCCCACTCTAATTACCAACAACAGCATCTCTATATGCACAGTTCTTCCCAATAATTCATTCGCAGATTCTATGCTTAGCACAGAACAAGAAGGAGTGGACGATTCCTGCACTCCTATCTAACGTCGATCTTTGGTGGCCTTGTGTTATAAGCATTCAATTCATGAACTAGTATTTGACCAAAACATGACTCAACAGGTACCTTTGACAGCACCATGTTGGTTTTGGAATTTTCTAACGAGTTCTCCTTGGGATTCATGTTGTTTCCTCTCATCTGAGGTTGAGGTTGAGGTTGTGGGTCTGCGTATACTTGATTTGATCAATACGTGGTTGTTTCTTTGTGATTCGTTGTCTTGTGTTGTATGTCTGGTATATGTGAAGTTGGTGCTTTAATTTCTCTGAAACTTTTTTAATGGTTAGAATTGATTTGATGGTAGGATGAGGGGTGGCCACTGGGTTTACTGCAGCAAGTGAATGCAAATGAATTGGTCAGAAACAGTGACAATGCGGGGTCAGTTTCATTCAACACCTTACTTACTGCTTCCTCATCTTACTCTACAGATTCTTCATCAGATTTAGACACACAGGTCAGTATCCTAACACTCTTTTTTTGTTTTTATTGTTAATCTTGTTTTCTTATGTTCACTACCACATTCAGTTATATGTAAGTCAATTGTAAAAAACAAAATCCAGGGAAACAAAATTTTAGGTATTTTAGTTTAGGAAATATTGCTTATTATTTTTATGAATAATTAAAATACCACTTTATATTTATTTCTTATGTTTAAAATTTTGTTGAGAAATAATGAAAATATAATTTTGTTGTTTTCAGCATTTTAATAGAAATGTTTAAAAGTAAGTAAATGAATATATATATTTTTTTATAATTATCTAAAAATGAAATGAAAATAAACATATTTTCAAAAAAGTCTCGGGAATTTTAAAAGATTTTGTAATAATTTAATAATATTTAAGATTTATTTAAAAAAAATTGTATGAATGTAATGACTTTTATTAAGATATTGTGATATGAATTTTAATTAATGTGTATCTTAAGAACTTATAAGTTTTTAAAGGTTCTTATTAGACTTCAAAGCACAATGCGGATTTTAAAAAAAAATACAATTAATAAAAAGATAACATAAAGAGCAAGATTTAAAATTAATAAAATTTTCAATATTTTAACAAATAATTGATTCTGATTTCATATTCTTTTAATTAACATTTTTCTACATACAACTTTCTATGTATTTAGACTTTATGATTCATACTATTGAATTTGAATAATATATTCAAATTTATTATATTCATTAATTTATAGAATTGTCAAAATATATTTTTAGTATGTTTTAAATTTTGATATTTTAATATTAATTTTTATTAAAAATAAACATTTGTTAAATTTTAATAATTTAAAATTTTTAATAATATATAATATTTAACAATCCAAAATAATTTTAAATATTTAATGATTAAAAAACAAATATAGATAAGTTATACATCAATATTGATAGATAAAAATGAAAGCAAGATATATTGATAGGTTAATAAAAATAAAAAATAAATAAATAAAAGATAGGAGAAAAAATAAAGAGAAAAGTAAGAAAAAAATAAATGAGAAATATGAATAAAAAGAGACAAAATATGAGATAAAAAAATGAAAATAGAGTTGAAAAGGAGAGAAAAAAAGAAAAAAGAAGATGAAATAGGTAAGAGAGAAAAAAAAATGAGAGAAGAGAAAGAGAGAAAGGAAAGAAATAGAGAAACGAAAAAAGACGAGAGAGAAAATAGATAATAAATAAGAAGAAAAAAAACTCACAAAATTCATTTAAAAAATAATTCATTATAATTTTATATTTTTGAATACCAATAGAATTTTTTCACATACTCCTAAAACAATAAATTGTCTTAATTAAATACAATAAAATTTTAATATATTCTTATAGAGATCATAATTTCTTTAATTAAATATTACCTAACTTTTTATATTAAAAAAATCATAATTAAATAATACAAAAAAATTATAATATTTTTTAAAATTTCAATCTAATACAATCCTTTTATATATATATATATATATATATATATATATATATATATATATATATATATATATATATATATATATATATACCAGATGTCCCGAAAGTGGATCTAGGGATAACGGAAAAGGAGGAATATGCAGATGAGCATGCAACAATTAAAACCAGATTTACGCGGCGGTAGTCCGCACAATACTGGGTATCAAGGGCACACCTGACGAGTCAGGCTTACGAATCCCAGGTTTTCACAAAGTTTTATGATGCAAGAAATAAAAGAAGAAGAAAGAGTAATACAAAATTGTTGTATTGATTGAACAAGAAGATACAAAGGCAAGAGAGAAGGAGGAGGTTCTCACTCTAGACTCTCTTCACGCTTACCAGTTCCCCTTCTATTGTGGGCAGGATACAAATTTATAGAAAACTTAAAGATACTATTACAACAGTGATTACTATTACAACAGTAAAATGAGTTTTCCGCTACAGTGAACAGTACACTTCTGCTTCCGCTACAGTGAACAGTACACTTCCGCAAAATGAGCAGTAATTGTTGACTCTGGGTTGTTGACTTTTTTCGTCAGGATGACGTCAGGATGTCGTCAATATTCAGAGCCGGAATAGTGCTTTAACAGGGATTGGAGGAACTCAGTCTTCTTCAGATACTTCATCAAGGTTGATTCCGAAGCAATCATCTTCATTCTGGAAATATGACCCGGATGAAGAGGATGGAGAAGAGACTTCCTTCTTGGCTTTTCCTTTCGACGAACTGGACTCTGAGTCTGTCTGCAGGAGCTCAAGAATTTGATGAAGATTTGTTGCTAAAGCTTCATCGTTTGTGGATGCTGCAAGGGCTGCTGCGATCTTAGCCTTTCGATTAAGAAACTGGCAAGTTTCTGGATCAGCGGCCTTGAGGCTCTTTGGATTCTTTTGGAACCAAAGCGCTACTCCTTGTGTATTGGCTCGGGATGCATCAAACTGATCCCACCATTTGACAGAGGCTTGCTTGCCTAAGATTGGAAGAAGCTTGGAGGTCTTCTTGAACTGGTGTTGCCAGGCAAAGATCCAAGCTAAAGAGAACTTTGAGAAGAAATGAAGAGATGTATGGAACTGGCTGGTCCCCTCTTCAAACCTTGATTTGAACTGATTATATCCTTCTTTGATGTCTGGGGGAAGGATACTCAGGATTGGTCCAAAATACTCCCACCACTCGGCGAACCATTGTGGAAAGAAATACCGAATATTTTGTTTAAAATAAATAAGCCAGGAGTGCCTGTGGTGTTTGTTTTGAAACCAAAAAACATTTGTCCAGGCATTAAGATAATCCCAGTAATTGTACCCAATTGGGTCAAATGGCTGAGAAAATTTTCTGACTTGATTGGGTTTATTGTCAAAATCTTTGAAAGTCAAAATTTTGAGGATTTGAATTGTTGAGTGCGTGATAAGCTGGTTATCATTTTTGTCAAAATTGTGTTTAATTGAAACAGATTTAGAATCCACCAGTATGAATTCGTAAAATCTCCTTGTCTTGATAAGACTAAGGGGTTTGAAAAGAAAACCTGGTGGAAAGATTTTTTCGCAAATCTTGTTTGGATTTGGATCCCAAAATTCGGGTTCCATTTAGATTGTAGGATAAAACCTTCCTTCTTTTGGTAGATAGGAAGATGGATGTTTTTGGGCAACTGGCTGAGGCTGCTCAACCAATTCTTCTGATTTGGAAATTTTTGAAATAATTGATTTCAGATATGGGTCAGGTTCTTCTGCAAGAATTTGTTTCCAGGCCTTGGAAGGTTGTTTTTGGGTAATTGGTTGAGGCTGCTCGACCAATTCTTTTGGATGTAAAGTTACCTTTGATTTGGAAATTTCTGAAATAATTGATTTCAGGTTTTGATCCCAGAAGAGGTCATTAGGTTCTTCTGAAAAAATTTGTTTCCAGGATTTGGAAGGGAGGTTGGTTAACCCACAATCCTGAAGGGCTAGAAGGGTTGGAAGTGCCATGGCATAGTCCGATGGCTTGGTTTGATGGGTAGATGACCCTGCTTTGGTTTGCTGAGTAGATGACCCAGCGATTGGTTTGTTTTGCTGAGATGACCCAGCTTGGGTTAATGACCCTTTGTCTGAGGTTTCTGAGGAAACCTTGATTGATTTGTCATCCTCAATTGAGGATGCTGATTTTGCTGGGCGATTTGGTTTGCCCAGAACGATTCCCTTTCCCCTTCCCCTAGAAGAGGATGATTGCGGCCTTAATTTAGGCGTCATTGCATTCTGTCTTTCCCTGTAGAAATTCACGGGTAAGATAGTCAGGTAAAGTGTTTGAGGTGCCTTTGATATATTTAATGTCAAAATCAAAAACACTTAAAATTGCTTGCCAGCGGGCAAAGATTTGTTTTGATGCTAAATTTTTAACATCCTTTTGCAAAATATCTTTGGCTGATTTACAATCAACACGGACTAAAAAATTTTTATTCAACAAATCAGATTGAAATTTTGAAATACATAGAACAATGGCCAAAACTTCTTTTTTAACAGTAGAATAATTTTGTTGGGCCTTGTTCCAATGTTTTGATGTGAAAGCAATGCAATTTTCAGAATCATGCATGGCTTGTTTGAGAACACCTCCATAACCAATATCAGAGGCATCAGTTTCGACAATCTTTGGGAGATTGGGGTTGGGTATGTATAGACAGGGTAAAACTTTAACCTGCTGTTTGATCTGTCTGACCACATTGGTATGGACAGTAGTCCATGGAAGGGGAGATTTCTTGAGCCTTTCATGAAGAGGTTTAATTATGTTACTGAGTTAAGGAAAGAAATCAGAAACATAGTTTAAACAACCAAGAAATCTTTGAAGTTGTGTCTTCTCAAGAATCTGATTGGGAAACTTATCAGCAAACTCTATGACTCTACATATTGGCCGGATAGTTCCCTGAAAGATTTCATGACCAAGAAACTTGATCTTTGTCTGAAAAAGACAGATTTTGGTTTTAGAAACAGCAAGGCCATTTCGTTTAATTACCTTGAAAAATATTTCAAGATGTTTGAAGTGTTGATCAATGGATGTGGAGAAGATAAAAAAAAAAAAGAGTTTTTCTGGGTAAAACAAGTTCATGTTCCTTTACTCATCAGTAACTTTATATGATGATTTTGTATTAAAATCAACTTAGGTCTAACTATAACTTTTTATGGAACCATATGAGGGTGATGATACTGGACTTATTTTTATCATGAGTAGCTTCCTTCGTTCTCTCTCTCGCCGTCTTACTGTCAAAGCATCCTCCTCCTCTTCTTCATCTTCCAAAAATCTGCTCACTGAGCAAAACCAATCAATGGAGGAAATTCCTCCTAAAAACAATATCTTTGAAGAAGAAGTTTGCTTTGAAGATATTAATCAAGCAATCGACAACTGGGAAATCCCCAAAATCCCTCAGGATGAGCTTTACATCCCTGATGAAAACAAACATGTCCGCAGTTCTGATTATATTATCAAGACTGCTGAAAACAATATCCCTTTGGATCCTCAAGCTGGTGAAGAATTTCACCTTCTCTCAAAGCAATCTGTTACCGAACACTCTAGGAAGTACAAGTACCTCCATATAGGATGTGTCCAGGTAGCTGTTAAACCCCTCATCCGAGAAGGGCTTAACGCTTCAATCCTCATGTGTCTTAGATATATTAGGCACAATGATTTCCATGATTCCCTTATAGGAACCATAGAAACAAGTTTAGGACATGGTCCTGTTTACTTCAATTGTTTTCCAAACAAAACTGTGAGTCTCTTAGACAGAAACGTCTTAGATTCATTATTTTTAAATATCAGATTGCATGGGTTAAACATGAAAGAAGGTTCTATCCCTGCAGCACTCCTGTTTAGGATCCAATACAAGGTTATGAACACTTGCAACTCAAGGGTTCTTCTTAAAACAACCGATCGGGAAACCACTTTGTTTGTCACTGACATGACAAAGGCCAACGTGGCTGTTCCCAAACTTATAAAATGGGATGAGGTTGAATTACCCACATCCTGTCAAATCGATAGAGCAACCCCAACCTTGCCCAGACAAGCCCCTGAATTCCAAGAGATTAGGCAATCTGAGGCTGGTAAGGTAGAGATTGTTTTTGATCGGAGAAATTCTTTCTCCACTAGATCTGAGTACAATAGTGCTAGAAGATCTTTTTCTGTAGCATCCCAATCTTTTAGGAATCCTAGGATCATCATTCCTGAAACCAACCTTCAGGGTTTAGACAATTCTTCGTCTATCCCTAGATCAATCTATAGTAGGGCTGAAGAAGAAACCACATCTGAAATCCATTCCCCTACTCAATCTGAAATGCAATATGGTCATCTATGAATAGTTACACCATAGATAAACCATCCCTTCATAAGGAATTTTACTCTGATGTTTGGACAACTCAGAGGAAGTGGTTCCTTAGTAATTTTAAGGGTGACCGTAGGTCAGATATCATAGATTTATTATATACCTTCCTTAATAATGTCCAAACCCATGTTTGTTTCTTCGTTTGGTTAAATGTTTACCTTCGAAGGAATAATATCCATCCGCCTTGGGTTATTACCATCACAGAAGACCTTTCTGTCAATACACTTACTGTTTGGCACCGTAAGGACGGTAAATTGGTCAAATTTGACCTTCCGCCTAACAGTAGTTATTTTATCCCAAACTTAGAGGACAAATACCTAGCTTCGCCCTTTAAGTATAAATATGATGAAACCATAGGTGCTCAGGATATTAAAGCCCTTATGGAACAAAACAACTACACCAACAAGTACCTCCAAGTTCTAGGAGAAAATCTTGTAAGAAAACCCTCATCCTCTGGGACCAAGGATGATGAAATGAAACCAGTGGTAAAACAAATGCAGACACTTATCACAAGGTCTTTATTAGGGCAATTCTGGGTCAAGCAGGGTCAAGCATTAGCAGTTTTATGGTTTTTCAAGGATTGTAGGTGCTATGGCTTAAGAGAGCAAATAAGATTTTACAGTGATGTCCCTCTCCATACCCCATTACACATTTTTGGCACATGCCCTTTACCGGATCCAGCCATTAGCCTTTTTGTTTTTGTTTTGCTTTTTGTTTTTCTCTCTTTTTTTTTTTATTTTTTTTATTTTTTTATTTAGTAATGGCTGACCACATACTTTCTTCTTCCCAAATTTCCTCATTCTTCAACTCCCCCAAACTTATTTGATGTCATTATTTTTGCTCTCTTAACCAAGACAAAGGTTATGGTTAATTTTTCTTGGTTTTGGACAAGTGGAAGGTATGGTGTTTAGGCTTAGGAAGGTATGGGTCAAATGGAAAGTGGATATGGCTTTTTGGCTTAGATGGTTAACAAAATATGGAAATGTGAATGCCTTGATCATATAAGTGCATAACATAAGCAAACCACCAGGGAAACTCAAGCAAAGTCTATCATGCAACCTAAGCGTAGTTCACTCATCAGTGTTTAGGCTCAAACCTCACCCGGCTATGCATCCACAAACTATCAAGCTCAGCTCAGTTCTATGATCAACATTGAACCCCGTATGCAACTAGTCATGAACTAAAGATCTAATGTGACTTGAAAATGTCCAGGGTACAAACACTATAAACATCAAGCAAACTACAATCCAGAATCAACCACAAGCAAAGCAAGTATCAACAAGATCAAAAACCATGCTAAAGCAGAATATTCACAAAAAGAACCAACAGAGTAATCACCAAAAGAGATAGATATAAAAATAGTTAAAATACTGAAAATAAAAGACAGAAAAATAAATTGCAAGAAACAAAGGCAAACTAAGGTGAGCTCCATCTGCTTCCATCTATGGGGTCTGGTCATCATCATCTTTAGGGGCTGCTCCACCATCAACGGCTCCGTCTGCATCAGCAGCTCCACTCCCCCAAACTTAGGAGCCTGGTCCCCAGGCCAACCAGTATATGCCTGAAAGTCCTAGAAACCAAGAGTGGTCGCGGAGTATAAGCATGAAAAAGAATGGTGAGCACAAAAATGTATACATAGTGATGACCAAGCGACTATAACACAATGGAGAATATCCTTAGACCAAAATTAAGCACAAAATGCATGTACATAGAAATGGACTAAGACAATGCAACACAAACAGAATACAAAGAAACATGAATGAAAAATAGTTAAATACAAGGTATCAGGAATGCTTTTGCGCCGGGCACAAAACAGATGCGCCGGGCTTCATATCAGTAAAACTCAACGAGGTCCAAAATCTGATATCGCGCCGGGCATGCATTAAACGCGCCCGGCGTGGTGGTTCCAGAGACCAAAAATTGAGTACTAGGCCGGGCGCAAAAGAGTCACGCCCGGCGCGTAGTCACTTTAAAAGGTCAATTTGCCCAGGTTTTAAATTAGGATCAGGCCTTATTTCCACCTAGACACAGAATTGCCTCATTCCTCACATTCCAAACAAAATGTACCCTATATTTACCCATTCAAACATGATTCTAACAACTAACACATAACACAAACAACATATACCACAAAACATATAACACAAAACACAACACATAATACAAAACAACACTTATAACACAGAACAACATGCAACAAAAATCTAAAACACAGTTCAGATCTCTGGGTTGCCTCCCAGGAAGCGCTTGTTTACTGTCCCGAGCCTGACAGTGACCAACTTGAAGTGCTCTACTCTCCTTCTCCTCCTGTTGCTCTTGTTCTCCTTTGCCCTGTGTTCAACCTCATGATTGCTCAACAACGGCTCAGAAGGATTGGTCATTCTAATTTGAACAGTACCTTGCATACAAGAGAAAGCTGAAGACTAGAGTACACAAGTTAGCTTCATCAATTCATTGCTAACAAAAAATAACAAAAACAATAAAGGATTAAATCACAAATAGCTATAAATACTAAATCGCCATTCTAATCCCCGGCAACGGCGCCAAAAACTTGTTGAGATTTCCGTTGAAGTACTTTTGTTATAATTGAAATTTAGTTTAATTCTATCAACGGTCTCAAACACGGCAAGTATACCGGCCGTTCAAGTAGTAAAAATATCGTATCCACAGGGATTAGAAGGTAACATAAGCATTTATTGACTATTCGTGACTAAAGAATAATTCCAATTTCATAGTTTGTGCAGTGAATTCAAAGTTGTGACTATTGGAATGAAAGCTGTAAATAAATATTGTTTTGTGAGTGGAAAAGGTAAGGAATGGTATTGTGGTATTGTGAGGTTGTGGGGGTCAGATTTCACCGAACGTAACACTAATGTATCCTTAATCTCTTGTTGAATTCATTGCTTAGTCAACCCAAGAGTTTACTCAAACCTAATCCCTTAGAGAAAGAGCCTAGGTGCGGATATTGAATATCAATCCCTTGAGTACCCAATATCTACACCCGCATTACGGGCTAGGGTTTAAGACTACTAATGGGTCAAGCTCTATCCCTAGATACAATCACCACTAGGCATATGTTTCAGAACTAGTTTCAAAGGTTATTTTCCAATACCCATGGAACCTTAAATCATGCAAAGGGTGATCAATCCAAAGCAAGCATTAAGAATAGAAACAAACACAACAACGAATAAAACAACATGTATATATATCATTAAAACCGTAAAGATTACAATAGAGTACGTTGGTTACATCTAACCCCACAAAATGGGTGAAACCACTCAACAAAGAGGGCAAATACAAAATAGAGATGGAAGAGGAAGTGAAGAACCGAAGGAAAGATCCGCACACGGACGATCCCAAGCCCTGGGAATCCCTTCCGCAGCTCCTGGAGGCGCCCAATGTGAGAATGGAGGTTCCTCCCCCGAAAATGGCTTCAAATACGGGCCTGGGAGATCAGATTAGGGTTCCGCGCCCGGCGCGTAAGTCTTGGCGCCCGGCGCGAAGCCTTCCCAACAAACTTTCTGCCTTAAGACACGCGCCCGGCGCAATTCATATTGCGCCCGGCGCATTGGCTTCCAGAGACAAAATACTCTGCTTTGCTCGCCCGGCGCAGGTCTTATTGCGCCCGGCGCAACACCTCTTCTCTGCTCCTTAGCCTCTTTGGTTTCCAATCCTATGGGTCTTCAATCCTCAAGTCTCTAGCTCAATACCTGCACAAAAAATGAGATGTATTAAGGTATTGTTAGCTAAATTTGGGTTAGTTATATCTGCACACAAAATGAACCAAAAAGAGAACAATTATATTGCAATGGTTCAGAGGATGACCGGAATTTGTTTAATAAGTCTCATCCAAAAAGATGTAAAATTGAGACTTAACAGTTATCAAACCTTTGTTCAAACCTTTTAGTCTTACTAGTCAGACTAAAAACAAATTTAGAGCCATCCATCTTAACTGGACTAAGTCTTTAGAAGAATCTAAAGAAGCCAAAAATAGCTCTATTATTATCCCTGATACCCCTAGTTCGTCTCAGGTCGGATCTGTCAAGACAGGACCCGTCACTAGGAGTACCTCCCAAAAAGACCAATCCCTTAGGATTAACAAGCTAGGAACCTCTTCTATAGGTTCTGATTCTGAAGCTACTGAACCCAGTAATAAGTATGTTCTTCAGGTTAATCCTGTAATCACCAAGGCTATGAACTGGAAGCAGCCATCCAAACTTTAATATAATCGGGCCACTGCCCCTGATCTCCTTCTTGAGGAAAAGAATGATCAAAGTTTTCGATCATTCAGTGCCACAAACATCTATGAATGGAATATAGATGGTTTAACCGAGTATAATATCCTCAGTACTCTCCAACATATGACAATGGTTTCTACAGCATATCAAACTGCTCTTGATAGTACTGATGATGCTATTGTTGAAATCCTGACGTCTAGTTTTTCTGGACAACTCAAAGGATGGTGGGATAACTATGTTTCTGAAGAAGAAAAACATGAAATTCTCACTGCCGTCAAAACTGATGCCGAGGGTAACATCATTACCACAGTTAAGGGTGAATCTATCCCCGATGCTGTAAATACCCTTATCATGGCCATTATCAAACATTTTATCGGAGATCCCAGTATTTGGAAGGACCGATCTGGTGAACTCCTGTCCAATCTTAAGTGTAGAACCTTAGGAGACTTTAGGTGGTATAAGGATACCTTCCTCACAAGAGTCTACACCCGGGATGATAGTAATCAACCATTCTGGAAAGAAAAATTCTTAGCTGGTCTCCCAAAATCTTTAGGAGATAAAGTTAGGGAGAAGATCAGATCCCAGTTTAATGGTGACATCCCTTACGGCCAGTTAAGTTATGGTAACCTCATAGCTTACGTCCAAAAGGTAGCCCTCAAAATCTGTCAAGATGACAACATCCAGAAACAATTGGCCAAAGAGAAGGCCCAGAACCGCAAAGATTTGGGAAATTTTTGCCAGCAGTTTGGTCTTCCTTGTTCTAAGGATTCTGGTAAACCCACCAAACACAGAAAATCCTCTAGGCTCCAGTTGAGTAATTCTCACAAGCCTGGTAAAAGAACCCCTAGATTTAAGTCTAGACAAATCACTAACACAACCAGTAGGCCTCCTGCGGTTAAACCCACCCCTCGGGGCTTCAATCCTACCACAAACCCTAGGGAAACTAGGACTTGTTTCAAATGTGGCCGTAAAGGTCACTTAGCAAAATTATGCAGAATCTCCTCTAAAGTTAGAGAACTCAATCTTGATTCTACCATCCAGGATCAGCTTAACAACCTTCTAATCAACTCCTCTGATAGTAGCAATGAAGATGTTGATACACCAATGTCCTCCTCCGAGGATATTCAAGCTGATGATGACCTTTCCTCCTCTAGTGACGAAAGCTCTAACTCTCCTCTCATCAATGTCATCCACAATGATGAGCAAAATCTTCTTCTTGATGTCTTAAAGTCCATTCAAGATCCTCATGAAAGAAATGAATATCTTGAAAAGCTCAAGACAATCCTCCATAAACCTAACAAGTCACAGCTTGATAATAGGTTTGTTAACAATAAGTTTGATCTTACTCAAACCCTCAAACGCCTTGAAAAATCTGCAGCTAAGCCAGTTACAATTCAAGACCTGCAGATTGAAATCAGTTCTCTTAAATCTGAGCTTCGTGACCTCAAAAAGAAGCAACAGTTACATGAGACTTTCATATCTCAAATAACTGAAGCTTTTTCCGATAACATGGTCCGGCATGACCATGACAATCCCAGTGATGATCATGAATCTGACCATGTCTCCACTGATGATGATACCCTCTTCAACGCTCTGATCAATCATTGTAGCATTCAAAAATTCTATATTGATGTTACTATTTCAGTCGAAGATTTTGTCTTAAAAACAATCGCTCTATTTGACACTGGAGCTGATTCTAACTGTATTCTGGAAGGACTCATTCCAACCAAATACTTCCACAAAACCTCCGAGAAGCTTAGGACTGCTAGTGGTTCACGACTAGAAATCCAGTATAAGCTCCCATCTGCAATCATTCAAAATGATAATCTCCAGGTTGAAACTCCATTTCTCCTGGTAAAAAATCTTAAGAATGATGTAATCCTTGGAACACCATTCATTAAATCCATTTTCCCTATTAAGATATCTGATGAAGGTATATCTACCCAATATCTAGGGAAAACAATCATGTTCAAATTTCTGAATAAACCCCTCTTTCGTAACATCAATCAGGTTGATAGAAAGCTTAATCAAATCAATTTCCTTAAGGAGGAAATCTCTTTCAAACATATCGAAAGTCAGCTTTCTCAATCCCATATCAAACAAAAGATTATGAGTCTTCATGATCGATTTCAATGTCATGTTTGTTCCGATCTTCCTAATGCTTTTTGGGATAGAAAGAAACATATGGTCAGCCTTCCTTATGAAAAGGATTTTACTGATAGGCAAATCCCAACCAAAGCTAGGCCAATCCAGATGAGTCATGAACTTGTCATCCACTGTCAAAAGGAGATCAACGATCTTATTTCCAAAGGTTTAATCCGGAAGAGCAAGAGTCCTTGGTCTTGTGCAGCCTTTTATGTCAATAAGGCTTCTGAAATCGAGCGTGGTGCTCCTAGGTTGGTCATCAACTATAAACCACTTAATCAAGCCCTTCAATGGATTAGATATCCAATTCCCAACAAGAAAGATCTTCTTTCCCGATTACATTCGGCAAAGATCTTTTCTAAATTCGACATGAAATCTGGATTTTGGCAAATCCAAATCAATCCTAGTGATCGCTACAAGACAGCCTTCACTGTCCCATTTGGGCAATACGAATGGAACATGATGCCCTTTGGTCTTAAAAATGCTCCTTCGGAGTTCCAAAATATCATGAATGATATTTTCAATCCATACTCAAATTTCTGCATTGTCTATATTGATGATGTTCTTATCTTCTCCACATCCATTGATCAACACTTCAAACATCTTGAAATATTTTTCAAGGTAATTAAACGAAATGGCCTTGCTGTTTCTAAAACCAAAATCTGTCTTTTTCAGACAAAGATCAAGTTTCTTGGTCATGAAATCTTTCAGGGAACTATCCGGCCAATATGTAGAGTCATAGAGTTTGCTGATAAGTTTCCCAATCAGATTCTTGAGAAGACACAACTTCAAAGATTTCTTGGTTGTTTAAACTATGTTTCTGATTTCTTTCCTCAACTCAGTAACATAATTAAACCTCTTCATGAAAGGCTCAAGAAATCTCCCCTTCCATGGACTACTGTCCATACCAATGTGGTCAGACAGATCAAACAGCAGGTTAAAGTTTTACCCTGTCTATACCTACCCAACCCCAATCTCCCAAAGATTGTCGAAACTGATGCCTCTGATATTGGTTATGGAGGTGTTCTCAAACAAGCCATGCATGATTCTGAAAATTGCATTGCTTTCACATCAAAACATTGGAACAAGGCCCAACAAAATTATTCTACTGTTAAAAAAGAAGTTTTGGCCATTGTTCTATGTATTTCAAAATTTCAATCTGATTTGTTGAATCAAAAATTTTTAGTCCGTGTTGATTGTAAATCAGCCAAAGATATTTTGCAAAAGGATGTTAAAAATTTAGCATCAAAACAAATCTTTGCCCGCTGGCAAGCAATTTTAAGTGTTTTTGATTTTGACATTGAATATATCAAAGGCACCTCAAACACTTTACCTGACTATCTTACCCGTGAATTTCTACAGGGAAAGACAGAATGCAATGACGCCTAAATTAAGGCCGCGATCATCCTCTTCTAGGGGAAGGGGAAAGGGAATCGTTCTGGGCAAACCAAATCGCCCAGCAAAATCAGCATCCTCAATTGAGGATGACAAATCAATCAAGGTTTCCTCAGAAACCTCAGACAAAGGGTCATTAACCCAAGCTGGGTCATCTCAGCAAAACAAACCAATCGCTGGGTCATCTACTCAGCAAACCAAAGCAGGGTCATCTACCCATCAAACCAAGCCATCGGACTATGCCATGGCACTTCCAACCCTTCTAGCCCTTCAGGATTGTGGGTTAACCAACCTCCCTTCCAAATCCTGGAAACAAATTTTTTCAGAAGAACCTAATGACCTCTTCTGGGATCAAAACCTGAAATCAATTATTTCAGAAATTTCCAAATCAAAGGTAACTTTACATCCAAAAGAATTGGTCGAGCAGCCTCAACCAATTACCCAAAAACAACCTTCCAAGGCCTGGAAACAGATTCTTGCAGAAGAACCTGACCCATATCTGAAATCAATTATTTCAAAAATTTCCAAATCAGAAGAATTGGTTGAGCAGCCTCAGCCAGTTGCCCAAAAACATCCATCTTCCTATCTACCAAAAGAAGGAAGGTTTTATCCTACAATCCAAATGGAACCCGAATTTTGGGATCCAAATCCAAACAAGATTTGCGAAAAAATCTTTCCACCAGGTTTTCTTTTCAAACCCCTTAGTCTTATCAAGACAAGGAGATTTTACGAATTCATACTGGTGGATTCTAAATCTGTTTCAATTAAACACAATTTTGACAAAAATGATAACCAGCTTATCACGCACTCAACAATTCAAATCCTCAAAATTTTGACTTTCAAAGATTTTGACAATAAACCCAATCAAGTCAGAAAATTTTCTCAGCCATTTGACCCAATTGGGTACAATTACTGGGATTATCTTAATGCCTGGACAAATGTTTTTTGGTTTCAAAACAAACACCACAGGCACTCCTGGCTTATTTATTTTAAACAAAATATTCGGTATTTCTTTCCACAATGGTTCGCCGAGTGGTGGGAGTATTTTGGACCAATCCTGAGTATCCTTCCCCCAGACATCAAAGAAGGATATAATCAGTTCAAATCAAGGTTTGAAGAGGGGATCAGCCAGTTCCATACATCTCTTCATTTCTTCTCAAAGTTCTCTTTAGCTTGGATCTTTGCCTGGCAACACCAGTTCAAGAAGACCTCCAAGCTTCTTCCAATCTTAGGCAAGCAAGCCTCTGTCAAATGGTGGGATCAGTTTGATGCATCCCGAGCCAATACACAAGGAGTAGCGCTTTGGTTCCAAAAGAATCCAAAGAGCCTCAAGGCCGCTGAACCAGAAACTTGCCAGTTTCTTAATCGAAAGGCTAAGATCGCAGCAGCCCTTGCAGCATCCACAAACGATGAAGCTTTAGCAACAAATCTTCATCAAATTCTTGAGCTCCTGCAGACAGACTCAGAGTCCAGTTCGTCGAAAGGAAAAGCCAAGAAGGAAGTCTCTTCTCCATCCTCTTCATCCGGGTCATATTTCCAGAATGAAGATGATTGCTTCGGAATCAACCTTGATGAAGCATCTGAAGAAGACTGAGTTCCTCCAATCGCTGTTAAAGCACTATTCCGGCTCTGAATATTGACGACATCCTAACGTCATCCTAACGAAAAAAGTCAACAACCCAGAGTCAACAATTACTGCTCATTTTGCGGAAGTGTACTGTTCACTGTAGCGGAAAACTCATTTTACTGTTGTAATAGTAATCACTGTTGTAATAGTATCTTTAAGTTTTCTATAAATTTGTATCCTGCCCACAATAGAGGGGGAACTGGTAAGCGTGAAGAGAGTCTAGAGTGAGAACCTCCTCCTTCTCTCTTGCCTTTGTATCTTCTTGTTCAATCAATACAACAATTTTGTATTACTCTTTCTTCTTCTTTTATTTCTTGCATCATAAAACTTTGTGAAAACCTGGGATTCGTAAGCCTGACTCGTCAGGTGTGCCCTTGATACCCAGTATTGTGCGGACTACCGCCGCGTAAATCTGGTTTTAATTGTTGCATGCTCATCTGCATATTCCTCCTTTCCCGTTTTCCCTAGATCCACTTTCGGGACATCTGGATATATATATATATATATAATATTTTCACACACATCATTCCATTTCACATAAAATCCAATATAATCATATAAATATATTTATATTTTATTTTTTAAATATATTTCAAATCATGTGATTCAAAACATTTCAATTCTATATATGACTTATTATTAAATAATAAATTCATTACAAATATTTTTTTTTCTATTATTCACTCCATATTTTTTTTTATCTATTTTCTAGTTTAAAATCATTATTTCCTCTCTAAACTGGTAAACCTAAATCAAAATCTTCCTTTAAAGATGACACAATACCCAAATTCTTAATGGATCAAAAAATTGTTGTTTGGTACCCAATGGATCAAACCAAATTATCTTTTTTATTTAATTTTTATAAGGAATAATATATATATATATATATATATATATATTATTGTTTTGAAGAATCAAGTTCATCCAAGGGAAGTAGGAATATATATATGGATCCAACCATAATTTTTCTATTGCTCAGAGGAAGAATACATCATAATTTTAATATTAAACTCCTGGACTTACTGCCTCTCCATAGCCCTTACTGCCTGATACCTTTGGTATTAAAGCCTGATGGGGAAGTAGGAATTTATGGCTGGATCTAAAGTTGCTTTTAATATTAAAATTATGATGTAAGGATATTCTGTTTTAGATCTATATACTGAGCTTTACCCCTTGTTTTTGCATTTAAATTCTGTTTTTGTAAATATACTGTTCCGTTCTTGCTGGGTAATGATCCATGGTGTTTTCGGAATGGGGCGTGAGGCAGTAAGGCCTATGGAGAGGCAGTAAGTCCAGGAGTTTATATGCTGACCATAGATCACCATGAATACTTACTTGATGTATTAAAAAAAAAAGTTTTTTCGGGTAAAATCAGTTTATAATCTTTAACTCAGGGATAACCTTATTTGATAATTTTGTGTTAAAAATGGTTTAGATCCTGTTATAACTTCTTTACTGAACCATATGATGGCAATGATATCTGGAGGATTTTTATTATTGTTTGCCTACATTGTTTTTTGCCCTCCCTTTACTTCTCTTCTTTCTCTCATGTTTAATTCTCTTGTCTCAAAGTTTTCCTGCAAATCGTCTAATCCTGGATCTTCATCGCTCTCTGAGCAACAATCAAAACCCCAATCTTCAAACATTTTCAACGAAGAATTTTGTTTCGAAAACCATAATCAAGAGCTTGACGATTGGCAACTCCCAAAAGTCTCTGCCAATGAGATTTACAAACTTGATGGTAGATGGTTTAAGCAAACCGATTATATCGTCAAAACCACTGAAAAACAAATCCCCCTCTCTAATGAGGAAGAAGAATTCCATCTCCTTGATGAACAATCCCTTATTGAACAAGCTAAGAAATACAACTACCTTCATATCGGTTGTATTCAGGTAGCCATTAAACCCTTAGGTATTGAAGGTCTAGACAGCTCTATTCTTTGTTGTCTTCGTGATCTTAGACACCTTAGGTTTAACCAATCTTTGATAGGAACAGTTGAGACTTCCCTGGCTAAGGGTCCTATCTTTTTAATTGTTTTCCCAATCGTACTATCAGCCTCAAAGATCGCAACATCCTTGATGCTCTTTATCTTCAAATCCAAACCAAAGGTCTCCATATGAAACCAGGATCCATCCCCCTAGCACTCATCTATAGGATTCAGTACAAGGTTATGAATTCTATTAGTTCAAAAGTTTACAAACCCCCAGAAGTAGGAACAACCACCTTTTTCCTTACAGACTTTAGCAAGGCCAATGTAGTCATCCCTGTTTCCATCAAATGGGAGGATGTTACTCTCCCTGATAGCTGGACCGTAACCAAGGCGGTTACTCTTGCACCTAGGCCAACTCCTGAGATTCAGGAAATCAACCAACACCCAGCTGGTGAAGTTACTATCACCTTCAAACCGACGCAATTCGTTTAGCTCGTCTACCTCTTTTAGATCCAATTCTGTTAGATCTGACAATTTTAGGTCTGCTAGAAGATCCTTCTCTACAGCCCATTCAACGTTTAACCTTCAAGGTTTAGACAATTCATCCTCTATCCCTCGAACAATTTACAGTAGGAACGAGGACGAAGCTTCAACCGAGATTCATTCTCCTACCCAATCCGAAATGCAGTATGGTCAACCATGAATAGGTACACCATAGACAAGCCTACCCTTCACAAGGAATTCTACTATGAGGAATGGACATCCTAGAGAAGATGGTTTCTTAGGAATTTTAAGGGTGACCCATAGGTCAAAGATCATAGACTTGTTCTATACTTTCCTTGAAAACGTCCAAACCCATGTTTGTTTCTTCGACTGGTTTAACGTTTACCTTTTTAGAAACAAGATTAGTCCACCTTGGATTACTACTATCACAGAAGACCTTTCTGTTAATATGCTTACTGTTTGGCACCGTAAGGATGGTAAATTAGTTAAGTCTGACCTTCCTCCAAACAGTAGTTATTTCATCCCAAATTTAGAGGATAAGTATATGGCTTCGCCTTTTAAGTATTCTGATGAGACCATAGGAGCACAGGATATTAAGGCCCTTATGGAACAAAACAATTATACCAACAAGTACCTCCAAGTTTTAGGGGAAAATCTTGTTAGTAAAGCTTCAACCTCCGGTACAAAAGAAAGTGAAGCCCAATCGGTTACCAAACCCTTGTTCAAACCTGCCAATTTAACAAGCCAAACTAGAAATAAGTTTATAACTATCCGCCAAAATTGGACCAGGACTTTGGAATACTCCAACAAAGATAACTCTGTTATCATCCCTGAAACCCCTAGTACCTCTCAGGTGGGATCTATTAAGACTGGTCCGATTACTAGAAGTGTTTCCTAGAAAGACCAATCCCTTAGGATTAACAAATTAGGAACATCTTCCGTAGGTTCTGATTCTGAAGAAACCGAGCCTAGCAGTAAGTCTGTTCTTCGGGTTAATCCTGTTATCAATAAGGTGCTTAATTGGAAGCAGCCTTCAAAACTTTACTACCATCAAGCAACTGCCCCTGACCTTTTACTTGAAGAAAAGAATGATCAAAGTTTCCGGTCATTCAGTGCTACCAACATCTATGAATGGAACATAGATGGCTTAACCGAGTATAATATTCTTAATACTCTCCAACATATGACCATGGTTTCCACAGCCTATCAAACAGCCTTAGATAGTGCAGATGAAGCCATAGTTGAGATTCTGACGTCTGGATTTTCTGGACAACTCAAAGGCTGGTGGGATAATTATGTTTATGAAATTGAGAAACATGAAATTCTCACTGCTTTCAAAACTGATGTCGAGGGAAACATCATCACCGAAAAAGGAGAACCCATTCTTGAGGCTGTTAACACCCTTATTATGGCCATCGTCAAACACTTCATAGGAGACCCTCGTATCTGGAAAGACCGTTCTGGAGAACTGTTGAGATTTCTGTTGAATTACTATTGTTATAATTGTAAATCAGTTTAATTCTATCAACGGTCTCAAACACGACAAGTATACCGGCCGTTCAAGTAGTAAAAATATCGTATCCACAGGGATTAGAAGGTAAAATAAGCATTTATTGACTATTCGTGACTAAAGAATAATTCCAATTTCATAGTTTGTCATGTGAATTCAAAGTTGTGACTATTGGAATGAAAGCTATAAATAAATATTGGTTTGTGAGTGGAAAAGGATAGAAATGGTATAATGGTTTTGTGAGGTTGTGGGGGTCAGATTTCACCAAACGTTACACTAATGAATCCTTAATCTCTTGTTACATACATTGCTTACTCAACCCATAAGTTTACTCAAACCTTAGCCCTTAGAGAAAGAGCCTAGGTACGGATATTGAATATCAATCCCTTGAGTACCCAATACTTACACTCGCATTACCGATTAGGGTTTAAGACTACTAATGGGTCAAGCTCTATCCCTAGATACAATCTCCACTAGGCATATGTTCTAGAACTAGTTTCAATGGTATTTCCCAATACTCAATGGAACCACACAAAAATGGGTGGAACCACTCAACAATGAGGGTAAATACAAAATAGAGATGAAAGGAGAAATGAAGAACCGAAGGAAAGATCCACACACGAACGTTCCCAAGCTCTGAGAATTCCTTCTACAGCTCCAAGGAGGCGCCCCTGCGTGAATGCGGAGAAAACCCTCGAAAATGGCTTCAAATACGAGCTTGGGGAGTCAGATTAGGGTTTACATGCCCGGCGTATAAATCTTCGCGCCCGGTGCAGGTCCTTCCAGAGAAGTCAAGCACTCTCTGTCTCAAAACAAGCCCGGCGCAATTCCTTTTGCGCCCGGCGCAATATAACTTGCAGATATGAGATACTCTGTTTCGGTCACGCCCGGCGCGGGTCATTGTGCGCCCGGCGCAGTCACTCTTCTCTGCTCCTTAGCTTTTTTAGTTTCCAATCTTATGGGTCTTCAATCCTCAAGTCTCTAGCTCAATACCTGCACAAAAATGAGGTCTATTAAGGTATTGTTAGCTAAATTTGGGTTAGTTATATTTGCACACAAAATGGACCAAACAGAGAACAATTATATTGCAATGGTTCAGAGGATGAGTGGAATTTGTTCAATAAGTCTCATCCAAAAAGAGGTAAAATTGAGACTTAACAAGAACTCCTATTCAATCTTAAGTGTAGAACCCTAGGAGACTTTAGGTGGAACAAAGCCACCTTCCTCACTAGAGTTTACACCCGGGACGATAGTAACCAACCGTTCTGGAAAGAAAAGTTCCTAGCCGAACTCCCAAAATCCTTAGGAGATAAGGTTAGAGAAAAAATTCGCACCCAATTCAATGGCGATATCCCTTATAGCCAACTAAGTTATGGTAATCTCATAGCTTATGTTTAGAAGGTAGCCCTAAAAATTTGTCAAGATGATAATATCCAAAAGGCTAAAACCCTATTTTGGTCCCTTATAATCTTTTTTTGTTTCAATTTAGTCCTTCATTAATTTTTGGTCTCAAATTGGTCCCAAATTAATTAATTAGTTTCAATTTAGTCCCAAATTAATTAATTAGTTTCAATGTGGGACTTCCGTCCAAATTATTTAAACGGATTTAACTTTTGGCCACGTGGATGCCACGTAGATGCATACGTGGCATCCACGTGGATGAGAAAATTCTTTTTAAGACACCTGGACCCGGAACGGCCCGTTCTGAAACCGGAACGGGCCGTTCTGGTTGCAAAATTAAAACACCACCAGTGAAGCAGAACGAGCCGTTCTGAAATCAGAACGGGCCGTTCTGGTTTTAGAACGGCCCGTTCCAAAACTGTGAATAAAATATTCTTTACTTAATTGTGTTTTTGATATTATAATTATGCAATTTTGATCTCTAAGGTTTTAATTGAGTAATTTCAGTCCTTAAAAGATTATAATTGTGTAATTTTAGTCTCACAATTTTTAATTGAACAATTTTAATCTCTCAAATATCATAATTGTGGAATTTTAGTCTTTCTCATTAAAAATTTAATAATTTTAAAATTTTAATATATATATATATATATATAATGTTTTAAAACTATATAATTGTTTGTTTATTTAAATTAACGTATATTTTTTTTTAATGTATCAAATGATATATATTTACTATTACAAAATAAATAAAATTTATATATTATTAGTATTTTAATATTACTGATAAATTAATATCAATAATATTTTTACCCTTTTTATAAATATACTAATAATTTGATAAATATAACTTAATATATATTAATATACTTTTACAAAAATATAAATATATAAGATCAGATATATATTTCTAATTAATATACTTATATTTTTGTAAAAGTATATTAATGTATAACAAGTTATATTTATCAAATTATTAGTTTATCTATAAATATATTAATAATATTATTGATATAATATCGAAAATTATAATATACGTTAATTTGAATAGATAAATAATTATTTAATTTTAAAACATTATATATATATATATTAAAATTATTAATTTTTAATGGGAGAAACAAAAATCATACTATTATGATATTTGAGGGACTAAAATTGTTCAATTAAAAATTGAAGGACCAAAATCGCGCAATTGCAATTCTTTAAGGACTAAAATTATGCAATTAAAATCTTGGAGATCACAAAACTGCACAATTGTAATACTTGAGGGATAAAAAATGCAATTAAACCAATATTCTTAATTAATTTTATTAAAAAATATAATAATTAATAAGATAAAAGGAATATCACTTTATAATTTTTTGCAACTTATTTAACATTAAAGGAATAAAATGATAAAAATTAATAAGATAAACATAATAAAATAAAATATAAAAAAAATATTAATATATTTATTTTATTGGATATAATAACATAAATAAATTATAATTAATAATATATATTTTATAAAATTATTAATATTTTATATATAAAAAAATAAAATAAAACCGGAACGGCCCGTTCTGAAACTAGAACGGGCTGTTCTGATGCATTTTGGGTGTCTTAATTTTGCACTTGGAACGGGCCGTTCTGGGTCCAGGTGTTTTCAAAAAAATTCTCATCCACGTGGATGTCACGTATGCATCTACGTGGCGTCAACGTGGCCAAAAGTTAACACCGTTAAAGCAATTTGGACGGAAAGTCCCACATTGAAACCAATTAATTAATTTAGGACTAAATTGAAACCAATTAATTAGTTTGGGACCAAATTGAGACCAAAAATTAATGAGGGACTAAATTGAAACAAAAAAAATTATAAGGGACCAAAATAGGGTTTTAGCCTATCCAAAAACAATTAGCAAAGGAGAAATCCCAGAATCGTAAGGATTTAGGCAACTTTTGCCAACAATTTGGTCTACCTTGTTCTAAGAACTCAACCAAGACCAAACCCAGGAAACCGAGAAAATCCTCTCAACCTCAGCAGAGTAAGTATCATAAGCCTAGAACAAAATTTTCCAGGTTTAGGCCTAGACATACTAATATCAAACATAATAGGTCACCTACCACCAAAGCAGCCCCCGAGGCACCCAATCTTAGTAACAATCCTAGGGAAACTAGGACTTGTTTTAAATGTGGCCGGCAAGGTCACTTAGCCAAATTTTGTAGGATTTCCTCTAAGGTTAGAGAACTTAACCTTGATCCTACTCTTCTTGACCAACTCAACAATCTTTTCATCAATTCCTCCGATAGTGATGAAGAGGATAAACAGTCATCTTCTAAAGACATTCAAGCTGATGATGATCTTTCCTCTTCTGATGAAAGCTTTGAATCCCCTCTCATCAATTTCATTCACAATGATGAGCAAAATCTCCTTCTTGACGCATTAAAATCCATTCAAGATCCTCATGAAAGGGATGAGTATCTTGAGAAGCTCAAAAATCTCCTTCACAAACCTAAGTCTACTCATTCTGATAATAGGTTTGTCAATAACAAGTTTGATCTTACTCAAACTCTCAAACGTCTTGAAAAATCCTCTGCTAAACCTGTTACCATTCATGACATCCAAACTGATATCTATTCTCTCAAATTCGAGGTTCGTGATCTCAAAAAGAAGCAACAGTTGCATGAGACCTTTATCTCTCAGATAACTGAAGCCTTTTCTGATGAAATGATTCAGGATGATCATGACAATCTCAGTAATCATTCTGACCAAAATACCAATGAGGACGACGATCTTTTTACCGCCCTTATTAACCAATGTAGCATTCAAAAATTCTATATTGATGTTACCATTCTTATTGACGACTTTACCTTAAATACAGTCGCTCTATTTGATACTGGAGCCGACTCCAATTGTATTTTGGAAGGTCTCATACCAACCAAATACTTTCACAAAACCTCTGAGAAGCTTAGGACCGCTAGTGGTTCTCGCCTTGAGATAAGGTATAAGCTCCCTTCGACTATAATCAAAAATGATAGTCTCCAGGTTGAAACTCTTTTTCTCCTGGTAAAAAATCTTAAGAACAATGTTATCCTTGGAGCTCCGTTCATTAAATCTATCTTTCCAATCAATATTTCCAGCAATGATATTTCTACTCAGCATCTGGGAAAAACCATTACTTTCAAATTCTTAAATAAACCTCTCATTCGGAGTATCAATCAAATTGATCATAAGCTCAATCAGATGAATTTCCTCAAAGAAGAAATCTCCTTCAAACATATTAGGAGCCAGCTTTCTCAAACACATATCAAAAATCGCATTGCAAATCTTTACGATCGTTTTCAAATCATCATCTGTTCTGACTATCCCAATGCTTTTTGGGAACGTAAGAAACATATGGTTAGCCTTCCTTATGAGAAGGACTTCACTGATCGCCAAATCCCGACCAAAGCTCGGCCCATCCAGATGAGTCATGAACTCGTCATCCATTACCAAAATGAAATCAAGGATCTTTTATCCAAAGGATTAATCAGAAAGAGCAAGAGCCCTTGGTCTTACGCTGCTTTCTATGTCAACAAAGCTTCAGAGATTGAGCGGGGTGCTCCTCGATTAGTTATCAATTACAAACCTCTTAATCAAGCCCTTCAATGGATCCGTTATCCTATTCCTAACAAAAAGGATCTTCTTGCCTGTTTACACTCGGCGAAGATCTTTTCCAAATTTGATATGAAATCCAGATTTTGGCAAATCCAGATAAATCCTAGTGATCGCTACAAGACTGCTTTCACTGTTTCGTTTGGACAATACGAATGGAACGTCATGCCTTTTGGCCTTAAAAATGCTCCTTCCGAGTTTCAAAACATCATGAATGATATTTTCAATCCTTATTCCAATTTCTGCATTGTCTATATCGATGATGTCCTAATCTTTTCCAATTCTATTGATCAGCATTTCAAACATCTTGATATATTCTTCAATGTCATCAGACGAAATGGTCTTGCCGTCTCCAAAACCAAAATCTGTCTCTTTCAGACAAAAATCAAATTTCTTGGTCATACTATTTTCCAAGGAACCATCCGACTTATCTGTCGTGTCATCGAATTTGCTGACAAATTTCCCAATCAAATTCTTGATAAAACACAACTTCAAAGATTCTTGGGTTGCCTTAATTACGTTGTTGATTTCTTTCGGCAACTCAGTAACATTACTAAGCCTCTTCATGAAAGGCTTAAAAAATCTCCTCCTTCGTGGACTGATGTTCATACAAACCTTGTCAGACAGATCAAACTTCAGGTCAAGGTTTTACCCTGCCTGTATTTACCCAATCCTAACCTTTTCAAAATTGTTGAAACTGATACCTCTGATATTGGTTACGGTGGTGTTCTCAAACAACGCATGCATAATTCTGAAAATTGCATTCCATTTACTTCAAAACACTGGAACAAGGCACAACATAATTATTCTACTATTAAAAAAGAAGTTTTAGCCTTTGTTCTATGCATTTCAAAATTTCAATCTGATTTATTAAATCAAAAAATTTTGGTTAAGGTTGATTGTAAATATGCCAAAGAAATTTTACAAAAGGATGTTAACAATTTAGCGTCAAAACAAATTTTTGCCCGATGGCAAGCTATCTTAAGTGTTTTTTATTTTGAAATTGAATATATCAAAGGCACCTCAAACAATTTACCTGACTATCTTACCCGTGAATTTCTTCAGGGACAAAAATAATGTAATTACGCCGAAATTACGGCTCCGAAGTGACTTTTCCAGAGGAAGAGGAAAAGGAATCACCCTCGGCAGATCCTCCCGCTCAGCTAAATCAGTATCCTCAGTGGAGGATGCTCAATCCCTCAAAGCCTCCTCGGAGACTTCCAAAAAGGGGACATCTACCCAAAAATTGACAAAATCTAGGTCAACTACCCAACCATCAACCAAATCTGGGTCATCTACCCAAGCTGGGTCTTCTACCCAACAGGCCACCCTTGTCACCAAGCCATCTGACTATGCGATGGCACTACCAACCCTTCAAGCCCTTCAAAATGTAGGGCTTACTCATCTTCTTTCTAAATCCTGGAAACAAATCTTTTCAGAAGAACCTGACAACCTCTTTTGAGGACAAAACCTAAAATCCATTATTTCAGATATCGCCAACTCCAAAATAACTCTACAATCAAAAGAATTGGTAGAGCAGCCTCAACCGATTCCCCAAAAACAGCCTTCTTCCTATCAACAAAAAGAAGGAAGATTCTATCCTACAATTCAAATGGAGCCCGAATTCTGGGATTCACACCCAAATAAAATTCGTGAAAAAATCTTTCCACCAACTTTCCTTTTCAAACCCCTTAGTCCTAATAAGACAAGGAAGTTTTATGAATTTATCCTGGTGGATTCAAAATATGTTGTAATTAAACACAATTTTGATAAAAGTGATGACCAGCTTATCACTCATTCAACTCTTCAAATTCTTAAAATTTTAACTTTTAAAGATTTTGAGAAAAATCCAAACCAAGTTAAAAAAATATCCCAGCCTTTTGACCCAATTGGTTATAATTACTGGGATTATCTTAATGCCTGGACACATGTCTTTTGGTTCCAGAATAAGAATCACAGGCATTCTTGGTTGATCTATTTCAAAAGAAATGTCCGATACTTCTTCCCTCAATGGTTCGTCGAATGGTGGGAGTTTTTTGGACCAATTCAAAGTATTCTTCCTCAAGATATAAAGGAAGGATATAACCAGTTCAAATCAAGATTTGAAGAAAGGACCAATCCATTTCATTCCTCCCTTCATTTCTTTTCAAAGTTTTCATTAGCTTGGATTTTCGCCTGGCAACACCAATATAAGAAGAATTCTAAGCTTCTTCCAATCCTAGGTAAGCAAGCCTCTGTCAAATGGTGGGATCAGTTTGATGCATCCCAAGCAAACACCCAAGGAGTGGCTTTATGGTTTCAAAAGAATCCTAAGAGCCTTAAGTCAGCCAATCCAGAAACCTGCCAGTTCTTAATCGGAAGGCCAAGATCGCGACAGCACTTGCAGCATCAACCAGTGGTGAAGCTTTAACTGCAAATCTTCATCAAATCCTTGACCTCTTACAAACGGACTCAGAATCAAGTTCATCCAAGGGAAAAATGAAGAAGGAAGTTTCCTCTCCTTCTTCATCTGGATCATATTTCCAGAACGAAGATGACTGCTTCGGTATTAATTTCGATGAAGTAGATACTGAAGAAGATTAACTCAATCACTGTTTATTTTGTGGAAGTGTACTGTTCACTGTAGCGGAACCGGAAGTGTACTATTCACTATAGCGGAAATTTTGATTTTACTGTTTTAATAGTAATTTTTTTTGCTATAAATATCAATCTCTGCCCATGATGTTAGGCAGAACTTTCATTTCGTGAAATCTGAGAGAGCTTAGGGTAAGAACCTCTCCCTTCTCTCTATCTTGCCTTTGTAATCTTATTCAATCAATACAACTATTTTGTATTAAACTTACTCTTCTCTTCTCATCTCCTCGGCCCTCTTTGTCTGGCTTTGCCGCAGTTGAGCTTTAACATTTAAATGCTGTAAATCTATTTTCTGCTTATTTATCTTTTACATTTTACTACTTCTATTTCTTGTTATTGCATGGTAGTCAGTCTACTGCCTACTTCTCTCTGTCTATTCCCGTGATCCTCCTCTGATCTCGCTTAGACACCTCTGGTATCAGAGAAACTAGGGAAATCAGATACCAGAGGTATCTAAGCGAGATCAGAAAAGGATCACGGGAATAGGCAGAGAGAAGTAGGCAGTAGATTGACTACCATGCAATAACCAGAAATAAAAGCAGTAAAATGCAGAAGATAAATAAGCAGAAAATAAATTTAAAGCATATAAATGTTAAAGCCCAACTGCGGCAAAGCCAGACGAAGAGGGCGGAGGAGATGAGAAGAGAAGAGTAAGTTTAATACAAAATAGTTGTATTGATTGAATAAGATTACAAAGGCAAGATAGAGAGAAGGGAGAGGTTCTCACACTAAGCTCTCTCAGATTTCACAAAATGAAAGTTCTCCCTAACATCATGGGCAGAGATTGATATTTATAGCGAAAAAAATTACTATTACAACAGTAAAATAAAATTTTCCGCTATAGTGAACAGTACACTTTCGCTTCCGCTACAGTGAACAGTACACTTCCGCAAAATGAACAGTGATTGAGTTAATCTTCTTCAATATCTACTTCATCGAAATTAATACCGAAGCAGTCATCTTCGTTTTGGAAATATGATCCAGATGAAGAAGGAGAGGAAACTTCCTTCTTTATTTTTCCCTTGCATGAAGTTGATTCTGAGTCCGTTTGTAAGAGGTCAAGGATTTGATGAAGATTTGCAGTTAAAGCTTCATCATTGGTTGATGCTGCAAAGTGCTGCCGCGATCTTGGCTTTCCGATTAAGAAACTGGCAGGTTTCTGGATCGGCTGACTTAAGGCTCTTAGGATTCTTTTGAAACCATAAAGTCACTCCTTGGGTGTTTGCTCGGGATGCATCAAACTGATCCCACCATTTGACAGAGGCTTGCTTACCTAGGATTGGAAGAAGCTTAGAATTCTTCTTATACTGGTGTTGCCAGGCAAAAATCTAAGCTAATGAAAACTTTGAAAAGAAATGAAGGGAGGAATGAAATGGATTGGTCCCTTCTTCAAATCTTGATTTGAACTGGTTATATCCTTCCTTTATATCTTAAGGAAGAATACTTTGAATTGCTCCAAAACACTCCCACCATTCGGCGAACTATTGAGGGAAGAAGTATCAGACATTTCTTTTGAAATAGATCAACCAAGAATGCCTGTGATTCTTATTTTGGATCCAAAAGACATGTGTCCAGGCATTAAAATAATCCCAGTAATTATAACCAATTGGGTCAAAAGGCTGGGAAATTTTTTTAACTTGGTTGGATTTTTCTCAAAATCTTTAAAAGTTAAAATTTTAAGAATTTGAAGAGTTGAATGAGTGATAAGTTGGTCATCACTTTTATCAAAATTGTGTTTAATTGCAACAGATTTTGAATCCACCAGGATAAATTCATAAAACTTCCTTGTCTTTTTAGGACTAAGGGGTTTGAAAAGGAAAGTTGGTGGAAAGATTTTTTCACAAATTTTATTTGGGTGTGGATCCTAGAATTTGGGCTCCATTTGAATTGTAGGATAGAATCTTCCTTCTTTTTGTTGATAGGAAGAAGGCTATTTTTGGGGAATCGGTTGAGGTTGCTCTACCAATTCTTTTGATTGCAGAGTTATTTTGGAGTTGGCGATATCTGAAATAATAGATTTCAGGTTTTGTCCCCAAAAGAGGTTGTCAGGTTCTTCTGAAAAGATTTGTTTCCAGGATTTAGAAGGAAGATGAGTAAGCCCTACATTTTGAAGGGCCTGAAGGGTTGGTAGTGCCATCGCATTGTCAGATGGCTTGGTGACAAGGGTGGCTTGTTGGATAGAAGACCCAGCTTTGGTAGATGCCCAGATTTGGTTGATGGTTGGGTAGTTGACCCAGATTTTATCAATTTTTGGGTAGATGTCCCCTTTTTGGAAGTCTCCGAGGAGGCTTTGAGGGACTGAGCATCCTCCACTGAGGATACTGATTTGGCTGAGCGGGAGGATCTGCCCAGGGTGATTCCTTTCCCTCTTCCTCTGGAAGAGGCACTTCGGAGCCGTAATTTCGGCGTAATTACATTACTTTTGTCCCTGAAGAAATTCACGGGTAAGATAGTCAGGTAAAGTGTTTGAGGTGCCTTTGATATATTCAATTTCAAAATCAAAAACACTTAAGATAGCTTGCCATCGGGCAAAAATTTGTTTTGACGCTAAATTCTTAACATCCTTTTGTAAAATTTCTTTGGCGGTTTTACAATCAACCCTAACCAAAAAAATTTGATTTAATAAATCAGATTGAAATTTTGAAATGCATAGAACAATGGCTAAAACTTCTTTTTTAATAGTAGAATAATTTTGTTGTGCCTTGTTCCAGTATTTTGAAGTAAATGCAATGCAATTTTCAGAATTATGCATGCGTTGTTTGAGAACACCACCGTAACCAATATCAGAGGTATCAGTTTCAACAATTTTGAAAAGGTTAGGATTGGGTAAATACAGGCAGGGTAAAACCTTGACCTGAAGTTTGATCTGTCTGACAAGGTTTGTATGAACATCAGTCCATGGAGGAGGAGATTTTTTAAGCCTTTCATGAAGAGGCTTAGTAATGTTACTGAGTTTCCAGAAGAAATCAACAACGTAATTAAGGCAACCCAAGAATCTTTGAAGTTGTGTTTTATCAAGAATTTGATTGGGAAATTTGTCAGCAAATTCGATGACACGACAGATAGGTCGGATGGTTCCTTGGAAAATAATATGACCAAGAAATTTGATTTTTGTCTGAAAGAGATAGATTTTGGTTTTGAAGACGGCAAGACCATTTCGTCTGATGACATTGAAGAATATATCAAGATGTTTGAAATGCTGATCAATGGAATTGGAAAAGATTAGGACATCATTGATATAGACAATGCAGAAATTGGAATAAGGATTGAAAATATCATTCATGATATTTTGAAACTCAGAGGGAGCATTTTTAAGGCCAAAAGGCATGACGTTCCATTCGTATTGTCCAAACGAAACGGTGAAAGCAGTCTTGTAGCGATCACTAGGATTTATCTGGATTTGCCAAAATCCAGATTTCATTTCAAGTTTGGAAAAGATCTTCGCCGAGTGTAAACGGGCAAGAAGATCCTTTTTGTTAGGAATAGGATAACGGATCCATTGAAGGGCTTGATTAAGAGGTTTGTAATTGATAACTAATCGAGGAGCACCCCGCTCAATCTCGAAAGCTTTGTTGACATAGAAAGCAGTGCAAGACCAAGGGCTCTTGCTCTTTCTGATTAATCCTTTGGATAAAAGATCCTTGATTTCATTTTGGCAATGGATGACGAGTTCATGACTCATCTGGATGGGCCGAGCTTTGGTCGGGATTTGGCGATCAGTGAAGTCCTTCTCATAAGGAAGGCTAACCATATATTTCTTACGTTCCCAAAAAGCATTGGGATAGTCAGAATAGATGATGTTTTGAAAACGATCGTAACGATTTGCAATGCGATTTTTTATATGTGTTTGAGAAAGCTGGCTCTCAATATGTTTGAAGGAGATTTCTTCTTTGAGGAAATTGATCTGATTGAGCTTATGATCAATTTGATTGATACTCCGAATGAGAGGTTTATTTAAGAATTTGAAAGTAATGGTTTTTCCCAGATGCTGAGTAGAAATACCATTGCTGGAAATATTGATCGGAAAGATAGATTTAATGAATGGAGTTCCAAGGATAACATCGTTCTTAAGATTTTTTACCAAGGGAAAAGGAGTTTCAACCTGGAGACTATCATTTTTTATTATAGCCGAAGGGAGCTTATACCTTATCTCAAGGCGAGAACTACTAGCGGTCCTAAGCTTCTCGGAGGTTTTGTGAAAGTATTTGGTTGGTATGAGCCAAAATACAATTGGAGTCGACTCTGGTATTAAATGGAGCGACTGTATTTAAGACAAAGTCGTCAATAAGAATGGTAACATCAATATAGAATTTTTGAATGTTACATTGGTTAATAAGGGTGGTAAAAAGATCGTCGTCCTCATTGGTATTTTGGTCAGAATGATTACTGAGATTGTCATGATCATCCTGAATCATTTCATCAGAAAAGGCTTCAGTTATCTGAGAGATAAAGGTCTCATGCAACTGTTGCTTCTTTTTGAGATCACGAACCTCGGATTTGAGAGAACAGATCTCAGTTTGGAGGTCATGAATGGTAACAGGTTTAACAGAGGATTTTTCAAGATGTTTGAGAGTTTGAGTAAGATCAAACTTGTTATTGACAAACCTATTATCAGAATAAGTAGACTTAGGTTTGTGAAGGAGATTTTTGAGCTTCTCAAGATACTCATCCCTTTCATGAGGATCTTGAATGGATTTTAATGCGTCAAGAAGGAGATTTTGCTCATCATTGTGAATGACATTGATGAGAGGGGATTCAGAGCTTTCATCAGAAGAGGAAAGATCATCATCATCTTGAATGTCTTCAGAAGATGACTATTTATCCTCTTCATCACTATCGGAGGAATTGATGAAAAGATTGTTGAGTTGGTCAAGAAGAGTAAAATAAAAATTTTCGCTACAGTGAACAGTACACTTCCGCTTCCGCTACAGTGAACAGTACACTTCCACAAAATGAACAGTGATTGAGTTAATCTTCTTCAGTATCTACTTCATCGAAAATAATACCGAAGCAATCATCTTCGTTCTGGAAATATGATCCAGATGAAGAAGGAGAGGAAACTTCCTTCTTTGTTTTTCCCTTGGATGAACTTGATTTTGAGTCTGTTTGTAAGAGATCAAGGATTTGATGAAGATTTGCAGTTAAAGCTTCATCACTGGTTGATGCTGCAAGTGCTACCGCGATCTTGGCCTTCCGATTAAGAAACTGGCAGGTTTCTGGATCGGCTGACTTAAGGCTCTTAGGATTCTTTTGAAACCATAAAGCCACTCCTTGGGTGTTTTCTCGGGATGCATCAAACTGATCCCACCATTTGACAGAGGCTTGCTTGCCTAGGATTGGAAGAAGCTTAGAATTCTTCTTATACTGGTGTTGCCAGGAAAAAATCCAAGCTAATGAAAACTTTGAAAAGAAATGAAGGGAGGAATGAAATGGATTGGTCCCTTCTTCAAATCTTTATTTGAACTGGTTATATCCTTCCTTTATATCTTGAGGAAGAATACTTTGAATTGGTCCAAAAAACTCCCACCATTCGACGAACCATTGAGGGAAGAAGTATCGGACATTTCTTTTGAAATAGATCAACTAAGAATGCCTGTGATTCTTATTCTGGAACCAAAAGACATGTGTCCAGGCATTAAGATAATCCCAGTAATTATAACCAATTGGGTCAAAAGGCTGGGAAATTTTTTTAACTTGGTTTGGATTTTTCTCAAAATCTTTAAAAGTTAAAATTTTAAGAATTTGAAGAGTTGAATGAGTGATAAGCTGGTCATCACTTTTATCAAAATTGTGTTTAATTGCAACAGATTTTGAATCCACCAGGATAAATTCATAAAACTTCCTTGTCTTATTAGGACTAAGGGGTTTGAAAAGGAAAGTTGGTGGAAAGATTTTTTCACAAATTTTATTTGGGTTTAGATCCCAGAATTCGGGCTCCATTTGAATTGTAGGATAGAATCTTCCTTCTTTTTGTTGATAGGAAGAAGGCTGTTTTTGGGGAATCGGTTGAGGTTGATCTACCAATTCTTTTGATTGTAGAGTTATTTTGGAGTTGGCGATATCTGAAATAATGGATTTCAAGTTTTGTCCCCAAAAGAGGTTGTCAAGTTCTTCTAAAAAGATTTGTTTCCAGGATTTAGAAGGAAGATGAGTAAGCCCTACATTTTGAAGGGTTTATACTTTCAAATCATTAATTTGACCTAACTCATTTACACTATGTAAAAGTAGAAATAGACAACATTCTTAAAAAAATGTTTAATTGTTAGGTCAGGACGAATTGTCCCGTATGAGGCTATTTTTTTTTTTAAGTTCAATTTTGTTAGACAGAACCATTTTTAATCGCTTTATAGAGATAAGAAAAGAATAAGAATTTCGGAAAGAGTAATTTTAATTTTCATGAAAAAAAAGTGTCAAACTTAATATGATAAATATATTAATTTTTACTGATATTTTAGTTTTAGTAAATATTTATTTTTTATACAATTAAAAGTACTTATAATGAATATTTCTTCATAATATATAAATTATAATTAAAAATTATAATGAATAAATACTTTAAAATATGTGATTAGTTATATTTTTTAATTAATGAACCATTAAGATTGTGCTATAAAGTTATTTTTAAAACACTATAGACAATTTAAAAAAATGTTAAAATTATATTTAGAATAGAAATAAAAGAGTGTAGTTTGAGGGTATTGGGAGAGAAAAAAACAGAATTCTTGGAACTTGTAATAGTAATGTATCTCCGAATATTAAAAAAATAAAAAAAAACAGTAAAAGTAAAAGAAAATATTAAAAATATCTACTAAAACACTTGTAATGAAGATAGTGCGTGATTGCTATATTTTATAAATTGGGTATTCAAATTTATAATATAAGAATATGTTAATATTATTAGTATAAGTGCTCATTAAAAGATTAAGAAAAGAAAAACAATAGTAAGCTACAAAGTAAACATAACTTTATATTAAAGATATTTTGATAGAATAAAAATAGTTAAAAAATGAGAATAGATGATGAAAATTGTGAATAATCATTTATCAAATTAGCATGCATCTTTTCTACTGGTACCAATGAACATGTTTCCGCTCGTGCCTGCATGATAACGAATGAGATAAGGACACAAGGCCATGTGACTATAATAGAATATACTGTCATTTTTGTCTTTGTCCTGCATGCTTCTGCTTCTGGGTGAGATTGTTCAGCTCGTTAGAACTTCAAATAGCCTTATTGCCTTCAATATATATATATTGTACCTTGAAGATGATAAATTTTGGATACACAAAAAGTTCCTTAAACTTCTGTGCCTAAACTGTCCAGGGTTAACTTCGAGGAATTCTTGCCTTTAGGTATTTTTTTATAGTTAAATCGAGGAGAGACTCTATACATACTACTTAGTAGTTTATAGTAGTAGTAAAACATTACATTAATATTTTCCGATTATTTCTTTTGATTTTATAAACAGAAAAAATACTTAAATTTTTACTTAAATATTAGTAAATCTTAATTAAATTAATTATATTTAATATTTTTAATTTTAAAAAATTCTTAAGTCAAACAATATTATTTATAATAAACATAATTAAATATATATCTTAATAAATTAAATGTATTTAATAATTTTTAAATTGTCAACTATGAGAGTCTGCATGAAGTATGTACATGAACCAAAAAATAAAATTATATTTAAAAAAAAACTTTTTTATCTAAAAAAAATCTCTAAAAATATTTTCATATGAGATAATCATTCATATTTTATATAAAGAGATGGATATGTTATTAATGCTATGAAATTAAAAATCAATTCTCAAAGCCATTTAGAACAACTTGTTGCGAGGAGAAAAACTATAAATGATATATATACACTTACCTTAATGATTCCCATCTTAGATAACAGTGTTCGTGACTTAAATTCTCCCACACCAAAGTTAAAAGTTTATGTATTGGTTGCACTTCATAGAACAATGACCAAATACTGGCTGTGCAACCGTAATTGCCTCTCTGAAAGTCACAGATTATCAGATTCGATCCGAAAGCAGGACTCACTTGAATGATCAGTTAAAGCGTGTTGGTCATTCAAAATATCTCCTATTAAAGAATTTCACATTTTATCGAAGGTTTCCGTAACTTGAGCAATTTTTTTGTTGCGAAAATAGCAATAGATCGAGATCATTCTTGATTTTTATGTAGCAGCTAGAATAAGGACGTAGATAAAATAGTTGGTACTTTGTTGATGAGTATTATCGGTCTAACGATTTATAATAAGAACTAATTAAAACAAAAGAAACGTCTCTGTACTCTCTACTTTAAAGTTTAAACCCTAAACAGTCAATATTATTTTAATTAATCGCATCTGTTCCTTTTCACTTCAAGTGGTACTGTTCAACATTGATTGATCAAAGTCATACAGTAATTAAACAATTATGCCTAGGGTTGAGTTTTAAATATACACATAGATTAAGCAAATATGGAACATAAATATGAATATGTGATATGGACTAGTTGGTACTAAAATATGTCTTTGATTCAGTCGACGGGGTCTTTTTTTGCGGACAATAGCACCACACTTGGGAGCCTAATGGGTGTGTCTAGCATTGTAGAATTATCCAGAAGAGGAACAAAAAGTGAAGTGTTCAAGAGTACGAAGAAGAAGTTCATCAATTTCAAATCATGGTTATTCTGTTTAGGCTCAAGGAGTAGTAGAAATCCTGAAGCTGAGAAGCAGAAAGAGAATCTAGCATCTCTTGGGGAGTTTCTTGCAGTGGAAAGAAGAGCTGCTAATGAAAATAGAAGGAACCAAAGCCTTGTTATTTATGGCCCTCATGAAGAGCTTGCATTGGCTGAAACCAACATTGCAGAACAAAATTCACTATTTATGAATGGCACCATTGCTCCTCCACACTCCCTAAGTCCAAGGCATAGTATTGCAACAGAGAGAAGAACAAAGGGTTTGCTTCACTTGTGGAGTTGTTTTCATGCATGTGTCCACAAGATGCCTTTCGCTAGCTCCTAATTATAATTTGGCATAAACCATCCGTCTTTTTTTCTTTTTTCTTTTCCTTTTCTTAGTAACTTTTTATTTTACAATATTTGTTTTAAAATTAACGTTGAATGTAAGTGAATATGTATCTAAATTAATCTTGGTTGTAATCTTATATCAAAATATGTTTTATTTATTAAATCAACATTTTCTTTTTAAACATCTCTCTCCTCTTCATATATATGATTGAATAATTTAAATTATGATTTAGTCTTGATTTTAACTTTGACAATTTTAACTTCATATATATATATATATATATTGGACCATATCAAATTAAAATCATAATAAATAAATATATTTTTATATAAAATTATATTTTAGATTGATAATGAACAACTGAAATTGTGATATAAATTTTTTACTTTTTATAGAAATTATTGAAATGTAATTTAAAGATACAGATCAAAGAATTAATGTATATTTAAAGTGAGATTATTATTTGATAAAGATTAAAAAAAAGTTTAATTTGATCTGAAAAAAATTGCTAGTTGTACGAGTGGTACGTATAAATGCACATTCAAATAAGAGAATTAGAAATGAAATATTGAGAATGTTTAATTGAGAGAGTGAGAAGAGAGTGGGAATTTCAGTCTCCAAGTCGTATATCTTCATTTATAATATGGGAGTACATCAGTAAATATTATATATATATATATATTATATGAAACGTTTTTACTTTGAATGAAATTTAAAAATTGAATAAATAAAATTATAAGAATCATATGTATAATTAATTCGAATAAAATCAATAAATATAAAAATCTAAAATGCAGCAAAATAATAAATTTAAAAATATTTTTTTTAAAGTATAGATAATTAAAATTTAATATGAAAATAAAATAAAACAGAAAATAAAATTTTAAAGTATTTACTGATATTTTGAAATTTTCAAAACTAACATAAGAATAAGTATGAAAAATATGTTTAAAAAAATGTAACAAAATATGTCTATTTAAAATGAGAATTTAAATTCACGTTATAAGATTTGGTTAATCACATGAGATTTTGACTTTGATTATTCAAACAGCGCCTTTTTACTTTTATTTTTTAACATGTTTTTAAGACACATTTTATGAAATATTTTAATTTATGTATGGTATTAATATAATTTTGTTTACATTATATATGTTATGCGGAAATTATAAAATATTTATTGTTTTAGTTTTTAATTACTAAAATAATAAAATAAATGTTTTGAAGCAATACCGAATCTAACAAAAAAAAGCCCAATTATCTAGTCCAATGTATTAGATGCATCTCTGACTTGCACCCAATTACCAATCCACGTACCTCAACAACCCTATGGCTCCCCCTTGGTACATTACCCATGCATGTATGCCACTCATAACTAGCTAATAAACCCTTAATATTATTTTTTATAATCATCTTATTCATCTCAATTCTCAACTATGAATTTCTTTGTAAATAATTTTTATTGATTAATCTAGTTAATCAACCACTTTTTTTCACATTTTTTTTATCAAAAAAATTCTAACTCAAAATTTTGTTTAACAATATGGATTAATTTCACTCATAGGAATCCTTAATATATTTAACTCAACATTATCTGTTCACTCTCAAAAAAAATGTAAATCTTGAAGTTTTTTTTTCCTTAAACTCCAAATCATGCAAGGTCTCAAAAAACTTTTATTTTCTTTTAAAAACAACTGTTTATTACTTATTTAAATCTAAATGCTTATATAATTAAATTTATTATGATGTTAAAAATATATTATAATAATAACAATAAAGTAATTATTTTACACCGCTATTCAATCATATATTATCTCACATATATATAATATTGGCTTTGATAATAATTTATCATGATTATTCTAAAACTTAATTTTAGTTAGTTGATTGGTCATTTTTCTATACTCCCAAAGCTTATATTTTAAGATTATATTAATTGAATGATTGAAAAATTTGATGATGGTGCATTGAAAAAATATTATATTAGTCTAAAAAAAAGGGGTTTAAGTTCTAGCTTACAAGTATTCTATTATTGAAAATCTTGATTTATTTTTAAAATAAAGATATTGAAAGAATTAAAAAGAAAACAAAAATCCAGTAAATAAGGCGTTGTGATGTTAGCAATAAGAAAATATGCATAGTAGATAGATTAGTATTGTGTAGCGTAGGTGAGACGCTCTTAAGTTATCCGGATTCGTGTGAATATGCAACCACTTGACTTAGGTTAGATCCAAATCTGAAGCTTACGAGATTCTTAATTATTTCTATTTTGATAGCAAAGGAGAGGCCACATGTGATTCTGAATATGACCCACTCTCCAAGATATTTCGTCCTGCCACTTGTAACTAGTTTATAAAATATACATGCTACTAATATCCTTTATTCTACCATCGCATGCATCTTCATTAATTGCACTCAAATTATTTTAATTTAATTACCCATTTTAAATTCAAGGTTTCAGATATATATTTCAATTTTTTTTTCCTAATTATAATACTTTTATTTGGTTCAACCAAGAATCTAAAATTATCTCTAATATAATTAGTATCTTAAAATCTTGTATTTTTTTCTAAGTTTATAAGGATTTTGTTTTCGAAGTGATTATATTCGGGATAAATTATTTACGATTTTGGAAATTTTAATCAATTTCTATATATATTATATATACAAAATACTATTTTACATAATATTATTTTTAGAAATTTTTCTTTGACAAATTATAACTTCTTATCTAATTTATTTTTTATTTATTAATTAAATTATTTATATTTTAAAATAAATTATAAATAAATAAAAATAAATTTGTGTTATAATATAAATTATTTATATATCATAAATTCAAAATATAATGTATATATATATATACATATTTTAAAATTTAAAATTTAAATATAATATTTATTTGTATATATAATTTATAAATTTTAATCTATTACAATATATAAAGACGATAACCTGTTTTAATGTATACAATTTTTTTTTGGATAATTTTATCTTTATAACAACTTTCAAACCTTTCTTTTACATTATACCAATCCAATTCTTTGTATTAATTTTGATATTTTTGTTTAATTTTTATTAAAAAAATAATTTTTTAATAAATTAGCAGTATTTTATTATTTTTTATGTTTGTCTAAATTGTTTTTAAGAAAGAAAGAAAAATAAGTTTTATGCATTTCTTTTAAGAAATTCTTATACACTTCTTAAAAAAATCATATTTTTTAGAATTAATTTTTTTAATTTTAAAAAAATCAACCCATTATTATAATTATTATTGGTATATAACCTTATTATTTTATCTAAGCATACAGATTAAAATAAGAGATAAAATAGAAAATAGATTTAAAACTAATATTCAATACAGAAAAATAATTTTAAACACAGAATAAAATATTATTTTATTTAATTATTTTTTTTATAAAGAGTACTAGCAACATATTTTTAGTTAAAATTTAAAAAAAAAATATATATATATATATATAAGATTCTCTAAATAAAATATGAAACTTATCAAATTATCAAAATTTTAACTAATAAAAAGTATGTTAAAAAGTGAACTTTTAATAATTCTAATTTTTAATATTTTAGTACTGTAATGTTAGACAAATATATAATTTGTTTAAAAAAAGATAAATATATAATTTTTATTTATAATTAATTTTTACTATTTATTTTGTTTGAAAAGAAAAAAGTTATGCGGGTCCAATTTTTCCCCCTTCTGTCGCCATCCTGTGATGGAATTAGGCTTCACGGACACTTTAGTTATTAATTAATTGGATTACAATATTAAAAAATCATAAAAGGTGAGAACAAGTGTCGGACTGAGAGCTTCCTATTTTTTTTTTTTTTTCAGTTTTTCTTATTTAAAATAATCACTCTCCTCAGAACATTTAAAAATAACGTGATACTTTTAGTCGCAATTTCAATTTTTGTTAAGAAAAAAGTGTCAAATTACTCATGCTAAAGATTTTTAATGTTAATTGCATTTTATTTTTAAAATAAGAAATTTTAATATTTTTATCAGTTTTTTTTTTCAGAAAATCCTTCAATTAAGAGAAGGTTTTAATTTTTAAAATTTTGAATATAATATGATATGATGTTTTGGAAGGTGACTTATAAGTAATTTTTTAAAAAAAAATTAATATATTTAACTTATAAACATTAAGTAAAATAAGATTTTAAAGTTTTTTCTTTTGACAACAAGAGTTTAAATATTTTAGATAGAACAAATTTATATATGTAGTATATATATATATTTACGTTTTGACACAAATAAACTTTTAGATCTAAACGTGTCTTTAAATATGAAGAACTTTATTGATGAACAAGTTTAATTAAGAGCAAACGTAAGTATATAAAAAAAAAATTGTTTTGGTCCAAATTAAGATATTTAAAAAATAAGTTAATGACACATGTATTATTAATTGTTTCACTTAAATTTCAAAGTTCAGAGAAATAACTAAATCTTAATATGGGAATGATCATAAATACTCTATCATTGCAAGAATGTGGCGCTAATTCTTTTGCTCCCTAGATGTTAAGATTTCATGTGATCTGAAAAAAAAATTAATATAAAAAACTACTGCTGAGTTTGTAAATAAAAAAAGAGAATGAGGAAGGAGGAGTTAAATGAGGAAGTAAAGAATGGAAGGAAGACATCGATATAAAAAAATAATAATAATAATAATAAATAAATAAAAATTCTAAGTCAAGTTTTCTTACTGAAGAGGTAAATGAATTATCCATATTGATAAGAACCAGTCTGTTAAAGTAAAAGTTTATATATATATATATAATATGTGTAAATTAAATTAATCTTGAGATGTATTAGATTATGATTTTATAAGATTTTTTTAATTTAAAAAAGTCTTGTAAAATTTTAAAATATTTTATAAAAAATTAATGACTTTTAAGATTTTTTTAAAAATATTTTTTTAATCAAGATTTTGTAATATTGATTTTAATAGATTTGTATCTTAAAGAAACGAACAAAAAGAGACAAAAAAAAAATTATTAGATAAGAAAGATATGAGAAGAGAACAAAGAAAGGAGAGATAGAGAGAGAGAAGAAGAAAAAAGAAGAAAAACAAGAAGAATATGAGATAGGGAAGAGATTGAGAGAGAAGAGAAAAGGAGATAAAAGAAAAGATGAGAGAGAGTAAAAGAGTGAGAGAGGAAAAAGAGAGACAAGCAAAAAAGGCTAGGGAGGAAAAAAAAAGAAAAAAATGTTATGCAAACAATAATTTTAGTAAAATTATTAGATGAGTGAATTAATCTATTTATTGAGATAATTTATTAAAATCTTCATGCTTTTCATATTGACATACTTTTCTAAATAATTTTTTTAATTAAATATTACTAAATTTTAACATATTTCTAAAAAAATTATAATTACTTTTAATTAAATACTATTAGATTATAATATATTTTTTAAAAAATTAATTATCTTAATTAAATATCACACAACTTATATATATATATATATATATATATATATATATATATATATATACATAAATAAATTTTTTAATACATAATTTTTTTTATAATACTTTATTTTTTAATTTTTTTTTTTTGAAATTTCAATCAAATACACTTTTTAAACTGTAGTAAGATTTCCTTGTTCGAGAACAAAATCATATGTGAGAGTTTTCCGCTTCAGCCATTTAGTTTGAACGAGGGATAAATTTGTCAAAAGAATCCAATTAACATTCATGATGTTGGCATAAATAAAAATATCTAACTTTTCTGGATCTACTCTCCTCAATACGTCATGAGACATTTCCAATTTCGAACGTATCATATTTTTATTTTTTATTTTCTTAAATACTATTGTTTAAATTTAGTACATTCCAAATTATCCTATAATTAATATAAAAAAAATTCCATATTTTTAAATTTTGAAATTAGTTAGTTTAAATTTCGACACATCATGTAGAGTACAAATATTTGAAAACACAAGATAGACCGTAAACAAAGTGAAAATTTTGTAATTTAAGAAAAATACAAGTAAACGACAGCTTAACAATTTAAAATCGCACAAAAATAACTCCGTGTTCTTAGAAAACAACTACAAAATAAGATAATTGTTACTAGAGTTTCTATAAAAGATTCAGTAGTTGGCATTTATATTTCGAGAAACAAGTTTGAAAATTATATTTTATCGAAAAATGATTAATTGATTTTTAATAAATATGATCTGTTTTCCCCCGATGATAATTGATTACAAGACATGACTAATGAGTTGGATGTCAAATAATTAAACATTTGGATTGTGGTGGGTCTGGCTACGATTGGGAGTTAGAAGGTAGCCCTCAAAAGACAGGTCAAACACGTATGCATCTGCACCTCAGCGTATAGAGAAATGACACGTACACTGGGCAAGCCAAGCCAAGCCCATGCATGTACTCAACTTTCCTTCTTTGTTTTATAGGTTCTGTCTCTTTCCTGTTTTCAGTTTTTGGTGTGAAAAGTCCCAACAAACCCGGTTGGTATATGTGGTAGTGGTGGCCACCCTAAATTATTACACCAGACACAACACAAGTATTCATTTGGTATTCAGTCATTGGATCAATCATATATCACGACGCCAATTTTACGTGTCACCATTACGCTTCATCATGTGACTTCTCCACGAGCCCTACCAAATATGTCACACATGACTTGATCTTGACCCACTTGTATTTACATAATAAAGAGAAAAGAAAAGAAGTATATGACGCAACAGAAGAGTAATATATTAGCCAGCATGCTCCTAATGAAGTGCACAAACTATTTTACCAACTGAGACATGATCACATGACAAGCAACACAAGGCTTTGTCTTTCTCTTTTGTATCTTATTGCTTATATCATATGGGTACAAAGAAATAAACCAGATGCAAATAAGCAATACATTTTCCCATAACATTGACTTATACTTTCGAGGGAAATTATTCCCACTTTACTGGATTACGTGTAATAAAATTAAATTAAATTATTGACGATGCCCAAAATCATCGACGCAGCAGGTGATGCTTCTTCATTCTCAAGTAATAATAATACTACAACAATATTACATTACATGACATCCCCTCCTCTTTTTGGTACCTACCACGAACTTCACTTCACTTCAATTCACTTTGCTTATTTCCCAAAATTACATAATATTCCTTCACTTTTTAACTTTGGTTTTTGCCTTGCCGGTTAAGCACCTATGTAGTTACCGTATCTTGCCACTATGGAATCATTGGTTACCACAAGCAATTGCCAATGCCATCAATAATCACTGTTTATCAAGCCACTCAGCAGCAATTCTTCCAGAGCTGCGGCTACCCAATTTCCCGAATGAACTAACACCGGACAATCCCTTGAAGCTGCTGCTACCGGTGTCGTTCAAGTTTCTGAGTTTCCTTGACTTGCTCAGCTTGGAACAGTTGATATCAACACTATCTTGATCAGTTTCGTCATGGCATTCTGTCTTCACAACCACGAGTCTTGTTATGGTGCTTCGACAAAATGGACAAACCGGAGGAGTGAGACAGGCCGTGGCGGGGTTGGGCTTGTTGTGGCAACACAGGGCTAGTGTGCATTGTGCACACATCTGGTGGCCACAGTTCTGAACTTCAATTGTGCATACTTGCTCAAAGCAGATGCAGCATAATTCAGACTCGCTAACCTGAACCATATCAGAGTCCTCGATCAGTGTGTAATTTTTATTGTCCCTAAAAATAGAATATCAATATAAAAGAGAATGCTACCAGGGGAAAAAGTATATGAGAGAAGGATTTTACTTGGCCAAATAATCACCTCTCAGCTTTGATTAAGAAAAATATAATATTTTTCTTATATCTCAATAATTTAATTCAAATTCATTATTACTATTTGGTTGGTTACCAATAAGTTCTGGTAGAACTACTTCATCTGTCCAAGTACCAATAAATTCACAGTTGAAAAAAAATTAAAAGGGCAAGGGAGAATCATCGAGTTTATGCATATTATTGGGCAGCTTAAAAATGTATCAAAATATAATTTTCTTAAAGCATACTAGACAGAGATGTTTGAAAAGTTGCATCATTTTAAAATTATCCAATTGCTTTCTATGATAAATCTACCGAATTCTCGGTAACTATGTCTCCATACTCTGTTTCAACTCAGATGCAAAGCACAAGAAGTTAGTGTCTATATGCCGAGGGTGTCAAATTACCTCAGACATATTATCATCAGGTACCCCATCCGAATGTGAAGGAGATGGAAGAGAGTAAGCACTCCCTTTCAATATGTTTTTCTCCCTTTCTCTGTTTGCATCCATCAGGGCCTGTTCTAATAAAGCCTTGGCTTCAGGATTAAGCTCACTGATGAACTTCAATGGAGACGGCCAGACAAGAGGCTCTGCAGATGTAGGATTTAGCAATGATGCACAGGCTCCATGTTTGTGTTTCAGAGCAACCATATATGGTATCCGCCTGCATAAACACACAAAACATCATTCAAGGAAAACCCGGGTATTCGAGATAATATAATAAGAAAAAGTAGCATGGTTAAATGCAATGAATCCAATCTACCTATAAACGGCCAAATCGTTAAATGTTAATGAGGTAAGTTGCTTCCTAAAATTTAGAAAGTTGCAATAGGAAAATGCCATATAAGATGAGTACAAAACAAGGGTGGAATCATAAGATCAAAGATTTTCATCAAAGACTTAAAAATTGAATAAACTAGACAAATTAAAATTAAACATGTCTAGTCAGATATGTCACTCTAAGTCTCAAACCCAATAACCCCTTTTCTAATTGGTAAGAATTTGTGGTGAGAAAGTGAACCATACCCAGATGCATCACGATGAAGACGATCTGCACCCCAAGCCAACAATTCACGAATGCAATCCAGAGATCCCCCTCTAGCTGCTAGATGAAGAGGAGTGCTCCCAGGACAACTGAAAATAGCAATTGATTAATTAGTCCATTCCACAAAAACAAAACCCGTTTTTTTTTTTTGGCAAAGATCATTACCCATATCCACCAGTTGAAGCAGAAACAAGAGCTCCACTATCTAACAGAATATGTACACATTCAGACCGTCTCTGACGCGCCGCCAGGTGCAATGGCGTTGTACCCTTTCCATCTCTAATATTCACAAACCGAGCAAACCCCCTGCAACCAATTCAAAACCATTAAAACCCCAAAAAATAGTAATGATAAATAAATAAATAAACCCATCTAAATAAATTGGTGATCAAAACGATACTACAACAGAAGAAAGGACAAACCAAGAAGCAGCCACTGGACTAGATTGAGCAGCGGAAAGAATAGCCTTAAGGCAAGAAGAATGACCGTGGTAAGCGGCATAGTGTAAACACGTTCTCCCGTAAATGCTATCAAACATTAACACCTGAAAAATGAAAACCACACACCTCAGTTTCTCAAATTTATTCACGCCATGCCAATTCCGGACGAAACAAACGAAATTGAAACATTACATTAGCCCCAGCTTCGAGAAGCTTCTCCACACACGCGATGTTCCCGTGCATTGCCGCCAACATAAGCGGAGTCTGAAGCATTCACAACACAACAAAGGGTAAGCAAAAAATATCATTTTTTTTTCAAAAAAAAAAAAAAGCACAAGTACAAGTAAGTTAGTTACTTGTTTGTGGCGATTTAAAACATCTGGGTTAACAGATCCATCTAAAAGCGTGGAGAGAATCTACAAGAAGAGAAAGAAAGAAAAAGGTGAAGAAGGGGAAGCGAATTGAAAGCAGAGGAAAAAGAATTTACCTCGATCTGGGAATTGGCGGCGGCAATATGGAGAGCGGAGTGGCGGTCGTAGAGAGTGGTTTGGTGCAGGAGAGAGGGGTGGGCCTCCAGGAGAGCGATGAGGAGGCGGAGGTCGCCGTCGTGGACAGCGGAGAAGAGGGCGTGGTGGTGGTTGGGTGTGCAACTGAGGGTCTGACCCATTGGGTGGTGTTGAGCTTGAGACTTGAGAGGTGGAGTTGGTGTTGTTATAAATAAATGAGTGGGATTGGCATTGCAAAATGAAAAATGCAAAGGAACAAGGAAAGAGGGGTAGCTGACGGTGTCAGTGTTAGCAGTTACTGGGAATGAGTTGGGGCAGGACTCAGATTCCGCGTAACATTGCTATTGCTATTGATATGGGTAGCTACACAGATAAATGAAATGAGATAATACATTATATTATTACTACCGCCAAGCCACAGGCCCAGGGTCCCCCCTTTCACTTTCTTTTCACTATTTACTCAATTATTTCTCCTTCTCCTTCTCCTTCTCCTTCTACGTACTGCTCTGCTCATCACCCCTTTTCCTAAACAAATTTTTCTAATCATCATCGTCTAACAAATCATCTACCTTTTAATTATGCATGCATTTCTTCTAATCATCATTCTGTATTTCTTTTCCCCCTTGTATTTGGATGTGAGTGGAAAAATAGAAGAAAACAAAGGGAGCATAAATAAGTAAATAATACTGTGAAAATAAAATTGTTTAATTTTAAAAAAATTATAAAAAGTCTTTAGAAAAGTAAGGCTCCGATCAAGTGTTTGGTATTTTGTTGGCAGGTGTTTTTGAATGCATTTCCGTGCAAATCATTATGGTGTAATGTTGGATAACAATTTATGTTCTTTTTGTTCTCTATTTGTTGAAGACCCTCTTCATCTTTTTCTAATGTACCATATAGTTTTTAATACTTGGTTAGTTGTGGCCAATTAGTTGGAGATGGCGGTATTTATATTGGTCAAATCTTAGTATTTATAAAAAACGTTCTTATTTTTTGGTGTTTTGGGTTTTTATTATCTAGTCACTATGACTTCATTGAAATGTGATCACATTTCAGCAATATGTTATGGATTGCAAGAAAGTGTTGGACAACATTAAATTGCGTTCATGGAAGTGGATAACTAGTTCTGTCTCTAGATGTTCTTTTAATTACATTAACTGGTATCATAACCCAAATTTATATTTCTCATAGTTTCGACTTTAATTTTTTATTTATAATTATGTTTTTGTGTTCCTTGTAATGGGTTGGAGTACCCCTTGTACTCCCTTTTAATTTAAATCTCTCTTGCTTATAATATATATATATATATATATATATATATATTATAAATTTATTTGATCTAAATGAATGAAAAAATATATAATTTAAAAGATTATAATTTCCTCTTTTGTTACGTACCAAAATTTAATTTTTTTGTTTTTATTCATTATTCATTCAAATAAATCAAAACATATTTACTTGGTTGGATTCCAACAACATGCATACTATTTAAATATAACCAAATAAATATATGTCAAAATGATTGTTTATTTGAATAAATAACATATTTATTTGAATAAAATAACTTCTAAAAAATTGTTTTATTTGAATAGTTATATTATTTATTTGAATAAATAATTATTTCAATAATATATTTATTTAGTTATATTTGGACACGATGCATAATGTTCAAATACAAATCATATTCAAATACAACCAAATAAATATATTATTAATAGCTATCCAAATAGTAACCATGAGGGAAACTTCAATCTTTCCTTGTTTTCTTAGTAGAAGTGAGATAGCATATCCTGAATTTTGTGTGTGACAAATGCAAAAATTTTAAAAAGTGAGAGTAATATTTACATATTTTTTTATCTTCCTAATTATAAATAACATACTATATTTTTATTTGGTCATAATTATAAACAATAATCATTAATTTCTAATATTATCATAATAATTTTTTTTATACTCTTAATTATTATTAACTATATTTCGTACACATTTAAGTATAATTAATATTAAATAAAATGATTACTTAAAGTAAAAGGATATTTTTTAAATAAAAATTTGAGTTTATTGTATAATTAATTATAAATAACAAACTTAATTACTTTGATTGATGCTGATGATTTGTCACATGTTAAGTAGTTAGAATATAAATTTAATTCTAATTTTTTGTTTATTATAGCAATAAATTTTGTATTTAATGTAATTAAGATTTAAATAATATTTTTTAAATCTTGTCTTGTGTATGCAGCCGCGTTAAATTTTAGAGTCAGCTATCCCACCCTTTGAGGTGCCTTCAACGTAGCGAGGAGATTAGTCACTGCTATCGGCGGTAGATATTTCAGGGACGAACAAAAAAAATAATATTTTTTAACACACAACTTATACTATAAAGATGAAAGAAAAGTAATTTGAAATGAATAATTGAGAGATTTTTTGACTAATTGTAAAATTAGTGCATAAAATGCAACTATAAATTTATATATCTATATATAATAAAATGTTAAGAGAACAAAACTAAATAAATATGTGAGGAAAATAATCATGTTATAAAAATAAATTTACTATATCTAAAATATAAATAAAAAAAATTATGATTGTATGCATTAAATTAATTAAATTAAAAAGTTAGTGGTGACATTTATTCCCACCTGGACTTTGTGGTTAGATTAGTTTAAGATTTAAGTTTTATCAATTTCGTTGTTTTAGTGGGATGATGAGATTGACCCTTAATTTTATTGTTTGTGTTTGAATCCATGAGCGATTAAACCCAAAATTGAATGTGATTGTAATGTGAATTTGTTGTTCCTTGCTTTCTAATTATGTTGTTATGGTATAAATGTGTTTATAATCTGTATAATTGCCTATAATTATAATTATATTGTTATGATGTATGATAATTTTATAAAACGTGACTTGATAAATATTGCCTTGACTATTATAAGCTATGAATAAAATAATTGTTGATGAATCATATATATATAAATATATATATATATATATATATATATATATATATATATATTCATTATTATATTTATTGCATATGTGTGATTACCTTACCATTTCTTACACTAATAATCGAAGTGAGATATTTCTTATTTCCTTTTTTCTTGTTTTATTTTGTTTTATTATGTATGTATAAGTGAATTTTCTTATGAAAGAGTTTGAACTTTATATCGAAAATACTCTCTTAGAATGTGACATCTCGAACATTAGTTAAAAGACTTTTTTTTTACTGATATTGCATTGGAAACTTAGTTTCTTTTTTAGAAGATATTTCTGCATTAATTAATATTCTTTATAATTTGCCTTAGTTTTAGTCTATTTACTTTTTAGATTTTACTTTTTAGATTTAAATGTGATATATTAATTTATTTATCCTTAGTTTTTCGTTCAATAAATTAAGTATTTCAGAAAATTAGTATTATATTATTAATTTTATGAATGCGACACAGAGGAGTCTTGAACGATAAAAGTGTAAGGAAAGAAGGAAAAAAAAACTATCTTTTCTCTTCAGTAGTTCCATTCGATTTTGTAAAAAAAAAATTTACAAACAATTTTTTTTTCTGAAAATTTATTGTCTAACGAATCTCGTATTAAACAAACGAATAGAAATTTTTCAGCTGGAAATACTTCGGCTATTGATACTATTTTGCGGTTATTTATGCAAAAAACAAATAAAGTGTTAGTCTTTTTTAGCTGAGGCTTGTACTCTTGCTGATTTTTCGTGGGTGTAATTTTATGCAGAGTAGGGTGAATTGTCTCCTGGTAGGTGGAAAACAATGAGAGAATAACAAAAATAAAATTATGATTTAAAAAAAAATATTATTTATTATAAAAAGTTTTTTTACTGTACCTCTCTCTCTCTTTTACATATTCTCACCTTTTTCAATTAAAAAAATATCATTTGTTTTTCCTCTTGTCATTTAAATATGACATTTTAGTGAGTTTTTTTTATGCACAAAGTCAAAACTTTTTATTTTAAATAAAACAAATATTTAAATTTATATTATATAATATAAATTTTGATGCTAATATCAAATTATATTTTTTAATTTAAATTATTATTTTTTATTGTAAGGACTTGTAACTCTTATACCATAACATGGACGGCCTTATACTTGAGCTATCTCATTCATAAGGCACTCGTGACTTCAAAATTTGTGTATTCTTGTGTATCATAACTTAGTTGGACTCAAAATTACGAACATGACGATTGTGAGTGAACTAATAAAAAAAAAACTAAATATAATATAATATTATATCAATTGTAATTAGGGGTGTTCATGGATCAATTTTTGAAAAATCTGAATTGAACCGAACCGAACCAAATCGTTTTATAAAAATAGATCGGTTAACTGATCCATTTTTTATAAAGTGGATCGGTTTGACTTTTTCAAAATATGGATTGATTTTTTTGAAATTGGATCAGTTTCGTACAGTGTAGTTATTCACTTTTTACTCATATATGGATCGGTTTTTTAAAAAATCAAATCGAACCGAACTGATCTACTTTATAAAAATGGATCAGATAACTGAACCAATTTTATAAAGTGGTTCGGTTCGGATTTTTTTTCCAAAATGGATCAGATTTTTCAATATGGATCGGATTGGTTTAGATCAATTTGAATTTTTTGCACACCCCTAATTACAATCACCTTGAAATTGACTATAAGTACTCTGATGCAAGATCTTCAACTCCCAAATGCATTAAGCCTCTCATATAATTTTTTCCCATATGTATCAATTTTATCGATAAATAATTTATATTAAAAAATTTGTTTGATCACTTTTAATATGATATATCATTCTAATTACATTTTTTTTATAAGACTTGAATTAAAATATTAGTAAAAATCAAATTCAATTATATTCAAACCAATGACTACTCAGTAGGACACTTGTATATCTCAGAAATTAATTTAGAATGAAAGAAACTAATATAATATATTTAGGTCTCTAAATTGTTTATAACAACAAAACCTATTAAATGGATGATATATTTATTAAATAATTACAAAGAAAATAATACACATGTAATTGAATAAGATAAATGCTAACAATATTCTCTCTAATAAGAGAAATTCATGTCTAATTTAATGTCTTTTTTTTATTTTATCAATGAAATTCATTAAAAAATTTAATTTTTAATAAATTTTAGTCAATAATAAAAAAAGTATGATCTAGAGAATATTATTAATATTTTCACCCCCTGCACTTACTTGTCCAATTTCACGTGGCCAAAATGGCCTATTAAGGTAAAATGTTATTATTTTTATTTTATTTCTTGTATTTTTAATTTTTTTTACCTGTTATGTGAAGAAGGTGCTGGGGTTGAAGGTGCCATCTGAACCCCTGGTCTCACCCCTGCGTTTACTGTGTCCAATTCTATGTGACCAAAATGGCTTATTACGGTAAAATTTTATTTTTTATTTTATTTCTTGTATTTTTATTTTTTTTTAACCTGCCACGTGAAGAAGGCGCCTTGGGGGGAGGCGCCATCTGCAACCCTGCGCTTTCACTCTTCCACGTGTGTCATGCTCCTGCCACGTAATTAATTGAAGGTGCGGGGGGTTGAGGCGCCATCTGAAAACGCCTTAAGCCCCTGCGTTTTTTATGCCACCTGTCTACCACTCTGTCAAAAATCACCTATTTTGGTGAATAATTTTTTTTTAATTTTATTTCATGTATTTTTTATTTTTTTTAATTTAGTGGGGTCAAAAAGCCCAATATAGGACTCTTTATGATAACCACATTAGCATGAGATGGACATCATTGGACATGAGAGCCACAAAGTGCTCACAATGTTGATGATGTCAAGCATGAGCATGGTTACACTGGGCATGGGAGCTTCAGGGGACTCCCTGTTGTTAAATTCATTGGGCACATGGAGGATTGTGTTGGGCATGATTCGTCCATAGGCCCTTGGCCTTGATTACGCTAGGCGCAGGGCACCCCACGCCAGACGTTGTTCTGTGCCTGCAACCAAGATGTATGTAATTGTTTAAAAATGTGAATAGTCTTGATAAGTTTAGTAGTAAACCACATTAACTAATTGATTGTAATAACTTAAGCATGTGTGTTTAAAGGTGTAGTGTGAAATTGTGAGAACATGTGTGATGTTAATGCGAATCCTTAAGATATGTGATATGTGACAAAAGTGCAAGTGATCATACAACTAAGTATGAGCCTAACTTAGCAATGTGAAAGTCTGTGTGATTTACCTAGCAGAGATGTGACTAATGTGATGTGAAACTGTTTATATGTAGATTGTGAATGTAGTTGATCTGATCGTGAATATGGTTTGTTTGACATTTATAATGTGCATTACATGTTTTGTGAATAGTATGATGTGAAATACATTGTCATAGAATATCTCTCTTGTGTAAAAAGCTTGGAGATTCATGACCTTGAGTATAATTAGGTTTGGAAGCCCTAGTCTCATCACATTGTACGTATAGGGTAAAACTTAGCTAACATAGTTATCCTGACACGTCACTAGTAAATTTTCTCCTAGTGTTGAGTATTGCCATGGTTGTGACTTGACATGCTCTCCTGGGCTATTCATACCTTTGGACTGGGATAAGTGATTTAACTAATGTTAGGTGCATGTAGTTTAAGAGTCTTATCCATTACATGAATATAACATACTCATTAAATTATGAAATTGTTATATGTTATGAGATGTGATGAATGGTATTGCTGCAAAATGTGAATTGATGTATATTATCTTGATTATCATAATCTTTGGATGGAATGTTTGCTATTCAGTTATATGCATATTCATTATTGTGTTTATTGTGCATATGACTATCTTACCATTTTGTATATTGATAGTCGAAGTGGGATGTTTTTCCACTCCCATTTCTTTTGGTGTTTCGTTTTGTTGTATATATGCAAGTGAATTTGATCATCGTAATAGAGAGATGTAAATCTTCAGTTAGGAATACTCTGATAGAATGTGACATCATGACATTAGTTAAGAAGTTGTCTTTTGTTATTAATTGCATTAGGAATCTAGATTCTTTCCTCAAAATTATATCAATATCAACTTTGTTTTCTTTGTAATCACTTTTAAATTTAGTATGTCATTTTGAGATTTGAATTTAATATGATATTTTTATTTTAAATTTTATTTTATTAAAAAAATTAGTGTTATAATATTAGTAGAGAATGTTACGGGAGTTTGAGGTATAAATCCCTATATTGCTGCATTTCCATAACCCGTGTTTCGATCCTAGATTTCTTGTCTTTACTCTTTAGCACCATTTATTCACCAAAAATTAAAGGGGCGCCTTGCTAGACTGACAAGTAAGTATGACTTAATAAGAGATATGCATTGATATTTGCAAGATTCGATTTCCACATATCATATTTAATAACTATTCTCCCAATCCTAATATTTTTTTTTATATAAATTATTATTCACTAATGCCTTTATAAAATAAGAGCAATAAATATATAATTAATTATTATATTTATACTATTTACATCAGCCAAATAAGTATTATTGGTGTTTAAATTTACTTACGCTTTTTAAGAGGACCGTGAATAAAACAAGAGAAAATAAATTACATGTACATCATAGTTAAAATAATTTAAGGAAAATAAAATCTGAAGTATGAAATATATAGGATGGCAAAGTGGGTCGTGGTCCGCCAAAAATTGGCGGGCCGGACCCATCATTTCAATTCGCCCTGCCAAGCCCGTCAACGCGCCGGGTTAAATAGCAGGCCGGCCCGCCACAACCCGTCGGCCCGCATATTTTTTTTTAATTTAATTATTTTTATGTTTATTTTATTTTGATATAGAAAATGAGGATGAAGATGATCAAGAAAAAAAATAGAGACAACTTCTTCTAAGAGAGCTTCTAATATTCTTAAAATAAAAATTCAAAGTTAATTAATTGTATTTGAACTTATTTTTTGGACTATCAAAAAATTTAGTTTATAAGTAATTTGTAGGTTTATAATTTGATTTTGATTTTGGTGTAAGTGTACTAATTTCTATTTGATTTTGTTCTAAGTTTGTAATTTGCTTTTGTTGAACATATATTTAAATTGTTTTTGTTGAACATATATTTAATTTGCTTTTGTTGAACATATATTATGTACAATATGTATGCATTTTTAATTTCATATGGTTATATTTATTTATTTGTAACAAAAAAAATTATTTGAACATAAAATATATATTTTTTTCCCATTTAAAGATTTTTTTTGTATGCGAGCTAGTCCGCCAACCTGCCAGCCCATCCTTAGATGGGGCGGGCTAGCATCTCCAGCTCGTTTTACATTGGCGGTTCGGTCCGGCCCATTTTTTACGAACCAATGGTGGGCCGGGCCAAATGGCCTGGGCTGACCCATTTTACCATCTCTAAAAATATACAACTTGGTTATAACGTTTTAATGATAGGTAATATATGATTTTATCAATTTTGCTTATGCCATTGTCTAGTTATATTATTTAATAAGTAATTCATTCATTTTACCAAAAAATTATTTTGTTCACATTTTTTTTAATCAGTAGGAATGAAAATGACTACAACAAGGATAAAAATCTAAATCCTTGTGCATATTATTCCATTCTTTGTGCAGATTTATTTATATATTAGGAATATATTTTAAGAAATTCTTATGATAAAAATAATTGAAAAATAATGTTAATTAAAAATAGACTTGTTTGAGGTGACTACTATATATTTATACTAACAACAGTTTTATCATTCATTTTTATTTAATATAATAATATAAAATATTAGTATAGAACAAGAAATAAAAGCCCCAAACGATAAAACAACACAACAAAAAGTCATAAAATTAATAATTAAGAAAGAAAAGAAAAGAAGGAACATCAACTCATACAAATATTTTTTTAAAGCGACACATACATAGCATTTTATACCAACATAGGCAAATATTCTTATTTGACATATCAACTGTTAGTTAATTTTTAGATGTCAAGTTTAACTCTGACTTGATATAATGGTTATATTTAAATATGTTTGTATAGTTAACTCTTTTGTGATCGGATCTTGTTTATCTTAAAATTAATATACCATGTAATTAAATTATAAAAAAAATAGTTCATATCTTTATACAGAGATTTTAATGGGTCAAATTATTTAAATTTAAATAAAAATTTAATATAAATTAATTAAATTTAATTGATTTGAATTTCATAATTTTTCATTTAATTTTATGGTGATTAAGTTGTTTTTAGTTCGATTCATTAAATATCTAATGTTTTTTTAAATAAATTAAAAAATATATATTTTTTAAATAAATAGATTTTTTAACATTAACTAAATTGATATATTATTAAAAATTAACTAAATTAATAGATTTGTGATATAATTTCTCTTAATATTTTTCTTAACCTACTTAAGGAAGTTAAAATGACACTTAATATATTATAATATAGTTTTTCTTATTTTTTTAGTATTTGAAAAAAGAAATAAAAAATCTGCATATTATAATATAAAAATATCTTCAAAATAATCAAAATGATACATATATTAATTATTAACTAAATAAAAAATAAAAATAAAAATATATAAATTAATTGGTTTGTTTTGGATTAATTTAAATTTTAAATGTGTAAATTTGATATTTGAAACCAATCAACATTAAGGATGATAATTAGGATTTGTGGAAGTGGATAATAGGATACTTGCACCCACTTCGTCAGATAAGAATCTGTCCTGTGCCCGTCCCATATTTGTACAAATATCTATTTAGCAAGGTACCTACAAATTTTATAAATATTTGTGGATATCCATCGATATTTGTGAATTATTTTAAAAATTTAAAAAAGTATTATAAATAACTTTAAACTTATACTTGATGTTAAGTATATTAAAATATTAAAGATAAATAATTAATATTAATTTTTGAACTTGTAATTAATAATAACTTTTAAAATATTAAAAATAATATAAAAAAATATAAATATTTAAGTAATATTATTTAACAAGTACTTACTAGTATGAATACTACCGTATTCATCCCTACCCCATTTATAAATGATAAGGAAATATCTAAACTCGTTATTCATATGTATCTATTTAAGCTACTCATTTATTATCTGTGACGGATTTTATGCGTAGATGTACATAAATTTTTGTTATCCCTAATCAATATTAAGTTTAATTTATTTGGTTTGAGTTAAATTAAAAAAATAAATAAATAAATTTAATTAATTTAGTTTAAATTATCAAGTTTGTCATATTGATTAATCTGATAAACACATTTGCATCTGTTTGTCAAACGAAATTTATTGTATTAACTAATAAATAAATAAGTTGCAGCAAGTCGAAAGATGTGTACCTTTCTCGTGTTGTGGTAGATATTTTAAGTTCCCGTCTCTCTCTAATAGATATAATTGGACACGTTAAACTATGTGTCATCCATTTAATTAGTTGCAATGTCCGTTCTACATAATTTATTGCATATATTATATATCATTGACAAATATATCTTATTCAGAGTAAGCATGTAAAAAGGATCAAAATCAAAGAAAAAGAAAGGATTAAAATGACTAATTAAAAGTTCAGATTTTAAACTAGGCTCCACCTGTTCCCAATTTGGATGGAACAACTGGTTTTGTTATTAATTAAAGAAAGGCATAATATATTTTAGTCAACGACAATCACTTTTCTAGGACTCCCATAAGATAAAATAAGGAAGAATTTCATGGAGATGGAGATCATAAGTTGGTTGCTGCAGACACTGTCAAGTTTAATTTTCTTTCCCTTTTTTATAAATAAATAAAACTAAGAATATATCTGTTTGATTTTTTTTTTCCTCCAGACGCTATAATATTGATTGCTCTAAAAGTTTTCTTCCTCTTTCCGGGTAAAAATTATTCCAAAATTTTGTTTTTTATACTTTGAGTATTGAGAAGTACTCAGTTAACCACATATTTTTAAGTAAACTTTATAAATCATAGGGTTAAAAGATTTGGTTAGTATCTTTGGTTAATGTAGAATATAATATATTTCACGCTTATTAGTTATTACCTTCTACTTCTTCCCAAATTAATGACACAAAAGTTAAAATTACAACGAAAATAATGACAATTGAATCTAAATTATCATGAATTTATTTGACTTTTATCACTAGGCGAACGATTCATAAAAGCCATAATGTGTATGATATAGCAATTAAGATATTTAAATAATATTATATATTAATGAAAATATATTAATAATTAATTATGCTTGTTTATGTTAATATGGCTTTTTTGAAATCAAATTTTAACTCTCACATGCACATATTATGGATGGATATTTACAATATCGGCTCATATCTATTAAAAATTACAAATATTTAGTTACTTTTCTCATTTAAATCGGAGTCCTTCAAGATTTTGGGTTGTGATTTTATTAGTCATGTTACTTAATTTGTTTAGTTCTCTCATAATTAACTTAGCAAAACTAAAAATTTTGCTAATTTAATTAGAATATTATCTTCTTTATTTTAGACGATTAATATTTTCTATATAAAGGAGATCACAAAACCCATAAGTAACTACCCACTCTATTATTATCTATTGTCAAACAAGTTGACTGATCTGTTCATTCTAATTGACCCATCGAAGACATTAAAATTTTAGAGTAACATTAATAAAGAAAAGTAACATTAGTGAGAAGAGAAGAGTTTAGTGGCACTACCAGAAAAATATGTACATTTTCTATGGACTTCAGATGGATTTTGATTAGTTTTCTTACAAAATTTCAAATAGAAAATTAACTTCAAATGAAAAATGGGGTTTTTAGAAATAATCAATTTTCTATTTTTAATTAATTTATTTATACTTCTTTTAGAAAATATTTTTGACTTTTTCTTAAGAAGCAACTCTTATATTTTACTTTTAAATTCTTTTTCTTTTAGATTTTTTTTATTATTTTAAGCAAACTGAACGTATATCTTCTCCTAGAAATTCTCGTTACAAATTTAAAAATTATGCCCGATATTTGTCTAGGTTTTTTCAGACTAATTTTATATAGATTGCAACAAACCACACATGAATTTATATATATTTTTGTGACTGGGGAGAGTTAGGGATAAATATAATACATACTTATATTAAGTCTCATTGTCGTCTTTTTAATTTTTTTTTTATTGAAAAAGGTATTTATGATTTAGTTTAATGAGTAATTTTAAGTTTGAATTAAAAATATAGAATTATATTAAATATTTAGAAGAGGAGTTTTATTGTTTATAATAGTTTTATCCAGTTTAAATAAGATTATTTCTAGTAGAAAATAACTATTGTCTTAAAAAGAAATGTTTTTTTTAGTTTGATAAGAAGATATATCTCATTTTTATATATAATTAAATAATATCTTTAATTATAAATTCATATTCAAATTGAATATCAAATTCTATGTTTGATTTAAGAATATTTGTGCCAATGAACTTTAATAAAATAACATTAAAAAAAAAAGCTTAACTTTAAACAGATTTTGGGTAGATTTAATATTACTATTGGAACAAATTGCATCCAAAAGTGCAAGTTTTTTAATAGTGTAGATTCGATCTATCCACAGAATGAAGGTAAATAATAAAAGATGCATTGTAGGTTATATTTACGGAAGCATGGTGAATTATGATTAGCATATTTTTGTGGGATTAAAGTATGAAACATTCTTTTTGTAGTGAGAAAGATATGATTGAGGTCGTATATGTATGTATATGTCCTAAGTCCTACGTCCTAACTAAGCTTTCAGACGTTTAGCTTTTCCATTGAATCTAATGTTGGAAACTTTATTCTAATCTTTTCTTCTATAACAGGAAAGCCATTTCTTGAAGAACACAACCCCCTTGAAACCATATTTCCTCAGGAAGGAAACTTTGACAAGTAACTTTCACAATTCACAGCTCCTCATTTTATATATATAATATACTCTATAACTTTTTTAGTTAGAGTACCTTAGTAATTTAAAATATATATATATTTGAAAAAAAAATCAAACAAACATCTCTTTAATTAAACAGAAATTACGCATAGTTTAAACTAAAAAAATAATAAAGATATGATAAAATATTTCATTTTTGATAAAAGGGTAAAGCATAATCACTAGCATCTTTTCATATGACCAACTCAAGAAAATTATATATAAATGTGATATTTTTGTGTAGATCACTAACATCTCTCACGCACATGAAGTAATTTTTATGATTTTATTCATACAGAGAGCTTGAAAAGCTGAAAAATCTTAGTGAAGAGAAATTAAGCATATACCACTTAAATTATGAGTCATTCATTATTTTATGTTAGTGTCAACCATCAACTTTGGTCATAATATGTATGCATTTAGAATTGTTACATATTAAGCATGTCGACACTTGTTTCTTTTATCACCAAGTGGCAACTACTGTCCATAAGAGGATGCACCCTTCAATCTTCATCTCAAGCTATTTACACACGCACACGCACCAATTAAATAATAAATCAATAATATTATATATAATAATAATAAAAATGGTGTCATATACTCGCTGGTCTACGCTTCACAATCCATTAGCATAAATATCTCCAACCATTGCTCACTGTCATCTGTCATCGCTGGATCTGTACGGTCGGATACGAATCCTCTAAAGAAAATTGCAAATTTAAATTTTCTTTTGCTAACAATTTTTTTGTGATTTTTCTGTTAGTTTTTTATATATAATTTTTATCATGAATTAAATATTTTTTAGTTTATAAATTTTATCATTTTTTTAGTTTTTAAATTTTTTTTATTAAGGTTAAGGACCAGATAAAAAAAAATTAAAATTAAAAGTAAAAATTGATAAATAAAACTTAAAGACTAAAATTAGTAAAGAAATTATTTAAAAACTAAAAAAAATAGTTAAAGAATTAAAAAAACATATAATCATTTTATCATATTATTTCATTTAATAACTGCATTTAGAGCGTGTTTGTATATACGTTGGAAACATGAAAAACCACGTTTAACGTGGAAGCTATTAATAATAGCTTTCACGTTAAACGTGATTTAATAGCTTTCACGTTAAACGTGATTTTTCACGTTTCTAACGTATATACAAACACGCTATTAGATGGGGTTGTACTCTGTCAAAAATCGATTATATTCTAGTGATGGTAACATATTACCGATTTGAACCACTAGAATTGGCATTATAATTTTAATTAATTAAAAAATAAATATTATTTATATTTCAAGTCTTTTTTTTATTAACTAATATAACTAATTAATGTCAATGTTGATTGACACAAATAATACATGATTCAGTCTAAATTTGTATTCTTTTTTATGTGAATTTCATACTCCTATAATCATAAAATCTTATTTTGGTGAGTACATTTATTCAAGAAGATTTTTTAGTAGTAGATATGAGATTTCTCTAATACACTACTATTAACCCTCAATTCAATGATTAAAATCTTGAATTTGATATTGTTGAACTTTGATTAATCATTAAATGAACAGTAATATTTAGTCTAATAATTTTCAATATGTCATTAATTTCTTATTTAGTAATCATGGTGTTACCATTTTTCTGATGTATAAAAAAATAGTATTACCCAATTTTAAATAATAGTAAATACAACTTGACATGATTTCGGGCCCGTGTACGTAATGTCTTTGAATGAGAGATCCCTAACTAGTTTCTGTATTGTACGAGCCCAATAAGCAAACTACATTTGGGTCAAAGATTGAAGTCTTAATAATAAAAATTGAAATATCATCTGGGTCAATTTCATGATTATTGGGGCAATCCGATCCAATGAAAACCTTCTTGCTGCTCTCTTCCAAGACAGAAGAGCTAAATTCCAGTAAGATCACATAAGATAAATGTTCTCATAAAGTAACGCAAACAAGGAAACATAGGAGATACTCTAGATCTAGCACACTTTTTCATTTGTTATTTACTATTAATTTATTTTTATAACGATTATATTTTTAAAAACAAATTATTTACAAGATAACTAAATTGATTTTTTAAAACACAATTAGAAGGATTTTTTTTTAACAAAAGTGATAACTCAAATTTTCTGACAAAAATTAAACAATCATAAAAACTGTGGATAGTTCGCACTAACAACGTAATTAAAAAAAATCATTTGTTAAAGGTTGTTTTTACTATGTTAATCTCTTTAAGGAAATTTGACTAGTTACATTTAATAATTATATACAACATTAATAAACATTTAAGTCACATCTCCTATTTGAAGTTTACATGATACTAATATTTTAGCATATTTAATATACATATAAGATGTTATTATACACATCTAAAAATTATAATAAATTATATATAAATAAATATTATGTTTAAATATATAAAACATATTTTAAATTTATATAGATAGATAGTTTTCAAGATATAAAATATATTTTATATTTATGATAAATAATTTATATAATGACAAGATTAATTTTAATTAATGATATTTATTTAAAATATTAAATTTCATATTTAAATAAATAATACAAATGAAAATTAAATTAAATAAGTTGTTAAATAAATTTTTTATAAATTTTCTCATTGAAGTCATTTAAGAGAAATTCTTAAGAATTTTCTTATTCAAGAGAAAGTCTTAAAAATTATCGTGTACAAAATAACCCTTTGTATTTAATATATAGAATTTATTATTCTTTTTTATATATCTACTTGGGAACCGTAGTTTTCTTTAAGTTTTATTGGAAGTGTTATAATTCCATGTATGCTTGTTATGACATGGGTTTTCACTGTTCCTTTGTAATCTCTTACTTATTATATTTTAATAGAAATAAAATATTTTTATTATTACAATAATAAATACTTTCTGTTAAAGTTAGCTTTTATAAAAAATAAAAAAAATAGTATAAAAATATGTATTTTGTAAGATCTTAGTTATTTTAAATACTATACTAACAACTGACAGTGCCATACTGTCTTTAAAATCATGGGTTGGGCTATATTTTATTTTTTTGGGCTTGGGTTGGCTGTCAGTTGAGTAAGGCCTTACGAACATATGAAGTTTTTTTTTTTTTTTTTTTTTTTTTTTTTTTTTTTTTTATAAATATATAATGGGTATTCTTAATGTCCTTACTGAGAATTGAAGAGTAAAGTGTATTAAACCAAGAGCAATTTTTTTCAAAAATAAAATATCGTGTATAAAGAATTTTGATTTTTTTGACACTGTTACTCAGAACATTCTTACACTTTATTACTATACTGATCTATTCGTGTGAGGCTAATAAGAGAATATTATTTAAAAACTCTCTCTCCTCCTCATCTACACTTGCCTTTACAAATTAATTAGCAAGTTGGAGTAAGAAATTGTTCAGGTCAAGCATGAATTCGCTCAATCATGATTTGTCGATAGTTTAGCAAAACGGCCTTTTCACCTTTTAGGGTAATTTTTTTAACTAATTATTTAAATGAGATTATTTTTAAATTATTTATATTTCTTAATATATTTTATATAATGTTGTTATAACAATTCAAGTGATATGTGTGTTTCTTTTTAATGTTAGTGTAACGATTTGGTATTCAACTCCATGTGTTACTCTATTTTTTTTGTTATTAGATTGTTATGGTTTATATCATATCTATCTTTTATTTTATTTTAATTTTTTATTAGGTCACTTATCATTTTTATTAAAAATAAAATAAAAAATAAAATTAAATAATAAAAATATGTTGATCCAATTGGTACCGTAATTGATTCTTGAACTTAAAAGTCTTGAGTTTAAGTCTTAAATTTGATAAAAATATTAATTATTTATAATTTTAGTAATTACTTTAATCTCTTTTGATAAATTATTATATATTTTTATTATTATAAAAAATAATATATATTTTTTTATTAAATTCAAAACATGAATTCAAGATTTTCAAACTCAATAACTAATTAGATCAACATACTTTTTATTATTTAATTTTAAATTTTAATTTATTTTTAATAAAAATGATATGAATCATAGTGATTCAATAAAAAAAAATAAAAAATAGAGATAATATGAGTTATAGCGACTTAATAAAAAGATAAAACAAAACTAAAAATAGAATTTTTAGCACTTATAACGACCCCCTCAAAACATAAAAAAGTTAAAAATAAAAAATGGATTCATTATGAAGTGTAATCACCCCTTAAAAAATAAAATTAAAAATCGAGTCACATGAACTATAACGATAAAAAAAGATAATCATTTTTATGTGATTGTTAATTGGTTATAATAACTCTTTTTTCATGAGTAAAAAAATTTTACACGTGTCACTTGAGTTATGATTTATAGCAACATTGTATAAAATAACCTTAAAACCATAAATAATTACAAAACAATTATTCTTTTAAAAATAACTTCAAAAACCAAACTACAAAAATCAAAAAGCCTTGCAAAACATACTTACTTTAACTCTCCTGCATATATGATGCTTACTTTTCAATAACACGTACATTAAGATTAAGAAATAAGTACATATTCCACATGCTTTAATTGTTAGAAAAAATTAGGAAGGAGCGAGACCAAAAAAAGCTAAGGAAATTGTCTTGCTCTTCTTATATTTATATATTCGGTACTTTAATTATAGTAAACCAATTCTTAATTATTAAGAGACTCTTAATATGATTGAAAAATAATAATTAATAAAATAGAAACGAGTAATTAAATATTGTATGTGAAAGACGATAGTAGTTTCTAAAAAAATAAAATTTAATTTTTTTCTTAATAACTTAAAGATGTACCAGGTCATCAAATATATACTAGACGGATGCTGTTTTACTGAACTAAATATCCCTTTATAAAATAGGAAGATAATCTCTAAAATAATTGGTTGTTCCAAAAATAATAATGACTTGTAGTACATCTTAACTCGCGATAACATGCAAGTCTTTTTAGTTTTTATTTATTATTTGTATCTTTCTGGTTAAAATCTAATCTGACCCCTTTACATAGGTGTACTCGGTCAGAATCTGACTTGTATGCTCTACAGGGATAACTCGGCCAAAATCCGATCTGACCCTTCTACACAGACACTGATTCAATATCAGGAATAAAATCTCATCTTTAATGACAAAATATTTTTCAAATATTAACGGTTATCAAAATTTCTATGCTTACGGGGTTCATGAGACTAATAAACAAGAAAGTATAAGACTTAAAACCCTAGAGCTAAACAGACATATTACAAATTATATACTTGAATGTTCTGGCTTGGAAAGATTGACCTAGGAGAAGACTCCTAGACGCCGCGTTGGCCAGAACATTATCATTTCTTAAGAATATTATCATTTCTTAAGATATAAGTATATATTCCACATGATTAACGGCATATAAATTAGATTCACTAATTCATACTTACACAGAGATTCAAATCAGCACAGTAAATAGGTAAAAATAGGGATAATACAATATGGCAGTGATCGATAATGGTACAGAAAAAAAGTACAACACTAGACAGACCTCATAACCGTACGCATGGTAACCTTTGCTTTTCTTTTGCCTCTCTGACTCTCTTTTCTTCCTTTTCCATCTTCATCTAACAATGTTACTGCTTGGTGTCTGGTTTAAAATGTGCAACTTTTTCCATTGAAAAACATGACGTGCGTGCCATGTTGAAGTTGAATAGCAATCACCAGTAACTTTTTCCCACTGCTTCCCTTTTATTCTAGGGGTGAGGGATCCATAACTTATTACGACAAATATATTTGCACTTATTATTATTCACGACTCTAAGTTAAGTTTCTAACGGTAATTGCCATTCTTCCATTCAAATCTCCTAGGATGCAATAGAATTTTTCTAGTATAGTATTAAATTAAGATAAAGAACTAACAAATTTTTAATTAAAAAAAAAAAAGAGAACAAAGAAAAGAGAAGTGGGAATAGTTTTTCTTTGAATCTCAATATTTATAAGAGAAAAATGCTAACCGTTCTCATTATAATTAATTATAATAATTATAATTAATTAATTTTAAAATATTTGATTATTAAAATTAATTAAAATTACAACTATATCCAATTAAAATTGGTATTAATCAGATTTTAATATAAATAATTAATAAAATAATTATTTTAATTTAAAATTTAAAATAGTTATATAAATTAATAACTAATCTTTTAAAATATTTCAAAATATACTACACCACTTAACTGTCAAAAGAAAAAGGCTAGAAACTAAGAAGAGGAAGGAGAAAAAGAATAAGATGACACGGTAAACGATCAATGGTGCAGGTTTAGCCACTTATGCTTAAAACATTGTTCTTGCATTTTATTTAAAAAAGTTTGGTTCTTAAACGAAACATGCATAAATTTTTGAGCCTCCTTGATTCATTCGTACCATAGTAACCTTGCAAATTTAACCCACACTGCTCTTTACGTCTTTTCCTTCAACTCTCGCTAACTTTTTTATAACAGAGATACAGTAATATACTAATTAATACATAAAACTATTCATCACCGTGTGCTTTAAAGTTCCATCATTATCCTACTCATTTAACTAATAAAAAGTTGATCATCAATATAAAACAGGTGAGGCTGTACGCCTTTCAATTAAGAAACTGTCTCTTGAATAATCTTATTTTTTAATAGGATATAGAATTATTATAAACCTTAAAATTTTTCTCAAATTTAGATTAATTGAAGATCAATCAAGATCCATCTAACAGTGAGAGATTTGAAGTTTTAAAATTTAAATTTATTTATTATTATTATTGTAATTCTAATAAATAAATAAAATTAATTAAAGACAAGCTTAAAATTAGAAAACTGGATAATTTAAAATAATTGATGAAAAATTAATCTTGGACCATTATATCTATGAGAGATATTCTACAAAACAAAAACATTAAAAAAAAATGCCGTTTCATGTCTTAAAAATGCTGTTTTAACCCCATCACACCGACGTTTTTGGAATTAGGGTAACCATTTTTCTGGTGCCTACGTTCCAAGAGTAGCTGACGACACAGACACGGAGATAGCTTTTGTCTGAATTGGTCTCTGCTGGTCGTGTAGCTTTATTCGTTGGTGAAAGGCAGCATTGGTCCTTACAAAAGTTTTCATGTGCTTTTTCTTTTTCAAAAGATAATTTCGTTTATTCTCAGTGGGAAGTGGGATTATGATAAAGTTAGTAATTATTAGTGTTCAAGATACGCGTTTTGGTTAGCTTTGAAGCACAAGGATAACTCCTATGTGGCAAAGAGAAATAGAGATAGGTGAGAACATAATAATACATAGCATTTATTTTGACCAGTCTTTTTCCTATTCCTTTTGATTTTCAAGTGCATAAAATAATATGCCAATATGGCCTAAAATGATTCATTATCGATGTTTGTATCTTGCATCATTCTGCTGAACAAGTTCTAGAATACTCACCAACTTCAGTTGGTCGATTTGCATGATTTTGAGTGGGATTTTGGCATCTTCTGAGATTGTTTCCATCTTTCAACCTCAAAAACAACAAATATGTACGTCTTAGCTTATGAATCTAATTTGATAATTACAACATCATATCGTAAAGTCTTGGCTGTTGACTGATGTCGAATGTATATTATCTTTACTCTCTCTCTCTCCCATTCACACACATTTTTGACTTGGAGCTTGTGTGAGTGAATACTGTTAATTGAAAATTTGAAACACGAGAAAGAAACTTCCGAACAAGAATCTGTTGAAAGTACAATGATTCGAGCTTCCTCGGAATCCTGATTTTGCCACAATTTTGAGGACAAGTAAATAGCTATATGAACATTAAATGACTGTCGAGGCACTCAACTTTTAGAGAATAATATATACCTCAAAATAAAGATGTGTGTGTGCAAAAACCTAATAGCAACTGTAAGCAAAAACTAGCTGAATTACCCGCAAGATTTACACAGAAGAGAAGAAGAAAATATATTAGAGGAAGAAGGAAAGAGCGACTTACCATGAATCTATCTGACCTAAGGTTTTAGATTTGAACCCTTTTGTCGTAATTTCTACACGATATATATATATATATATATCCGTTCCGAGATGCATCATATAATCAGCCCTTATGAATATCTATATGCAAAATCGTAGTTATGACTTTGCATTAAATTAAGATAATGTAAAACACGTGTAGAGAGGCCGCAACTATCAAGCCTGAAATTTCAAACAAAGTTATCCGAGAAACACTGTCTCGAAAAATGTTAATGTGGAATGGCACGTTCTTTAATATTGTATCACTTTTCTTCTGTCTTATACCTTCGCTTTATCATGTTACAAGCCAGAAATTATTAGATGGTCCTCATCATATAACATGTAATAAAATGTAATTATTATTTTATTTAAGTTAAAAAATTTAAATATATCATGTAATAATTGATTGAAACCGTATACTTGATGATCCTAAACTAATGAATAATTTTATTTTTTTTGCTATAAACTGATTGCTAAACCTGGGAAAAAATTGGAACACTAGAGGGAGTTACTGAGGATGATGAAGCACTTAAGAGAGTAATAATAAACTCAAGAAGAAGAAAAAAAATGTACCCAAATGATATCTTATCTCATAGTAATTAAACAAACAAAACATAATACATGCACACACACAGTTGTACAAGGAAAGCCCAATAGAACACAAAAGAAACTGGAATCGATGCCAAAACATAAACAAAACCAATGACAAGAAAATATACAATTGAAGAAGACTAAATTCTACCAGCCTGATTCGATTTCTGTTAACACCGACACATGAAGGTGGTGGAGGTATATTGGTACACTTATTTTTTAGATCAATAATTAAATGAGTTTAAACATGCCAAAGATTAATTAAATGGAAACTCATTCAATTGTTAATCAAAAAAATAACAGTACCAAACCCCTTAAATTTCTCTGGCTACCATAGAAATTCTCTTTTCTCTAACCCATATGAGATAAATCCGACCATGAATAGTAATGATTGGTATTTTCGGAGACACTCAAAGGAGACCTAGACAAATTCAAACCACCATTATATTCTAATTTAACCCGTGGCTGAGTAACCCTAAGATTTGCGGCAATATCTCCAACTCCAACCAAACCTTCAACACTCTCACTTTGAAATGGATAAGAAACAGTTGAAGTTGACTCAAAACCATTCAAGAAAGGAAACTGCTGAAACCGCCACTGGTCCAATCCACCTCCTGAAGTAGTAGCAGCAGTACTTAAACCAGTACCATTACCGTGTCCTCCAATTTGAAACCCCATGTTCTGTGCTTGAATCTCACGCAAGCCAACACCTGCATTCCCTACACCGTAGCGGTTAATATTCTGAAGAGAGGCCACGAAAGGTTGCGAGAATCGACCTATTAGCTCAGGTATTGCACTTGGGGGATTGGGAAGCGACGGTTTCTGAGTAGAAACCGGAGATTTGGAGCGACTCCTTTTGTTCTTCTTGTTCCTGCGGCATCCTCCACCGACGGGAACGTTCCTGAGAGCACCACCTCGTGTCCAATAACGCCGACACGTCTTGCAGAAGTGGCGCGGCTGAGAGAGGCTGTAGTTGTTGAAGTAGCAAAACTTTGTGTTGGTGGATTCACACCGTGGACACTTGAGGGCTCCTTCCTGAGCCGGTACTTTGGTCCGATCCGCTATCGAACCGGGCCTGATTGGACCGGCTTCAATGGAAGGAGCCTGTGGCTGCGGAAGCAGCTGAGGATTGTTGCTGCCATTTGCCTGCTGTTGGTGTTGATTTTGTTGCTGCAGAACAAAAGCAAGAAAGCAAGAAAGAAATACTTGAGATTTTAGTGAAAACAAATCTGGTATATTCAGGGAGATAAGATTGTATACAATACAAGGAATAGGAATAATGATTGATGAGTGATATATATATATCTGTTTTGTGATTTGGTGGTTTTCTTTTAGGGTTTAGAAACTGTGGCTGAGATTTGAGGGAATTGAAACCTTACTTGTTGGTGCTGCCAATTGGGAGGATCTAAATAGACTGGAATAGAAGAGAAAACCATGGTGCTTCAATGATCTTTTGTGTTTTTTTTTTTATAAAGTTTGATGGCTCTTTAGGGAGAAGGTGGAGGTAGAATCGCACTAGGGGGAATACCAGAGCGGAGAAAGTAAAGGAAAAAAGAGGAGGATGGAGGAGAGGAAAGCAAGAAGAGGCTTTATTTTGTTTGCTTTAAGCTTATTCTCTCATTCTCATCTCTTTTTGTTTTATTATATTTTAGGGTTTTAAGTGGAGGAAGTATCTTACTCTGTAAGCTTCTTTTTCACGCTTTGGTCTCAATTTTTTTTTTTAGCAAACGGGTTAGTGGATCCCATGCATGGAACACGACGCCGTATATTATACATGTTGCAAAATTGATTGTTATTTTATACAATAGTAGTGGTAAGATCGCCCTCCAAATCAAAGAATTTAAACTTGACCAGGGAGAAAGATTAACATATTCAGAGTATTATTTATTGGTTGAGTTTTGCCATGTAGACTTAGTTTGTGTTGTCGCATAATTGTTATACATAAAAGACAGAAAAGAAAGGTAAAAGTGATTTTCAGTAATTTGTTTGCAGCTGTCCCTTTAATTTTATTTGAGTGTGGATACTCTTTGATACCTGAATTTTATAGTAGAGTGTAGAGAGATACAAACGAAGTGAGGGTGACTGTTAAAAGAAACTTAATCATTCAACAATGCAGATAGATTTAAAAATTTTAGATATTGAGATAATACTTATTTAAATATTTATATTTTTAAAATTTTATATATAACTTTTAAAAGTATAAATATATTATAATTATTTTTTTTATTAATTTTTATATTTATAATTATGATTAGAGTGAAAATAAGTTAGATCATACTAAGTTTATTATAATTTTGTAGATCTAAACTTAATTTTCGTTGAAAATACATATTTTAAATATTGGTTAGATCTATGACTTTAAAATTTTTTTTATAATAATTTAACACTAATAAAAATATAAAAATAAATATGTTAAATTTTATAAAAATTAAGTTTAATTTATTTATGATATAAACATGTTTTTAATATATAATATAAATTTTTAGATGATAATTTATTTAAAAACATATATTATAATAAGAATTCTAATTAAATAGAACATAAATCTTACAATCATTATTATTTTAAATTTTTTAATTAACATATATACTAAATAGAAAACACAAAAAGTAAACATGTATGTTGCAAATTTTATTTTATCAAAAATTGATTTTTTATTATATTATATTATATATATATATATATATGTTATAACTAAATTTTAAAAAAAAATTGAACTAAGGAATATTTTTTATCACATATTAAAACTAATTTTCTTAAAAAATTTGATAAATATCAAATAGATGAACATTTTTCTCGAATTTAAATTTTAGATATACGATAATTTAAATATATATGTTTATTTTATTAACTTTTTTTAAAATGTACTGTTTTTTTGGATAAGAAAAAGTATGTACGTATAAAATGGCAGTGGGAGCAAGCCCTCACTGTATTCCATATAAATTCGTCTTTGTCAACAATATCTTTGTGTTTATCTTTCTTATCGAAAAAATTTGTGTTGTGAAGAGGAGACAATTAGGCCTTATTTTTATGTCTTTTTAATTATAAAAATGATTGTCAGGAAAAATAATTAGCAAATAAGAGTTATTATTATTACAATTTACAAGAATATTGAGAATTTATTTTATGTGGAGTGATTTTTCAATTAGAATGAAATAAAAATATGACAAACAGGTAAGGTGATTTTGAGTCCGTTATGGTAATTATAATTATTAAGCTTGACATAAGGAAAAAAAATATTAAAAATGCAAGAATATTTGAATCATCTCTTATAAATGAAGTTCTATGATCATATATTTGACAGCTCCCATTCATGTTGCAGTAGTTTTTGACTTTTATGGAACATACAATTACGAAAGTCCTGGGAATATTACTACATGTACATGAGAATAAAATAGAAAGAAGATTAAATGATTCCTTGGCTCATTTAAGAGATATGAGGTACATAAACAATAACCACAAATGATGATGGTCTTTAATTTCTTGCTCCAACCAAAGAAGAGACTATTTTAAAGATTTGAATCAGTGACCTTCAAATTATAATTAACTAAGCAATTTTACCATAACATATATCAGGTTTCATCGCCAATTAATGAAAAGTAAAGACCTAAGTAAAATAGTATTCATACCATCATACATTCTGGTTTGGAAAAAAAAAATTAATTTTTATTTAAAAATATAAATAACGTAGCTCAAAATAATAGAGAAATACGATTTTTTGGTGAATACATTTATGACGTTATCTTGCAAACTTTAAACTTGATGCTTTTTTTTGTTTCCTTTTCTGTGTTTTATCCATATATATCGTCTTGTTTTTTCCGTGTAAGAATATGAACAAAAGTGAAAACTCTAGCCAGAGCAATATCAAAACATTAATTTTTTTTAATTATATTCTCATCTTGTTGTTTTACTCCTATTAATCAACACACCCAATATCACACACTACTACCTGGATTTGATCATTTGAAAAAAATAATTTTGAAATATTGCTGCCCGATGAAGAACAATTGATATAGTATAAAATTAAAAAAAAAATATATATAAAATAAATAAATAAAATTGGCGGTAGCTAGTCTGTAATTGCTTTACTTAGCCCCAGTAAAGCAGTGGCTTAAAGTTGTGGTTAGATCCTTTTCGGGCACAGCACCAACACTAGTGTCTAGTGACATCACGGAATAAGATATAAATTAACTACTAGTAATAAAAGACAAAGTAAACAAAGACACATCCTTTAAAAAAACATATTTATTAATTGGACGTCACCAATTTGAAGTATTAAGCACTAAAGTTTGAAGCCAACCAGAAGAATTGTCTACAACTTTTAAGTAAAAGAAATGTAACTCACTGTCCTAAAAATGTTGATTTTCAATGTTTCTTTATTTGATTTTCTCTATTGAGCTGCCCCCGGGACCAAGAAGTCTAGAAAGTAGAAACCTGAAACGTGGTTATGAAAGAAAGAAACAAAATACTATTAATTTTGTAAAGTGGGTTGAAGTCACACTGAATGAGTAATGAAATGCAAGCATCATAGGATCAATTTCCTTTCTTCAGTGATAAGAAACGTTGATCCTTTGTTAAGCTTAAATCCTTATAATTATTCTCAGCATCTTCATATAATAATTAATTAGCTTACATTGGAGTACTGCTGTGGTACGTAACTAGCTGATTAAGTTGAAAACATAACTTTTTATATGTAAAGTTCTATTATCACCAAATAGGAGAAGGCAGTGACAGATTTGGGGTAGAGGGATGATGTATTTTAAATTTGAATGTCATCTTCACAACTCTTTGTCTCTTTTATTGCAATTTATTAGCATAAAGACTAAAAACTGCTTTATGATACTTCATCTCTTTTTTTATTTGAAACTCTTGAGAAAAATAATATTTATAATCTCTTTTCTAGTTTATCAATCGACAAAAATTAAGAGATGAAGAAAGATGTTGATGTCATATTGGAATGATTAACGGATGACTAATATATAGAAGATTCATTAAAAAAATTTGAAAATTATAATTTTTCGTAATTAAAAATCACTACAAATTTCATTTTTAACACTTAATATAATCATCAAATGCACGTGCGTCAAAAATTGTTTATGACGGAATTTGGTTGACCACCAATACAGATGCTTGAAATGTTGTAACATATATTGACGGTTCGAAATCGCTAAAAACATGTGTGGTCAATCCATTTTAATTTAACATTTATTGACGATTATAAATTACTATAATATGTCATGTTAATTTATTTTAAATTAGAATTTTCTGACAGTTCTAAACCGTCCTAAAATGCATTATCAGATTATCATAAATCAGTATTATTGATTATTAATAACTCTTTAAACTACACAAAATAATAATAATAAATTTTATATTTACATAATAAATTTCACTTGAAAAATAATAAATATTAGAATACTGAACCCTGAAAATAATAAAAAAAAAATGCCAATATTATTGTTATACTGAATTGTTCAATATGCTTTAACAATTTATTCATAATTGATCAATTAGTTTCTAAAAGACAAGGTTTGTCTTCTTAAAGAGAAATTACTGCTTGTTAAGGATATGCTTAATAAGAAGAAAATAAATAGGTGAAAATAGAGTAAAAAAATAAATAAGAGAAAATTAAAATGTTTGATAGCAAAAAACAAGAGAGAAATACAATAATATATATATATATATATATATAAATTAAATAATTGATTAAAATTTTAATTCAATGGATTAAATTATCAAAATATAATACATACATTTATTGGTAAAAAAAATTGAGAACCAATCGATTGCTAACGAATTTCAATCAATTAATATATATATATATATATATATATATATATATATATATATATAATTTACTAAATATAAAGTGATCGTATTACATATGTATGGATGAAATATAATAGGATTGAGAAATAATTGTATTTCTCAAATATATATATGCATGCATGTATAGTAAGTTTGAGTAGGAAATATCCTGAGTCAGCTAGAAAAATCTAATAAAGTAATTAATGGCTTATGATAATTAATTAAAGAAATGATGAAGTAATTAATAAAGTATGGTAATAATGAAAAGATTGATATTTGACGTGGAAAACAAGTGTTGGGCGAGTAGTGTGGGATGCATGGAATTGGAAGTGGGGGTGGTGGGGTCATAAATTGGCGCGTAATTTATCATGGCATTTGCATAAATACTCCCATGGCCATGCACCGAATCACCATCAATTATCAATCATTTTCTCATCAGATGCTCTTGGTCGGGAATCGCTACTGCCACGTCACTTGCGGGGCCCACTACATTATTCTACGGAATCTATACTCTGCCTCCTTCAACTTTATATATCCACTCTCCAAACATCATGCAACCCTAAATCGTAATCTTAACACTTTCTTTTGCATTATTAAAACATATTAATTCAATTATCATTCTTTTTCATTTCTCCTCCTTTTTCATCACATCTATACTCACGTTTATTATTTTTATTTCTTTTTTTTCCTCCAATCTATCTACTTATAATAAATGATTATCCCTTGTACCAAAAAACAAAAAAATTATCACCAAATTTTCTACACATACTCCACTATTGGCTTCTTTCCTCTTTCTTAAGGAAGGAAATAAGAACGTGGAAAAAATAACATTAAAAAAATGATAAGCATATATATTCCTCCACATTATATATGTGTGGCTAAAAGTACGTTGCTCTCTACATATGAAGACCGTATTTTTATCATCACACATTAATTTCTTTGACCGTGAATTGACGTTATAATTTATATTAGTTTGTTTCGCAAATTATCGTTTGCCATACTTCAAAAACATTTGTCCTCTCAGCGAGCGCGGTTTGCCTATTCAACCACAACCAAAAACAAAATTGTCCAACACAGAAAATTGAATATTCATTGTTCAACGCCATCGTACTTTTTTTTTTTTCTGAAATGAAAAGCAGACCCACTTCTGTCGTAGTATTTTTATATATTAACGGAAAAAGAAAGAAGTTGAACAAGAAAAAAAAAACAGAGTAAAATGATCGGCAAATACATCTTTAATTTGTTGTATCTATACACTTATCTCTCTTTCTCGTATTAGGTATAAATAACTTCTTGGTATCCACCAATTATTTTTGAAAAAAAAAATATAAGCTTCAAGTAAATGGGCTATAAAAGGGAATAATAAATTGCAATGAATGAAGCTTCTATATGCCAAGCTGCCACCTTTTATCTTTGAATTGCAAATTCAGGTTTTGTTTGAGACATGATATGATATGATTTAATTCAGCTATTAATTTGTGCATTGGAATATTGAAGGAGTATATAGATAGGAAGCCCATGATATATGATAACATTGTTTTTAATTTCTTTCACTACCTGTTATTGAAACTTATTTTAACGGTTAAAGGTACAAAATTGGATGTTGGTGGCGTTGGAATCTAATTCCCTATCTATCTTTTTGACAGGTAAATGCTTTTTTGCTCATTTTCATGTGAAAAGCTTAGCACTTCATTTTGCCAAGTTTTAGTTGGAAAGGGGTTAAAATTGCAGCCTTAACCCTGCACTCATTTGTCCTTGCTTGTGCACACTCACTCACACTGTGGATATAGATAGATTCATAGTGGCACACAAAGCCAGCCATGCACGTGCATGAGAAATACAGATCAGAAAAGAAGATGATGGTGGGACATACCGAGAAACAATGAGGAACATAAAAAAGAAAAGTTGGTTTTCCCCCACAAACACTGCAAAAACACAGGTACTACGTACCACTCCCATGCATGTGCCTCTCTTTGGGCCTATTGGGCCTAGATCGTTTAAATTAGGCTAAAACCCTATTTTGATCCTTTATATTAATTATTTGTTTCAATTTAGTCTCACTTTTATTTTTTTGTTTCAATTTAGTCCTAAACTAATTAAATGGTTTTAATTTAGTCCCAAATTAATTAATTGGTTTTAATGTAGGACTTCCGTCCAAATTATTTAAACGGAGTTAACTTTTGGCCACGTGGATGTCACGTAGATGCATACGTAGATGCTACGTGCATGACAATTTTTTTTGAAAACACCTGGACCCAGAACGGCCCGTTCTGAAATCGGAACGGGCCGTTCTGGTTGCACTTTTGGTGCGTTAATTTTGCACCCGGAACGGCCCGTTCCGGTTTCAGAACGGGCCGTTCCGTTTTCATCCTTTTTTTATATATAAAATATTAATAATTTTATAAAATATATATTATTAAATATATTTTAATTATGTTGTTATATCTAATAAAATAAATATATTAATATTTTTTTATATTTTATTTTATTATGTTTATCTTATTAATTTTTATCATTTTATTCCACTAATTTTAAATAGGTTGCAAAAAATTATAAAGTGATACTTAAATATTTCTTCAAACAGAAAGAGAAAAAGAAAAAATTATTACTCTATTTATAAGATAATTGTATTTTATAAAAATAAGTAATTTTAAAATTTTTACCATAAAAAAATATTTTTCAAAATTATTATATTTTTTAATAAAATTAATAAAGAATATTGGTTTAATTGCATTTTTTATCCCTCAAATATTACAATTGTGCAGTTTTGATCCCCAAGATTTTAATTGGGTAATTTTAGTCCTTAAAGAATTGCAATTGCGGGATTTTGGTCCTTCAATTTTTAATTGAACAATTTTAGTCCCTCAAATATCATAATAGTACGATTTTAGTTTCTTCTTTAAAAATTAATAATTTTAATATATATATATATATATAATGTTTTAAAATTAAACAATTATTTATCTATTCAAATTAATGTATATTATAATTTTCGGTATTATATCAATAATATTATTAATATATTTATAAATAAACTAATAATTTGATAAATATAACTTAATATATATTAATATACTTTTACAAAAATATAAGTATATTAATTATAAATATATATCTGATCTTATATATTTATATTTTTGTAAAAGTATATTAATATATATTAAGTTATATTTATCAAATTATTAGTTTATTTATAAATATAGTAAAAATATTATTGATATTAATTTATCAGTAATATTAAAATACTAATAATATATAAATTTTATTTATTTAGTAATAATAAATATATATCATTTGATATATTAAAAAAAATTATAATATACGTTAATTTAAATAAGCAAATAATTATATAATTTTAAAACATTATATATATATATATATATATTAAAATTTTAAAATTATTAAATTTTTAATGAGAAAGACTAAAATTGCACAATTATGATATTTGAGAGATTAAAATTGTTCAATTAAAAATTGTGAGACTAAAATTACACAATTGTAATCTTTTAAGGACTAAAATTACTCAATTAAAATCTTAGGGATCAAAATTGCATAATTATAATACTTGAGCGATAAAAACACAATTAAGTCAAGAATATTATATTTTGAGTTTTGGAACGGGCCGTTCTGAAACCAGAACGGTCCGTTCTGGTTTCAGAACGGCTCGTTCTGCTGCACTGGTGGTGTGTTAATTTTTGCATCTGGAACGGTCCGTTTCAGTTACAAAATTAACACACCAAAAGTGCAACCAGAACGGTCGTTCTGGGTCCAGGTGTTTTCAAAAAAATTGTCATCCACGTGGCATCACGTATGCATCTACGTGGCATCCACGTGACCAAAAGTTAACTCCGTTTAAATAATTTGGACAGAAGTTCCACATTGAAACCAATTAATTAATTTGGGACTAAATTGAAACTAATTAATTAGTTTAGGACCAAATTGAAACAAAAAATAAAAATAAGACTAAATTGAAACAAATAATTAATATAAGGGAGAAAAATAGGGTTTTTTCCTTTAAATTATGTAACCAAATATTTAGGGGTGTTGGCCAATTTTGTAGCATTTGCTTATTCAGTTGGTTTGAAATTTGATCACTCACCAGATATTTTGATAATTGCACATGTATATGTCGTTAATTAGATTCCCACACCTATGACACCTTGCTTTTCTGCATCTTCATCATTGCATTCCTAGAAATCCATACCCATCGATCCTTTTCATTCCGTTTTTGATTTTCTGGAGAAGGAAAAAACTTAATTAATTAACAGTTGGTTCGTTCAAAGAAATTACTGACTATGTATTATATACTTATTTTACGAGTCAATGAAGAATGAAAAAAATCATTGAGAAAAGATAGAATATTTTTGTTTTGATGTTGGACGCGAATCAAAATCCTTCATTCCCATGGTTTGGGTGTAAGTAGAAAAATTGCAAGTAATTAAAAGTTGCACCTTTTGTGTTTATCAATTAATAATAAACAGTCAATTGAATGTAGTAAGTAATAACATGAGAAGGTTAACTTGGGTTCCCAAAAAACATGTGCTGTTAGTGCCAACAATGTGAGAGGGCTCGTGTAAAATTGGTGTCAAATTGAACCATGAATATTGTTCGTCCAGGTGTTGTAGGATGGCACTAGCTGGAGCATCTCCAATTATGTCACTTCGGTAGAATTTCTTAATTTACTTTTGATAGGTCCTGCATTTCGCATAAGATTTTAAGAACTTCAATAAATGTTCCCTCTCATTACGGAGTAATTGTTAATAACTTAAAACGAGTCTAATATAAGTATTATTTTTTATAAAAGAATTATCACATCAATTATATCTAGGAGTGTAAGTGGATATTGGTAATTCGTGAATTTAAATTGACTCAAACCAACTTAATGAGTTCTGATAAGGTTTTTTAGTATTCAAATCAGACTCAATCCAACCCAATTAAAACTCGATACTGTATGGTCGGATAACAAGTTTTGTATTTTTAACCTGTTACTGACCTGACTCAACTTGGTCATATATAATAATAATAATAATAATAATAATAATAATAATAATAATAATAATAATAATAATAATAATAATAATAATAATAATAATAATAATAATAATAATAATAATAATAATGCTTGAATGATTATTTGCTCATAATAACACTTATTGTCACTCTTACTTTGTAACAAGTTTTGTGTTTTAGGTTGATAACATTGTAACAATATAAAATATGTATTTTAAATTTTATTTTATATTAATTAATGTTAATTTTTTGAGTTAATAATAATGTAACAAATTAATAAATTTATTTTAGAATATAATTTATATCATTTTTTGTCTTATAGGTTGATAACATAAAATTTACAGCAATCACTATAACAAAATTTGTTATTAATGACAATTATTTAATGGTAATAATTTAATTACCGCTATTTAATTATATAATAAAAATATTAATGGCTAATATATATAATAGCCACTAAAAACGTATTTATATTACACTAAAGTTTATTATTAACGACAATTATTTATTAGAAAAAACTTAAGTCCCACATCGATTAGGAATAAGATAATTAAATAGTATATAAGTGAGTAATAACTATTACCTTATAAGTTGATTTTATCAGGTTGAGTTAGATTCTTAATTACTATTCTAAATTGGTATCAAATCACCCACTATTATCAAGTTCAATAGTGCTATAAAACAATTAGAGAACAACTTTTACCTTATAAATCTCACATCTCTCAATAGACAAGATAATTAAAAAAATAAAATAAAATATATAAAAATAGAAGACAACCCTCATCTTACAAATCTCACATCGACTAGAGATAAAAAAAAAAGTATATAAGTTATGAATTTAGTAAACAAAATTATAGGAATAAATTATTTAAAGTTTTACTAGCAAAAGATAAAAGTCACTAAATAGATAGAAATGAGACAATTGAAAAAAATAACTTTTAATAGCCTTTAAAATGGCTACTATAATTGTCACTAAAAAAAATAAGTTTTTCCGACAATTTAATAGGTTTTTACCAGCATTTTATATAAATATCGGTAATAGTATTAGCGATCATGGATACACTAGCCATTATTTAAATGCTGATAAAAAAAATAATAATTATTTATATGGCCGTTAAAGAATAAATTAATTGCCACAAAAAATTACTTTTGGTGTAGTAAATGTATCAATTAATTTACATTTATTTTAAAATATTTAAATTTTTACAAAAAAAATAATTTAATTATGTTGACCTAATTAACCCAACTCATGATTGGGTTGGGTTATATTGAATTTAAATTTTTTTTTTGCATAAATCCAACCCACCTCAACAACTGTTAAATTTTGATCGTGTCGGATAAAAAATTTATCCAAATCTATCCAAACCCAACCCACTTACACCCTGAATTATATTGATAATTCCTTTTATATAGAGCATAAGAATCTTTCATTATAATAATCTTATTTGAGCCATACGACTATTATGAACAAAATTTTTCATTCAAATATTTAAAAGTTGTATATTAAGTATTCAAATTTGAAATTACTAATTGAACTAATTTTGTGTTGTATATTTAATTTGAGTGGATATTTCAAAATGATTAATATATTTTTTTAATTAAGATTTTAATTTTTATTAGATAAACTTTTTAATTAATTTAGTTTTGTTGATTTAGTCTTTTAGACGGAGTCTCATTTATTTTATCTTATATTTTGACTTAGTCATTTAAAGGTAATTTTTATCTTAATCTGTTGACTTAGTTTTAAGAGGTTTTGAGGAATAGTTTTTTTTTTTTTTACTTATAATTTATAAATACAACTCTTTCAAAAAGTTTTATATATGTCTTCCTGTACATCTTTATCGCTTTGGGTTACTCGCTTATAAAATTTGCTAGTTCTATAATTCTAATTATTGTTAGAAAGAACTTGTTATATTATGAGGACTTGCATGTCTTAAGTTTAAAGAAGTCTTTAAAGAAGTCTTTAAAGATATTATTATTACATGTCTTAAGTTATTAATATTTATTATTATACAAGTTCAAGATTAGAAAGTGAATCATTATTTGTGCTTGATCATGAAGATGAATAATAATATACAATACTTTGTACCAATTGATCCACATGTTCGTTCATATCAATCACTTCAACGGTGAAATTGCATAAAATTTATTTCTTTTTGTTCATTTTTGGTTGACATTAAGCAAAAAAAAAAAATCTTATGTTTACTGTCATTCTACAAAATCAATAAAGTATTAAAATAATTCTATAATATCTTAAACCATTTATTAGTGTAAGAAAATAAATTTAAGATTTATATAATTTTTTTATAGAATATAAAATATAAATTATATTTCTCAATTTTTGTATCAAAATCATAAACTTTAAATAAAATGGAAAGAAGGAGTTTTCTTTAAGTTTAAGAACTTCAGAGCAACTCTTATTAGAAAATGATTTATGAAAAAGTAAATAAATAAATTTTTCCAAAGAAAAACCGTGAGGCCTTCATCCCCCCTTTTTTTTTTCTGGTTTGTTTTTACATATTTTTTGGAAAAAATTTTACATGTTTCCAAAATGATTGTGCTTGGATTCTCCAACTCATCAGATTCAATCACCATTTGGAAATTGCTTCTCTCTAGTTGTATATATACGATGGAGTGTGATGATAACATACAATATTGATAGTTTGATATACGTTAAAACTAAAACATTCTAATATCTAAGTCAGCGTAAATGAACTTTACTTAATACTTTCAATGCTTTTGCATTTCAATAATAATAATAATAATAATAAATTTTATTTCAAGAGACATAGATTAGCTGAATTTTACTTACTTATTAAACTCAAAATATATTTAATAAAGATATTCCTGTAAAAAAAAAAAATTTAAGACATAATAAATTAAATCTTTTAAAAAAAATAAATTAATATGAAAATTTATGTTCAATAATACAAGTAGTACGGGTAAGTAATAAGAATTAAGTACTTGTCCAAAAAAAAAATGGCAGAACTTAAGTCTAACTTGAGTGAATTATAGACATGTGAATGTAATATTCTTATAATAATAAATTTGAGTTTAATTTAATTTTATAAAATTGACTTATAAAATGAGAGTTATTTTTTATTTATATATTATTTAATTATTTGATATTTAATTAATGTGAAATTTAAAATTTTCACAATAAATACAGTCAACGTATGTAACAAACACTGATTTTTGAGCCAATGACAATTTGCCAGAATATTTCAAAAATTCGCGTGAGAATCGAATCTTTTATTTTAAGCCAACCCCACACGGACATTGGACAATGTGTTACAAAAAGCCTTAATGGGCCTTATCTGAGATTGAAGTAAGTTGATGGGAGCTGCTATTCAGTATTCACACATCTCTTTCATATTTTTTTATAAATATTTTTAAAAAAATATTTTCTGAAACATTTTTTAAAATATATGGTTCAATACTATGATATAAATTAAATTTATATCATTCTCTATTTGAGTTGAGCTCTATTTAACAATCATAACAGTTAACACAAACCAAACTACTTAATGGGGTCAAATATTTTTTTTTGTACACATGATTGTAAAAAGTTAAAATTATTTTATAAATCTAAAAATATTATGGTATAAAATGAAATTAAATTTCAAAGTAAAATATTTTAATTAAATTACGTTTTTTCAGAAAATGATTAATATAAAATCATCTCAATTTCAAATCTAAATAATGATATTTTAGACTTAAGTTAATCAAATTTTATTTAATAAAATATTTTTAAAAATATTTTTTTTCAAATTAATTAAAAATATTTAAAGTGATATCTACAAATTTAAATTTATAATATCTATAAAAAAAAATAATACATTAATTTTTTTTTAAAAAATTCCAAGTAAAATAAAATCAAGTAAAAATACTAATGATAAATACTTAATATATATGATAATTTTGTATCAATGTCTATTTATATGCAAAAAGTGCGTACACGTTCTTCTTCTTTCTAATTCTCCTTTTCAATTTCCCTAAATTAAAAAAAAAAAAAAGTATACCATGCTCAAATGAAAAATAAAATAAAATAAAAACTTAGTTAGTAAACATGATTATGATCATTAAATTGTTCCATTTTCTTGAAATCACTACATAATAATATATTTTAAATCAGATTAAATTACACATTTAAAGAAAATTATAGAATATAAAATCATCCCAATTTGAATCTATGCGTGGAGATGTAAAAAATGATTTAAGTAATGAATAATTAATTTAAACATATTGCATATATATACATACATAAAATAATTTTTGCCCACCTGAATATAAATTTAATAGGTTCTCATACTTCTAACTACTCTAACTCCCACCCAACTACTAGGTTAAACCTAGTGGTTATGTATTAAGGGATTAATCAATAATTCTAACCTATGTTGTCAAATAAAAAAAAATTCAAATTAAAAATTTGTTAAAATTTAATATTCCTAAAATCATGTTTCGGGTTTTTTGAAATTACGGTCAAAGTGCATTGATAGCAACATAAAGTATGTTCAACTCAAACACCCCTTTAAAATATATTCATGTCCCTCCTTCACCAATTGTTGTTATTATTTTAATTGCATGTTTACAATAATATGTACAATAATATGCAGATGTTAAGCATTCAAATATACTATTGATGCATCTTTAAATTATGATTAAAGTATGCACATCTTTGTGTTTTCTGTCGTCAAATGTTAATCGGTGATGTAATATCTTGAAGGATGCATAAATCCCCTTTTACCGAAACCCATTCTCTTCCATACACCTACTCAATTTCTTTAATAGAAAAATTTTGAATTCAAAATTACATAAAATACAGTGACCACACATGACAATACGCATACCAACTCTCTTTGTTGTAAAAGCACTAACCAAACATAATACCTAAAATACTCTCAAAATAATAAATCAGAGAATGAATAGTACTCTACCATCTTTTACAAAATGTTGAATAATAGATTGATATCCACGTCACGAAAATAAGTTTTGTAATATGAATATAATATTACATGAAACTAATTTATGTAGAATCTAGAAAAGCAAGAAAAAATGAAAGACCATATGAGATGACTTTTATTCTTTGTTTGGGGGAGGAAGATTTAAAGGGAAACGAAAAAAAAAAAAGTGGGAAATAATTTGATAAAATGTTTCTAAAGTCACACCAGTTTAGTCAAGTTGTCGTTATATATAACACGATGGAATACCTTGAATAATATATGCTCTATTGTAATCATGACAACTAAGAACTAAAATATCTTTTTATTGTACTTAAAAAAAAACAAAATAATTAATAATTATAATTTTAGGAATTAATTTAATAATGTGTTGTTATTTGAATGAATGTAATCAAGAGGATGTATTTCTTTCTTACTTACTTTATTCTTTTATTTCTTTATTAATAATTCAATAGAAGTAACAATTCAGTCTCCAATCAATTATTAGCCTTATGTGATTGATTATTTCTTTATTAATCATTCAATGGAAGTAACAATACAGTCTCTGATCAATTATTAGCCTTATGTGACTGATTTGTCATTATTTATCCCGAAAGGAAAGGAAAAGGTGTTAAGCAATAAAGAAATATGAGTATAGTAACCTGTTCGTCTGCATCACACACCCCATATCTTGAATCAACATCCACAATACTGCAACTTGTGACTGTGGTGAAGGAAATATTAAATGCAAAGCAATAATAAAAATAATAAATAGCCCAATTGTATTTCAAAAAAAAAAAAACAAATTCCATAATATCTTTTGTTGGTGGGTTTTAGCCAAATGATCAATTTGAATTCTTGTGAGTTAATAAGTGGACCCAAGAAATTGACTGATACCCTGGATGCCATGCCAGGACCACACCACTGGGAGTACCTGATTTCACATGGAACTGAGCTGAATTTCCAATTTTCCAGCTATTATAGAATGAACCACTTTGTAATTCCCAAATTGAATGCAACCAGGTTTCTTTCTATTATTCAAAATTTGAATGCTAAGCACCCACTTAAGAAAGTGCAACTAATCTATCGGTTTATTTGTTTGGGAAATTTGCATTTTAAATTTGAAAGGGTGCTTTGTGTTTGAGACTTTGCGGGAACTTTCGGCCGAATCGCGTGAAAACAGCGACATGACTTGTTGTTTAGGTAAAAGTTGGTAGACACCATAACCCATTGGCGACACGCACCGTTTTCAACTTCGTCATTTCATGTTTTGATTATGACAGCCTCGTGGGGTGCCTATTAAATGATCTACAATTTATTCAATGTTGCTGCACAACTTGCCCCCCAACATAACCCTATTTTTAATGCATTTCCAGTAAAGTTATCAATATTCAATGGAGTACATTCCTTTTTATTTAATTTAAATTTTCTTTTTTCTTTTTTTACATATTTTTATTATTCATGACATTCTATGAGAATGCATTAATCTAGAAATATTTTTTATAGTATTGTTAATTCATAAAATATCATATACACTTTAAACTAGCATTTTCCCTAATTACTTTTGTTCTACAATGGAGTTTAAAGGGATCGAGAGAAAATAAATAAATAAAACAGTACACCTTTGTCGAGCATATTTTATTTTTGGGTGATGATGAGGATGGAAAAAAGGGGAAATTCTTAACTTCTAGCCTTCATACAATGTATAATAACTTTTACAAGCGATTCCAAACTCAATATCTGTATACCACTTTGTTAACTGCGTTTGCGTCAAGCATTGACTTTTCAGACTCAATTAACGCTATTGTTTTTCAACTCTACATGCGAAATCCACCTTGGAACCTTCTCATGTTTATACCTTACCCTTTAAAATTTAGGAAGCCACTGATTCAATGGGTAGTTAATTTTGATTTGAATTAAGCAATTGACACATAAAACAAAATACAGTAAGACACAGCTAGGCGCATATGACCGGCCTAAGTATAAATAAATTGTACCAAAGCAAATACCAGAATGTGAAATGATTATGGAAATTTCTAAAAAGAAAACAACGAATCATTGAGAGCAGAAAATTAGGAAATTGGTAGCAAACAAGCATCATTCACATGATTGATCAAGAGGTTAAAGCCAGAGCGAACATGGGGAGTAATGGACAAAAACACATTGCCCCACTGAGTCCTTTCCTAGATAACCAGCATCTTAACAACCATCACTTGAACTTGTCAGTCTGCATTCTATTTGTTGCCACACCATGCGCAAATTGCAGCATATTGACAATAGCAATCATTTCAAACCACACAAGAGGTCACATTAAAAAAAGGGGCTATGATATGATATCAATTACCAAATGCTTTGTAAAACATTAAAAATTAGCACAGGAGTCATGTAGAAAAATTAATTTAACATACTATGAAGAAAAAAAAGAAAAAAAAAAAGTAACAGGCCTAATTGTATGGAACTAAAACTAATGCACAATGGATGCCTTTTCAAGGGGTCTCAATGTTGTAGGAGAAGATGCCAATGGAAGAATCTGAGATGAACCTGAAGGAAACTGAGGTAGATATTGTTGAAGCTGTTTTCGTTCGGTGTCTTTGTTCTGAATGATCCTAAGAAAGGACCCATCATGAAAATCTGAGGCTATTGTGTCATTAGGAGGATCTTTAACTTTAACCTCACATTCTTGGACATTTTCTATAGCCTTTCTCCTAGCCTCTTCCATTAATCTTCTATACAATTTCTCTTCCGCGTCCCTCAGGAACTTGAATTTCGGAGGTGGTGAGGATCTAAATCTGTTGTACTCTAACTCTCCTGAAGATTCAAAGAGAGGATTGAATCCTTGGTGCTTGTAAGAATGAAGAGGGTCCAAAGAGCACTTCAAGGGAGAAGAAGCCACAGGGGTGAGAAAAGGGGTGTCAATTGTTAACATGAGATCACTCAAACTTCTTGTTCTTGACCCTTTTCTGCTTCTGTCACCCCTGGATTTACCATCTTCACTCTCCAAATCTTCTTTCGTTTCCTCTTTGATGGGGAAGAGAAACCTTGGAGGACCAGCAAGATTGTGCAGCCTCATCAACTCTGATTCCACACCCTCTTCTCCAAAGGACTTGTGAAGCAAGTCCAACTCCATCCCAAGCTCGAGACTCGTGTTTTCTATGTCCCTACTCACACCCCCTCTATCGTTGCCACCATGCATGGCACAAGGTGTCTTCCAACACCCCCAATAAAACACCCCTTTTGAGTAATTCCCATGATCCATTTCAATATCTATCTGATTTCTTCTCTTCTTCCACCATAAGAAATAGTAAAGCTGAGCACACAGAGCCAGCATGAGACAGCCAAAGACAAGACTTAAAGTGACACTTAACCCACCGAAAGACATGACCCCTTTGCTAGGGAACCGATCTCACATCTTGTTGAAAAGCAATACTAGAAGAGAAAATCAAGCACCTAACTTGATTTTCGCTGGTGATTGAAATTTGAAAGGAAGCTATGAATTTGCTTTGGCAGTTATTAAGGAAGAAAGTGGTGTAGGAAGAAGTAGGCCGTAAGAGGATGGAGCATGCAAGTTGAGGGAAAGGACTAAGGAGTGTGGTTTCATTTATGAAGGTCACGTTGTGAAGATAACATAAGAGACTACTTTAGCCCCCAAACACACGGCTAGGTAGGATAATGGAAATTATTCTCGGAAGGGGGAAAGTGTTACTCTTAAGTTAAGTTTACGAGTCATGACATCATGGTATGAACTATGAAGAGGTGAAACTTTTGCACAAACAAAAGCTAAGTTCTTAAGCATCAAACACGGAACTCAAATTAAATTCAGAGCATAAAAGGGATAAGCAATGCGGGCCGTGTGGTGTGGGCTGAAATGTACGATCGCGGATTGGGTAGACCTCACATGGGCTTTAAGCGTGTGCGTCACTTGTGTTGTGACTTGTCACCGCCGAAACAAGTAACCAAAAATCCAAAACTAACTCACTACAATTTATTTTTTAATATAATAATTCACTACAACTACAAATGCTTGATAATTGTATGAAATTACATAATTTTATTATGAAATCAAATATATTAATTGTATTTTTTAATATCTTACGCTAAAATTTTAATTATAAAAACAAAATGGACCGAGGGTTTAGTTGGCAGAAGGTCGTAAGAATGTTTCTTTTAATGCGAAAGTAAAGAAAAGGACTAAGGAAAAGTGGAATTCATTCGCAACCGTCCTCCATGAGCATGACTTGGTAAAATAGAAATCTTCGGAAGAGAATATCACGAAAACATTTTAGCAAAATTGTGAATTTATTAGAATTGATATACAAAATAGTACTAATGTATTTTTGCCGTATATTTTTTTATAAAAATTTTAATTTATTGATTGGTTAACAAAATTACTTGATAGCGGCTCGCATTAAAAACATAATTATTTGATACTTCGAGCATTTAACTAAACATAATAAATGTTTCCCAATAAATGCTTTCAGAATGTTCATTATTAAAATCCTTAAAGTTATACATACTCATTACATTAGTCAATGCCTTCACAATTGTTGTTTAAGATTTTACACAAGCATTATTATCATAATTAAATAATCTTGATTTTAAGAAAATAAAAGTTTATTAAGAAAGCTAGAAAACTTTTTTTTTACACACTTTTTAGTTTTTACTACGGGATTGTCTATTGTGCGTTCGTAAATACATATTGTGAAAATATGAAATATTTTAAAGTAAATTATATCGTTACTCTTTGAAATTTCATGAATTTGTATAAATACTTTTTATTCTTTGACGCATACGATTATTTTTATTTTTTTAAAAACATTACATTAACATTCATTAGACATTACATTAATTTTTTAAATTATTTTAAAAAATATATTTCACTATAACTATTGTAAACGTTAAAAAAAAAAAGTGTCTATATAATTTCATGAAACCTCAATATAATTTACTCAATATTTTATTTAAGATTTTAAATTACTTAAAACAATATATTAAACCATTTTGTGCTCAGTGTAATCAATATTGTTCAGAAATAAATTATACTACATTATTTTATTATTTTCCAACATGTGCTTATAGGCACATAATAAAAATATAATTTATGATTAAATTTTATTTAAATATGCAAAAATATATAAGTTCTTTATGTATCAATAAAATTTACTCATAATATTACAAGTTAAAGTTAAAATAAGTTATAAGTTATTAAAATAAAAATTGTTGTAGTTGTAATAATTATTCACTTTTTTTTATATAGAAAATGATATTTTTATGTTTATAAATAGAATGTCAATAATAACCGGATTTCTTTAAGTAAAATGTTTATTAAAGTAAAATTTTAATGATTATAAGAATTATTAAACTCAAATTATGAAAAATAAGAGTTCAAATCATTTGTCTTATCTTAAAATAGTTTGTAATAATTACTCTACACTCCATTTTAAAATAAATTATATTTAAAACCAGTAACAAAAATAAAATAAAATAAATTTAAAAAGTGAAATAATTTTACTAAATTATTTTTATTATTTATTCTCTATTATTTTAAGACTAACTTTGTTTTTTTACATGTAATGATTATACTAAAGTTTGAATATATCACGGATACTATTTCAACTTCTACTACTTGATCACAATAATTATTTATTTGAATTAAAGCTAATAAAAACCAATAGTTGATTAAAAATTTAAAAGATGACTAAGTATGTAATTTTTATATTAAAATGTTATTTATTTTGAAACAGAGAGAATATTTTGACTTGAGAATTGGCGCCCACAAGGGCAGAAGTCTGCAAAGGGAGCGTATCACAAAAGTTTGGGCTTCGTTTGTGAGGCGTTTGGTTTGACGTATCATTGGGTCCATCACTCGTCAATTGCCCACTGTCAAAGCCTACCATTGCCCAACTTTTTCACTCAAAACAAATAAAAGCCCAATCCTATTTTATTTTACTATTTATTATTCAAAAAGTGAACCTGAGCGCGCCTATAATCATTGTCATTGATCAACAAACATGTCTCTCACCAACAAAAGTATTAAAGAGACAGTGTTGAAATGCAAGTGTGAATGAAATAATTCACATTAAATAGAGATGAGTATAGTGACCAATATGTAAGTAACAAAGACCTAAGACTCATAAATTTGATGTTTAAAAATTTTGGATTAAATTGTGATGTCAATCACTTATTCATGATTCATTGTTGAAATTCTTCCTAATGTTAACCCCTAGTATTCTCGACATGTAGTATTATTAATTACTTAAAATAATTAACACAAAGTTGTTCTTAAAATTTGAATCTGCATGTTATAAAAGCATAAAAATAGAAAATTATCACTAATAAATTTTAAAATTAATTATAAGATGAATTTAAATAATTTTTTCAGAAACATTTATAAGATAAAGAAATATAAGAAAAAATAATTTTTTTATAAAATAAAATTAGTTTATGCACAAATCAAAGAAAAAAATTAATAAAAAAGAACTTTTATAAATTAGTTGATATATAAAATAATTTTAATAGAGTTGCATATTGTGATTGGGTGCTTCTCAACAAAGAGTTATTTACAAAACATAATTTTCACATGGTTAATCAAGTTGTTTGGGACTAGAGTACTATCCTTGTTTATTTATAGACTATAAACATGTTTGAATATAAGCTTTAAAAAGATTAATAACTTTCCTGTCTAAAAAATAATTTATTTTCAGTAAATAAATTTTTAAAAACATGTATACTTTATATGCAAATGGACTCTATATTTTAAGATAAACACCGACTTTGATAACGTTGTCAAAGATTAATCGGATTGAATATTTTGTACCTATATCATTTACTTAAAAAAATAGTGTAAATAGCAATGGAGCGCTTTTGTTTGCATTAAACAGGCAGCAACGTTGTTTGAAAAATAGGAGTTAGTTTGCACTTTGCAGTTTGTCTGTATCCCCCACTCCACATGAAAATGTTTCCACGTAACGTAAGTACCCGTTGTCGAGAACCAAACAATAATAGGTATGGTACGTTGGAGGAGCAGCAACATCTTTTAAAAAGGGCTAGGGAGTGGTCCCATTTTCAAACCAAAATCATCCATCACTTATACTCACTCCAGTAAAATAATTCCAATGGAATGTAGGAATCTTCTATACCATGTGTTTCGATCATATGCTCTCCAAGTTTAATATTTGCTTAAATACTTCTAAAATTTTACAGTTTAGGTGTTTATAAGTTTTTTTACCTTAAATCAATGTGCTAACATAGTCCTACTCCCCATATATATATATATATATATATAACCATAAAGTGAACATCTTTATTTAATCAAACAAATAAAATAAAGTATAGAATTCATATTATATATTGTTTTTATAATTTTCTTGATCAAATTATTAATTATATCTTTTTCTTTCTTTCTATTTTATTTTTATACATAAATTATTATTGTTATACAAAATTAAATTAAGTTAGACTATCATGCATGTCTCTCACATGTTTTTATAAGAGATTTTTAGTAATTCTTAAATGTACGAAAAATAAAATCTTTCATTTTGATAAATTATAGGAATTAAAAATACAATTAAATTTTCAAATTATATGTATCATATATATATATACTATGTTCTTATTAATATTAAATATTAGTAAACTAACTAAATAATTATCAAAATTAGATTTCTTGATGAAAAATATTTTTTAAAAAATTGTATAATTTTAAAAATACTATTTTGTTTCCCTTAATACCTTTCATACCTTAAGTATGACCCAAAATTTTCATCAATAATTAACTATAATTTTTTACAAACGTTGATCAATAAAATAAATAAATAATTAAAACAATAAAATAATAATATTTCTTAATTAGTTTATGAATATAAATATTTGTGGATTTTTTTTCACGTAATTAATTTAGACTTGTTTATTTTTCTCTATAATTATTTATCTTTTTAAGATAATATACACTTATATAGAAATTATTAATTACATAAACTACTATATTAAAACCACTTAGGCAAAATTCTTTTTAAGAAGAGTTAGACCGTAATTGCACAACTAATTAAGTCTTTAGGTAAAATATCAATATACAGAAAAATAATAAAGAAAAATATTTTAATACGAATGAAAACATACTTTCAATTTATAAAATGTTTATATTCCATACAAACACAATAAATTAAATTAATTAAATTCGACTAGTTCTTGAATCAACTAATTAGTAATATCAGGAGCTCTGATGCAGTTGTGTTACATACGGTTCAATTTCATCTCGCAAGTAGGAAAAAAAATGCTACATGTAAAATTCAACACAGAATGCCAAACACGGATATTTTCAAACGTGTCAACTATTTTCTTTTGGTGAATACATGATCTTTATATCATTAAAATAGGTCTGGGTATTACTACGATATCGATAAACTTAAACTTACCACATACTATTAATGAGTTGTTTTGGTCAAATTAAGATACTCAATCACTCACATGAGACGAAGTGAAAAAATCAAAGAACGGTAGGTTTTCAGGATGAGCATCTTCATTAATATGATCAGCAGAAGATGTATCAATGGCACCTTCACAAAATGAAGCAAGGGATGGCACTTGACTAGATTTTTCTTCCAAAATGCTGGTTGGATGAAGAGGAAAGAGAGTTAAGGCCTTGTGGTTACTGGTCCTACTGTTGTAATCTTGTTGCAATAGTTCATTTCTCTGTGAGCCATCACACATTCTTTGCAACCCAAACGTCACAATGCTTGAGCTAACTCCACTTGCAAGAACCTTTGGTGGTTGTTGAGAATAAAAGCCGGTTCCACTCTGTTGCAAACAATATGGGCCGCAAACCACTGAACACAACAAAATAAACTATATTTGATTCCAAACTCTTGATATAATTAATTGTAAAAGACAAATAAACTGAAGAGACATTGAACTTTAGGTGATTTTTAAGTTGGTTTTAAAACATAGATGTCAAACTCACATACACACAGATGCACACAAAAGTACTGAAAAGTGATAAATTTAAATATACCTCATATTATTATTATGTCTTGCTATATAAATATATAGTCACAGAAAATATAAGTAACTATTATAATTACCTTTCAAAAGTAAACAAACAAACTAACTTGAATTATATTTAACAATATATACATTTATTATAAGAGGAACTTTGTATAGTCTAAATGTTATATTAACAAAACTAGAATCTCATACATCATCTCAGTAACTAGTACATTTTGCATGAAGATGGGAATTTGACTATATATGGTTATGCAAGCATATTAACTATACGATTTATGTGTATTTAAAGACTTCAGAGAAGGAAGATTAATATTGAACCATTTACAAATTGAACCCATCTAGATCACCAAATTCAAATATTATACTAGCTGTTGGATCCCACTAATGATCACATGAACAGCCACGTGATCAACCATAATGAAGATAATGCATGTATAAATTCATTTCAATCAAATAGGCAATAAAAAATTATGCTATATAAATATGTATTACGACAAAAAAAAATATGAAATAATAGAGTTGTTGAAGAAACCATTTTGACAAATGGGTTGGGAGGCATGAAGAAAGTGATTGGAAGATCCAACATTTTGTTGCTTCAATTTTAGTTTCTGTCTTTGGCGCGCTTTGTGATTCTGAAACCAATAGAACACATTCTTTCCCTCAATGTGACCATAAGCACTGAGCCTAGTTACAATATGTTGTATTTGGCTAGCATTAGGAGTCCTTATTCCTTGTTTGTACAGATTCTCCAACGTGCTTATTTGCTCTTTTGTAGGGCTCCATCGCGAAACTGAATGGCCTCTCCTTCTCATCTCCACCTCTGCAGCTTCACTCTCCATCTTTCACTTCTGAATTTGTTTGCAGTCTCAAGTAAAGTAGTTTTTGAGAAAAAGAAAATATACTACAGTACTATATAGCAATGCAACTATTGCTTATTAATTGTGACTCTAACTAATTAGAGTGAGTGTAGCAAAGGAAATGGTTGGGAGAGGGAAAGAGAGAGCAATAAGTAATTACGTGCGAATTATATAGTTTTTGGTGCAGAACATTCATAAAAACATAGTGAGTGACGGCTGAGAGAGATGTAGGTTTCATTGTGTTCTCTATTTCCTAAGTGATAATGCTTATTACTTACCTTGGAAACCACAGAGAGTGGTAGAAAGGTGGGTTACACCAATGAAAGAAAGGAAAGACATTGGTTAAGGCGTAGACTTATAGTTGAACTTCGAGAATTGAAGTGAGAGATGATTAAAGTTGAAAGGTTTAGTTAGCAATTACAGTGTTTAGATAGTAATAGTTAAAATTCCGTTCAGCATAAAAGTACATATTCTATTGCAAAAAAAAAATTGTAAATATAATTACTATTTTCAATCTTAATTGAGTTCAGTTAAATTCAACTTATTCTCAAAGAGTTGTTGGGTGGTAATGTGCTAATCACACAAGTTATGAACTGAGAAGAGTTGTTGGGTGGTAATGTGCTAATCATATTCACAGTGGCATGTTTAAAATAAGAAGGGGATCATATACACTTTTAAAATGTCTTTAAATAATTTTCTGTTTTTGATATTTTTTGTTTATTGAAATTTGGTAGAAATAATTATAATCTTCATCATAAAAAAATCTAATACTTTTATTTATAAGAATAAAAGTTATGTGTCACATTTTTATAAATGATTGATTAAAAAAATAGAATATAACTTTATTTATAAAAATTAATCTTGCGTATGCACTTGTATATGTGTGATTAAAATTTATAAAAAAAAATTATGTATTAAAATTGAATATTGCTATATTTAGAAAGGTGTGAGATTAAAATTAAAATAAAAAATACATTTTTTATAAACTAAAATCAAGTTTTATTGTATTAAGAAAGATTAATTTGTGTATCATAGTTTTATATAGCTTTAGCATTTAAATTTAATTCTTAAATTGACATATTCTAATTATAATTGTATAAAATAATATGTAAGATATATAAATTCATTTTATTTTATTATCTTTGAATTGTTTTCAATTAAAAAAATCTTGGTAAATATTGACATATATCTATACAATTAATATGGTCCTGTCCTATTAATATTCCTAATATAAATCCTAATAAGCTATGCTATAGCCATCAAAAATTCGGAAGGTGGGGGCTGACATGTTTGTTTGAAATGCAACCTTATATAAGCCCATTATATGTTTCGGGTTTAAGGCACAAAATATGGCGTTTCTAATTGGTGAGCCTAATTCATTTCTTGGGCTGTAGTTCATTGGACATAAATTCATGGGCAGACTCAAAGAATATATTTGGGTAGCTTTTTTTTAACATAAAATATATTTAGGTAATTAGAAAGATGTATATTTATGGCTAAATTATATATATATATATATATATATATATATATATATATATATATATATATATATATATATATATAGTTTTAAAATAAGTAATGAACACACTAAATATTTATTATAATAAATAAATTATATTTTATATTATAAGATAAAATTATTTTTAATTATTAAAATTTAATTTATATATAAATATAAAAAAAATTAAAATTAAAATAAATAAATAAAGTTAAAGAAGTTTTTTAAAAAAATTAGTCAAAATTATTTAGAAAAACATTAAAATTTAATTTAAATAAATATGATACATAAAAATAAAACTATAAAAAAAATAGAAAGACTCTAATTAAAAAAAAATCTTAAAAAAAATCTCAAGATAAAAACTAATGTTTAATAAGTAGTGGTTGATTTTGGATAATTATGTTATTGGTATGATATATCCATCGATTTTGCTAATAATTATTCTCGGTCAGAGAACTTAGTTAGCTGCCTTAGTGCCTTTAATGGAATTTTCTCTTCCAATTGCATTTTTTTATACAAAAAACTCAAACTAGGAGTGTAAGTGAATTGAGTTGGACAAGGTTCGGATCAATGTGTTATCCAACCCAATCATAACTCAATGAGTTGGGTTTGGACGATTTCTGTATTTTTTTTAATGAAAAATCAGCTTAATCCAATTTGATCACAAACATGTCAGATTAGGTTGGATCAATTGGGTCGACATTATTAAATTTTTTTATAAAAAAATTAAATATTTTATAATAAACGTAAATCATTTAATATTTTGTTGTAAATACAATGTTATCAACAATAAACATATAATGATTCAAACTAAACTTCAAAATAAATTTATTGATTTGTTACATTGTAATAAACTCAAAAAACTAGCATTAATACAAAATAAATTTTAAAATAAAAGTGTTATATTGTTAAAGAATTAATCACCAATACACTGCTAGTATAAAGTTTTTTTACACTAACAACCAATCAAATCTTTTAAATTATTTTATTTTATTTTTATTTAATTAAATAAGCAACTGACATGGTACTATAAAAAGATCTGATTAGTTGCTAGTGTAAAAAAACTTTATACTGATAGTGTACATGTGATTAACTCATTATTAAATGCTATCAATTAAAAAACACAATACTCATTAATGAGAGTGATAACAAATATTGTTATTAACAAGTGATCACATTAAGGATGTAAAAAAAATCGTATCCATATTGCTATGATATTAAATGGCTATTCACAAATAATAGGTACGATTATTTTATATACTCGCATGTGAACGAAACAGATACATATCATAATATTTGTATTCACAATTACCTGCAAATATTCAAGTACATAATTATATATTAAAATTTTAAAACTTTTTGGGAATAAAGTACTTTAACAATTAAATTTAGTTTTAAATAGAAGAATATTGATTAATAAAATTATGTATAATATTTTAATATTTTAAAATTTGAATTTTAAATTAATATTTTAATAAATATTAAAATAAATACAAATCATTATTAAAATGTTTTTGAAAATTATTATATATTTTTTTAAATATCTACATGTACTTGCAACTATTAAAAAGATATATGGATTCTCGCTTAGTAGATACCTACATGGATATAGAAATGAATATGAGAAGATATTTATTTGGTGAGACAGGTAACGAGGGGTTACTATCCATATTTGTCATGTCCCGTTAACATCCCCATATCACACTAACTTATTACTATTATTATTGTTATTATTATTGTTATTGTTATTATTATTATTATTATATTATATATATATAATCAGGTTGAGTTGGGTTACATGTCAAAACACCACCAATCTTGTTATCTAATTGATATAGTATCAAGTTTTGATTGGATTGGAATGACTTTGACTTGAGCAATTAAAAAATATGATTTGATATCATTGGATTAGTTCGGATTGTCAAGTTATCCATATATACTTATATCCCTAACTCAAACTCAATATCTTGTTTAAGGCCCAAAGAGAGTAAGTTTAATATCACATAAACTAATGACTTGTTAGTATATAATTTTTATATACTTAAATGTTATATTTGTTAATTTTGATGAATAGTTAAAGTGACCGTTATACTTAGTTATTATATTTGTTTATTAAATTATATTTTATATTTTATTAAATATCATAAAACTGGCTAGAAAGATAATAATCAATGTTATATTTATTAAATATAGTATATTTTAAATTTATTAAATATAATAAATATGTATATTAAATTTAAGACATTTCAAATAAATAAATTGCAATTTAAACAATAAATGCATTAATTTTTCATAAAATTAATAAAAAATAATAATTACACAATAAATATTTTTCTTGGTATAGTAGAGAGAAAATAAGAAAGTGATAAATTTTTGAAGAATTGTATTGTATCTTTTATAGGCTAAATTGTATTTTTAATCATTTATTTTATTTTTAAAAAATTTGTTCTTTATTTTTTAAAATGATTATTTTAGTTATTTATCTTTCATATTTTAGTCAACTTGTTTTTTTAGATACAATTTTGATTATTCTCTAAAAATACTTTCATTGGATTAACTTACTTAAAAACTATTGATGTTAAAACTTTTTAATTTAATAGTTTGAAGGTTGAAATTCAATGTGGAATATTAGTTATTGAATAAAGTAAGTTTATCAAAATTTATTTTTTAAATAAGTGGATCTCCATCTCTCCTCATATATATCTTGTAACTTTTTTTAAATTGTTGTATTTTTACCAATAATTATATGTTGTAATATTCTGAGGCGAAGTGTTTAAAAATTTTGAGAGTTGAGGAATTCTTGATGAGTCTTAGGATGTTTTAGAGTTTTTTTTTTTTTGTAGAAATCTAGTTTGACCCTAAAAGGAAAATTAATAATGATAGAATTGATATACCATGATTTTGTTTTATAAATTTAATAAAATAACTAGTATAATTACTTATATTAATGTGTGTAATTTGATTAAAAATATTTTATAATAAAGACAATAAAGATCATATGCGAAAAAGATATTTGTAAATAAATTTTATAATATTTGCAAAATTAAGAATAATATATTATACTAGTATTTTAATATGTGTATTTCATAAGTTAAATATTGATTATATATAACTAATACTTATAATAAATTACATATAAATAAATAATAAATTTGAATATATAAATTATATTTAAACTAATACAAGTAAATATTTTAAATATATAAATTATATTTTAGATATATAATAAATAAATATATTAATTTAATTATTAATAATTTATTTTAAAATATTAAAATGTATTTCACATGTAAATGTGATAAATAAAAAAATTGAATTTAATAGAAAGTTAAAGAAAATCTCTCAAAATGCTTCTATTGAATAATGGCTCCTAAAATTATTCTCCTACATATTAGTTATTTAGATTTAATATATATGAATTGATTAAAAGTTAAAATAATATTATTTAATTATTGTTAATTCTTTTACAGTAATATAATTAAATATTTAATTAATATGATTTTTAATACTTCAAAATCAATTATCAATAATTAACATATTTATTTATACTGGTTTTATATAGTTTATATATTTAAGTATAATATTCATTTATATATAAGTTATTGTATATTTTAATTATATATAATAAATATGCATGTGTATTTAATAAATTATTATATATATACATAAATATTATGTTTGAATATATAACTTTTATTTAAAATTTATACAAATAGGCATTTTTAAATTAAATTCTATATTATGATAATATTTTAAAAAAATTATAATGAGAGAATTTTAGAAATTCTTTTAATTTCATGTCTAATTAAATTTTTATTTATTATAATTATTATCCATTGATTGAATTTAAATATTTTTTAAAACAAATTAACTCTCTCTCTCTCACATAATATATATATATATATATATATATATATATATAGAGAGAGAGAGAGAGAGAGAGAGAGAGGAGAGTTATAATAAGAATTTTTATTAAGTATTACACCATAATGGTGTGTTTGGATGAGGAATTTTACAAATTTAAGAAATTTAAAATTCTTTGTATTTGAATTACTTTGATTTCAATTTTTATCATTCTTAAAATATTTTATTTGGATAAGTCAATTTAAATTTCTCAAATTTTAAATTATTGGGTTGGATATGGTAATTTGATTCCACCATGATAAAATTGATTTTAAAAATATATTTATATGTTGATATTTTTAAATTAAATTTAAAAAAAATAAATAATAGCTAATTTTAAATATTTAATAATTTAAAAAATTAATATTAGGTAATATTTAATAATTTAAAAATATTATTGAATATTCAATAATTAAAAGAATGAAGAGATAAGAGATAAAATAAAATATATAAGTGAAATAAGAAAAACAAATATGAAGAATTTTAAATTCTTACTTTTTGAAAGAATTTGAAATTCTACTATTTTAAGGAATTTCACAAATACTTGAATTTCAAATTCCTTATAAATTCTCTATCCAAACAAGGTATTTCACCTCAAAGAATTTTAAAATTTTCAAATAAATGAATTACTTCATTTAAATTCCTCATCCAAACACACTAAAATAAAATTGACGTAATAATATATATATATATATATATATATTTCAAAATATACTAAAATATAAACATTTTAATTATTTTCAAGTTGTTGTTCAATTTTAACAAAAATTTGATATAAACATATAAAGTGATATGAACTTTTAATCTAATGGTTAGATTTACAAAATTCATATTTAATATAAATTTATTGAGCGGTGTAATACTTAGTAAAAGTTATACCGATATTATTATAACTCTCTCTCTCTCACACACACACACGTGTATATATATATATATATATATATATATATATATATATATATATATATAAAATTTATTTTGAATTTTAGTTTGTATCATTATATGTTTATCGTTGATAACATTACATTTGCAATAAGATATTTATGGTGTGTTTGGATGAATAATTTTAAAAATTCAAGGAATTTTAAATTCTTGGTATTTGAATTACTTTGATTTCAATTTCTATCATTCTTAAAATATTTTGTTTGGATAAGTCAATTCAAATTTCTCAAATTTCAAATTATTGGGTTGGATATGGTAATTTGATTCCACCATGGTAAAAATTAATTTTAAAAATATATTTATATGTTGATATTTTTAAATTAAATTTTATAAAAATAAATATTAGCTAATTTTTAAATATTTAATGATTTTAAAAATTAATATTAGATAATATTTAATAATTTTAAAAATATTTTTGAATATTTAATAATTAAAAACATGAAGAGATAAGATAAAATATATATGTGAAATAAGAAAAATAATATGAGAAATTTCAAATTCTTACTTTTTTGAGAGAATTTGAAATTATACTATTTCAAGAAATTTCACAAATGCTTGAATTTCAAATTCCTTATAAATTCTCTATCCAAACAAGGTATTTCACCTTAAAAAATTTAAAATTCTTAAAATAAATGAATTACTTAAAATAAATGAATTACGTCATTTAAATAAATGATTTACATTTATTATAAAATATTTAATTTTAAAAAATATAATTTTTTATAGATAAATTTATACTATAATTTACATGTAATTCATTCATCAAACAATCTCACAAAAACCTTTGATTTCACATGATTTTTCCCCTTCTATTTTTACTTTTTCTATCTTTTTCTCTTTTAAATCTTTTCTCTTACATTTCTTGCTTCTCTCTCATTTATTTATTTATTTATTTTCTTTGTCTCATATATTTTTTTTCTCTATCTTTATCTCTCGTCTTTCTTACTTTTTTCTCTCTCTCAATTTTCTATCTCTTTTATATATATATTTTTATTCATTTATCTCTTTTTCTTCTCCCTTTTTCTTATCTACCAACTAATGTACAATTTATCGGTATTTTATTTTAAATTATTAAATATTTAAAATGATTTTTGTATCATTTAATATTATCTATTGTTAAATTTTTAAAAATTTAAACATTTAACTATTTATTTTTAATAAAGTTTAATATTAAAATATAAAATTTTGAAACACTTGTAGGTCATAGACATGACCCTCAAAATGAAATTGAAGTTTTCAAAATTTAAGCCATGCATCATTAAAAATATGATTGAGAAAATATTTAGTATTTTAAAATCATGTTTCACAATTTTTAAGCCAAGATTCCTATTTTTATTAAAGACACAAGCTGGACTTGTATTAACATGCAATACTACATAAGTTTCCTTGGAAAGAATGTTAGTTTGATGAATTTTTAATTGAATTAGTGCATGAATTTTCATCTTTAATATTATTAATTAATGAAAACCATAATTTTAAACATATTATTTAGACTCAAATGCATGAAAGAGAATATTTAATTATAATAAATAAATATAAAATTAATTTTTTTAAAAAACTTTCTTATCTAATTAAAAAAATACATTTATACAATAAAACGTTTCTATTTAATAGATAAGAGTTGAATAAAAAAATACCTAAATTTGTGAAAGTTGTCTAATTTATGTATGGTAAAGTGTACGAAAATAAAAAAAAGAATAAAAAATTATAGAAAAAGAAAGAAAAAGGAAAACGGAAGGAAAGAGAGAATAAAAACTGAAACACGCACCCTTCGGAGCTGGACACACCAGGCACGCAGGCAAGACACAATACACATTACATTACACACACAGCTCAGAAGGAAAGAACTCGCATCTGTATCTCTTTTCGAATCATTTTCTCTCTCTCTCTCTCTCTCTCTATACATTTACGTTACATAATCCTTCACACACTATATATACCATATCATACTTCATATACAATTCAACCTCTTTTCTCCTCTCTCTCTTCTTGAGTTCAATTCATGGCATCTCAAGCAAGCCTCCTCCTCCAGAAGCAACTCAAAGGTCTCCTACCCTTCACCCAATTCTCCCCTCCGCTCTTTCTTCATTTCCTTGCGTGCTTTTCCCGCGCTCTTCTGATTCATCTTTCTCTTTCTTGCAGATCTTTGCAAGAACCCTGTCGATGGCTTTTCTGCTGGTTTGGTCGACGAAACCAACATTTTCGAATGGAGCGTTACCATAATTGGACCCCCTGATACTCTTTAGTAAGCTTCTTTACTAGATGCCCTTGTCTTTTTTTTTTTTCTCGCCAATTTCATTTTGCCATTTTCAATTACTGGTGATTTCCTTGCTTCTGTGTTCTGGGGTTTTGGGTTTCTCCCTAAAGATCATTTTTTTAATTATACTCATCGGGGGTTTTGTTGGATTGCTTGGGTTTTGAGATTCTTTTTAATTCTTGCACGGAAGGGGTGTTTTTTTTATCTGCCCTAATCGTGATGAATCCAGTGATTCTTGTGTGAGTCTTTCCGGATGTTTTGTTTAATTTTTTAGATTATGGGTTGATGTTTGGAAGTTTGGTTAAATTTGAAAAGAATATATATAGATTGCGTTTCTTTTTTATTTCGGCTTCTACAAAAGATAAAACTTTCCTGATTTGGGTTGTTCTTGGTTGGTTTCACTTGATTGATTTTCCTAAGATGTAGGCTTTGCTTATGTTTTTGTTGTAAAAGATGACCTAAGTCACTATTTTCCTTTCCTTTTATTGGATAGGCATAGGCTTTATTGTTGATTGTTTTATTTTGTTTGTATGATCTTTTATGGCACTTGAGTTTTTACTGACCACTTGGTTTTCTTGTTTTGACAATTCTTTGATTTCGTGTAGCGATGGGGGATTTTTCAACGCCATTATGAGCTTTCCACCCAACTACCCAAATAGCCCGCCATCAATGAAATTTACCTCTGAAATATGGCATCCCAATGGTTGGTTTTATTCGTTTTCCATCTTGCATTGGTTAAAACACCAAGTTGGATTATGTTGTTCAATTTGCAGTGTATCGTTTTACCATTTCCAATCTTGCTTTGATTAAAACACGAAATTAAATGATGATGTTCAATTTGCAGTTTATCCTGATGGGCGAGTTTGCATATCAATTCTTCATCCTCCTGGTGATGACCCAAATGGTTATGAGCTTGCAAGTGAGCGCTGGACACCTGTTCATACAGTACGTAAAAACACAAAACCATATGTTTAATTATTTAGTTTAATTTTATAATGAGAACTCTGCCTTTTATTATTCAATTGGTGATTATGCTTTGATTTGTTGGCTAAATTAACCTAGTTGTAGAAACATGACAGGTTAGTAATTTACAATATCTCTTTGGCATGCTTTTGTTAAATAATCAAGTTAAAATCTGTAAATACCCACCACCATAAGCAAACCATGTAATAATTGACACATGTTTACTAATTTTCCTCCTGTTGTTTGGCTGTATGCATGATGTGCTTAATCTGAAGGCATTTCCATCAATGTTATTTTGCAATAAGAGATACTTAAGAAATACTAGAAGACTTTAATATTTTCAATCCTTTCACTCCATAAATGGATCTAGACATATAGTATATAGTATATTTTTTAAATGCAATTCACTGCCCTAGTGTTGGAGATTAGTGTAGTTTAAACTTTGTAGCAGTAGCACGTGTGATCTTGTTTGATAAGTGCTCCAAAAATTAAATTGTCTGTGCACACATTTGGTAAGGTATAAGGTATATATATACATGGCAGCAAATAATTGTATAATGAATTTATATACTATGCTTCATATCATGGTGGTTCCTCTGTTTGCTTCATACATACACATAATCTAGAGTAGATCCCCTTGTGATGCTGTCTGCATTGCATTAATAATAGTTCACATGGTCATAATAGGATAGAGCTCTCCACTCCATACATGCATTTTCAATGAGAAGGAAAATATTAGTGTTTGGTTTGAGGGAAATGTAGGAGAGCAAAACCCCTCTTTATCTAATTTTGGCTCCTCTTTGATATTGGGGGAGGGGGGGATTTGGAAGAGAAGTAATTTAAACATTTTTAGTATAATATCTAAAATATCCTTAGTTATATTTTTAAATTCAAAATTCTAAATGTTCAAAGATAAATTAGTTTTTAAAATCTTTTTCCTTCCCTTGTGAACCAAACAACAAAAGAGCTACCTCTTTTCTCCTCCATTCCTTTTGCCTCCCCTTCCTTCCCCTCTTCTTCCTCTTTTGAACCAAACAAACCCTTGGTCTACTGCTAGGCATTAAAAGTCCAACTTTCTGATGGCTAACACTCTTCCCGGTCTCTGAATAAACATAGAAGACTGAAAGGCTCATGAGTAGTAGTTGTTGCAGTTTTTTCGACTTTCAAGTCTGTGATGGCTCATAGAAAAGCCGTAAGGGAAAAATTTTAAGGTTGTTGTAGAAGCTTTCCAGTATCATTTATGAAATTGAAATAACTAATGAGCTTGTAAAGGTGAACAATATTTAATCATAAAGCTAATTTGGAGTATTAAAAATTTTAAGATTAGATTTTATTAATATTTTTGCTGGTTGTTATTGCAAAATGATATGCTACTTCTTGTCCACCCCTAGTGGTTTGACATACTACTTGCAAAGCTTTTAAAACCTGCTTATGAATAATTATTTTCTATGCTATCTTGCAGGTAGAGAGTATAGTCCTAAGTATCATATCAATGCTTTCCAGTCCTAATGATGAATCCCCTGCTAATGTTGAAGCTGCGGTAAGTTTGACCATTTTCTGATTTGATTTTATTTCTGCAATCTTTCCTGAACTCCTATCTTATGGTACTTATTTGCATTCTACAGAAGAAAAATGTAAATTGATATTTTTCACGAGAAGCATGCAAAAGTATCAGTAACTAACTGTGAAGGGAGTACTTTTGTTGATGCTGTTATCATAGTCTTAAAAACTTGGTGTAACAATAAAACAAACTTGGGTCCTGTGGGATTGATTTGATCCTTTATTTTTTTTTAATTATTTCAGTAGTTATTTTCTTAGATTAGGTATTGGATATTAGTGAAATTCTGAATTATTTAGGTACTTGAGCACAGATAGCTAGTTGGTGTGAAGAGTGAAATGTGGAATTGCAAATAATACAAACTTTAACTTGTAGAATACTTCTACTAATGATTAGATAACAAAGTGAGACAAATTCTATTTTTAGCCTGTAAGAAGTTCACAAGTGATTAAATATGGTAAAAGCATAATATTAATAAATGGTTTGTTTAGGAAATGTGTTATGAGGGAAGTAGGCATTGCTCAAATTGCTCTGATTTAAGCAATACCCTGAACTTTTATATCAGAGTTATGAAGCACAAACAAAGGGCATGAAAATGTTTCTTTTAGTAGTATTTCAGCAAGCTTGGCAATGGGGCTAGTAGGGGTAGGTTTTTTGCTCTACCGAATCCTGTCCCATCCTAAAAGATAACATTTATGTACCCCTTAAGTTTTAGGGTGAACCTGCACTGCTGCACCAGTCCCACAAGAAAATATTGAAACCTGCAGCGTATGTCCCCACCATCACTATCTCATATTTATGAATACATATTTCTGTCAGAAGATTTTAAATAAATATACCAAATAATGAATTACGATCTTATAATTAATTCATCATTTCATAAAATCTATAATACATATGTTCAAGATAAGTGTCATACTAGGAAAAGATTAACAATAAAATTTTAGTACCTGGATGAGCTTCTTTGGGAATGATTTTATTCATCTTCGACATACTTTTCCTATTAAAAAAGTATATCTCATTTGTTTGATGAGTACTTTAAGTAGATAATTTAAAATGATTCTAGAAATACACATTGCTGCTCCCTATTAAATTTACTGATTAAAGTGCCACGTCTGGGGCTATGAATTGCTTCGATCTTTACATTTTAGTAGATCTTTATATTGTTTTGTAAGTTTTTCTTAGACCGTGTTGTGGTCTTGTTTTTCAGAAGGAGTGGAGGGAGAGCAGAGATGAATTCAAGAAGAAGGTTAGCCGTTGTGTGCGGAAATCACAAGAAATGTTGTGATCTACAGCTCCTGCTTTTGTGAACGAAAGGATATACAACTCTGTATGGATTGATTCACCTGTTACTGAGTAGACAAGTGGTCATTTGTCTTGGAAAAACCAACTGTATTCTAAGTGCTTGGCCAGAGTGTTTGGTGACTAGTTATTGGAAATTTAGTTTGTTCATTTGCATGACCTTATTGTTAAAATCTTTGATTAGGTGCAAAGTTTTGCCTTTTGCTGAATATTTTGATTGTGGATGGATGGATGTTGCATTCTGAATTTTGTCATTGCCTGTGTTAAATATAGGCTTCTTTACCTGTATATTGCTGTTTTGCCTAGCGTTGGTTACGTATATGGTTTGAGAGACCAAAGAGGTTGGTCCTTCGCTTGAGGCATCACATCACTTGTCTTCTGTTGCCTCGGGTAACTGCATGCATCGACATCCTCAGTGCATACGCAATCGCAATGTTATAAAAGGAATACCTTTTGAGAACTGTTTATGTTTTCCATTTTTATATTAACTATTTTATCCCTTATTATTTTCTATGATTCTTTTAAACCACTTTTTCCTATATCAGTATTTCTTACTATTTTCATTTCATTTTATTTTGAAACTACTTATGAACAACGGTTCATAAAAATAATCATTTTTAAAGTGCTGGGTGCCTTTGTCCTGTAACTATCTAATAACTCTTTTCTATTTTTTCCCCTATGTTTAACCTCCCTTCATCCTTATGTGAAGTGTATACTAATACAACGTTTTTGTATGGAATGACTAAATGAAATATGCATATTTTTATTGCATTTACTAAATCGTAAATATTTTGTTGCGGTCACCAATTGATTTTGGTATCAAAATGATGAGTTTTTACTAAATAAAACTATAATTTCAAAAGGGCAAGGAACATCAACTTCGTGTTTACACCTGATTGAAGTAGACGTTGAGCTTATCTATTTCGCTTGATGCAAATTATGGATTATGCCAGGCTGCAGTTACATATGATCACTGGCATGTTGGTTGGTTGTACCGACGTCAAAAAATCAACCCTCTCACTTTCAGAATTTTCAATTCCTCTAAACTCATCATTGGTCGGTGATCTTGTCAACGTTTATATTAATTAGATTAAGTTTATATTAGTTTATGTAAATAAAAATTTATTGATGAATATGTGTATTGAATTCTGTTTTTAAATTTCTACCGCTTGTTTGCTGTTTACAAACTTATAATCAAGAGCCTTGTAGGCCTTTATGCTCCCGAGGTGGTTTCCTCCTTTTGAGACAACAACTCGTATTGATGTGGAGAAAGCATAGCTAGTTGCTATATTGCATGGGCTTCAAATATGTCGGGATAATAATCTAATGGACATTCAATGTCAAACTGATGGTTTCAACATTGCTAATATCCTCCAATCTAGAGTTTGCCTGAGATACCATCCTTATGCGACTTTGGTTTTTCACTGAATAAAAAAGATATCCTATATATGTTTTTTTTTTTGTTTTAAATTATATTGATTAAAAAACATTAACTTATTATATAAAAGATAATTTATGTTGATCATTTTTATTTTAAAAAAGTGACTCGTGAGCCAGCTTGTTTTGGTCAAGGGCTTGTAAAATTTCAGTCCCACACAAAATTAGCCCGCCCTGCTTTCCTCAAATTTTTGTTGGTCTTTGATAGACTAACTTGAATGGACTGCGTTGTCTCAAATTAACAATAAATATTTACTGCCTTATTAATCATTAAATGATCAGTAATTACTAATTCTTATATGTAGTTTGCACATTGATTATTTTGACAATCAAAATAAATAAATTGTATTTTTATGAATATTATGTAGTATTTTAAAGTTGATAATTAAGAATTAATTTTCATTGACAGGATGTGTTTTCGCTGATCAAGTGTTATTTAACAATAGACAAACAAAAAGCAAATCTGAGAGTACCAAATTGATCTTATATCTTAGAACAAACTTTACAACACAAATAAACATATTATTAAACACAAATAAATTGTGTTTAATAATATATATTTACAACTCAAAAAAAATATTTATAAATATTTATGTGTATTTATAAATACACATAAATATTAAAAATTTGCAATTATTTAAAAGTATAACTATATTAAAAATTATTTTATTTACAAGTTTAGTTTATTGATAATAAAAATATTGTAAAAACTTTTATGATGAACTTCTAGCGCAATTGTAAACAAAAAAAAAAAAAAAAAACGGTAGCTGCTGAGTCTGAGGCCCAATACCCATGTCATCCCCCTGAAATGACAACTGAACAGCGGAAATGCGTAAACTAACGAAAACAAAAGAAAGAAAAAACTGTTGAGTAATGAATGCGCCGGTTCATTGACTTTCGGCGACGAAGGAAGATTCATCCATTGGCGATGCGCTGAACTTGCAAACTGTTGTAATTCTATTCCAGGTCCACTTGTGCAACTAATTTCATACTTCAATTTACTCCAATCACTTTGTTCCCAATTTTAATCTCAACATCGTTGCATAACTGTAGCCTTTTAAGTTTTAACAGCTCAATGTTTTAGCTAAGGTTCTCCGCTTCCTGCGTCATAGTTTAAGTTCTAAAGATGCTTCGTATAATCGTATCTGTGTCATGATCGTTTTAGAGTGTTTGTGTTTGTGTTTGTGTTTGTGTTTGTGTTTTTTTTTTTTTTTTTTGCATAATTTTTACAATTAACCACTATCAATGCACTGTGGTTAAATAAGACCGTGTATTGACTTTTTTTTTTTTCGCTTAAACTTTCTCTTGTGCTCTTCAATGTCATGTTTAGTGATGAGGATAGTATAATTGGATGCTTTACTTTACTCTTCAACAACGTATGGATATAAATAATCATGTTTAATTGACGATGGTACTCTACTGTGGTTGGTTTATGATATAAATAAATAATAATGTATTAACTTTTTGGAAGATGGTGTTGCACTCTGACAAAATTCAACATTTCTGCTTCATATACACCTGTCGTTGGCATGCGTTTGGATTTGCTTAAATTTTAGGAAGCAGTTGGTTTTTTTTTACTTTTTTTTTTATTTTTTTTTATTTAAGAAAACCTCTCTTCTCAAGGTTTTTATTATAGGCTACTTTAAACACATAAGTTAATCTAAACACCAACTGTTGTCGTGTTTTAATATTGCTGTTTTAAGATTTTCTCTCCTTGTTTGCCTGTGGTTACTTTGTTGTTATCTAGTTACTTCCACATCCGTGACGTGTGCTTTAAATATAATGTATTTAGATTTATATTAGATTGATCTGTGAAACATGTAGACTCCAGTTTGAAAACATTTTCATTTAATATTGGTTCTTCTATTTGAAAAGATACTTTGGTTGTACCAGAGAAACTTGACTGCCATCGGTTTACATGGGAGTCATGGTGGATAATTCTGATTTGAGCAAGATCCATAAACCAAGCAGTGTCGTGACTGAGAATAAAGCTTACAAATATCTGCTAATTGCATCTCATCCTAAGAGTTCTGTACAGAGAAACTATGGACATTTCATTTCGCTGATTCATGGCCGCTTTGGAAGTTGTTCTGTGGGTCGCATCATATTTTTTTTACTTAAAGTTGCTGCTTTAGAGATCATAAGGAGGTTCTCCAAGACCAGATGCCCATGTGTATGGCGAGGTCTTCAGGCTCTACAGATCCTATGTTATCCGCCTTTTAAATGGATTCAGGGGTGGGCACCCTTCAAGGGTTTGGTTGAAAACATGCAGGTTTGTTATATAAATTTGTGAACTTTTTCATCAAAGATATATTTGAATGACATTTTAATGAGGAGAGCATAATATAATTAACATTTATAGTATATCATTTTCAATTACAGTCAGTTATTTTCATATTGATTTTGATTCAATATATCAAATTTGCTCCCCTATATCTCAGGATGTATATACCAAACTGACCTGAAAAATGAGTTATTTGGGAGCATCTGTGAAGTTTTATAAATTGGCTCGTGTTCTTACCGAAAAAGAAAAACAAATTAGCCTATCTCATGTATTTTTGCGTATCAAGGAGATATAACATAGAGCTATGTTAATCACAATACATAGGGCTATGTTAATCACAATCTCTTACACCATGCTTTACACTTTTCTTTCATGGGAAGAATGGAGAGAGTGAAAAGGGAAAGGTCAATATCTCTCTCTTTCTTTGCCCCATCTACTGAAGAAGTGAAGGATGATATTGAAGATTTTGATGTGTGAATAGTATTGATGAATACTATATGGTACTACGCTTGCCCCCTTTTACCATTTTGGTTGAGGATCAAATTGATTGAAGACTTCTCTCATTGCTGTTTGTGCCAAATCCTTAATGTTTTCTAAATGTACCAAGTTTAGCTATATTCATGAGAGCAGATGGCTAATAAATCTCTATGCTTTCAGGTTCTATCAAGACCTTTGCTAGCCCTTTCAATTGCAACATTGTTTTCTGATCAATCAAAATGTAGTGATGGAAAGTCAGATTGTAGTACTGATTCACAAGATGCAGTAGCATACTCAGAATTATCTCCTTTACAGGTTGATTTGAATACAAGGTATATGAACACTGATACTTTATGCTAATGTTTATTGTGTGCTTATTTATTTCCTACTCTCTAATTCATAAATACAGGTTCCTTTATGAGCTTTAATAGCAACATAAAATTACTTTTTCCAAACTCAGGAAAGTAGAAAATGTAAACTACATTGATGCAGTTTGCTGGATTTTAGAGTCTGGTGATTTCTTTGTAGAAAATGTAAACCCTGTTCAATGCACTGTAAATCCGGTGATTTCTTTTGTATTCTGTAAAAATATCAACCTTTAGTTAAAAATTGGGATTTTTTTCTTCATAACTAGGGTTACCATTTGCTAGAGGTCTCGTGTTTCTCCGCAAGTAATGTAGGATATTGATATTTGTTGGGCCAAGAATGTGAACAACCAAGATCAAATCAACCTTGATGTTTTGATATATCATGTATGTGATACATATGAATCCCAAAATTTAGTGTATTGATGGCTGAATCTTCTGGTGAATAAAGTGCTACTGGTTTCTCCTTCTCGGGATTAATCATAGGGTTTTACAATCTCTTAAATTTGTAGCTCTACTTTCAAGCTTCTTACATTTTCCTTACATTATGCAGCCAGTGTTTGACAGATCCTAAAATTTTAGAATCTGAGAAGTGGTTGATTCATCTGAATCAAGAGCTTGAAAATCAAGGGCTTAGTTTACCAGAAAGGTATTTTACGGTTCCCTTGCATTCACGATATAGAATTCTAAACATGATATGATACTCCCAAATTGTGCCATTCCAAAAGAATATCATAATGCGGCATCCCCAAACTTTCTGTTTCAAGCTAGGCTACTGGATATTCGTGCAGTTAAGTCATACCACTTTTTTATATTGATGGTGTAGCCACTATTTTCTGTTAGCAAAAGTAAGAAACACAAAACATTAATGATTTATTGACAATTGCATTTTGTCTCTTATCATGAAGTTGAATTTGCTAGGATATTTTTGGGTGAAATTTGAATTTATCACATCACCTACTTCTCAATTTTGAACTCATGTAACAGTATAGTATTTGACTACTGGATAACCCAACTATATATAATTGATTAGTATCTTTATACCAATTGTTTCTTGAAAAAATCCTAAACTATGTTAATAATATTTCATGAAAATGATTATATGAATAACACTCCTGGCTGGTCCCTTCCAATTCACTACTTTTTTGTTTTAATTTTCTTACTTGTGTTTAAACATTCTTATTTGTTAGTTTGTATGAAAAACTTTTTGAACACTAAACAACTTATCTTTATATTGTGCATGGAGTCAGGTACTAAAATCAGGGCAGGGAATTGCCTTTTCAGTTAGCAATAGCATATTTCATGGTTTCTCCTGTTGCAACAGACCATAATTTAGTAGTTATTTATGCAGAATCAATGATGACGAGCTTCGCAGATTTTATGCAGCTTCTAATGAGGAATTTTCTTGCTTCCTTACCTCAATCAAGAAGACCATACGATGGCGAGAGACATACAGAATTCTTTCAGAAGAAGAGCTGAAAATATGGTCAAAAATGGTGTTCTGGCACGGGTCTGATGTGAGGCACAGACCTTGCCTAATTGTAAGGCTTGGGTTAGCCTGCAATATGTTGACATCTGAAGATAGACCTCGATTTGCTCAGGCAGTCAGTAAGTTATTCTTTTGTGAATGGAGTATTTCTTGTCATTTTCCCCATATATTTGCTTATTACCAAAATAAAAAAGTTACAAATTTTTCTTTATTTTGTGAGTCAAGACAAATACTTATTTTCCCTTCCTTTCATTTCTCACTCCCTCTCTCTTCAGAACATCAGCCAGTTTTGTTTTCTTGACGTATTACTTTTTGTTCTATAGTTTTATGACATTTGATTTGAAGATGTTATTTCAGTATCACAGGTAGAATATGGAGTCTTGCACCTGGTTGATTCGAACAACCCTCAAATTACAGTGTTTGTGGATTGTGAAGGGTTGTCACCAGTGAGAATTCCCACGCAAATAATGAGGTCTTGTTCTTCCCTTCTGCAAGACCACTTTCCTAATCGTCTTGGTTCTCTGTTTGTCATACGACTGCCAGCCTTTGTTCATGTTATTGCCCAGACTTTTATTCGGGTTAGTTCTCCTTTTAGCTTATTCAGCCTAAAATAACTAAAACTAGCAAGGAAGGTGCATCGAGTTGGTGATCATGAAACATGTAGGGGTATCAAACAAATTGTCTGGTATATTGCAATTTAATTTAACAGTGGAACACGCCAAACTAGATATTAATAGCCAAAGTAGTAGGGGTCTCTTTAGGTACTTCTCCAAAAATAGTTTTAGGAGAGAAAAATAGGAAAAATAAAATAAGTTTTTATATAAGTTAAAATTGGTTTATACTTAATTTGTAAAAGTTTTTTTCCTATTAATTTTTTCAATATCTTACTTTTAACTTATGCATAAGTTAGTTTTATCTTATAATTTTTTTTTTCCTTTCCTATTTTTTCTCCTAAAAAGACTTCTGAAAAAGTTTATCTAAATAGGCTCTAGATCTATAACATAAAATGCGCTTTGCTAAACAAACTAATTTGTGTATCTGAGTCAGGATTTGAAGCCTGCTACCAAAAACAAGTTAAAAATAGAAGGGGAGAGGTATCAGAAAGCTCTTTCTGATCATCTGCCAAAACTGCCTTCATATCTTGGAGGCTGCTGCACTTGCATGAAATGCTCTAACATTGACAAATGGGATATGCTGCAACCTTATGCATCTGGGACTAGTAGGAGAGACGGGGTGGAGGATACCAGTGACAGTGACAATGAGGATTCTCCATCATTGCCTCCTTCTAATGAATTAGAAGGCTGCTTATACGGAAATTATGACCAGTTGTTGAGAACTGCAATCGTAGGTTTTCTCATAATTTGGGTTTTTATAGCTCTTGGTGCTGTAGTACTTGATCCCAGTAATTTTTATTAATTAGCCCTCATAATATAAAGACATGCCAAATTAGTTTGTATCTTGTCTTGGTAAGTAAATCTTTTTAAGGGGCGGCTTAATCCAATTCCAAACAGTAACGGCATACTGTTTATGATTCTTAAGATGAAAAATATCTAGTTATGGCTAGCACTACAATTTATCTTTTTAGTTTTATACATTTTCTTTTAACAAATAGAATCACGTTAGATATTCTAACTAACTACCGAAAATCTTGTTAAATGTTATTTATATTTAGGCTTATAGAAGTGGTTTATGGCATTTGTAATTTTATTTTGCTTATTTTAGTTAGCTTTGTGGACGAACTTATCAACATAAGGTTTTTTATTTGTATTTTTTTTTATGTTCATTATAGTAAGTTGTAGTCAAATTTATAAATGACTTCTTATTTGATAAGTAATTAATTAAGTTATTAATTTCTACGCGCGCTAAATCTTTCTGATGAACTAAATGGAGATGAGCTATTGTGGAGTGACATAAATGATATAAGATTCGATCGTAGTTTGTGTTTTCTATGACGCAAGTTTGATACTTCCTACGATCATAAAATTTTAATTTTGTAGGCTTATCTACTTAAGTAGATCGTTTGGTGTCAAAGGTGATATCCCTTTGATGGGCTTTTGTTGCCCTCAATTTAGCAAATAAAGTTATGGGTTAAATTGTATATTATTGAAATTCGATTAGTTATTAAGAGGACAATAATTTTGGTCTAAGAATTTTTAACATGTTATTTGATTTTTTGCTTGGTGGTTATGGAGCTTCTATTGATTCCAGTTTGATTAGTAAAATCCTAGGCTAATGCGAACATTATTGAATTTTGGTTAATTACTAAGTGGACAATAATGTTTGATTTAAAGATTTTTAACATGTTATTGGCTTCGTGTTTGGTAATCATGGGATTATAATCTTTTATCTACCATTTTAATGATTAAAAAAAATGGAGATGTTATACATTAATAATATTTATAAAATCAGCATACAAACTTGGTGTAAAAAAATAAAAATAAAAAACTCTGCACATGAACTTCGATAGTTGTTGTAATTATTATTTATACTTTTTATTAATAAAGGTGATTGCTCATTTGATATACATATTTTTTGAATAATTTTGTTCCTAAAATTACCTCTCTAAGTTACTCTTGATATTTTCACTATTATTTAAAAAATAACCCTTATATCTACAATTATCTAGAGGTGTCTAATGGGTCAAACTGACCTAATCTAACTGACCTATACAGATCAAATGTTATTTTTTGCTAAGTTGGTTTGACTTTTTTTTTTTTGCTGTCATTTTTTGGTTAAATTTAGTACATGTCAGGCCATTGGGACAAATTGGTCTAATTAAAAAAATATATTAAAAAATTAAATTTATTTTTTTACGATGAAAAAAAATTTATGACATGATTAATTGATATTATATATTTTCATGAAATACCTAGTCATTTTTGTGTAGTTATGAATACTCTATCACTACAAGTTAATTACAAAAGTTATGTTGATTTCATTTGTCATTCTTTTCCTTAAAGTTGAAAACCCATCCCAGTTATTTTTTTAAATCATATTATACTATTCACAATTTAATGCTCAAATAACAATATGATAAATAATAATCAAAGGTTGCAAAGCAAATGTAACACTATCAACAAATAATAAATTTCATACTTTCTCTTAAAATTTTGAGTATGTTATCATTGTTAGAGGCATTATCCAATGTGAGGGAAAATATGTTTCCATGTATCCCTCACTCCTGAAGAACACCAAGTAAATTTTCAAATAATTCTAACATGGTATGTGAACTATCCAATTTGCAAAATGAAAACAACTTCCTATTTAGCCTCTAATTTAAATAAACATAATGAGTGATCATAATTATATAGCCTTGAGTAGTTGCAGATTAGGGGTGTGCATGTATTGATTCTTTAAAAGAACTACATCGAATCGCACCATTTTATCAAATTGAAAACCAAGTTTATGGGCTATATGAACCACATTAATAAATTGGTATAGAACCAAACTACTTTTATAAACAGGTTCAAATTTGGTTTATAAATGATTTTAATATCAAACCAATTTTGAATCGATTTTACGAACTGAACCAACTTTAAATCGATTTTTATAAGAAAAAATATTTTTTCTTCCAAAATTATGAACAAAGTCATGATTAATAGACTCTTTAGAAATAGATTAAAAAGCTTTTACTATTTAAACATTTAACTCAGAGACTAATTAAATAGACAAATACATCATATAAGATAGAAAATTGTTTATTTTATTAAAAAATATTGTTTGAAAGATTTTGTTTTTTTACACTAACAAAAACTTATAAAATTCAACTCAAAAGCATTGGAGAATTATAAGTGTCAGATGAAAAGTTATTTATGAAGCATGAATTGATAACTAACATTATTTTAATAGTCTAATGACAATCAAAAAGTTTTAAAAAATAAAAATAGAAAACACAATGATTGTAAACAATATTCAAATATTTTATGTGATATTATAAATCACTAAGTGAGATGAGGGACATAAATAAATTATTTTAATTTAATTTTTTTATAATTTAAAAGTGGTGCATCAGTGTACTGAACCTAATTATCAATGCGGTTCAATTTTTAAAACTCATTTTATATAAACAATGCGGTTTGATTTTTTTTTTCTTTTCAAAATGGTTATTTTTTTTTAAATAGTTTTGTTCAACTTCAAATTAAATCAGTTTATTTGATTCTTTGCATATCCCTATTACAAATGTCTATACATCATAAGTCAAACATATTCTATCCAGAATAGTAGGTAACACACATTCTTTAACTTTTTCTATTCAATTAAAAACACTTTACTTCAAATGATTAATCCTAATTTTAAACTTATAAGCACAAGCAAATACAAAAAAATGAAAAATTATTACTGTTGTAGTATTATTATATATATTATATTTTATTATTTTATAACACATTACAAAAATTGATGTTAATTTAGATTATTTCAATTATTAATTTAACATGTTAATCCATAAGCCTATGGGTAAGTCCAACTTGAGGCCATTTGGCTAGTCGGGTTTAACGGGTCAGATCAAAATGACCTGATTCTATTTAGGCCTTCTTTTTTAAAGCCTAGACTTTATTCTGGATTGGTTGGGTCGACTCATCAAACTAAATCCAAATTGACAGTTCAACAACTATCTAAGAACTGTTTACACTCTCATTTTCATTATAAATTGTTCACTTTTTTTTAAATACAAGAGTCACAAAATGTCTTTATAACATTTGGCTGGGTCGGTCCATTGTGCTAAACCCAAATTGACAGCTCTACAACTATCTAAAAATTGTTTACACCCATTCATTTTCATTATAAACTATTCACTTTTTTAATAAAAAAAATGCATGAGTCACAATGACAATGATAATGATAATCAGAGATATGTGACAAATGTTGCATTTATTACTGTTTGGTAAATTATTATTTTTAATTAGGATGCATGAGAGATACTTGTTACTCTATCAAAAATATATATTTTTTAATCTAATTTCACTATATTTAATTCAATAATATTATTTTTAAAATAATTTTCATTTAACTTTCAACGTTCCTTTTTATTTTTAAGGCTTAAATATGTTTTTAGTTTTTTTTTTTTTAATTTGTAATAAATTTATTTTTGACCCCTCAAATTTAAAATTATTATTTTTAGTTCTTGTAATTTTCAAAAATTTTATTTTAATCCTTTAGGTTACCAGTAACACATTTGATAATGAAAAATTGAGATAATTATAAAGTATCAACTACGTTTAATGTGATATTTTCATTAACATCGACATTAATAGGTATATTGTATGCGACAATATTTGATAGATTCCCTAACAAGATTTGAGTATAAAAATTAAAATAAATTTTTTAAAATTACAGGAACTACAAAAATCAATTTTAATTTTGAAGAATTAAAATTAAGTTAATTTTGCTATATTTAAGTTTACCATTCATGATTATTTTTTCATTAACTATTCACTTTTCTTTTTATATAAACGAGATAATGGGGTACTTATTAAATAAGGGTTTTGGTTTCAAATATAAGAAAAAAAAACTAATTCACATTTTAATTTCTCTAATTCGATTAAGAAAACAATCTATTTTTCTAAACTATACCTTTTATTATAACTTGATATCATGAATAAAAAGTTCATGTCAATTATATTAAATCAAGAGGTATTTTAATAATGATATCATTAAATAGAGTAAAATTAGTTAAAATTTATTTATATTTGAGATAAATATCCATGATTTTTTCTTTAATTATGTTTAAGACTAGAAAGATTACTTCTTAATTTACGTGCTTTAATCCTGAAGAATTAAATATTTGAGAGGAAATTATTACATCCTTATAAAAACAAATAAAATTGGTGCAGAATGAGTAACTCAATATTATATCGCTCAACTTTATTATCACATTTAACCAATTAATAAACCGATTGAGCTAACTCTTTAATTTTTAGTTTTTTATGGGTTATGTGTTCAGTATCACAGTTTTGTATGTATTAGATTTTCTTCACCACTTTTGTTGAATTGGTTCATTTCATAAAATTTCCCTCGAGAAGTCAAATTAGACGATGTAGAATCTTGCACAAACAGGCTGCACAACACTAGGCTTTATTTAAGTTGTTTTTCACTCCATGTCAAATTCAAATCAGTTGAGAGGTAGCTGCAGCATTCTTTCAATTTAATTATATGCATGAGATCCATACAGAAATTTCTTCTTATTCTTAAAAATTCGGACGAGGTAGTAGCATTATTGTAGCTGTAGCAGTTACGATTGTGGTTACATCTAAAACACGCGTATCAGTATTTAGCGACTAGCAAGAAAAGAAAAGAATTTGTTTTCTTAAACATGTACAAACTAATCTTTAATGTATCAGTTTTAAGATATTGCGTGGATTTTATTAAAAAAAATGAAATAAATACGATCAATAAGTTTTGTCCCATGTTGTGGCATGGTAAAACTCCATTATTAGGTTCGTCATATCACCCCCACTTTACCCTGATCTCACTTCTTTATCTAATTTCAGATTCTCAGGAACCACCACTAGCAGCAGCAGACAGTGTTCGTTGTTTGAACAGTGCAAAGCCTGAAGACCAGGAATTAACCATAAAAACAATAGACAATAAATTTAGAACTAAAGACTGAAAAGTACACCACTGAAGTGGGATAGATAGAACTAGTAGTATTTTATAACGTATAGACAAATTAGGAGCATTACTTTGTTACATAGGATTCCACTAACAAGTATATATATGATTCTTAATGGGCTGCATCCTAGTTCTTGACCTAATAAATTTTCACACCAAAAAAGATGGTGCTGTGGGTCCTCAATACTTTCTCTGTATCATGCACTGTTTAGACTTAAGCAAAAGAAAGAGACATTCATACTTATTTCATGGCCATTTCTCTCTCGAGCTGAACAGTGTATAAAATGTGTATCCTCTTACCCTTTTTTTAAGACAGAATATATATACCATGCATGCTTGCTTTGGTTGCATTTAATTTGCATGTACTACACATATAAAACCTTGATGACCGATGAGATTAAAATTTTAGTGAATTACTTGGCGATTGATGATGCTTTTGGTTATAAAGAGTCATTCTTATATATTTCGTGATCATTCTTTCCCTCTTGAGTTGAAGAGTGTGCAAAACGTGTATCCAGTCTCCTCTTCCACACTTAATTTATTTAAGGGCTAATCTTGTTGATCAGGATAATCTCCATTTATTATATCATGCTTGCTTTAATTTTGTTGCATTTGCATGGATAGACCTCTGTTGTATTTTATTTTCTTTCGATTGGTTAAATATTCCACCGATGGATTTCGTTCATTTCATCACGAGTACAATTCGTTGGCATATGCACCGTTGAAAATGTGGATATGTTATCTATGCATATAAATCTTCATTGGAGGCATTTCACTCTTTTATTATTATATACAAATGAACCAATCAACATACCAATAGACTTGTAAAAGGATAATAACTCGTACTAGAACTATTTTCCCAAAGCAAGTAGACACATGGTGGATGGTGACAAAGCACTTAGCTATAACTGCATGCAGAGACCTTACTATTTGATTTGTAACTTCAATTGCTAGCTATTAAAATTTCATGGGAGGGGGTGGCTTTAATTGCTTTATTTACTTTGGTGTGTACGTGGCTATATATCGAATTGACAATTTAATAGAGAGAAGGCAATTTTATTATTTCCCTTATACACTTTTTTTTTGTTCTACTTTTCAGTGTAAAAGAGGGCTACACCTGTTGCAAGAGTCACACCAACATTTTCTCTTCAAATATTATATGTTTTACATTAATGTATAACTAACAAATCTTTTAGAATTAATATATTAATATTTTACCTTAATATATGTACTGCTATATTTTCATACTATATATAATACATTTGACGTATATGCCTATTAAGTTAAAATTATAGAAATTAACATATTTTAATTTAATTTTCCCAGATCATATATAGTGACAGAATTTGTGACTGATTTTTTATTATAAAAACTCAATAAACCGGTCACTAATCATTATTAGTGGTTACTAAATCAATCATTAAAATTAAATTGTTCGTTTAATAAAAGTAAAAATAAAATTGGTAATTGAAGACTTGGTTTCAACATACATTAGTACATATTAGCAACCAATGGTTCAACAACTATTTGAAACCACCCTTCAACTTGAGAATTTCTAGTAATTAGTGCAAAATATCAAAATTTGGAGCAAGTGGGAGTGATATTTTATGTGTTGCTTTCCAAAGTAAACCAAAAACTGAAACTCCAGCTAACAAAATCACATCTCCTTTACACTTTCAGTACTGTGATATTAAATTGTTCCAGAAAATACTCATTATATAATAATTAAGGGGGGCAGCAGCAGCTCTGGTTTGATCGACGAACTTGTAGAACAATTTCAGTTGATAAGTGCCCTATCGTTTCCCACTTGACCTTTCCTAGTCCTAAAGGGAAACGTTTCAGTACAATATATATATATAGTCGAACAGAAAAAAATAATATTTAGTGGAGATCTACGAAAATCCCACTTTTACTTGCATAGTGCATGAACGATTCCTTTGATGCTCAGAATGTATGGTTGAGTTTCAATAGCGTTAAACCCAATGCCACTAACAACGCATTCGTTTATGACGTTTGTGATTATTTTTTTTTATCAGGAACATGAATTGGGTTTGCATTTGACGTGTTACTGAATATGTTTGGTTCAACTGACAAAAATGAACAAACATGTACAAGCATCATGATTTTGGAATGATGTAACTTTTTCTATTCAAGTATTATTCTGTAAGGCCATTTTCGTCCCACCATCTCTTTTTTTTTTTTTTTTTTTTTTTTTTTTTTTTTTTAACATTTTGGGATCAATATTTTCGGTCAAACTTAGTCTTGATTATTGCATTTTTAAATTGATGAATTCAGCACTTCATTCCTTGCAAATATGTGAATTTAGTTCCTTTCCAACCATGCTAACGTCACATTTATTTTAAATAACTTAATTAAATATGAGTTAATCAACAGTATAAAGATTTTTACGCTAACAACCAATCATATCTTTTAAATTATTTTATTTTATTTCATTAAATAAACAACTGACATAACACTATTAAAAGATATGATTAGTTATCAGTGTAAAAAAACTTTATACTGACAGTGTATAAGCGATTAACTTATTAAATATTATTCGTTTCAAAAAAGAAAACTAATATTTATTTTACATGAAAATTTGTTCATAAGTTAAATTATTCAAACATAAATATATACTTTTACCCATCTAATGATATATTATCACTTATTAAATAATATAGCATAAACAAATAAAAATATTTTTTTATTTTTTATTTTCATTATAAAACTGCATTAAGATTAAACTCTCATTGAACACATGTTCAATGATATAAGAATATTATCTCACTATTCGTTCAAGCTGAATGAACGACAATATATAAAGTGTGGACTTAAAAATGATCCTACTTGCTTTGGATTGCAAAATGACAACTTGTGGATTACTTCAACTTTAGAGAAGCTAGACAAAGGAAAATGGCCGTTTCGTAATCGCAGACAATGATTAAAGAAAAGATAAAGTTATTTTTTACCAGTAAAGAAAAGATGGAACTTTATATATTATTTAAAAAGGAGTTGTATTTTTATATTATTAAATTTACTCTTTTAAAAAAAAATTCACAGTTAAATTAATGATTTTATATATATAAACGTTATTATTATTATAACAAAATCCTCACATGCTCACATGTTATGTCTTGGGTATTGATATTTTATATCCTTGAGATAAGAAGTGAACGTGGTGTGCTTAGTTCAGAGGAGGGAACCTTCTCTAGCAAAAATATATAATTACCTAGTTAAACGGTCTTAAAATAAAGAAAGCTAAAATATATTTTTAATCTTTTAAAATATCTTAAAATTTGGTTTGGTTCTCATAAAATTTTAATATTTTTAGTTTTTATATATTAATAGAAACATAAATGTTTTTCATTTATGATGAGAGACTACAGCTACATTACTAATATAGGGACTAATAAAAATGCAATAAAATTTTTAAACAAGTTAAATCAAATTTTAAGGATTTAAAACAATTTGACAGTAAAAAAATATTTTACTCAATAAAGAATGAGTTAATCACCTATACACTGTCAGTGTAAAGTTTTTTTACACTAGCAACCAATTATGTCTTTTAATTGTGTCATGTCACTATAAACACATTTATTTTTAACAATAACATGACACAATTAAAAGATAATTGATTGTCAGTGTAAAAAATTTTACACTAGCAGTGTATAAGTGATTAACTCATAAAGAATAAGGTTTTGTGGATACTCAGTCCTAATCTTCACCCTAAGAGAGAAAATTTAGAAGAGGAAATATAAAAGTTTGATAGGTAAAATTATAAGAAGAGAGAGATAAAGATAATGTTAGGTGATTTAGATGTTAGTGTAAATTATGATTTTGTTAAATACAATATGCTCTTGTTTGGTTTCATGTCAAACACACGTTTAAAATTAATTTATTGCGATTAAAACAATTAGAATCATATTTGTTGTAAGTTATATTATTAGTAAATTTGATTTTAAGATGTAAAAATTTACATTTAATTGAAAATAATTATTGATATTATCTATAAAAATATTATTATACCTTTAAAATTAATTTTCATAACAAGTTTTCAAACAACATTTAATAAAAATCAAGTTCATATTTCTTGTTATTTTAACAAAAATTATGTTACTTTTAACTTACATCTACTCAAAATCATGATCAACTTTGCAAAGTCACATTGATTCAAAATCAATTATATCGATGTATATCCAAATACATATTATGTATCAATGAACAAAGAAATAAGAAAAAAAAAACATAGGGAAATGTAATAAAAAAAATGCTTTTAATTTTTTAACTAGGACACCCCTTAACACATTTTAAAAGAAAAAAAAATATTTAATTGCATTTTTTTTGCCACCAATATCTTTCATATTTTCGCAAACCTTGTCATTCAACTTTCAAAATTTTTCAGATTATCACTTAACTTTTAAAATTTCATAGATTTTGTTATCATATTAATTAACTATTTAATATAATATATTAATTATTGATGTGATATGTTAATTATGAATGTATATCATTACTATATCATAAATATGTACTAGTGATCAACTCTATGTTACCTAAAGAATCATTGTACTATGTTGACTAATAACATCATATAGTTAACTAATAAAATAATAAAACTATGTAAAATTTTAAAACTTTGATAACAAAATATGCAATTTAAAGAGTTGGATGATAAAATTTAAATTAAAAAACATAAAATTTAAGTAAAAAAAATGCAGTTTTTTTAATAAAAAAAATCGATTGATGTTTGGGTCAAATGTGCTTTTCCACCCCGCTTCGAAATCGACCAACCTAAAGCAGATAAGTAATTTCGGAAAAGCAGATACTTTGAAACGCGCCAACGAATAATCAACTTAAAAATTTTGGTTTATGACAAGTTTATGGATGATGCTATTTGTCCTAAAACTTATAAATTTCTTTGACCATAAATAAACTTATTTAGTATAATAATTTATAATTTATTTTCATAATTTAATTAAAGTATATTATAATTTATAAATATATCCTTATTACTTGAAAATCTTTTTTTTTTAATTTAGAAGTTATTTTAATAAATATATTATTTTATATGTAACTCTGAGCAACTTGATCACAGAAAGCCATATAACAACGGGTGGTGTTAGCAAAGTATCCGTCCTTATATTTACTTCCAAGAGAAATATACACAGGCAGACTAATACTGCATCAGTGCTTATTTTATATGTAACTCTAGTGTGGCCGTTGTGTTGAAAGACGGCACTTTAAGCAATATTATACAAAGAAATCCATCTGACCAAATTCGATCAATTGATCAATCTGAAACCGACTTAATCAAAAATATTATGGTTAGAAATGAGGTTAATTTTGGATTTCTTAAACCCGATACCGACCGAACCCAAAGCTTATTCAGGATGTCCTTGACAACCTTATTTCTTCCTTCTGCATGTCAATTAAAGGACCATGTGATTAATTGAGACGTAAACTGAAATCGTCATAGAGAAGGCAATAGTTTTCCAAGAAAATCATTCATTCCCTTTCATTACAACAACTTCAATATTTTCTATAGTACCGTGGTTTAATTCACATTAATTATTTTACCGTCTCTTTTGTACTACCTATTAAATTTATTTAATACTACCGACCAAACATTACTCTATTTAGGGTTCTTTCCCTTTCTATTTCTTCAGCCGTTTAGGCTTATACTAATACAGTTAAAAAAAACAAAAAAATTGTAGCTAGTTTATTCATTGTTGGGCCTTCGTAATTAATTAAGCTTTTGTCCTGTTTTCTGCATGAAAGCATTCCTTAATTAGTTAAAACTACGGAAAAACATTAATGTTTAAAAATGAAAAAAAATTGCTTTTTTTTCCCTATAACTAATTAATTCGGACATGCGCATTATTTAAATTAATTAAAGTGAAACATTTCTCCATTTGGAAAACGAGAACGATGTTAGGATTTTTTTATAGGCAAGCGCACCCAAGTCTATGTAGTATGAATAAAAGGTTGTCGAACCTCAGGGACTTGTGAGATAAACTTAGATTTCTATTATATTAATTGATGCTTATGAATTGAAAACTGGAATAATTACACATATTCAAATTTGATATAGATGATTTTCCAAGTTCAAGAAATCATAGAGTAATTTGATTTAAAGAAAAACAGATATAAGAAACAGTTGGGATTTGATTTCATCAATCTCCCTCCTATGCATTCCTATTGATTCTTTCTAAAAATTCCATTACCCATTACCATTGAGTTCACTAAATTCATTCAAACCCAATCCCTTGGCATAAGAACTTCTAAGATATTTAACTAGACGAATGATCCCTCACTTCATTCAGTTTAATATCTTGCATTAAGAATCAGAACTTGATACAACTATTAAGTTCAAGACCATTCCTGGCTCTCAAAACTAATAGGTGATTCGTTCCAAGTCTGGGTTCAGAAAATGTTTTCCAACCAAATCCCAAACCCAAAATTAGAGATAAATGATCAGTTTATCAAAGCATTAAAAACAGGAACAAAATCACTAGCATAAAGTAATGGATGATATATATATTTGAATCAAAGAGAAATACATAGGAGTTTGATGATTACATCTATCCCAACCCTAGAGATTAACTCTCCATTTTACAAGAAAATCACCAAATTACAAGTTGAGAGGTAGAAGAAGAAGAAGATCCTTTGAAGATTCGCGTCCCCACGAGCTCCAGAGTACTCTGTTTCTATCCTCTCTCTGTTTTCTTTTTTTCGTACAGCTAGACACCTTATCTCTCTGTTTTTTTTCTTATATATTAAAACAGAGTGAACAAGAGAGAGACGAATCCGCTCAGCGCCTTGAAACGGCTGAGCGGATTGGGAGTTCTTCACCATGAAGAAACCTCAAGGGCTGAGCGCCTGAGATCCGTTGAGCGCTTTAGAGGCAGAGAGCACCCCTTGTTCCTGGATGAAATCCGCTGAGCGGATGGGAATGACTGAGCGGATTGGAGGCAGAGAGCACTCCTTCTCCTGGATGAAATCCGCTGAGCGCTTTGAAGTGGCTGAGCGCCTTCAGTTTGGGAAGTTCTCTGACCTGAATCCGCTGAGCGCTTTAGAATGGCTGAGCTATTCTTCTCCAGGTTTCAAAACCTACAAAATAAGCACCAAGTTGGATCAAAGGCTTCCTATTCCCTGTACTAACATTAATCAAAAAGCACCTCTTTGATTCTAAGCATATATATATCAAAATAATATTAATATGTACACAAAATGTGCTAGATAAGTGTCTTAAGTGAGTATTAAATCAAACTAATTAGACACTTATCAAACGACTACAACATGGTCCATCCATGCACAACTGTTCAATTGTCGGAATCATATTTTTTTTAACTCTCTTTCTATATATGTTTAATTTTATCCAACCTCTTACAAACAATGATACATGAGGAGGAGAAAAAAAGTAACTGTTAAGATGGGGACAAAAGTATATGTAAAGCCGCATTTAAAAGAAGCTTTTGTGAGCAATTATTTTTGTAGAGGGAAACATACAATGGTACTGCATTTGAATATTCCTCCATTCTTGTCATTATAAAACGAAAGCAAAGCAAAGCATGGCTCCTAAGGAATCAAAATGGGACGACCCTTGTGGCGAGAGTGTCTCTCATCTGCGTTGAGAACAGCCCTAGCGTGCACCATAGTGGGGTGCGTCACCCTCTACGCTCCCTCCTCGCTCTGCAACCTCATAGCCTTCCCTGCATTCTCCTACGTCACAGCCATTATCATCATCATCAACGACGCCACCTTCGGACACGCCTTGCGAGCGTGCTGGCTCGCGCTCTACGCCACCCTTCAGGGCATTGGCCCCGCCCTCTTCGCCTTCTGCCTCCTCCCACCCAGCCGCTTCAACAAGTTGACCACCGCCGTGGCGGTGGCGCTCGCCGCGTTCGTGGTGGTTCTGCCTTCGCCTCGCTGCACGCACTTGATAGCTAAACGCATATCGTTGGGTCAGATAGTGCTCGTGTACGTTGTGGCGTATGATAATGGCGTTCACACTGATCCTATCATGCACCCTTTACGATTAGCGGCTAGCACTGCCTTAGGTGTTCTTGCTTGCGTTCTGGCCTTGATGCTTCCATACCCGCGTCTTGCATGCTACCAGGTAATCCATTAATCTTTCGTTCATGTCATTTTCTTTCACCAAACCTAATTGTGTTAGGCGTGACAAAAACACTCAACTCTATAGCTAAGTTATAGTTAAGAGTAATCTTCATCTTACAAAGTTGAGTTAGACTCAAAAATCATAATATGAGAACCAGGTTTAAGGCTGCAGCTACTGTGATGTTTTAACGTGGTTCACGACTTTTTCAAACGGACATTTTATGTGTTGCTAAAGCTTAATTTGTTTGAACTCTAAAAACCACGTCAACATCAACATGCATTTGTTTTCCGAGCAAAATATTGCACTAATTGCTGATATATATATTTGTCTCTTCAAGATGATTTCGGCTGTGCCATTACAATACTGACTTTTTGTTGACTGAGATATAACAGTCTTTGCGGCCACCTTTTCCGAGTGCATGTATACACTCCATATAGAAAGGAAAAGAAAGAATATAACATATTAAGGAGAAAAAAAAAAAAATATATATATATATATATATATATACACATACCAATAATGCAAAAAAATTGCATTTTTATCTAATTATATACCGTTATGAATGATAAATTTACTGATTTTTATAACAATTATCTTAAAAATAATGTTAACAATTTTTTTTTATTGGGTGTGAAAACAAATTTTTATTAAACTCAAAAAAAAAAAAGGAAAACATAGCCTAATAAGAATATTAGAGTTATTGTTAATGAATTATTTTGATTTTTGAATTCCTTAAACACCATGCTAGGTATAGGAGGCTTACCGTTTACTGTAACTAGTATGACACAGAAAACTATTTTATTTACAAGCTTACTTTTTTGAAGATTAACGTTATCCTCCCCCCCCCCCCCCCCCCCCCTTTTATTTATTTGTTTGTTTTGATTTGATTAACTTGAGATTTAAAAGAAGTATTGCTTGAAAGTCATCCATCTAGTTGTAAAATTCTTAACGGAATTGTACATATATTTTTTCGCAAAAATTTTAAATTGTTTTGGCATGTAAAACATTTTAGTATCAGCTTATTTTGGAAAATTATTTTTATAGCTTTTACAATATATATAATTTAAATACTTAAGGTCTACCAAATTGAGAAAGTAAATCTGTAAAGGTAGATAGAATGCAAGTTGTGGTTTTTTTTTTATTTTAAAAAAGTGAAAATTAAAATTGTGAAAGCAAAAGGTTTATAGATATTGTTACCCTTGAAACAACACTTATTCTAAAACAATGGTATTGATAGGTAGATATATACCTAGAGAATGCGCACTAAAAATGTTACCAAAAGAATATCACAAGCACAACGTAATAAAGGTTGTGGCTAAAATGCGATCCCGCTGTCAACTAAGTAACAAGAGTGCACGAGTGACAATTAATTTAGAGGGATGATAAATGTATATTCTATTTTTGGTAAATTAGTCGAGGTAGAAAAAAGAGATAAATAAGAAAGAAAGAAAAAGGTAGAAATAAAAAGTGATTAACAGAATAAGTAAATTGATATATATATATATAGATGAAGGTTCAAACGACACCGGTGTAACTTTTATTAAGTGTTACACCGCTCAATAACTTTATATTAAATGTGAATTTTAAAAATCCAACCGTTAGATGGAAAGTTCATATCTCTTAGATCATATATGTCAAATTTTGTTAAAATTGAACAACAACTTGAAGGTAATCAAAGTGTTCATATTTTAGTATATTTTAAAATGTATATATTACGTCAATTTTGTTTTATGAGAATGAAGTATTAAATCATCTTAGATTAATATAAAATTTGATATATATGATCTAAGAGATATGAACTTTCAATCTAACAGTTGGATTTAAAAAATTCACATTTAATATAAAGTTATTGAGCGGTGTAACACTTAGTTAAAGTTACACCGGTGTCGTTTAAACCCTCCTCATATATATATATACTATTCCGTATTTATTTATAAGAATTATTTAGAATAATTATTTATTTATTTTTATATAAGATTGTATCTCATATATTTAATTATTTTAGACTAAAATATTCCAAATTGAGATGTGTTCTTTTAATTTGATAAAATGCATTAGTTAAGAACTCTTTAAAGAATATCAACTTTAATTGGTTAGAAGAATAAAAAATATTAATTAAGAAGATAAAGTACATAACATACATTTTAATTGGTTAGAAGATATAAATATTAATTAAGAAAGAAAAGTAGTAGAATAATAATTTTAAAATATATATATAGGACAAATTTATTGTTATTAATTAAATTAATTATTTTTTTAATTTTGATAAATTAGATAATTGAATCTTTTATATATATATATATATATATATATATATATATATATATATATATATATATATATATGTGTGTGTGTGTGTGTGGGTGTGTAGAAACGAAGGTATTATTTTCTAAAACATATTTCTATAACCAAATTTTTTTTACGCAATTAGTACAGATGAATCAAAGCTACAAGCTATTAACAATGAATACCTTGAAGAGATTGAAGCTTCTTGTAAAAGTGATATGCGAGGAGGACAAGACCATTGCTGTCGGATTAATCTCCCATGCCAAGTCATTGGTAACTAAGCGAACCAAGCTCGTTTCAATCATCATGCACTACCAAGTAAGCCCTAAAACTCATTTCATGAAAGCAATGTATATTATTTTTAGAGAAATAATATTTGTACATCAATTTATATAACTCGGACAGAGAAAAGAAAGAATAGAGACAAAATTTTGAAAATAAATAAATAAATGATGTAATAGATATATATAGACACAGAAGATGATGTTGTACAAATTGTTTTTATATATATCATTAATCTTTCTTTTTCATTGTTACATGCAAATAAGCCACAAGCTTGTTTTTTAATTATGTTTTTTTTTCCTTTTTTTGTTCAGGAGGGCATGCAATGGGAGAGACTTCCAATAAAAATTTTCAGATCACACTGCTTGAGCCTAATAGAAAGACTTGAAGAGGTAGATACCAATCTAATAGGGATGGAGTTGGCTTTGACTTGCACCAATTCATTCCCATTCAACACTCTCGACGAAGACCTCAAAAAAGGTCTTAATAACCTTGAGAAGCACGTTAGCCTAACCATAAAACAAGCCAAACAAACCTTAAGAGGTGGTTCACTAACCGTTCCCGAATCCAACGCAGAAAACATAACTCAACTTCTCCAATCCCTTCATGCCATTCCAACAACTCACCAAGAGTTACCCATTTTCTTCTTCTTATTTTGCGCCAAACTCCTCCACGAGAAATCATTGACCGAACCTCCAACTTGTGCTCAAGACAAAGTTCATGGAACTTCCAATTCTCCCAAAGGCAAAGAAAAATGGGCCAATTGGGTAGCAACATTAAGAAGTACAAATGTTATGCCAGCAATTAAGTTCTCTCTCTCTTTGGGCCTTTCAGTGTTCGTGGGCTTAGTATATAGCAAGGAAAATGGGTTCTGGGCTGGGCTTTCAGTGGCCGTGAGCTATGTTTCGGGGAGGGAAGCCACGTTTAGAGCAGCGAATGTTAAAGCCCATGGGACCGTGTTGGGTGCTGTGTATGGAGTATTGGGCTGCTTCGTATTTGAGAGATTCTTGCCCATTAGATTCTTGTCTCTCCTTCCTTGGTTCATTTTCACAAGCTTCCTTCAGCGAAGCCGAATGTATGGGCCTGCTGGTGGCATTTCTGCAGTTATTGGGGCCATTCTAATTCTTGGTAGGAAAAACTTTGGGCCACCGAGTGAGTTTGCTATAGCCAGAATCATCGAAACCTTTATTGGGCTTTCATGTTCTATTTTCGTGGATCTTATTTTTGGGCCCAAAAGAGCTTCCACGTGCGCCAAAATGGTACTCTCTCAATGCTTGGCCACACTTGGTGGGTCCATAGGGAGTTTGAGTCTACTTGCTGGCAAAACCGATTTGGAAGATAACCAAAGGAAATTGAAAATGCAAGTTAACGAGCTTAGGAAATTTGTTGTGGAAGCTGAAGCAGAACCCAATTTTTGGTTTCTACCATTTAATAGTGCTTGTTATAATAAGCTTTTGGAGTCATTGTCAAGAGTGGTGGATCTCTTGTGGTTTGGAGAACATGCATTGAAGTTTCTTCAACAAGAATTCCAAAGAATTAGGGTTTGTGGGACAGAGGGTGTGCACACGCTAGAGGTTGAACTTGGACATGTTAAGAAGTTGATTTGGTCTTCAATCAAATGTCTTGAGGAGATTTCAAGAATAAAATCACCTAGGAGTATTGGAAAAGAGGTTGAGAAGATGAATAACTCTTATGATCTTGAAACAGGAAAGTCAAGTGAGTGTGATATCTGCATGGTTTCGAGTATAGGAGAAGAAGGAATAGAAGAAACTATTGACACTTTTCTACAACAATCTAAAATTGTTGTTGATAACTTATATGATGATGAAGGTGACAAGGAATTGAAGAGTCAAGTTGCTCTAAGTTTGAGTGTCTTAGGGTTCTGCTTGTATGCATGTATACGAGAGACGATAAAAATTGAAGAAGCAATCAAGGAACTTGTTCAATGGGAAAATCCCTTTAGTGAAGTTAATTAATTTGGAAAAAATGATGGGTGGACACAAATACTATGTGACACCACTTAGAGAAAGAAGGGAGAGAAGTATAGGTATGAGGGGTTAAGAAATAGAGAAATATAGATAAATTATAGATGTTAGCTAGTAGAGTGTTTAGAGTGAAATACTATTCAAATATCATTACTTTAAATTTGGTGTGAGATATCACACTTTTAACAAATGAATTTGAATGTTGAATATATTTAGATGTACACATCTACTATAATTTTTAACATCTCAAACTATTTTAACCTTTGTAAATCATGTAACTTGAGTTTGCCAATGATCATAAAAGAACTAATGTGATCATGATCAAGTCATTTTCATAAAAGGGCATCATCTAATTTATAAAGAAGAAAAAAAACAATGTGCACTTCAAATTATGAAGAAAAAAAATTATTGCATGGTTTAACACTATATGATCATGACTAATTTGCATATGTACTATAACATTGATACTCTTTTTACTCAAACTAAAATGGAAAAGAGAAAAAAAAATGTCGTTTACTCACATGAAATAGGAAGATAGGAGGCTACATATTCATGGACCCCACTACAATGATAAAAAAATCGTATAAACTAGATTACAATGACCTAAAAAGAATAAAATCAATTTAATTTACTTTTGATAGGCCAAATAAATTTAGCTAGGATCCATAATTTAAAAGCTTAAAATTCAAAGATCTTTTTTGATCTAGTATTTTATTATTATTATTTTTCCTTTGTAAGATTTTAATAAAATTAGGAGAAAAAAAAGTCAATTTAGCTAATATTTTTTGTGGTTAACTAAAGATTTTTTTTTATTATTATCTTGCATTAATGTCCTAATATTTTACTTTAAACTAATCTGATTCAACTAAAAGGTAAATAAAATCTAATTAAAAATTATTTTTGTCAAAAATTGAATTCAAATATTATCAAATTATTCAACTTTGAATTTAATACTTTAATCACTTATGTCTAACTAATCCCAAACGTGTGGTTCAGCAGTAGAGGTTAATCCACGTTTAAACAAGATACTCCAGTGACGAACCAAACAAATCATGTATAACTTCTTAGTTCAACAAAGATTTAAGTAATAATAATGATATTATTATTTAAGGACAAACCGAAAAAGCAGTTAATTTTAGAGAGTTAATTAAGTTCTTAAAGTAATTTAGAAATTGATTTAAAATTTTCGTAGTTTCATAAATTAATGCAACAGCAAGTTATGAATTCAAGGATAAGATGCATCATTAATTTCTTTTTATTATAAAGTTAATAGGTTAAATTCGTGATTATGTTGTATCTTTTCTTTTACTTTTCAATTTAAAGATAAAAGAAAATATTTTTTTATTTTCTTTCCTAATTCCATTTGGTGCAATGATATATCTTCATTCAGAAGCATTGCGGTGTCTTTGTGCAATTTAGAAACTGTACCCACGTTTTTATTTTATGTTATCTAAGGATTGTTGTTGTTCAACCAGATGCGTTTTGTCTCCTTTTGGTTGTTTTATCTATTTCTTTAATTAGAAATCAACTTATGACTCATAATTGATGAGAGGTAAAAATATACGCCATAGTATTTATCAGTATTTTAATTATTGCAATGCGAAATTTAAATATTTATTATATAATTAAAATTTATAAAAAAATTATATATAAATAAATCATATTTTAAAAATAAATTTATTTATATTTATTCTACTTAATAACTTATCCTTTACAATACTAATCACTAAATTAAAAGTTAATAATGTATATATCAAATTTACAAATTTTTAAAAATTTAAAAATTAATTAATATTTTATTTTATTAATTAAATTAATATATAAAATATTTTTATTATTATTTATCAATTTGAATTAACGAAATAGGATATTAAATAATTTTTAAATTTTCTTATAATTTTATAAATTTAATTTATGTATTAAAAAAATTATTTAACCGTTATATCGTTAAAATTTGTATATAATTTATTGAGTTAAATAAATTTAAATAAAATTAAAATAAATAAATCTTTCGTCCTTGTATATATAATATTTTAAACTTTTATCATTTGACCAATTTTAGTTAATTACACATTATAATATAATATGCCTAAATTACAATACGTAACAGTTCGAAACAATTCAACTGATTAAAAAAATGGGAAAAAAATTGTTAAAAATTTGTGGCTAAAGAAGCATAAGCCGCAACGGGAAGAAAAAAAAAATGAGCTTCTGAAGTTGACTTGAGTAAAAGCTCATGAAGTAACGAATAAGATGAAGGTGGTGTTCCAGTAACATACTCTTTTTTTTTTTTTTGAATAAGATGAAAAATATTAAATAAAAGAGAACATTGGTTACAAACATAGAGTTTTTTTTTTATAATATTAACAATAAAAAAACACACATCCTTTTTAAAATATAAAAACAAATAAAGGAAAATTATAATTTACAGAAGTATTTTGGTTTTTTTATCATGCGATTTTGTATTTTGTAATGTTTTTTTGCGTAAAAATATTAAAAACTATTTCTTTGTTCTACTAAACAAAATTTATACTTTACCAAAAAAACAAAATTTATGCATTTATCATTTTTTTTTATGGTTTATTGTTATAGAAATTGAAAAATAAAGCTTAAGAAACTATAAAAATAAAAAATATAAATATAACTATTATAAAGAAAATATGTTCATGTAATTATCTTTCATTTCCACTTTTCTTGAAATAATTAGACTTCATATATATTTTTTCATAATTACACATTTGATTTTTACTTTTATACAACACAATTATATTCTCAAACAACCATAAAGAATATTAGTTAAAAAAATGTAACTATGTATTTTTTTTTTTTATTTTTTTTTTTAATAGATACACAAATTACTTCTTCTCTGTATAAAGACTAAAATAAAATATTTTTAGTTATAGTGAGAAAAAAATAAAATTATAGAAAAATAATAATTAAAGTTAAATTAGAAAAGGTAGGGTGGAGTTGACGTGGCAGTGCAGAATATGTAATGTAACTGGGGCTGACACAATACTCCATTCTCATGCACTTCCACCCTATTCAATTTCCTTTCTCACTCTACCTTACCTCATGCTTCTAAATTGAATTCAATTCGACTTCATATTATTCGTATCATACGATCCATTTGTTCGGTTAGGTAATTAAAGTCATAGACACAAAATTCAATGTGGGGTTTGGTTTGGTTTGGTTGGGTCGCCCTTGGTTTTTCTTTTCTGCATGTTTACTTCAGAATAATAGTTTGGTGTGATTTCCATTACTGTTGTCGTTGCCTGGGAGCTTTCATTATGTCCCTCAACTTTCCGTGACTTTTAAGGTTTCCAAATTGAATTATGTTTTTGGGGGGTTAATTTTATCTATTATATAAACATGTAAAGTTTTTGTTTTTATTTTTATTTACCTTCCATTTTGAATTTAAGTTTGGTGGAAGAGTTTTCAAATTTTGGTTGTTACTTATCTATATAAATTGGTTATGATCATGGAGTGGTAACACAAGAGTGGTTAGGGTTTTGGGTTGGTGTTTTTGTGAAGCTTGAGATCAGGTTCTTTATTTGCTCTATCCCTTTCTAACTCTCATTGCTTTTATTGATATCTGTCTCTCGTTGCCCTCTCTGTGGCTCCAATTGACCCTTTCATTAAATAGATGTGAAGTCACATGATTTGGTTTGGAATTTTGATGTCCTACTTAGTTTATCTGATCTGTGCACGACATTGAGCCCCCCCAAAATTTGTGTAGGATTTAATTTCGGAGGTCCAGAGAATGGCAACAAATTCTTCTAATGGACATCACCAAGAAACAACAAAGCAACCTCCTTTGCCATCTCCCCTGCGCTTTTCCAAATTTTTTCAGGTGAGGCATTGCATCATTTTTATTTTGATTACCATATCCATAACATTCATTGCTTGCTTTGTTCCAATTTCATGTTAATTAAGTTATTTAAATTCACTTTTTTAGTACAAGTACATTGATGATCATGTCGTATTGATGGAGTTAGAAAATTAATATTTTGTGGATGGACCATTTTGTCTTTATTTTACACAAACATTATAAGAAACTTAAAAAGATTGAAAATGCTGAGAAATGTGGAGTGATTTGTGTACTTTAATATTTTATAGCTTGACCACAAGCACTTATCAAAATGTTTGACAACAAACCCAATGTTTTATTCTGTGAATCTTCTAAAAAGAGGTGATGTTCAACAAAAGGTTGAAATTTGTTGTTTTGAATTTAGTTATATATTTAATATACTGATCTGTTGAACTGTAAAAGGTTTTTTGTGTTTCTCTATCCTCTTTTGTAGTACTAGCTTTGGTTCTGAATTTTGTGTAATAGAACATCTGTTCATCTTACATCCATTACTCAGAATTTGTTAGGTGTTTGTGAATATATGGCTTTTGTCAGAATCACCTATTTTGCGTAAACCTCTTTTCTTGTTTTGAGCCTTGTTTACCAGTATTTCTTTCATTCTTGATAATAGTCCAACATGAGAATCTTGGTTACTGGAGGAGCTGGATTCATTGGATCTCACTTAGTCGACAGATTGATGGAAAATGAAAAAAATGAGGTCAGCAGGTTATCTTTTCGTTCATAATACTTCTGATATTAATTAATGATTTAACCGATATTATAAAGATGACATTACTTGTTATCATCCTATATGTGATAAATAAGTACAGCATATAAAACAAAGTTTGATTTGGTAAGGTTCTACCAAAATATCTTTGCGTTTAATCAGGTCATTGTTGCTGACAACTACTTCACTGGATCCAAGGACAACCTCAAAAAATGGATTGGTCATCCAAGATTTGAACTTATCCGTCATGGTATAGTGTCTCATCTTTGTTTACTGTCAACTATAAATGCCAATAAAATGTTGTATGTAAGATGCACTGAAGGTTTTTATTGATTTATCTTTTTCTCATTAGGCTGATATATTTGAGCTTTTAAGTTAAGGAATGCAATCAGCATAAGCTTCACAGTTGTCACACCATGAATTAAAGCAGTTTTTATGTAAACTGTTTCTTAAATAACCCCAATTAGATTAGCCATCTGATGTTGTTCTCAGGGAACAATAATGATCATTCTGTATTGTGTACATAATATACTATGTTCAGCATTACTTTAAATCTTTTTGTAAACCAATGATATTGATGCTCATTATCACTTTGATCCCTTTGTAGATGTCACGGAGCCTTTGTTGATTGAGGTTGATCAGATCTACCATCTCGCATGCCCTGCCTCTCCCATTTTCTACAAATACAATCCAGTGAAGGTATAGTTTTGAGAGTCTACTTTTGTCTTTCTAATCATTTGCCTTGTACTTAACAATTAACATCCACACTTATTCATGTCAAGTGTTGAAGAATTTGCATTCTTATTCATTGCACACTCACTGATATGGTTTCCTTTTTCTGGAAAAGAAAAAGGAGGGGGCAGGAGTATACTGAACCCCTTCTCATTCTTTCTCCTTTCCCTTAAATTAGCTTGATTACTGTGCCTATTGTTATGTTTTTCCCATAGTTATGTCCAGATCACGTCACAAATCAATGGTTGAAAGTTTTCTCTGTTTATTAGACCTTGAAAGACTATCTAATTTGTAAGACAATTATTACTTTACAGACAATAAAGACAAATGTGATTGGCACACTGAACATGCTTGGGCTTGCAAAGCGAGTTGGAGCAAGGTTGGGATTTTTTTTTTTAAATGCTGATCTCAACTGCTGCCATTAGTTGGTCCTAATTAGTTCAAAATTATTGACAGGATTTTGCTTACATCAACTTCAGAGGTATATGGGGATCCTCTTGTGCATCCCCAACCTGAAAGTTATTGGGGCAATGTTAACCCTATTGGTAGGTTCCTTTATCTCATTCTCAACTTGCACAAAACACTTCTTAAATGGAACTATTTTGGCTAATATGTCTGTGAACTGTAATTCAATTTCAATGGAGATATGTATATCCTCCATGCACATGCATAAAACTGTACCCTGGGAACTTACATATATGATAATATCAGGAGTTCGCAGTTGCTATGATGAGGGTAAACGCGTTGCTGAGACTTTGATGTTTGATTACCATAGGCAGCATGGGATTGGTATTTTCTTGTCTTCTTTTCCTTATAATTGATTCTCATTTTGTTTAAGCCTTTAAGGCATATCTAGTAGAGGTTCTCCTTTGTTTTTTAACTCCTTGAGTAATTTATTTATTTTTGACATAGAAATACGCATTGCAAGAATCTTTAACACATATGGACCACGCATGAATATTGATGATGGGCGTGTTGTTAGCAACTTCATTGCTCAAGCACTTCGGTAATTACTTGACTGATTTCTGGTTTAAATATATGCTATGATGTTGTTACTTCTGTGTGGCTTATTCGAAATATCCTGATGGTTTTAGTTTGCCAGAACAGATGCATGGTTTGTTCAATTAGCATGCTTGCTTGCTACTTGCTAGATCAATTATTGATTTAATTATTTTAAACTTTTGATACTTTGATTTTGGTGACTAGCTATGATTTCTATTTCTATCTTAGCTCTGTTTCTATGTTGATTCACCCTTTAATTCTCTCTTAATGGTTCATTATAGGGGTGAACTGTAACAAGTCCCACATCGGGGAGGTCTCCTCACCAAGGAGTCCTTATAAGGCGGGAGGTTCTCCAACCTCTTGGGCCGGCTTTTGAGGGATGGTTCCCCTCCTTAGCCTTATGCTCGTTACAATGGTGCTCTCGTTGAGAGCCAGCCAAATCGAGAAGGGCTACCCACGGAGGGTTCTGACCATCGGAGGGTTCTGACCGGCAAGGGCCGAGTGAAGTACCGATGAGTGAAGTACCGTGGAGTGCAGCCATCGAGGACGCTGGCTTTCGAAGGGGGTGGTAATGTAACAAGTCCCACATCGGGGAGGTCTCCTCACCAAGGAGTCCTTATAAGGCGGGAGGTTCTCCAACCTCTTGGGCCGGCTTTTGAGGGATGGTTCCCCTCCTTAGCCTTATGCTCGTTATAATGGTGCTCTCGTTGAGAGCCAGCCAAATCGAGAAGGGCTACCCACGGAGGGTTCTGACCATCGGAGGGTTCTGACCGGCAAGGGCCGAGTGAAGTGCCGGTGAGTGAAGTACCGTGGAGTGCAGCCATCGAGGACGCTGGCTTTCGAAGGGGGTGGTAATGTAACAAGTCCCACATCGGGGAGGTCTCCTTACCAGGGAGGCCTTATAAGGCGGGAGGTTCTCCAACCTCTTGGGCCGGCTTTTGAGGGATGGTTCCCCTCCTTAGCCTTATGCTCGTTACAATGGTGCTTTCGTTGAGAGCCAGCCAAATCGAGAAGGGCTACCCACGGAGGGTTCTGACCATCGGAGGGTTCTGACCGGCAAGAAGGCCGAGTGAAGTGCCGGTGAGTGAAGTACCGTGGAGTGCAGCCATCGAGGACGCTGGCTTTCGAAGGGGGTGGTAATGTAACAAGTCCCACATCGGGGAGGTCTCCTCACCAAGGAGTCCTTATAAGGCGGGAGGTTCTCCAACCTCTTGGGCCGGCTTTTGAGGGATGGTTCCCCTCCTTAGCCTTATGCTCGTTACATGAACCCTTGACAGTCCAATCTCCAGGAACACAAACTCGGAGTTTCTGCTATGTCTCTGACCTGGTATATATCCCACAATCTTTATATCTTAAAAATACTACCTGAATGTGATTATGATATTTATGAGATGTCTTAGGTTGATGGTCTTATCCGTCTCATGGAAGGGTCAAACACTGGGCCAATCAACCTTGGAAACCCAGGTTAGATTTTGACTGGAAAGCCCGTATTTGAATATCATTACTTCTTTAATTGGGAAAGTATCGTTACTTTTTCTGCCCTCGGTTACTTATTTGAGTATCTTTGCATTTCAGGTGAATTTACAATGACAGAACTTGCTGAGACAGTGAAAGAGGTCAGTTTTAACTGCTTTTTTTTTTTGTTCTTCATCAGTAGCATTCACTTAACCTATTATGTTGGTTTACACGCTTGCTTTCATTTTAAGTTTAAGCTGTGAGTCGTAAAATGTGAATTGGAATTCTTGGTTACCAATCCGATGAATTCATTGAGCTATTTTTCTTTTTTTCTGAAGTAGGACTGCATGTTCTATGTACCAAATTAATACATCTAATCTATATTTGTGTGCAGTGCAAGAATGAAAATATTTGCAAGAAGTTTCTAATTAATGCTTTGTGGGTGGTTTGCAGCTTATTAATCCAACTGTGGAGATCAAGAATGTGGAGAACACTCCTGATGATCCTCGACAAAGAAAACCAGACATAACCAAGGCACAAGAATTGTTGGGCTGGGAGCCGAAGGTGAAGTTGCGGGATGGTCTTCCTCTTATGGAAGAGGATTTCCGTTTGAGGCTTGGAGTTAGCAAAAAGAGTTAACTTGTTTTCGCACCTTTGGTGACATGTCAAAGTAGAAATAATAAGTGAGATGAGTATGGTGGTTTTCAAAATTTTCATCCTTATACTGGGGAAGTTGGGGTGCCTGAATTTTGGCGTCTACAGCTATCACACTTTTTAATATTACATCTTGTTTTTCGTTTCGCAAAAGACTACAGCATGTCACTTCAAATTTTGCTGGTTAAAAGACGATTGAATTTGATAATTTTTCCTGTTTTCTGGTAATCTTTTCTTCTTTATTTTTTCAAGCTTCTTTGTGAAATGTGCTTGCGTAATGTCAATTGCGTAGACCGGAGTCATTCCATTTACTTCAATGCAGGGGATGATGTGAAACTGATTCGCAATATCTGAGTAGAAATTCATTTTGAATTGTATAATTCATGCATTGGAGAACCATTTTTTTTTTGTAATAAAATTCTGTTCATAACTTTATCCTAATCTAGAGTTAGTTGAGTGGTTTACGTAATCACTTTTTGAGAACAGCATGAAAACATTGCCCACTATTTCTTTTTAATTTTTATCTCTATTCAAACCATGGACCAAATAGGATGCTAAAGAGGGGGACATATGGAACTATATTTTTGTCCAGTCAAATTTTGTCACATTTATGCAGTAGGAAAATCGATTCTATTAAGATAAATATCGGATGATTTAGATTTTAAATGTGTATTTTAATTGATTTACCCAAATAAAATATATGTCAGTCATTTTTTTTATCCTGTTATGAGTATTCTCTAATACATCAGGTCAGAAATTAACCTCTTGATAATGTGACTATTGTTAATTTAATGTTTTTGCACACGTTGGAGCCTGAACATGGAACTTTTTGTTAAATAAATTGTTTCTACATAGTGTATTAGTCTGTTTTTGTCTGATTTTTCATTAATTAATTGCTTAAAAGAGTGGAAAAGCAAACTAGACAAATCCAAGTCCAGAAGAATTTACTTAGGTGGCATGAAGCTAATGAATGTGAAAGCAAATTGGTAGCAGATACGGAAACAAGATATATGAAATTATAGCCTCAAAAAAGAAAAAGCTAACCATAACAACTAACCAGTAATTAAGCGGCGATATCCCGCCACGTCCACAACAGTGCCTTCGCGATTGCTGACGTGTACCCCTGCAATGACCATTCACCTGACGAGCCAGTTACAACTTGCAACAACAACAATAAGTACAAAGAAACAAGAGCAGTGTCATAGATTTCTGTCTTCAAGTTGGCATCCCAAACCTTAACCATCCTTTGACCTGCTAACTGTACTGTACACCCATATGATGGGAGTGTCCGCCGGCGATGACGACGTCGTTCAAATCCAGCAACCCACGAAGCCCTCCGACCCTTTCATCATCACTGTCAATTGCCCCGACAAGACCGGCCTCGCCTGCGACATCTGCAGAATCATTCTCGATTTCGGTCTCAGCATTACCAAAGGAGGTACCTCTCACTTCCTCACAGAATCATTCTCTTCCATTCTTTTTTTTTTTTTTTTAATACCTTCAATTTATTCGCTTAATGGACCCTCTTGTTCAGACGTTTCAACCGATGGCGTGTGGTGCTACATTGTGTTGTGGGTCATTCCGCACTCCGTCTTGCTTCCTCTGACTTGTTCTTATCTGAAAGACCGGCTTCAGGGAATTTGCCCACCTTGTTTGGCCTCCTTTTATCCCATCCAACAACCTTCCACGTCTTCTCCTCTCTATCTATTGAAGTTTTGTTGCCTTGATCGAAAGGGATTGTTACACGGTATTGGAAGAAACACTCTTTATGTAAATACCTATTTTAGTCCTTGAATTTGTAACACGGAATCATATGGATCTCTGAAACTAAGAAATTATCAAATAAGTCCTTACCCAAACTAATATGATAACGTTTTCCAAATTCAATGACTAATTTAGGTGTTTACTCAATACTCTTCATTTCAAACCATGTTTCATGTGCTATTTTTGTTCTGATTACCCTTTTTTGATACTGTTGTAGATGTAACAAAAGTTCTCTCAGAGCTTGAACTTGCGATTCAAAAGGTGAAAGTGACCACGACTCCTGATGCCAGAGTCTTGGACCTCTTTTTCATAACAGATAACAAGTGAGTAGTGAGTTTGATTCGTGAACTGCAGAATGTGATGTTTTTCTAAATGTCATGATGGAATCTCAAATATATATATTTTTTTATAACTGTTTTTGATACAAATTATTTATCAACTTTATTAATGCCTAATTTTCGACGAGAATCTATTAAAATATTTTAGTATAAATAAATAGGAATATTTCAAGATTTTGTTGTCTCTAATTCAATTAATTGGGATTAGGTCTAATAGACGAAGCTAATCCCACACATACTGGTGAACCACATATCAAATCTCTCTTCAGAAAAGTGCTTATATTTTGTGCACGACCGTGTCTAAAAGAGAATTGTTTCCGAAAGAAAATACTTGTGGGAAACTAAAAGAAAAAAATTAACTCACTGGCAATTTAGAATTAGTTTGTTATAAACCTTTGTGTTAACTTCCCTAGTAATAGTTCTATGCATTTATCTCCATGGCATAAGCCTTTTTCCTTGACTTTCTACTCATTCCTAACAATGCCTTGCCTCTGTGTATATATATATATATATATATATATATATATATATATTGGCTATGAACCACCTGTTCTAATGCTGATAGAGCTTGTTTTTTGGCCAAACCAGTAAGTTTCTACCGTTTAAGATATGGGTGATTGAATCCTCTCAAATTAATGTCTTATCCTTCTGTTTCCTCATGTTGTGTTTTGCATCTTACTACCAATCAAGGGGGCAAGGGTTGAAAATGGCAGGGAAAGAGAGCGAGGATAGAAAGAAAATAAGTATTTTATTTCTCTTTATTGATGTCAGTGCTGCTGTTCTTCAGGACTGTTATGCTTATGGGAAATTATCTTAGTGATAAATATTAAATCCCAAAACTCTAAAAAATGATATTGTAGGGGTGCAGTTCTTCTTATATAATCAAAGTAAATAGCAATATTTTGTTCTGTCTAACATCTTAATGCATCTTATCAACTGCTAATTATATTTCAAGTGAATATTGTTGCTAATAAGTAATCAGCACTTGCTTCAATTTTTTCTTTTAGGGAACTTTTACACACAAAAAACCGACAAGATGAGACATGTGAAAGATTGAATGATGTTCTACGAGACTCCTGTATCAGCTGTGAACTTCAATTGGCAGGTCCAGAGTATGAATGCAATCAGGGCATCTCTTCTTTGTCTCCTGCGTTAGCTGAGGAGCTATTTCGATGTGAGTTATCAGATAATGAAGTTCGTTCTCAAGCTCTTAGCCCTGACATGACAAAGTTGAAGAAAACCAATGTAACACTAGACAATTCCTTAAGCCCAGCTCACACGCTAATTCAAATACGATGTGCTGATCACAAGGGTCTTCTTTATGATATTATGAGAACTTTGAAGGACATGAATATGAAGGTATAATTTTCTTTAACAAAATTATTTGTTGCACTCAATCAATGGTAGCTTTTCACTTTCCTAGTTTCCTCCAAGTTCCAGGTCCTTGTCCTTGAAGGAAATAATGTTTCGGCCAAGTTTTCATAGGGTTAAATGTGTCAAATTATGCATCCGATTTCGAAAATCAATGGGTACTTTATCAGTTTTGTGTGCATTGGGTCTTTTTAGTTGCTTTTAGGAGCCATCATTTGGACTGAGGTAGTTAGATGGTACAAACTTCTGATGTAGCTTTATATTTCACAAATCGTTCATCTTGTCATGGATAATTTTTTGAATGAAAATTGAAATTGTGTTAAATTTCTTTTTGTGCTGGCAATTATAGCAGTTTGCTGACACTCTAATTTTTCTTAGATTTCATATGGACGATTTTCACCCAATACCACGGGGTATCGTGATTTGGATATATTTATTCAGCAGAAAGATGGGAAAAAGATATTGGATCCGGAGAAGCAGAATGCACTCTGCTCTCGTTTGAAACTGGAAATGCTTCATCCATTGAGAGTAATCATTGCAAACCGAGGACCAGATACTGAACTGTTGGTTGCTAATCCAGTTGAGCTATCTGGAAAGGGGAGACCGCGAGTTTTTTATGATGTCACATTTGCTCTCAAAACACTTGGAATTTGCGTTTTCTCGGTAAGAAAATCAAGGAATGTGATAGCAAATCTATAATGTCTTCGTTGCTATAAAAATATAACTGCATTCATAATAAGCATTGGTATATCAAGCTGCATAGTCTTGTATGTGAAGCTTAGTTCCTTTTATGTACATATAGCCCTTGTTTTGACATTGGAAAATCAATTCTTATTCTTTCTAATGGAAGGAAAACAAGTAAGAAGAGAAATAAAAAATTGAAATTTGAATTAAAGGGAAAGGGAGAGGAAACAAAAAAAAATGAAATTTTGTTTTTAAAAGTCAATTTTTCTATACTTTTTCCTTTGTCTTTCTCTCCAACCAAATTGAAAGAAAATACATTGGTATTTTCTTTCTTCTTAACTAAGCATACCATAAAACCAAAGATAAAACTTATATGCAGTAACATAAGTGTTATTAATGATGTTCTCTTATCAGAATTTGAATTTTATCTCAATAATATGTATTATAAAAATTTCATTAAATACTAATGTGTATTATAAAAAAAGTGCATTATCAAATTAAAAATTTAATTATGATTGAAAAAACACCAACAATACATATGTATTATATCCAAGTTTTGTTCTAAAACAAATGAGCCCATAGTTCCTTCCCCGTGTTATAACGAATGTGGGGACATTGAATGGCAGTTCTATTGCAAGGATATTTTGAGTCCAAGATTTCAATTGCTTTGCATGCATATGACATGGAGAGCTATCATTAATCATATTTTCTCTCTGTTAGATTATAAAATACTCCAGAGCTGAAGTAGTGTAAGGAGTATTAGGCTTATAAAAAATTTCAAAATCTAATCATTTTATTCCATTTTTGTGATAGGCTGAAGTAGGAAGGCATTCAACTTCAGAGCGTGAATGGGAAGTGTACAGATTTCTGTTGGATGAGAACTGTGAGTTTCAATTAACAGGTGGTACTGCTAGAAATAAGATTGTAAATAAGGTTAGAAGAACCTTAATGGGTTGGTAAGTAGTATTTTTGATAATATTTGTTATGGAGCATTCGGTGTTGCAATGTGTGTCATGTACCATTGATTGTCTTATAATTATTATTGATATGTTGATCTTTGGTAGTTCGCTTTGTAATTCCACTTGCCTGTGTTTGATCTTCTTGGTGACTTGGTGTTCTTCGAATTACGATTATCATAAAACCTAGTTACGGGTTTTAAGATAAGAAGATGCCTAAGTTCCAGTTGTAACGTTGTAAAATAAAATCAGGGAAATACTATTAGGGTCAGTCTAGTCATAAATGATTGAAGTAGTATGAAGAAACTCAACATGTTACTCCAAACTATACTAGATCAATTTATTAAGCTGACAATGATTCCAAACAACAGCCAATAGGCCAAAAGAGCAATTAACAGCATGCAAATTTTTCTTTTTCATCCACAAATACAAGTTACAACTGCAGTCCTGCTGATAGTCAACTTAGCAATCCCCTCCCACGTGAACTATGAGAATAGGGAAACATAAATTATCAATATATAGCCTCCTTAAATCCGATCATCTTCCACTACACAAATCCCTATTGAATAATCCTGTTCAATCAAAGTCAAGTGTACACAAGATCATCTTCCACTATGTTTCAAAATTTACAAATGAGATAGAAAATTGAGAAGAAAAAAGAATATTACTCCTTTCGGTAACTAATATAAGGGGCAAAAGTGTTGGGAATTAACATATGTAATCCCATGTCTATGAACACAAAATAGGAAGGAAAAATAAGAATAAGGAGTGACAGTAAAAGATCTTCACTATAGAAGTAAGATTACAATTAGTTTCATTTTTTCAAGATGATCACTTTAATGATCTTACCCCTCTCAAATGATTATCTCTCAATTCTCACAAAGTGTAATTGAAATAATTTTCTCTTTTTCTCAAAAAAGAATACAATAATTTTCTCATTCTAATTCTCTTTTCCTCTCAGAGAATTCTAGAATGGATTTTATAGAATCTATGACCCCTCTAAGTGATAAATCCCTCTAGTTTGTGTTTCATCATCCCTATTTATATGGGATGGAATAATCATCTATTCATCTTCATTCATCTCTTAACTTTTCACATACTGCATTCATGATTGGGGATTTTGAATTGGCTTTCTTACAAAAAAGCATGTTTATTGATCTCAAATAACTATTTAATAATGTTATTTCAAAATATCTCTTCAATTAATTAAAATTATATTTATAATGAGTTTTTTGGATACCAAGTTTCAATGAAAAGTAGTTTAGAAAAATACTCTCTCGACTTTGTGTATAAGCAACACAAATCACATGGATTTACTCTTTCAACTAATTTAATATTATTTGATAATATTATCTTTAAAGTGCTTGTGTTTAATTGAAAATTTTATTTCTAATATTTTTCTTCTTGATATTAAGCTTCAATGAATGATAGTTAAAAAAATTACTTTTTAGTAAAATTAATATAATTAAATAATATTAACTAATTTTTTCAGTTAACGTAAATAAGTGATTTTCTTTATTTATATATGAGACTAAAGGGAGTAGATTTTATTTTTTTAGATGAGATTAGTGAAATTAAGTGATATTAACTAATTATAAATAACTTAAATTAGTTTTTCCTTATATTTAATATTGAAAGGAAGGAGAATAAAATAAAATAAAATGTATAAAAAATTATTAACCCAAATGATTCCATACGTATATTCTTTAATTAAAGATTTAGATTTGATTTTTATTTTAAACAAATAATCGCGATCAAAATATTGTTGTATGAAAAATGCTTTGTGACAAAGAATTAATGTAATCTTATAAAACATGGATTAATCATGGTGAAAACAAAACTCCAAAAACGCATCACAATAAAATCCAATGAAGCTTCATCCAACCAAAAATCAGGTCAAGGACAAGTATATGCACATACATGTTGAAAAAATAGTTTTAAGCATGCGTATTTGTACACTACTGTGATGTTCTTTCTTTTACCATTATAACTTATAAGTTTTGTAAACACCAATAGACATTTTCAAGATCCTTGGAAAATAAATCCTAAGAACTCCATTTAAAATTCATAAGGCTCTATTTGATTCAATTGAGGAGTGAAAAGTAACTGTAACAAAGGTAAGGAAAGAAATAACTCTATCTTTATTAACAGAGAACATTTTAGTCAAACTATTTAAAATATAATATTCACTTTTCCCACACTCCAAATTCAGTGAAGATTGGAGGAAAGAAAAATAAAATTGAACAAGGAGAACCCCTGTTAAAAATTAACCAGACAAATAAGTTTTCAAAGGAAAACACGATCATACCCTCCCTTATTTTCTCTCTATTGAAATATAATAAATAATATTTAAATTAAATTAGTTCACATATAATTTTCAATTCACAATCTTAATCTCTTAAATTTTAAATTTAGTAATTTTAGTCTCAACTTTATAAATTCTACAATTTTAATTCTCTTATTAAATATTTATTTTTTAATTATTAAAATTACAATATTTAACATAACCTAATATTAAGTATAATATCAAGTAATATCTAAATTAAATTGTACTTGTAATTGAATTTTTAATAATTAAAAGATAAATACTCAACACAAGGATAAAATTATAAACTTTATAAAATAAGAAAACAAAAATTCCAGTTTAAGCATTATAAAAAATACTATATACACAATATGGCGTAACATTTATTTGCAGCTAGTATAATAATGTCTGTTCCCACAAGTCTCCATGAATAATTCTTTACTTCTTACCACAACTCGACTAAAATTACTACGAATTTCACAGACATTGTATAAAAATTCCAGTCAACATCTAACAAAAACGGTCAAGTCCCAAATTAATGACAAGTCATTGTTTTATCTTAACAGGCATGAGGCATTTATTAAACCTGGAAATTTAAAGGCTATGCACATAGCAAAGAAGAGACTGAGTAAATATCTCAAAACGCAAACTCGCACACTCAAACAACACAATAGTTATACCCATGTGAATACAAGTCCCAACTTTGACCTTCATTAACTAGACCAAAGTCAATGCAAAGACCACCTCAATTAAGCATCAGAAAGACCCATCAACAACGCAGCATTATAAAATCTGAATTATTTGCCCGTGTTAATATCTCAAGATGTTTATCCTCAGAGTATAAACCATAAACAACACCGCCATAAAAAAATGATTTAAAACAAGAGGATTTCTATTAATGAAGCAAACACCTACACACAAGACAATGCACTAAGAATTAGAGTGTTTGAGACACACCAATTTTCCTTTTACACAAAAAACACCCAAACACTAATACATATACATAATCTAAGCCTTCTTGGGAGACTTGGTAGCTTTGGATGGGGATTTAGGCTCCTTAGCAGCCCTCTCAGTCTTCTTAGGCAAAAGCACAGGATTAATGTTGGGAAGAACACCACCATGAGCAATGGTAACACCAGCAAGCAATTTCCCCAACTCCTCATCGTTCCTCACAGCCAAAAGCACGTGCCTGGGGATTATCCTGTTCTTCTTGTTGTCACGTGCAGCATTCCCAGCCAACTCAAGCACCTGCACAATCCACGCACACCCACTTCAATATCCAATCACAAGATCACTAAAAATCATAAATTTAAGAGTGGGTCATGAAAAATTGACTACCTCAGCAGCAAGGTATTCGAGAACTGCGGCAAGGTAAACGGGAGCGCCGGTACCCACGCGCTGCGCGTACCTTCCTTTCTTCAAGTAACGCCCAATTCTACCCACCGGGAACTGGAGACCAGCCCTCACTGACCTTGTCACCGGCTTCTTCTTTGGGCCGCCACCCTTCCTTCCTCCGGCGCCCTTCTTGATCTTTCCACCAGTGTCCATATCGGAACCCTAGAATTTAGCAGCGAAGAAGAGGAATTGGGAATTGAGAGAGTTGAACACGAGAATTGGATGAGAAAAGATATTGCGTAGGGTCGGTTTTATAGATAAAGCTTTTGGACGCTGTCGATGTCATTACAAGGATCCGGTTTTCAGACAAAACATGGACGGTTGGATTAGCTCTTATCTACGGCTCAGGCTTCATTATGTGGCAATCCGTGTGTGTAACAACTGACCAATGGGATGCCGCCACGTCACATTTTTTCATTTCTGCTCAGATAGAGTAATAATTATTAATGGTGGAGTGTTTGCCTCACAATCAGACATTAAAAAAAAAAAAGTTTCGGTTGGGTTTAACGTCATGGCAACCAAGTGTTGCTTCCTAAAGTCGTGATTGGAGAAGTTTAACATCATGTTTGCAAGGAGGCAAACGGATTTCTATAACTTGCATTAAGTTTTTTTCTTTTTCTTTCTTTTAGCATTACACACACTTTTTAAATTTATGCATTTTTAAATTTTGTGTGAAGATATCATGGTAGATGAGTTTACTTTCATTATTTCTATTATCAAATATAAATAAATATGATTTACGTAACATATTTTGAGGTCTAAAGTAAATTTTGAAGTTTGATTTTTTTAAAGATAAGAGAGTAATAAGAAAATCAACTATCATTTATAAAAAAAGAAATTTTCAATAAAAATTTACAATATTATGATCAAACCTCAATCTTTACAATGTTAGACTTAGGGGGTGTATTGGTTTAGGATTCCGTAGAATTTTAAAAGATTTTTTTGAGTAAAAAAGTCTAGTAGTATTCAATCAGGATTTTATGCCACTTAAAAATAATTCAGTGGTATTCAATTTGGATTTTCAAGATTTTTTAAAGAGTCCATTAAAATCCATTGGTATTCATTTGAGATTTTTTACGACTTAAAAATAATCCATTAGTATTCAAAAATATAAGGATTTTAAAGGATTGTTGTTTAGAGAGATTTTGAAAGACTTTCTAGTGTTATCTATAAATACCAAATTCATAAAACAATCACATCCAAACCTATCGGATTTTGAAGGATTATTTGAAGTGACTTTTCAAGTGCTTCAAGAATTTTCAAGTGAGTTTTCCATTTTTTTTTCTGTGCTCCTGTCTTCTCCATTTTTTGTCTGCTAATAATATTGCACTATTGTTCATTGGTCATATATAATATTGTAGTACTGTTCTCATTCCATTCCCCTATTTTGTGAAACTCCAATATGTAAATGATAGTATCATTGACTTATTCTATTTTTTTCATTTAGTTGAATTTCTTTCTTTATATAACACAAAAAAATGCTTGAATATCAAATATTCTCTTTATCAGACCTAACAGTCTTTTTATAGGTCCAAAACTAATATTTTTAAAATAAATAAGTTTTTTTAAGAGTCTAAATATGATTTTTTTACACCATGCAAGACCTTTAGTTCCCTTAGGGCACCTACAATAAAATTTACAGTTCCATTTGCAATTTTATATGGGACAAGCCTTCTTCTCATTGGGTAGGATGGGATAAGGTCACTCAATCGAAGTGTACAAGAGATTTATGTATTCAACAATCTAGAGAAACAAATATTACACTCATTGGGAAGCATATTTGATCCTTGCATCACCACATAAACAAGCTTTAGGTGCGTGTGTTGATGAATAAATACTTAACAGATTTGAATGTTATAAGTGGTGTTGATAACAAAGGTATTTCCTTCACTTGGCAATCTTTGATGCTTGTGTATGACTTTCTCGAGGATGGCTTCAGATATATAGTGGGGAGGGGTGACATCTCTCTATTTTTTGAGAAATGGCTTGAGGAGGAACTACTATGTAACCAAGTGGAGTTAGTTCACAAAAATGACGATTATCATTTGTGCATCAATGATGTGTTGGTCGACGATGAATGGAGGTGGGATGTTTTGCACATGCAACTTTTGCAAGATATCAAACAAAGTATGATGAGCATCTTCTTGGACATTAATACTGAGGATAAAATTATTTGGAGCCACAGGTTGTTACATTGCCAAGTCTGTTTTCTAGTGGATAATCCATGAGCCTACCAATCATTCTTCTTTATTACGAAATTGAACTTGCGTTTGAAATATACCTTTTTAATTGAACATGTCAAAATATTTTGATGGCTTGCCTTCTACATAAGCCTAACCGCTAACCTTTTCCACATTAAGCGACATGTAGTTGTTGTTTGCTCTTGTTGTAGGAGTGGGGCTCTCGAGGAGTCCCTTCTCCATATGCTTCAAAGTTATCCTACTGCTATAAACATATGGAAGAAGCTCAATCTTGTTAATGTAATTGACGAGGTTCAATGGCTCAAGCACCACATACAGGGACAACATCACTTGTTGATAGCTTGCGCTTACCAATTTATATGGCGTGCTTAGAATGCAAAAATTATAGACAATGTGAAGTGGTCGGTATGGTTTACTATAAATCAAATAAAGTTGTTACATGATATTATATTAGGTGATCCATTAACTTCTACAACATCTTCGTCAAGGATAGCGGATTCTTAGATTCACCTTCTAGAACATGTGTTTAAACTTAATGTGGATGGAAACTCCATTGACAACCCAAGACTTGTAGGTTATGGAGGTCTCTTAAATAATTTAGCTAGAGAATGCATAACTGGCTTTATAGGTTCATGCGACTTGGTACAAACCTATATGTAGAATTGTTGGCTTTATTGAAAGACACTCAACTTGCTTAGGACATGAATATCTGTGATCTCCTATGTGAATCGGACTCATTGTCTACCGTTCAACTCATTACTTAGGATACTTCATTTTATCCTCATGATGCTGTCATAAATAAGATTTAAGAGCTTAAGTGTCGAGATTGAAACATCACCTTCATGCATATCCTTCGTGAAGGGAACAGTTGCATAGATATGTTGACTAAGATGGTATCTGCCTAAGTATGGCTATGATGGTTTCAACAATTACATTCCTTATTATTGACTGATGTCGTAAGTGTCACTTATTTTGGGTCTTTGTTTTGTTTATTATTTTCGCATTTGATAAAAAAAATCAACTCAAACCTTAAATAGATTAGTCATAAATTTATATTTAAGATCTAATTTATTCTCATTCTTATTAATTAATACAAAATTGAATGTGAACACTCTTGTACTCAGAGTCGATGAACAATAGTGTTGATTGATCACGAGTCATTTAGTCAAAATTAGTCATTATACAATTGATTAATAACATATTTTATGTGCTATTATAATTTATAATTATATTTTTAATAAATACTAACATATATTATATATAATATATGTAAAAAGTAATTTTTTATAATAAATAATATGTCACTATAAAATATGTTTTTCATTATTTTTTTTTTAACATATTGAGACAGTCTCCAAGTTGTAAATACTAACAAAAAGAAACTCCTTTTATAGCAGTCTTGTTAATTAGTGAAATAGATGTCTCATAATTATTCTATTTCAACGTATTTTATTTCAGTTGATCCTGCATGTACATTTATTTTTCATTACTGCAAAATGTTGCTCCCAAACAGTGAAATGAAAACATAGTATCTGGAAAAGACATAATAAATCGATACAAAATAAGTATACAAAAATTATATGCATAATACAAAAGCATCACTCAACTTCATGATAAAATAACATTAATTTAATTTTTTTTCCTTTTGGTACATGAGTAAATAAACTCAGTAGTAAATAGTAATACATGAACAATAATATTTTCAATCAAATAATGTTTACACCATTCAAATAAACCCAAAAATAAGGGTATCAAACTACATCAAATAATGTACGTAAGCAGGCAATTGTTGAAGCACCAACAACCAAAATAATGAACAACATTGACAAGAAATTGAAGCGAGACCGCATAACCTCTTGTTCCGACAAGTAGACCACCTGTCTAGGAAAATCCAAAGGAATCCTAACGAAGTCACCAACACCATTAGAAGAGGTGACACTTAGTTATGGAAGCGAAACCATTTTCGTTGGTTATTATCTTTGAGTGATACTAACTAATGTTGTATAAAATGCCTTTGGTGGATGTAGGCTTGGGCTTATAATCTGGGCACATAATTGTTGGTTTAAAGATAAAATGGATCGCAAATTATGGATACTGATCGGTTATTAGCTTATAAGTTGATGGGAAACTATTATGATAGGTATAGTCAGGTTGAGATATGTTTTTTACTTACAAAAAAGTCCATTAGGTTAATATGACCTACTTTTTAAATAAACATAAATCAATGGTTGTATTGATTGACATTCATACTACTACTTAAACTCGTACTATTAAATTTTCTTGAATTGACATCTTTGTTTTAAATATAATTGTAATTTTTTTAGTTTATAAATTGATTGGTCACATAATTATCAATTAGTTTGATTTTGTGAATTTAATTTTCTATTAATTTCATTACTTTTAAAATGGATTGAAGTTGGATGTAAAAATAGATTAAAATTATTTAAGAAAATGAGTTAAGAGTCTTACTTAACCTTATAAAATTTATTTGTAGGATTAAGATTGTTTACTACTTATACATATTATTATATAATATGATCTCAAACAATTACAACAAGTATTATAATTACCAATCATTTTCTAGATCTAAGCAAATCACATAAAAATTGCCTAGAAAACAAGTATACAATCCATTATCCTAAGAGACAAACAGACAAAAAAAAATCAAATTGCTTAAAAAAACAAAATAAAAAGTTATAGATAGCTTTTTCAAGGAGATTTTAAAAATAACTTTTGTTGATATTCGTTATCTTTATCGACTATGCACAATTTCTATTCTTTCGAGTCTTCTAAAATAGTTTAAAATAAGCATCCATTAAAGCTTTACTATTTTTGTGTGTGAAAATGTTAATATTTGTGCATTTAACATAATAATAAATGTTTTCACCAACATGTAACATAAGAGTTAATAAACCATTGCGTTTGTCTTTTTTCCTAGCACTTTCCATTGTGTATTATTATTTTTTTGACGTGAGTATGCTACTTCATTGAAGTGTTATTTTATCTCCTTAATTTTTTCATTATTTTTCACTTTTTTTTAGATACCAGTGTAATTAATTTTTTTTCTTGTGTATTGGATAAGCTTATGAGTTTTTTTTTTAACATAACGTTTTATTTGCGAGTATATTCTATTCTAGAAGAACTTTTTAACTCTTTCTTGACAAATGAAACTTATCAGATTTATTATAATATCTTGTCAAAACAAATCTTATTACAAATAATTATAAAATAATTAATAAAATTAAGTGATTTTAGTAGTCAGAGAAAGGAAAATGTCCAACAAGAAAAATGACCCATTAAGGGGTCTAATAACACAGACCAATAAACATAGGAGAATACAATATCTACCTGTGGCCTAGAAAATAAAGAATAGAAGGAAGAAAGATAAGGAAAGAGGATGAGAGAAGAAAACAAATTCTCCGTAGGATGACTCTAGATATTTGTATCTATAGTGAGTGTAACCCTTTGCATAAATTCCTCTCTCCATATATGTTATTGTAGACCCTTGCATATCTTTTTAAGTACCAATCCTTATTAGAACTTATTGAAGCCTGATGTGATGACAACCTCAGTTTCTTAAAATTAAAATTTGGCTCCTAATTAAGCAACGAGTTCTTAAAAAAAAAAAATAGAGTATAAAAGTGTGTAGCTTATAAAATTTCATTATTGAAACAAAATATGTAAAAAGTTAATATGATTTGAGTGATCCTACCTTGAGTTAGTGTTTATAAGCAACTAACGTTATAGTTGCTTTTAGATACTAGGCAGCTAAAACATTGCACTCAATTATCCTTGGCGTGCTTCTTATTAGATATAAAATGGGGAATACATTCATTTTTGTTGGAATGATATGAGGCATTCCAAATGAATATAAATATCATATTTTAGACTTCATTTGAGTTCTATTAATACTTGGTGTGAGAAATTAGCTTTCATTCTTACTGCAAGCTCTCCCCTCTTGCATTGAAAGAAGAAAAGTCATAACTCAACCCACCATTATTTCCTTTATTCATTTTCTATCTTTAGAAGTTTATTTCAACTCTTGCCTATCCATCTATCTTTATTACATTAGTATTTTGAGATAGTGATAGTGTATTTATTCTCAACCTTCCCCACATTCAAATCAATAAATTTCATAATTTAAATTTAGAAGTGAAAATAACACATTCTTTCACATTTTTTGTGAAATTTACTTTTTAACGAGTTTCTCCTTATTTTTGTAATTTAAATAAGTTTTTAGTACTAATAGTGAAAGAGCTTAATAGTGATGCATTGATAGTGTAAAAAAATTTCACATAAATTATAAGTTTATAAACTTTTATAATAATTAACTTAAAATTCATACAAACTATCATTTTTTATTAATTGTCTGTATAAAATTTTATACATTAACAATGCATCACTGTTAAATTCACAATAAAATGTAATTTAGATGATTTTTATTTGAATTTTACTAGTTGTGAAGAGGGGGCTCAACTCGCATGAGTATAAAACAAAAGAATGGTATTGAATTTTAAAAGGTGGTGCAAGTGCAACCTCAAAGGAATTTACACACTATATGCTCGCTAGATATAGAATAAAGGGAGATTCTTCTAGTTCTCCTAACAATTCATATTAGTTGGAGTGAATTTTCATGGTTGCTTATCAATTTGAATCTATAATAAAATGTGTGTTAGATAACTCTCATTTAAATTTTACTAGTTGTAGAGAAGGGGCTCAACTTGAATGAGTATAAAACAAGAGAACAGTGTTGGACTTTAAAAGGTGGTGCAAGTGCAACCTCAAAGGGTTTTACACATTACATGCTTGTTAAAGATAGAATAAAGGGAGATTCTTCCGGTTCTCCTAACAAATCATAATTGGAGTGAATTTTCATGGTTATTTGCTAATTTGAATCCATAATAAAATGTGTGATAGATAATTCTCATTTAAATTTTACTGGTTGGGGACTCAACTTGAATGAGTATAAAGTGAGAGAATGGTGTTAAACTTTAAAAGGTGATGCAAGTGCAACCTCAAAAGATTTTGCACATTACATGTTTGCCAGAGGTAGAATAAAGATAATTTCTTCTAGTTTTCTTAACAATTCATAGCTGGAGTGAAATTTCATATTTGTTTATCAATTTTAATGATTTATTGTTACGAGATCCTAAAGGAAGTGTGATTTGAATATTAACTTAAATCAAAATGTTCTGTTAATTTGAGAGATTTCAATGGTGTGCTTCTAAATTCAAGGTGTGTTTGGTACAAATGATTTTTAAATTGATAATATTTATATGTATGTCATATTGGAACTCATTTAGTTTTAAAGAGTTGTGTTATTTTATTTGTAAGATAATAAATATAATATTAAAGGGTTAGAGAGGGTTATGAGTTATAATTGTAAAATCCAAATAAATAAATTATTTACATATGACAACTACTTATTTTTTTTTATTGGTTTTACATACAATTGTCTAAAATACTTAAATGTGTAATTGTACCATGTTCGCTTCCTTATTGAAATTCTAATTATTTATTTTTCTTATAATTAGAAATGTCAAAATGAATCAAAATCTAATGAGCTAACTTGACTCGTTATGGGACTTAAATTAGGCTGAGCCCAAAAGAAAATAGATATTAAAATTTTGTTTTAACAATAATCCAATTCATTTGAATCACGGGTCAAAACATGTTGAAGTCAAATTAACTCACTTAACTAATTTAAAATTTTAAAAATATTATTGTACATTGAATTATTTGATACTTACATATTACTATCTTATTATCTATATTTATATTAGAATCATTAAACGATTAATTGAAGAAGAAAAAAAACGTGACTTTTGTTTTTTAAAAAAGTGTTATATGAATTTTACATAAATCCGATTTCTATTTTATTAGTTAACCTTATTTTAACATTAAATAGGTTGCGAACGTAAGAAGAAAGACCTAGTCAATCAATAACGTAGTTTATACAATGCAAATAACTTAAAAGGGGACAACAAAATTGCCATAGTTATGTTGGGAATAAGATATATGCCCAAAATTCAATCTATCTTATATGTATTAATAAGATTATACTTTATTTTCATATTTATTGATTATGAGAAATAATTAATATGATAAAGTCTTTGATTAAAATTAAAGACTTTTTTTTATAATAAAGATTATAATAATGAGAAAAACAAGTCTTTTTTAATTTTAACTTAAATTGTTCTTGATTGTAAAATTATTGAGGATATGACATCATTAATAATCAATATATGTGTAATAGTCTTTATTGAATAAAGATTAATAGATCTCATTTATTAAATTATTCATATAAATAGTGCATATAGGGATATAACTATTGAACATACTCTATAAAGGAGAATTCCTAATGGTTATGTATTAACTTAAAATTTTGTCAATAAGAAATTCTTAAGAAGAAATATATATAACTTCCTTAGACTTGAGATTATCATAATAATTAACAAGATATTTATTATACTTTGATTTCGGACACCTAATACCTAAAGGTGTTAGTTGAATGATTATTGGGTGTAATTAAATTATTGTAGAATTAAATGATTAATTAAGAAAGGATCCATCGACCCTTGGTAATGAGTTTGAGTTTTATAAAGAAAATAAGGACCTTGGTCAAGACAATTGAAATAATAAAGAAAAAAAGGTTTTTCTTGTATTTTTCATTATATGTTAACTTATTAGAATTTGACAATTAAACCATATTCTAAAGTTAATATAGAGCTGTAAAATGATGAAAGAAAATTTTATGTTAGTCTTCTAAAGGTTCTTGGAAACATTATTTCATACTATCCGGACGTTACTAGACGCCAACCTTAATTAGTAAATTAATGTAGTTAATTTACTACCGGTTTAATTTTGAACCTATAAGGTCACACACTAACGAGTGTTCTAATCTTTGCTCAAGAAAAAATATTATTTGATAATTAAATTAAAGAATTTGATTATATCAAATAATTTTTTTTCTTATAAATAAAATATTATTTATTTATTTTTGACTAGCATCAAAATATAAATAATATTTGTTTATATTAAGTTAGAAAAACACGTCAGTTTTTTTTCAATTTCAAATTGAAAGATTCAATTTTAATTTTGACCTAGTCAAAAGTGGATAAGAAAAGATAAAAACTAATTTTTGTTTGAATATTTGATTATTCCTATTTTTTAGAAGATAGGATATGAATGTTGTTGCTGAGAGAATAGATATGTTTACATATTTATAAATATACAGCTCTACCGTGGAAGATGAATACACAGAAAAGATATAAGAAAATTAGTTATTTTCTCTCTTATCATTCTTTGAAAAATTGTTTGGTCAAGAGGTTGACAAACAAAGATTAGTCTCGGTGTGGATACACGTGAGACCTTCATAGTCTTGAAGGAAATTTTTTAAATTTCAGACTTCAACCGAGTAAACTTTATTTGCTTTCATAAATATCTTATTAATTATCATGTGTAGTTTTAGCATAAAGTAGATCTTTTTATTTCCGCTGCATATGTTTAAAACATGATTGAACTAACAAGTTATACGTAGATAAAATGTTTATAAAAAAAACCAATAATCACACATTTTCAAATGATATGTGTGAGAATGCTGAACACCTTTCATTTATATTTTTAAAATATATTTATACTTAAATCATAAAGATTTAACTTTACTTGTACAAACTCTTTTGTAAAAATAAATAATGTTATTTTAAATATTTAATTCTTAGTTATTTGTTTTAGTTTTTTTTACACTCTTATATAATTTTCAAATATGTATGTGTTTGTAATGAATAACAATTACTCTATATATAATATGCTCTAGTCATGTAAAAATAATTAAATTTTAATAAGCTTTTTATTGTTCATATTATTATATATACAAAATATCACTCCTCTTACATATAATTTAGTGAGTCATATGTTTAAATTTGTATAAATGCTAACATTGGGTTTGGAATAGTGAAGATGGCGGCGACGAAATAAAAGCAAAATAAGAGAAATATCTGCGAATAATACTAATAATCGTTTGTTTTAATAGAAATGGGTCAGATGATAAATTTAAAAATGTGGAATCCACGTTTGTAAATTTGTCCATTGAAAATAAAGAGAACTATGAAAGAAACAAATGATAAAAAAAATGTTTTTACCCACTTACCCCCAATAATTGACAACTACTTTCCACCAACACTCAAACTCACCAATGTACTCATATTTGAATAAGATTCTCTCCCTAATGCTCTTCTTCTCAATAGACCTCCTTTTTGCCTTCACTTATTCGAATAAGCTAGCTTTTCTCTTGCTACTCTTGTGATTTTTGCGAAGCCTCTCTTTTTGGCTTGTCATTATTGTTCATTTCAATTTTACATTTGTTTTTTGATCATTTTTTTGGTGATGTATAGTTGTGTGGTAGTGTTATATGTTTGTTTCAACTCTATTTTATTTTTGTTGTTATTGATTGATTTTTTTTTTTGGACTAATCTAAGCTTAGATGAAGTTATTTGTTTGATTTGTGTTTTAGATCTGGTATATTTTTCATGTTTTGGGTTGGTTTGGATGTATTCGAATACATACCTCAATTACCTTATTCAAATAAATGATGCTTTTATTTAAATGCATGATACAGTGCCAATTTATTTGAATAAAAGGAGATTTTATTCGACTACAATGTTTTTTACTTCAATAAAAGGCCATTTTATTAGAGTAAAAAGCATTTTTTATTTGAATAAAAATTTTATTCAAATATAATGTTTTTTATTTAAACAGGGCGTTTTATTCAAATAAGGGCTCATTTATTTGAATACCTTAAACAAATCTATACCTATTATAAAAGAGATACATTTTAGTAAACTTCATTTTGGCCCCCACTTTTTAGTGGACTTTTATACCCCTTGAATGTAAAAAAAAAAAAAAAACTTCTTATATCTTCTACAACTTCTAATATTTATCTGTATATAATTATTAGAAGCACAGAGTGTTTCAGTCCCTCTAATTGAATATAAAAATGCTAATAGAGTGTGATAATATGTTGACAAACAACAACACATTAAAGAAGATGTTGAAGATCAGGGTGACAATCAAAATGATGATTTCTGTCATGAACCAATTTCTTCTAAGGATAGTAATATTTTAAATCGTATATATACTATCATTGATGGCTTACAAAGCGGATTATAAAATTTAACCGTTAATGTTCAAGCTTCAGATAGATACGAAAGTTAACACAAGATTTGAAGAATTGAATTAAAGGATAATTGAACTTGAAAATCTTTAATGCACAGATCTTCTAAGTAGCTCATTATGATCTAACTGTCTTCATATTTTTCCATTTATGTGTATGTATTTTATGTTTTTTAGTGTATGTGCATAAATACCAAATTTAACTTTACACTTGTATTGTTAGTGTGAACCTATTTTATACATTTTATTATTTATTTTAATTAAATTTTATTAAATCTAAATATGATTGTACATTATTAATATATTAATATTAATTGTAGAAATAATTACATAAAAATTATTAATAATTATTCATTAAAAATGGTTGTTTATCATTAATATGATTTTTTTTTCACTTTTTCAAAGATAATTATTATATTTGTATTTTATTTTTTTGGGCAATATATATATATATATCTAAGAATAAAATAGAAAAAAATTATATACAAAATAATAAATAACAATAAAACTATAATTACCCATTTGTTTTCAAATGTTTTATACGAATCGGTAATTGTAATTAATGATTAATATCAATTATAAATATATTTATTAGAATAAAGTCACTCTAAAACTCTAAGAAGTAACTTTATTTGAAAAAAAATATTATTACTTAAGAAACAACAAAGTTTATTAGAATAACACCACCTTCTCAAACAATGTTATTCAAACACTAATTTCAAATGAACAACAATTTCATAGAGGAGTAAAATCATAATTTTATTATTATTTATAATTTCTCACTTCTCTCCATTTAAACAAAATAACTTTACAATTTTTTTTCTATTTTTTTAAAAATCAAACTACTTTATTTTCCCTTTATTTCTTACCTATTTATATTCTCTTATTTCTCTTTATTCTATTTTTCTTCGCTTTATTTTTTCCCTATTTATTTCCTCACAATCAAACATTCAATTGTTGTTGTATAGTTACAATCTTTTAATGATCAGGCTAACTTTTATATTTAGATAAAATATATAAATTTAAGTTACGAGTCAAAAAGTTTTTATATATAAAGTTAAGGGTGTTCCTAACTAAAGGCACTATTAAAGAATTGATACGTAATTTTTATTTTCTATTAAAAACTGCACTTAAAGTTACGTGTATTTATTTACTTATTTTTTATATTTTAACCAGTATACTTTAGGGAATATTTTTCTAATAACTAGGTGAATTGAGTGATTGAAATTTGGAGCAGATGTATAACAATTTAAGTTTGTTTTATATCATTATTATTATTATTATTATAGTTTTTAAAATTGTAAAAAATAATATTGTGTTAAATTTGTTTTCTGGTACAGTATTTTTTATTTTTATTTTTAAAGCTATTTTTTTCTTTCTAAAAGATGATATTAGTGGAAAAATAAATTAGATATTATGTAAATTATATCGACATGAAGTCCATGTTGGAAATGATGTAGTCACGTTATAATTATTAATAGATTATTATCTATTTTTTTTTAAATAGTTTTAAGTATATAATTGATATTAAATGTTATTTTTATTTATTTATTAACATTTAATATTATTTATACATTTAAAACTATAGAAATGAACAAGAAATTCAGAAAATTTAAACTCATGATGAATGTAGTTTAATTTTAATTTTTAGTTTATCAATTTATCTGTGCAAAATATATTCTCTTTGAAATTTAGGATCCAATCTATTATCTATTCATATTTATCTGGTTATTAAATAATAAATATAAGTACCATCTTTTCCATTGAAATTATAATACAAAAATATGCCTTAATGAATAAAATTTACTTTTAGACACTGATGAGATGAATAAGATACAATATTTCATCTCCAATTAATAATTAATAATTAATAATTCAGACCCATCTTAGGAAATAAGAAAAAGGTGAGATTCTTACAGGGGGCGTTATGCTGCTGTGAATTGCGTGACGAAGTCTCAACCCATTTTAAAATTATAGCGGCAGCCTATTGGTTGGTCTGGGAGAACACGGATCGCCAAGCGAGTGATCATGAGCCGTGGATAAGATCTAATCCAACGATCCACATTTCTCTGTGGTGGATCCTCGTAAAGGCGTCCAAAGCTTTATAAAGAAGAAGGGTGCGCTCATTTCTTGCCATCACTTTCGCACTCGTGATTATTCCCTTTCTACCATCACACCGAAATCTAGGGTTTCCATGGACACCACCGGAAAGATCAAGAAGGGCGCCGGAGGAAGGAAAGGCGGTGGCCCAAAGAAGAAGCCGGTGACAAGGTCCGTGAGGGCCGGTCTCCAGTTCCCGGTGGGTAGAATTGGGCGTTACTTGAAGAAAGGAAGGTACGCGCAGCGCGTGGGTACCGGCGCTCCCGTTTACCTTGCTGCAGTTCTTGAATACCTTGCTGCTGAGGTAGTCAATTTTTCATGACCCACTCTTAAATTTGTGGTTTTTAGTGATTTGGTGTTTGGAAATTGAAGTGGGTGTGCGTGGATTGTGCAGGTGCTTGAGTTGGCCGGGAATGCTGCACGTGACAACAAGAAGAACAGGATAATCCCCAGGCACGTGCTTTTGGCTGTGAGGAACGATGAGGAGTTGGGGAAATTGCTTGCTGGTGTTACCATTGCTCATGGTGGTGTGCTTCCCAACATCAACCCTGTGCTTTTGCCTAAGAAGACTGAGAAGGCTGCTAAGGAGCCTAAGTCTCCATCCAAGGCAAAGAAGTCCCCCAAGAAGGCATAAAAGGATTAGTTTATTGTCTTTTTACTTAGCCTGCACAATGTACATTTGTGTTTAGGTTTTTTTTAATCCTTTTCCCAGTCACATCCCTCATATGTTTTCTTTTTCTTTCTCTTTCTCAGTCGGTGTAAACACCAGGCCCTCCCCTCAGTAATGAATGAATTTATTTTTATAATATTTATATAATTTCTTCTCTGTGGAAATAATTCTTTGATGTATGCCACTGCAACGAAAGTGGGTGGACGAATTGAGATCGAGAAAGAATGAGTTGTCGAGTGATTTTGATTTCGTCATGATTTGGTTTAGTGTGCGTGGAATCATGTAAAGAAGTAAATTTTACTTGATGTCATGTTTTGTGCGGTATTAATTTTTGTTTATTCTCGGATGCGCTACTGAGGACAGTGGCGTGAGGGAAATGGTGTCAAATTTGTACTTGGTGGCTTGACTTGGTTTTGAATTTTCTTTCTTATTTACTACAAGTCTATAATAAGATATGCTAATTTGTGCAAATAAATGATTCTTTTGGGAATGTAAATTTGCAGATAATTTGACCATGTTTTAATCTGCACGCAAGATTGGCGAGGCAGTTTGTTGTCGTTGTTGTTATTATAATTATAATTACTTTTTTTTTTAAGCTTCCCGTGTCCCCCTTCCCAATCCACTTTTTTTTAATTTTATTTTTATTTTTAATCTTATTACTACAGCTATCACTTGGCTCTGGTTGTCTCTTTGATGTCTTAGAAGTTCTAACATAAGAAATAAGACTGCTTGTTTGAATAAGTTTAACTTGGATTTATAGGTAATAAAATTAAGAATAGATAAATTAAAGTTTTGAACAAGATAAAATTAATTTATCTATATTATAAGTTAATTTATAAAATTTTTCGTATATTTGTTTTGAATGTTTTTTGCTTGTTTTTATACGACAATTTGAATGTTATAGTTAAGAATGAATTCAGAAATCTGTAACCTATTAGATAAGTGATGGAGTGTTTATTCATAAGTGAAAATCTTTATGGGAATTATTGTTTAGCAGAAATATCATTAATTTAGATAATAATGTGTAACAGATGGGTTTTGATGAGAAAAGGTTGGGTTGTTACTTAGAGATTATGAAACAGAACTTGCAGTTATCATTATAAGGATCTGTAATGATAAAGAAGAGTAACGTGATTTACATTACTCTATTTTCGTAGTTGTCAACACTTAAACTACCTTGAAGGTGGTTCTTTGGTTGGCCTAGCTGAGTTGGGAAGCGGCTCGCCTAGTGGCCTTAGATCGACTTGGCCAAGTTACCTTCAGCTCATGACATTTTTTCTTTATAAAAGCAAAGAAATATGTCAATTCATCTAGGAAGAACATCAACATCAAAAACCGTAAGATGTGCTTCTCTGTGTTCAAAATATGATTCTTCAAACAGATGCACATTCGATTAGTTAAAACAAAACGGAACATGCACTGAATGTCTGTTCAGTATCCTGGTTTGGATGTGCTTTAATAGCATCAAAGGTTAAAACAAGGCTAAAAACAAAGAAGTTATAAGTATTTGCTTTTGTGGATGTTGATCAATTTTGGCAAGTTGAAATACCAAATAGGCATGATTGTTTTCATGTTTATACGTGTTTTTTACACTAGTTCTCCTGCAAAGGCTTGAAATTGATTGGATTGTTAAGGAGAAACCGTGTAACATGTGACAGTTGCGAACTGAGTAATTTTACTTTATTAAACGCTTTGTGTTGTATATCACGATTTTTAACCAAGTTAATTTTCTACTATGTACTAGTTCTCCTGCAAAAGCTTGAAATTATATGAGATTTAGTATGTGAGTATTTTATAATTTGTTGTCTTATAAATATATTATGTATTTATTTATTTATTTTATTATATGTAATTTGAGATTTTTTGTATTTTAAGTTTATTAGGAGTGTTATTATTATTATAATTTATTTTATGATGTAACAAATTTAAGATTTTTTGTGTAATAAATCTTAATTATAGTAATTTATGTGAATGATTTAAATATTAAAAAAATATTGAGAGAAATAAATATGTTGAAATAGCAATTAATAATTCAGATCCATGTTAGGAAATAAGAAAAAAGTGAGATTATTACACGTGGGTGTTGTTGTGATCCATATCTGAAGTCTGAAGTCTAAACCCATTTTAAAATTATAGTGGCACCCCATTGGCTGGTTTGGGAGAACACGGATCGCCAAAGGAGTAACGAGGAGGCGTGGATAAGATCTGATCGAACGGTTGAAGTGTTTGTGTTGAGGATCCTTCGTAAAGGCTTCCAAAGCTTTAAAAAGAGAAGGGTGCCAACGCACCGTTCATCCGCATCTTGCCATCACTCTCGCACTTGTGATTATTCCCTTTCTAGCACCACACCAAATCCACGCCCAAAATCTAGGGTTTCCATGGACACCGCCGGAAAGATCAAGAAGGGCGCCGGAGGAAGGAAGGGTGGTGGCCCCAAGAAGAAGCCGGTGACCAGGTCCGTCAAGGCTGGTCTCCAATTCCCCGTTGGAAGAATTGGGCGTTACTTGAAGAAAGGAAGGTATGCGCAGCGCGTGGGAACTGGTGCTCCCGTTTACCTAGCTGCTGTTCTCGAATACCTAGCTGCTGAGGTAGTCAATTTTTCATGACCCACTGTTAAATTTATGATTTTTGGGGGTTTTGTGTTTGGAAATTGAAGTGGGTGTGTGTGGATTGTGCAGGTGCTTGAGTTGGCTGGTAATGCTGCTCGTGACAACAAAAAGAATAGGATTATCCCCAGACACGTGCTTTTGGCTGTGAGGAACGATGAGGAGTTGGGGAAATTGCTTGCTGGAGTTACCATCGCTCATGGTGGTGTGCTTCCCAACATCAACCCTGTGCTTTTGCCTAAGAAGACTCAGGCTGCTGCTAAGGAGCCCAAATCCCCATCCAAGGCCACCAAGTCTCCCAAGAAAGCTTGATGATAAATGCCTAGATTAATTGTTTTCGGTTTAGTATGTATATTAGTCTTTAGATGCTTTTGTTGTAAAAGAAAAATTTCATGTGTTGGAAGACACTGTAATTTTTATCTTGTTTTCTCTCATTTAAGAGTTTGCTACATTAATGGAAACTTCTTGTTTTCGGTTCAATTTTCTTTTTTGTGTTTCTGTTTGACATGACTTGTTTTTCTGTTACAGAAGTGATTTATTATGTTTGTCGTTCTTTGTGGTTGTGAATATTTGATTAGGTTGTTATTGTGTAGTAACATATCTGATGCGTTTGAGTTGAAGTGTTTATTTATTTATTTATTTATTTATTTATTTTTTTTAGTTTTTCTTCCCCTGAATTTTTAATTTTTACTTCTTTTGTAATGACTTTAAGCTTCTAGTATTTTTTATGCTTGAAACAATAGTTAGGAGATGATGTTTCTTTAACTATAACTATTGGATGGATTGCTAAAGTTATGCTTACTATTATTCATTTAGTAGTATGTTGTGGTTAGATTGATTGAGTTTTTTTAACAGTTCGGACAAAGGTGAAATCACCCGAGTTTCTAGTTTTCTGAAGTGATCCATTTTTATTTTTATTTTAGATTTTACTTTATTTTTGTTTAGCTTTTGCAGTTTTCCCGCCTAAATCTTCTATTGAATGAGTTAAACTTGTTTCGATGCACTTTTGTGTTTTCTCGCTGTCGCTATTGGTGTACGGTCGTTTTAGGCAGTCAATTCTTAACTGATTAGACTTTATTAGAGTTCTTTTTACGTTGAATGATTCAAAGAAATGGCAGAGGAATAACATTTCATCTTTTTTTTATTTTGTTTCTATCTTTTACAATTGAATGCAATGCAATACTTTGCAATAAATTGTAATAACGATGTTTTACTCACTTACACCAACATTTCTTTCTCAAATCTTATTAATGATTTTAGTGTTGTTCAATTAAGGGTATAGTTTTTATTATTGTTCACCTTTTTCTTACTAAAGCGAATACTAGTTTTATTGTTTTATGCAAATGCCGTCAAGTAAAAGTAATGTAATACTTTCTCTAGACTATAATATTTGATGTTTGAAGTTTTTGTCACTTAAGAAATATTTAATGTAAGTATTGTCTATAATACCTTCATTTTATATCTATTTCAAAATCAATTATGAGTCGAAATAATAATTATTAAATAAGAATATATGTGAACAATGTTAATTAATGTTACTTGAAATGTGAAAATTATTAAATATTTTGAAATAAAGAAATAGCTTTCAACAAAAAATTATGATATGAAGGGAGTAATATTTTAGACACTAAATTTCAAATTCTAAGCCAACACAGACCGGTTTTGCAAATGTGTTGTATCACAATGTCTCAAAATTGGACATTGATATTCTCATAATGTTAAGTCCCTTGTTAGATGATTGAAGAATATGAAACCAAGGAGCCTTGAGCACAAAAAAATAAATTTGTTTAGGTGACATTGCACAGATGATAATGTATTTATTGTATTGTTATCTATGTGAACAATCCAAATCATGATCTATTATGAACTCTCAAACTTATATAATCATGAATATTAATTGCATGAGACATACAGTAACATTGACCTCAAGGATTTATCTGTGTGATATGAAAGTCTGCAAAGACATAATAGGTTTTTTGGATAATAAACTAACAATAAAACTATCAAGTTTTTTTCAATAAGAATGATTCAGGATTTCACAGAGAGCGAAACAGAGAGCTCTCCAAAATCTTTTGAAACATTTTTAAATGAAGAAAACAAATGTTTCTATGATTGACAGACTAGGTCAAGAGGATAATGTGAAACTAGCTGCTGAAATAACAAGTCAAAAGATAGGACCTAGTTTAAAGGACCTAGCCAAAAGGATAAGAGGAAGTCTAAAACCAAATTAAAAAGATCAATTTTGAGTAAAATATCTATTTTATAAAAACTAAATCAAATAAATATATCAACCCTTTGAAATATCATCTAAAAATATACAAAAGTTTTACTCAACATCTGTTGAAATATTATATTAACAAAAGATTATTTCATGCACGAATGTGGACACTGTATATAAGACATTGTCTTCAGGTCATTTCTCGTTTGCAGGTTCAACCAAAATCAGCTTTCCATTAACAATCTGCGCCATGCAGGACAGGAAATGAGCATAATGTATTGAAGTAAATTCAAAAATCAATTCCATAAAACATACAGGCGCTATGTAAATTTATTGTTAGATCCATGTGTGGGCCTAAGATTCTTTTTATTAGTGGGTGCTCCAATAACAACGAGAAAGGTAGAGAACATATCAAGATATAGCAAGACTACTGTTCTGTTCACGCGTTAGATGTGTGCATGCCTAATAATTTCCATGACCCAGCCTTTTCTCAAAATTTTCATCTATCATACAGGCTGCATAACAAAAATTGTACAATCTTGATGTGTGTATGTTCAAATATGATCATTAATTATCAAACTACAGTAAGCCCAAGCCATGTATGCGATGAACATTAAGCTAAATAATTACTTAACATATGAATTAGGAAAAGAATTTGACATGCACAGGACAATTCCAACACGAGGACAAGACAAGAGACACAACACAGTTTACCTTTTGCATAGTACATATCTATTCAAAATAGTAGAGGGTTACAAGCCAGGAATTTACCATGATAATACAAAATTAAATATCAGTATGGAAAGAGATTGCTGATACCAAATGTTAGTTAACAATGAGAGAAAAAGAGAAAAATGCAAGTACGATAAGTAATATGATGTAATAGAAAAATTGAGAGAGAGAAATAATGGGTGCTAAAAGAATATTTGATGTACAAAAGTGTTTGCATATCATCATCACTATCAGTATTTTTAATTGTTTAATGCAAGGTAATAGCAGTTTAAGTACATAACTAACAAAAAAATTATGGGGTTTCATGAGTAACTCACAAGAAGCATTATAACTTTAGATCTTTCTCTCAAAATAAAATAATGGGCAGTTTGTTGATCAGAAAAAGATTGATATGCAGTGAATATACTCCACGTTTAGATTATAATTTTCTGCATGGGTACACCTGCCTAAACCCAATAAATTCAGCACAAGTAGAAGTACATTATAATTATTCCATGGGAAGAAGATATAATTACATCCATTTTCCTTCTTCATGGCTTCACTCTACCACCACTCGAGGAACATTATTAAGTTGAGGACAATATTACACACTTTCCTCGTGTATCAACAACCCTTCAAAGTAGGAATTAAACAACTTTCCATCAAAGAAAGATGCTCAATGGAAGTCCTAACATGGAATAAAAGCAGTTAGGGAAAAAAGGTTAAGTAGCTCTAGAGTAATTTTTTTTGTTTTTTAAATATCAAGTCTACTATAACCATAAATGCAGCCAAAAGGCTTCAGTATAACTTTACGTGGTAGTCCAATGATGTTTCCATGGACCATCAAAAGCAAGGAAGGACCCGCTTGTTCATGTCATAGATTAGAGACAAAAACAGGGAAAGCCAAACTAGAAAACAAACGAAGGCTTTAAATCCATACGAACAATATATATTTATTATTTCCAATCAGCAATGAATCAGGCATTTCAACAAACAGCAGGAGTGCAAAGTGACTTACAACAGCAACGCAGCTAACACAATTATACGAACATGGAACAAGTTGGAAAATCAGTGAAAATTACCCTGCCGTTCATGGCTTTCATGGCATTTTCCGCTTCAATTTCAGACTTGTAGGAGACAAACCCAAACCCTTTTGGCCTTTTAGTTCTAGGATCCATGACTAGATCAACTGATAACGCGGAATTGAACAGGAGAGTCAGCAAATGGGGAAAGGGAGAAGATTTGAGAAGAGAGAAAAAGCACAAGACAACAAAACACACACCCTTGGTAACCACCCCGAATGGAGAGAACAAGGTTTTGAGCTGCTCCTGTGTAGTGTAAAAGGATAATCCTGAAAAATGAAATGAAGCAATATAAAGGGTTGGGATTGAATTAGGTCAAAGAGAGGGAGGAGAGAAGAACCCTAACTGCACACAAAGAGCTTTGTCCCGATTCTATGTGACATCTCGGACTTTCCGATTCCAATGTTAACACTGCCAGCATCAAACCATTCTACAATTTTCCTCTTATTATCACCAGGGAAGCTGCTTCTCATTTAAAAAATAAAATATTGTGTGATTAATTGATTACTGTGATTAGTTTTTAGTGTGAATTTTAAAAAGGAGTAATTATAAGGATAATCTAGTATGAAATCTAGACATTCTTATTAAGTTATGAACGGTTTGAAAAACTTAAAAACAAACAAATTTTATTAAATTTTTTTTAAACTAAGATACTTCATTCATGTACTTCTTTCAAATGATTGTTTGTATGGCATTGTCGATTCACAACTTGCACATTTAACTTGCTATCAAACTAAAAAATATCATGAGATAAATTCAACTCAATTGCCCATTTGACAACATCACACATGAGGCAAGAGCTTCAGCTTCCATTGGAGAAATGATTCTGTTGCATGAAGTTGTTTTGTCAGACATTAAAAGTCCATGATGATCACGAATGCATGAGGCAAAATCAAATGTTCTAATGTTAGTGAATATTGCAGCATGAATATTGATTCTTAGTTGACTGTTTTCAGGTTTTTCCCAAGTACCAAAAGTAGCAGCAATTTGCACATGATGAAGTTTAAATGGGTGTTTGGTTTTAATTTTTAAACGCAAGTTCTTCGTCTCTCCACGTCCAATTATCAATTTACGAAAAAACTATTATTTTTTCCTTCCGGTTAAACGTGAAAAATTATGTTTTGACGCTAAACACTAGGTAAGTCTAGCTAGAAGTCATTCACACAAGGCTTGCTTGACAAAATTGTGAGAAATATGGATGGGCTTGCAGAGGTTGTCACAAACTAATTCATTCCTCCTTCTTCAAATGGTCCAAAACACCAAGATGAATTTATCTTTTATATCGTTGTCAAGAATTGATAACATATGGAAAATAAAACTCGATAGTATAAGTTACTTGTTATATAAGATGACAAAGTCAAGCATGAACCCAAGCTTCCTTAGAGCACTCGTAATCCACAAAGACATGCCAATCAGTTTTTACATCATTATTAAATGATATATGACAGGGCATTGAACTCCCTCATTAATCAACCACTGCCAAATGGGGAGGATTCTTCTAGCCAGCTTCAAAAATAAAATTTTTTGTGGTAGCTTTAAATTTTATGTTTACATCCGGTCTTCATACCCATGCAATGATCTATTATTTATCACATGCTTCATTATAGTACGCTGATTTAACAGAAAACCTATCATCCCTAGTAAGCTTCCATATTAATACATTAATTATCATCATATGGTAATAAAAACATGCATAGACAAAATGTATTGGACATCCCGATCCATAAATAATTGCTCAATTAGCTCAACATTCCAAGTTCCAGTTGCATGGTGGATTCACTTTCAAGTGCTCCAATCCAATTGGTGAAATGGGTTGAACATAGGAAATATCAGTTGCACGTAACCAAAGAGAGCTTCATGATTATGAAAGTTTAACATAAATCTAGCTCTATCATTGTATATTCATATTACATTAATAAATGATAAGAAATTTCATTCCTTAGCTGTCATTAATTTTTGAATTGTTTAATAAGTTTATCAAACTCAAATTAAGTGTTCAGAATAAATCAGATTCATCAAATAGAATGACACATAGGGACAGGACTATTCGCTTGCTGTCTTTTTGTTTTTGATATCTTAATAATACTTTTTTGTATGGAAAATAAACTCAAGTGTCTATATATAATAATTTAGTTAATAACAATAACTCCAATTTCTTTGTGTTCCAGAAGAGCCTATTGATTTTGTTCAATTCATTTGCCCGGAAACATTGACTCAGTTAAGCTTTATTGTTTCCTTAAAATGAAAGAAATAGGAATTGGTAATAAATCTGAGACGGTCATTGTTTAAACAAGAGTATTTAAATGTTTGTCCTTGCTGATCTGGTCAAAATGAATCCATCTCTGCTATAGAGTAGTTCAAATCTCAAAATTAGTGTTAAATTTCACTTTCATGGTCAGATTTCATAAAAGTCAATTTGTATGTCTTCAACCATATCGCACAAAGGAAGATTTAGATAAAAAGAAAAAGAAAAAACTGAATATTTTTTATGACTTTATTAATAAACCAATCCATTATCCATGGTTAGATAATTTTTCCCTTAAAAATTTCAAGTGCGGTAATGGTGCTTTGCAGGTTATTTTGTTAAAAAAGAAAGAAAAAAAAAAGAATTTGGAATGTAACAGGGTAGAAGCCTGTCATCACAGTGAACCAATGTTCCTTTTTTTTGGTTTTGAAAAAGAAATTCATATAAAGCCATTGACAGTTAATTAACGGCTTTAAGATATTCTAAACTAGTTGGCAGTGCCAAGGCATACAACAACGCCAGTCATTTAACGCCACCCGTACGCAACACCTTTAACAAGAATTTATTTTATTAAACACTAGTAGGAAATGGATATTTTATTTTCTGGGGGCTTTGAAAAAAGTTAGTTGTAGAAAAAATAATTCAGATTTCTTTTTTCTTGTATAGTATTTTCAAGAATATTTATTGATTTTATTAAAAATTAGTATCTCTCCAAATCTTGATTATATTAATATTAAGGTTATTTTTTTAGAATTATTTTTTTAATTAAATTTAATATTTGAGACTTTGAAATTTAAGGGCTAATCTCAATAATAATCGTAGAAAAAATAATTAAAATTTGAAAATATGTTTTAGGTTTATTTTTTTATTTTTATTTTTGATGGCAGAGAGTGAGTAATTTTAAAAGCTACAAAGTATGTATAATGAATTTAGGAGTAAAAGTATTTAATAAGAATGTGGAAATTAGATGGATAATTTACTAAATTATATCTCCTTTATAATATATATACTTATATATATATTATAAATTTAAATATGTTTTGACTTTTATATTTTTATTTTTAGATTCTTGATATTTTCTTATTATTTTATTTTAGTGCATATCATTAACTATGATAGTTAGTTTTCTTGATTTGATCCTTAGTGGTTTTAATAATGATAAGTTCTTATATATTTAAGTTATAATAATGGTGAAATAATAGATGGATTAATTTCTCATATGAGTGTTTCAAAATAAACTCATAATAAATATACTAGAATATAATTCATAATGATTTTCAAGATGAAGAAGAATAAAAAATTTCTACAAAACTCATTTGGGTGATAAAGAGAATACTCATCTCTAATAACTTAGTCAGATTTACAAAATACATATGAAAATAACTACATTAAAATGAAATTGTCAAGATTAAAAGTCATCTTAACAATCTATTTTCTTATTATGAACATTTCCATTTATAGAATCAAGTCTCATACTTTTTTCTTTAATCTATCTTAAAAGAGTTTATAATGGGTTAAGATCATTTACTTCTATTTGAATTAGAATTCAAAAAAATACACCTTTCTTCTTATTTATATGTGTCAATCTATTGTCTTTCTTTATACCTAAATTTTACTGATTAATATCTACTAAGAGCTGTCAACCATACAAGATGAGTATTTATCTCTTAAATAATATAATTCATAACAAACAAAATTTAAACCCTTAGCAACTTAGTTAAAAAATATAGGTAGAGAAGATTTAAACTCTAAACAACTTAGTTAAAAGATATAAATAGTTATTATTTGTAAATAATTTTTTTTGAGTTTATTAGACTAGTATAATAATTTGATTAACATAAAAATAATAATTTTTTATGGGTACATAAGTTAGCACTTAACAAGAATTATCCTTTTAACATGTTGACACTCAATTAAATAAGACATGAAGGGCAAGTAAAAAACAAAAACTCTTAAATCACCTCTCTTACCAAATTTGTCTAAGCAAATATCATACACTTAAATGTTTATTTTTATAGGTATTATATTGGTAAAAAAACATTTATTTATTTTGGTGATGATTAGTTTTTATCATAAAATTTGGCTAATTATACTTACTAAGCTTTTATTTTTAATTACACTTTTCATTTATAAAAAAAAATATTTTACTTAAATGTTTAATTTTAATTTCAATTTAACAATGATTTGTTAGTATGCCCATATATATATATATATATACTCAAATAAAATTATTTTATTTTTGAGTTATAAAAAAAATTTAATTTAGGTTGAATTTAATATTATTTTAAGAACTTAATTTTTATACAATATTATTGTATTTGTTTTTACATTTTCAATTAATTATAATTAACTTTATATATATATATAGATAATATTAAATGATTAAAATATATTATAATTTATAATTGAATGTAGAAAATATTTTTCAACCAGTATATTTCAACTAAATTCTAACATTTAAAATAATTAATCCAGGACACATAAGAAATTCATTATTAGTATGTAAGTGCATCCTAATTATTAAATTTTATTAGTAAATAATATATGTATATATATATATATATATATGATAATGTAAATATTTTTTTATATTTAATTATTCACAAAAAATATATTACGTATAATAATATTTTTTATTTTAAAAATTATATCTAAATAATTTGCTAAAAATGTATATATATTAAACCCTGAAATAATTTCAAACCTATCCAAATTTAAAAAAAAAATGTTTTCTTTAATGTTAAGATTAATTGATTATTTATGATCGTGTACTAAATAGTAAGTATTCAGCTGCGTTAAGCATTAATATTTAAAATATATATAATAATTTTATTTAGCTCAAGTATAATTTTTTTTTATTTTTATGGTGGTGTGAAATAATGAAATAATGAAATATTTTTTAAGAAAGGATTAATAAGAAAGTTGAAAGAGCATAAGAAAAAATAGGGCCCCACCATAGTCGGGAATGGTCCGAAGTTGAAGGTTGTAAAAAAACTCCAGGCTGTATCCTACTCCTGCTGTTCTGGTCATTGGTCAATCAAAAATTCCGAAACTTTTTATTATAAAATAAAATAAAAACAACAAACCTCTCTCTCTCTCTCTCTCTCTCTAAAAATCTCCGCGGTTCTTCACTTCAACTTTGGAGATCCTCTCTCCCTCCCATTTCCATTTCCATTTCGGATCTGGTATCGTTTCTCTCTCTCTCTCTCCTGCATTTCTTTTTCTGCGTTCAAAATCATTTCCTCTTAATTTTCCTATTATTTTTTTGCCAGGAATATAGTACATAGTTTTCGTCACTGTTGAAATTCAAATCACGTGAGATTCATCCATTCATTGAAAGTTGATGGCTGCTCCACCGGCAAGGGCTCGTGCGGATTATGATTATCTCATAAAGCTTCTCTTGATTGGGGATAGTGGTATGTCACTCCTCTCTCGCCTTTTCTCCATATTTCCTCCGTAATATTTCGATTCTTCCTATTGCTAATTACAAAACAAAGCGTTGTAAATTAATTATCTGCAAACAAATGAGATGATTCTATGCACAAACGTCAAACGTTTCATTTCGGTATTTTTTTAATCTCGAATTGTTCAATTTGGATTTTGAGGCAAGTGTGTTTATTGTTTAATTTTTGAGTTTGAATTTTTTCATGATCTGCCTTGAGCAAGTATTTGAATCGTTGTTTCTAATTTCTATTACTATGATATAATTACGATGTCCAGATGTTGAACTGCAAAATCCGTTTGATCATAGTCTGAATATGTTGGACAAATTCTCCTTGTTATCCTATATAATTAGGTTAGACCTCTCTACGTCAACGATGATTTGTTTAATTGAAAGTACAATATGTACTCAGTTTTGACGCGTGTTTCGACTAGCTTATTTTAAAGAATGGCCATTTTTTATTTGCAGCTTCTTAAGAGAGTTTTTGTTTTTTGAGTGGAAAAAAAACTAAACCAAAACAACGTAACGCAAGTTGCTTTTGAGCTTTTTCTTACATACTTTTAATCTGTTTACTCCATAGGAAAGAAGAAATATTACAAGTTGGCGTTTCACTTGAGTTTTTTTCCTGTGCCTTGGATATTTAGCGCATTATATATGTCCATAAATTTAGATCCTTCCACCCTCTCTGTCTTTTTTGTCAGTGGATGAATGAATAGAATAAAATATTATAATAGCATAAAGAAATGAAAAATACTGTGGCCAAAGTAACTGCAGGAGATGTGCATTGGTGTACAAATTCCTTAATTTTTTTCACAAACCTTTTTCTGTTATTCTTGGCTGCAGGTGTTGGAAAGAGTTGTCTTCTTCTTCGATTCTCTGATGGTTCTTTCACAACTAGTTTCATCACAACCATAGGGTGAGTTTTCACAATTTAGGATTAAAATTGTAGAATCTTGTGTGCCAGTAGTTTCCTTTTCATCACAAGGTCTATCCTCCTGGTGCAGCATTGATTTTAAGATAAGAACCATTGAGCAGGATGGAAAACGGATCAAGCTCCAAATTTGGGATACTGCAGGTCAGGAGCGGTTCCGAACAATTACAACTGGTAAGATTTATGATCCTTACATGTACTAGTATCATTGAAAAGTAAAGAATACCAACTCGATCCTTGATGAACAAGCCAACTGCTAATATTCGTACACTTACATTATAAATCATACATGTACTAAAATCTACTCTATTGATTTTCTCATTAAAGGTTGAAGATACCTTACTTTTGTCTGCAAAGTGAACTCATCATTTTAGAACGAATCCCATCTAGTGGAGAAAACACTGCTTGGAATCTGGTTAGTGGCACTTCATGCTGTAGGATGAAAGGTAGAAAGAAAAAAGGAGAAACAATATGTAGGAAAATAAACGAGAGGGAGATGATAGAGAGAAGAAAAAAATAAATAGAGAGGAAAAGTACACTTCAAAATACCATAATTATTATTCAATATCAGAACTGGGGATTTTACTCCTCTCTAAAGTGAGGAGGGTGCACTTTAGGAGATAAAGTATAGTTATAATTGTTGATTAAAAAAATCAATAGTTGAGATTTTAACAACAATTTTTGTTGTACATGAAAAACAATAACAACAATAAAGCTTTATATCGCTAGATGAATTTGGCTACATGGATCATATGTTGTCATTCGGCTCGCTTAAAAATCAAAGCTTCAAGAATATTATTTACCATGAGATTTCAAGCAAAAAAAGATCCTATGTTTGGAATATCCAGCAAGTTTATGCTGTCTATCAAGGGCTTAACACAACTGTCCTCCTTAACCTGGGTTTGGGACTGGCTATAAGAGCATAGGTGGGGTTCTTTGTTATACATGTGCGTGCATTTGATTAGAATTTCAGCTGTTGACGTGCACCTCATCACTTGTTTAGAGCCAAATCCCAAAGATGATGTGACAGACTAAAATAGACAGTTCAGAGTTCAAATTCAAAGATAATTCTAAATCCAACTAAGGCAAAAATCGGATCCCCAAAAATTTATTCCATGCCTAAGCTTAAATTAAACAGTCTTCACTTTCTGTTTGGGTTCCTATTGTCTCAATTGCCAACCACGTAAAATTTATGAGCAAAATATTTTTTGGGGACATTGCCCTTGTGTGTGTGTGTGTGTGTGTGTGTTTTTTTTTTTTTTTTTTTTTTTTTTAAATTCAAAATTGATCAGTAATTATTGTGATGATCAGTTGATCACTAGTGAGCCTCTTTTTGAATTATCTAAACTGAACTTTCACTAGTGATACCTGCTTTTTCTCTGTTTGATGTGCCATGAGTTAAATTTCATATCCATTTGAATGGATACTGTTTCATTGCTGTTACTCTATATTTCTTTTATTCTTCATTGATTTTTCAAGCTTTGTGCCAATTTGAGTATCTGTCAAGTAGTTTATTTTGTGCCCTACTTTACTAAAATCCCATATTTCTTCAGCTTACTATCGTGGTGCTATGGGCATATTGCTAGTCTATGACGTCACAGACGAATCATCATTTAACAGTAAAGTTTCTATCTGTTGTTTCGGTTTAAAATTTCGAGATATGTGTTTTTCTCTTCAAAGGCTTTCTCATCTGGAATATTCACCCAGCTTATGTCAATTTCAGATATCAGGAATTGGATTCGTAACATTGAGCAACATGCTTCAGACAATGTTAACAAAATACTGGTGGGGAACAAAGCCGACATGGATGAAAGCAAAAGGGTATGCTAACATCTGGGACCTTTCTCTTTATGAGGTATCTAGGACCTTCGATGCACCTATTTTGTGCAGATCTAAGTCAAGGGAGCTCAGGAAATGAACCATTATTATCATCAAATATATTTGTTCTTACTATTATGCAAGATTTAATCTTGTAGTCTAGGTTAATGTTTCTTTGAGATTTAACCCAACACACCAATTCACGTTTGCACACTTAACCATGTGCTTTTGAAACCAATTTTAGTTGAAATTGAAACTAGTTTTTTCTCCTCTTAACATCTGTTTCCCCATCCAAAATCTTAAACCAACATGCTTCAAAATGTTAGAGGAACCATTTGTTAGACCATTAGTGAATGAAACAATTTTGGTGAGGTTGAGAGCAAAGTGGTTAAGGGGATTGAGTTTGATTTGATGTCATTAACTAAATTAGTAACATCTGGGATCATCTCTTTCTCAAATGTTTGTCAAATTTGGGATTTTAAATCATATATGCCTTTGCCTTTCTTTCTAGGCTGTCCCTACCTCCAAGGGCCAAGCACTGGCCGATGAGTATGGAATCAAATTCTTTGAAACAGTAAGTGATGTATACATTAAAATGTGGAAACTTCCTTAAGATTTTTTAATTTGTTATTATTATGTACTGAAAAAAAATCTATTGCAGAGCGCAAAGACAAATCTAAATGTGGAGGAAGTTTTCTTCTCGATTGCAAGAGATATAAAACAAAGGCTTGCTGACAATGACTCTTCTAAGGCCGAGGTATTTTGAATTTCAACTTCCTTCAATTCAAGAACTGAGTTTATATTTATTAATAGCTTTCTCTCCATCATTTTGAATGTCTCACCATATTTTCATGGCAGCCAGCGGGAATTAAAATCAACCAACAAGATCAGGCAACCGCCGGGCAAATTGCACAAAAGTCAGCTTGCTGTGGCTGAGGAGGCAACATTATTTTCCAAGAACAAGAATGAAGGAGGAAAATACATGTATGATGATAAATTGATGATGATTCGTGCTTTTGCATTTTACGCTGTCATTCTTTAATAGTTTCTTTCCTAGATGTTATATATTAATTCAGAGCTAGATATGATTGTGTCATTGGCCCTTGTGTTGTTTTGTTGGGACACAAATCCATTGGTCGTTGATATTTTGAATGGTTAATTGCATTGATATTCTTTAAAACGTAATAAAGTTATATTAACCCATTTTTAGTTTAAAAAATTACAGCAGTTATTTCATGTTAAATATTACTGAGCAAAAGTATATATTTGCTCACTTATATTTCAGATACATATATTCTGAACATTTTATATTTCATGCGAGTACAAACTATGCCGAACTTATACATGAAAACTAGAAGGGAGGTCATTATAAATTTGTTACACAAAAGAGTCCCATGCATTTTCTATACCTGCTGTGAGATCTAGGTATCTTTCTCCTTTTTATTACTGTTCTCAGTCTTCAAGATCTTCCCAAATATCTGGGGGTATACTTACAATGTCTCAGGTCAAAGAAGTGTTTATGGTGCAAGTATCAGAGAATCAGATTAGCATATTAACCTTGTGGGATTTTCCCCTCCTTTTAAAAAAAATAAAAAAAAATGTTTTTTGGTCTTATTTCTTATTAACAAAAAGTATTTGGACTTACATGGGCTAACTAGAAAAAGCCTAGAAGTTATTCGGTCTAACCTGTACATTTTAAATGTTAACTACAAATAAATAATTTATGTCATAATTGTTATATGGGGGACAGCTAACGACACATTCCTCTTAATATATTCTTTTTTTATTATTTATAATTTATAAAAACCACAAAATTAAGAGAGTCCTTAAATAAAATGTGGGATTCACCTACTTTTGTATTTTTTAATAAATTTCAACTAATAAGAGTGATAAAAGAGTGTGAAATGCTCCTAACATTTCTCTTGCTATATGCTTATTAAAAAAAATTCACACACCACTGTTATTATAACATTTTTTCTTTTATAGTTTGAGGTTTCAAACTATAAATTTTGAAAAGTTATAATGACTTCTTATGATAGAATCAACTTTTCATTAACAAATAAGCATTATATAGTCGGTTGTAAGTGCTGTTATAATCTCCCTTAATTTGAGCAAATATATTTTTGCTAAAAACGAATTGGGTATTTTATTTTAATGAGGCTTTTATATCATAAAAAACATGTTAATAAGCTTGTAGATGACATAAATGCAATTAAATTTAGAAGAATCTTTTTCATAGTGTAAACTATATATATGTAATGCGTGAATAAAAAGCCCAATAAACTATAAAAGACGTAAACTAATTATGTATTTTGTCCTAATAGATTGATATTTGACAATAAATGAATGAATCGTGCAGAAAAATTAAGACAGACAGACGTGTGATGCAAGCTAGCCTAGTTGATGCAAACATTAAATCATGACGTATATCTATTAAGCGGAGGGAATCAATCCTCTCTTGAATTTTTGTATGACTTCGTCACATTGTATTTATCTTTTTTATTTTTAATTGTAAGTATTAAATAGGTAAAATTTTATTAAAATTTGTGAATATTTATAAAGAGAGAAATAGACATAATTTTTACACAAGTTCTCTCATTAAGAGAGTACTTGAAAGAATTTTTTATATAGAATTTATTTGGGTTTATGTTCTAATATAAACACTTGAACTAAATCATTTGTAATTTTCTTTTGTTAATTTATTTTATTAAGTTTCATGGTAAATATTTTAAAATATGGATAAAAAAAACCATTCTTATTATAAGGCATAGTTTAAAAGAAATTTTTTATCCTTTTCTAAGACATCTTACTATTTCTAAAAAATATATTTTTTTTTGTCTTTTTCTAGTAAAAATATATTGTGAGAATATGTGTTTTTCTCTCTTACTTCTTAAACTCTATCCAATTGACACTTATCATTTTTGTGATATTAATGTATAAATTTGATAAAATAATATCTCCAACCCTCTCATAAAAATTTAATGATGAGTAATAAATATAAAATCAATAAATCATGATTTTATTTTATAAATATAATATAATAAAATAACATAATTATTTATATTAGTTCGTATGATTCAATTAAAAATTTCTTATAGTAATAATAAAGATCAAAAGGTATATAAAATAGATAAAAAAAATATTTATTTCAAAAGTCGTCTCAATTACAACAGTTCAGTTCATATTTTTAGTGCTTATAACAAACTGTTTTTGTGATAAATTTATCTTATATGAAAAGATTACTTAAGTGATTTATCAATCAGTCCTAATTGCTTTTCTATGTGGAAGATTGGACCCATGTGTCCGTTTACATACATGAGCATTTGTTTGGAATCGATGCGAAATTAGATAATATAAACACAAAAAAACGATATTTAAACAATATTTTTTACAACACTTTTTAATAATTTTTTTTTTTCCGCGGCTCATGTCACATCCTTTATCTTAATTATCCCCCCCCCCCCCCCCGTTTTTTTTTTCTCCTCTTCATATATTTTTCTTTGATGTAAAAGTTATCGTGAAAAGTTTCGTTAGAACTTAGAATAGAATTACTCAAACAAATTCCTACATATAGGAGGAAACAATTATTTGGAGATAAAATAAAATAAAATAAAATTGGCACCGTACATAATATCACATTCTATCCTTTTATATACCCAAGTCTCAAAAGTCAAAATCAGGTGAACAATTAACATTTTATTATTCAATTTTTTGGGTTAAAAACCATTTTCCAGGAAACAATTATTACGTGGAAGACTGCAAGTAGCCATTGAATTAGGCAATCAGCAAAGAATGGGATAAGAACTAGGAAGTTTCATATTAACACAACATGACTACAAATGAACTACTCCAATGAGACGTATGGATAATAAATTACAAAAGTAAACCAATCTATATATATATTAAAAAAAAAAAAAGAAGAAGAAGAAGAATCTCATTGTGTACAAAAATTCCAATCAAATGAAACAATTGAGGTTGAGCTTAAGATGATCATTCTCCAACGGCGTCAAGTTCAAGTCCAAGCACAAATTCATCCCTTCAGCATTCTTGGATTTCTTCAAGATGGACAACGAAGCTTTACGAGTCCCCAAACCATCATTGACAACACTTCTATGCTTTCTCATGTGCCCTCCCAAAGCTTGTCCAATAGCAAACTGAAGCCCACAAATGGGACACGGGTGCATCCTAGGTTGTTTCATGCTTTGGTTTTCATGATGGCACGAAAGATCTGTTACCATTAGCTTCGGTTTCTTGTGGCTTGCTCTGTGCCCACCAAGGGCTTGAAATGAAGAGAACCTTCTATTGCATGTTTTGCACTTAAAACCACCAATATTATCTAACTCTCCACCCTTTGATGGGTTGCTTTCACTCTCACCAACTTTGGTTAATAGCATCAAACAATTAGCCATCTCTAACTCACCCTCTTCTCTCCCTCTCTTCATGCCTACGTAGTCGGTTTAGTGATTCACTATAACAAAAAGTGTGCAACCACGAAAGTTGTTTGTTGTTCAGACTTTGGAACTGCCTTAGTATTCAAGTTACTAGATTACGATAATTTTAAGACACTGCCACTCTTAAATATATACATAAGGTCCTCGAATATGTGAGGAAGGTGCATGTAACTACGACTATTCGGAATCACGCGTATGAAGTGCCGAAACTACCCCCGTTTTTCCTTTGCAATTAAGAATCCAAGAATAGTGACTCTTTTAATTTCAATTCTAGTTCGATATACACTATTTTCCAATCATTTATATATTTGATAATATATCAGTATGCTACTCTTTATATCTAAGAATTATAATTATGATGAATTTTAATATTATTTTAAAAAGTTACTTAACTTTATAAAATTTATTTATAATCTTTTTATTTATATATTATTTCGAATATATTATTAGTGATCTGGAATTATGATAATAAGTGTAAATATATGGAGTGGGAAGACTAAAGTATTGGTTGTTGTTGTACTGAGTTGGTACTTGGTAGTTGCTAGCTAAGTTTGCGTGACCGCGTATGCAAAGGGGTGAGACCTATACATTTATGCTTTTGAATAATTAAGAATATCCACCTGAAATTACAAGTCATGTAAGTAACTAAGCATGTTACCCATTATTCTCTACAACTTTTTAAGAGAAATAACGCAAAGTGCATCACACGAGTCTTGTTTCGGTCCCACTATGTTTGTTTAGTATCATTACTACTTTGGTTCTATGAATGTACGTATTGAAAATATTGTGTGTTTAAACAGAATTTTCACGTTAAGTTAAACTACACGCGGTCTCAAATGTAAAAAGAATATTTTATTCAAAAATCAAAAGTTGCCAAATTATGTGTTAATTTCAAATTCAATGAAAACAAAGTTTCTGCGATGATAGATGATAGGACCATCGAACGTGGCGTGTGGGCCTAGCAAAATTCGGTGTGTATGAATAGAGGAAACAGAACACTGTAGATTGAACGGCAACAATATATGGAGTCATGAAATCTGAAGTGTGAACACTATTTTATTTTAAAAGACTTTATTAACAGCTATTTGAAAAAACCTAAATTCTGCATCGACTATAAATTAGACAATTAAATAGTATATAAATAAAAAATAATTCTCATCTTATAAGTTAATTTTGTAGAGTTAAGTTAGATTTAAATTTATTTTAAGATGATATGAGAGATATTTTAAATTCTTACCTTACAAAGCTGATTTTGTAGGGTTGACTTAGACTTAAATTCATTATTATAAGAATAGCTATAATTTCTCTAATCGTATATTTTAATACTTATATTTCTTTTTTTATGATTTATCATTTTGGTGTGCACCTTTTTTTTTTTTTACAACATAAAAATTTAAATGAGTTGATCATAAAGATTAAGTTGGGAGAGTAAGAATGAACTTCATTCTTTAATAAAAGAGATTATTTTTTTACCAACTAACCAATCTTTGTTATTTCACCCACCGTTTTTGTAAACTATACGAGATAAATTAGAAAGGCAAATAGTAACAATTAATTATATGTTAATTAGACATAATGTGATGTACCTAATAATTTGTCGTGTCACATACACTCCAACGTACGGCGTTATTGTAACAAAAAAAACGTACGGCGTTATGCATTGAATTAATGAAACAGGTAACGTAGGCGGTGCGTGGGAATTTCTTTGATTCTCACTTACTCTGTTACTTACTCAGCACTCAGCAGCTTGATGAAGTCCAATCACCATGCGTCATTTCACTAATCTAGATTTCTAGTTCTCACTAAGTTTTTCAGTTGGGATAGAATAAGAGTTTCAATCATTTTCCTCACTTGCTGATGCAACTCAATAAACCCCTCCTACCAAGTTTTCTTAACTTCGTTAACACTTTCTTTTGGGGCAGAGAGGAATTCTAAGAAATATGAAAAAAAAAAAAAAAAAAGATGATAATTGATTTGATCAAAGAAAACTAGGTAAAAATTAAAGTAAAACAGGATGAAATTTATAACTATTTGATAGAGTGAAATTTATAGTTATTTAATATAGTAAAATTAGGTGAAAAATAGAAAGATTAATATTTTAAAATTATATTTTATATAGTTAGACTTTTATTTAAAGTTTTTTTTTATTTATAATTTTATAGTTATATTTTATAATTATATTTTTAAATATTTAAAAATTCAAAAATGTTTTTCTTAAAAAAAAAATTAAAAATGTCATTTTTTTTTTTGTTTTTCTCATTGTCATTGTCATTTTTATTTTTTGCTTTCAAGAACTCGTCATAAAGCTTGTGTAGGCACAAATTCTTCGTGTACAAACCTTATCACCTTCAAAGGATAAATGTTTTGTTCAAATACAATGACCTTTTGTAATACAAACAAAAGGAGGAAATGTGAATTTTGTAAATGTGAACAAATACAATTTCATGCAAATGGCTCATTTGTTGACAATAATTTATTTAACTATGGGACCCACAACAACTCCTCTCAAATTAGCTTAAAATCTGCTTCACCAAGTAGAACAACCTTTTGTAACCTCACAAATCCATTTACATTCACACAAATTCACGATCAACCATGCCCCCAAATAGAGGATAAGAAGATTCATACATGCTTAATATTGATCCCGTTTTCCTATTTTTCTTCTTCTTTCTTTTACATAATTAATCTAGCTAAGTTTTGTTGTGTTTCATAGGAGAGAAGAGAAGAACTATTTGTTTGTGTCAAAAATTTGATAATGAATAAGAATAAAGTTATAATAATATATATAAATAAAAAATAATGATCGTTTTACAAGTCAATTTTGTATGATTAAATTAGGTCAAAACTCACATTTTAAAACAACATCGGAGTTAGGTTAACAAATGTTTATTAAATTTATCATGTTACTCATTATTTGATCACCTGTAGATGTTTAACCCTACAAGATTTACACTAGTTATGTTAGGGATTTCATAACAACTAGAGATAATATCATAATAATGTGTATAAGTGAGTAACAATTCTCTCTTTATAAACTAATTCTATTAAGTTATGTCCAAACTTACATTTTAACAAATTGTAATAAGAGGCAAAGAAAAATAACTTTTTATATTTTGAGACAAAAAAAATATGAAAGAGTAAAGTTATTCTTTAAAAAAGTATATGATATTTTTGCACATAAAATATAAACAATAAATTTATTAAAGAAAATATAATATGGTAAAATTTTATTTATTTTAGTTAAATTTAAAATTTTAAATAATTTACTATTTTTTATCCCTTATTTTTCTCATTCAAATAAATAAATATTTTAATTCTTTTATATCCATTCAAACAATGTATTTTTCTATTTTATTATCCATTTACTTATGTTTTTTTTTCTTACCTACTTCACTTCTAATTCAAACAAACCATTAAAGGTACACCAACAAATAAGCATACAAAAAAAGGAAAAACAGTTAAAGCTTACTTGGGTTGTTGTTTTCTTAATCCGACACATCTCGTACATTCTTTGAATTGTTGTTATATATAATTTATACCGTCATAATTATGTTTAAAACTATTTACTTATTATAAATTTTAATTATAAAATAATATATAATAAAAAAATATTCGTAAAATATAAATTTAGTAATATAAAATAATTATCTTCTACATTCTACAAGCTAAAATGTTAGCTGAAAGTAAGTTCAAAATTATTTTCATTTGCAACATGTGTGTTTGTGTTTTTTATATATTTTTTTTATTTTTATAATTTTGAAATTGAGATTATCAAATCATGGTGACTCTAACATTGTCCAAAACACGATAATTTTTTCAATTACTAAATAAAAATTGAATCCAAAATAATTATCACTAATAAGTTTTTAATTCTAAAATATTTATGCAGATAATAAAACTTATAGAGAATTTATTACAACATTTTTATTTTGTACATAAAATAAGATAAAATTTTAAATTTAATTTAATTAAATAAGGTTTGCATAAGTTCCACTGTAAATATATTTTTTATACTTTTAATTTTTTTAATATGTTGTGTGATTATTAATATTCTTCGTTCTTACTATTAGTTTTTAACATCATTTTTTTTCATCCTTTATAGTTTAGATTTCTTTTATGTTTTCTACTAAAATAATTCTTGAATATTGCACTAATAATATTCTTAAATATAATTGTTAACGAGTTCTTTATTGATTTTTAAATAACTATAAATTTAAATTGTTTTAAAAATATAATTTTAAATAATTTAAAATTAAAACTATATATTATATAAAACGATTTTTCTTATTAAAATTATAATAAGTATATCATATGAATATTTATTATTATTTTATTCTAAATTTTAAATTTATTATATTTTAAAAATATTACAAAACATTCTACACCTATATTTGGTGAATCATCAAGGATATTGTAGTTTTTTCTTGTCATGAATTTTTTTTCTCCCAAGAGTTAGACTTCCACTTCCCTCCATCAACAATTTTTAAAAACTATGAGATTAAAATATTTTAAAAAATCAATATACTTTTTTAATGCCATTTTTAATTTAACCAAAGCTAAGAAATTAACATTCTTAACTTTTAGCTTTAGACTTTTAAATTTTTTTGTGTAACCAAAAAAAATGTTGTAACCCAAAAAAACTTTAGACTTTTTAGAAACAAAAAAAAAAGCAAATATATTATTCTTTGAATATAATAAATATGAATATGAAATGAGTTAATCAATTATACATTGTTAGTGTAAAGTTTTTTTACACTAGCAACCAATTATATCTTTTAATTGTGTCATGTCACTGTAAACACATTTATTTTTGACAGTGACATGACACAATTAAGAGATATAATTAGTTATTAGTATAAAAAAACTTTATACTAACAGTGTATAGGTGATTAACTCACATAATTTGTGCAAGTCCAGATTTGAGTATAGTCTGTGTACTGCAGAGTCTCTTGTGATGACTCATATCAAGTGGTGATGTTATTTGTTTGGTGATGCAAGTAATGAAGAAATTAGGTTACTTAATTCAAAGTGGCTCAAATATTCTACAACGCTCACGCGGCATTTTGGTTGAATTGACTCATTGCCCCGTCAAAGTCAAATAAAATCTGTTTGTTGCAGTTTCTGTGTTATTTGGTTCGTTTAATTGCATTTTCTTTACTTTTAATTTTCTGTTTCACAGGAAAAAGCTAAGTGCATTTGCTGTTTAATCCTTTTAGCAAATAAATAATAACAGTACTTTCGGAATTTCTCCAATCCATTAATTCATTCATTCTAGAAATAACTTGAATCCATGATTTATTATTATAGGTGAGGTATTATTCGATTTGTCTCGATGACTTAAGCTTATATTGTACCCAATGGTTTATTTTTAATTGTTGGTACCCGCTTAATTATGAGCATTAATTTTTTTTTTTTAACTTGATTGGATGTCTTGTTTTCATTATATGCGTGTGTATGTATCTTAATTCAGTTGGTTGAGAAGATTTTCTAAATGTTATAAATATATCTCTTAATATCACTATCACGATCAAGTTAAATTCTCATTTCCATGGTTGTGTACGTTTAGTTTAAATACTTGTATAAATTAAATTAGTAAAATATATTCAGTATACCAATTAGTAAAATACTTTGTGTAAAATTGTGTCTCAAGCTCATTATATCCTAAACTATTGGATAGAAAACTAGATATCAATGGTTTTAAGTTGGTGAAAAATAAAGAAAACTATATTTATTTAAGTATTTATTACAATTAAGAAAACTTGATTTGTATGGAAAGAGAAGAGAGCAAAATTGTAGAAATAAGATAAACCAAACTTGTAAGTATGGGTCCTAATTTTATCATAGTTGATTGATGAATTTAGAATATTAACGTGATGTGAAGAGGAAGGTACATTAAATTGAGATGCTGATATAAGAAAGCTAGCTAGTGGTCAGGGAGAATTTCTTGGTGGAAAAGAAATTTGATAGTGGGAACTCTTTGACTATTAAGTACTGTAGAAGAGTAAATGCATGTTTAAGAACCAATCTATCATTAATCATGTTTAACATCAAAGTAGCAAAATGTTGCCTTTTGATTTTTTGTTTCAGTACGCGTAAAATTTCGTTTTAATCTGTAAACTGGTTCTGAAACATGCATTAAGACAAAATAGTGTAATAAAGATTGAATCAGAGTATTTTTTTTTTCACTAGAATTTACTATATGAATAGAGAAATAAATGCATTTTCCACCTCAGAGGGTCAAACTTACACTTAATTTGTTTTGGAAACTGAATAAGCATTAATGAAGAAGAATTTTTTTTTAAGGGTAATTAGTTCCAGCTTTTGGAAGCGTGCAATACGTGTGAAAATATGACCGTAAACTCATGGTTTTCACGTATAAACGTGTTTCGTCTAAAATAGACGGAAAAGGGATTTTGATCTTCAAAGGTGTGGGAATTGTAAAAATAAAAAATCTTTTTATATTATTTTTTCTTTGGCGAATGCAAATTATTTTATATATTTTTTATTTTCAACATTTATAAATTAAATAAGAAAAATTATTTTCTTTTTACCAAATTAAAGTGAATGCAAGGACTGTAAAAAAAAATATATAATAATGCAAAGAGGATATTGAATACGTAAACCCGTCAATTTTTAAGAATCCGTCTTGCTAACCGGTTACTTTATATAGTAATATATATATATATATATAATATTTTTTTATCAAAAGTATATTCAAATTGTGAGAAAGTGTGTTGTTGCATAATTTAATTAAAAAAATACTTTTAATGCATTGACTCAACACTTTTTTCTCTGAAAAGAATTTTTTTAAATGAATAAATGTTAGATCGAGAATTGACGGCTTTACGTTTTCTATATTATATGAGTTATATCTATAATATTATATCAATTGAAAGTTATTTATACCTTAACAATATACATTTAAAATAAAATAATATATTTTTAATTTTATAAAAAAAATAATCATGTAATAATTTTGAATTTTTCAATAAAAAACGGGGAAAAAACTGGACTTGGCTGTTGTACTTGATTATAAAAATCAAATAGTGTTTAACCTATACAATGTACAAATAAATATTTATTTTATATAGCTATAGTTTATAATAAATAAATATTTTTAAATATTAAAATTATACTATAATTAATATAATAAATAAATATTTTAAATGTAATATATTTTGTAAAATTATTAATGAGCAATGAAAATTTATTACTTAAAGGCATACATTCATAATTACTTGGATATGTACTATATAACATGCTAAAAATATAAGAAGAAAAAAATGACTATACAATGATGAATAATATTAGTACAATTATACTAAAATAGTCAAATATATGATTTGAGTGTCATCATTCAAACATTACTATACAATTACTACAAAAGGATAACACAAAACATCAACAACATACTACCATCTACTTGATGGCCTCCATGGCAATCTTGTGCAACCTATCACTACTCTACTTTTATATCGCACATAATTACCGCAATCCAAATCACATGGAAACAAATAGGTAAGTTAGATTTAAAAAAACATACAAGTATAGAAAGAAAATATCTATACTACTCACCCACATGTAAACCTTCAAATCAACAACACAAGGTATACAACAAACAATAATCCTTAAAACAACAACCAATTTGAAAGATATACACCAAGTAGTCAAACTCACACCAAGTAAATATCATATAATGAGATATTCAACCAATGTATATCACATCATATGCATCTACCTCAACTAATACGTCGTCACGCATTCACCTACAAAGATCTTTTATACTTCACTTGAATGGTATATGTGGTTCGATCTTACCAAATCGACCTGATCATCTCTGTACTAAATAAACCCAATCATCTCTATAATAAATAGATCCATCAACCAAAAAATGGATTTTCAATCCCAACAATACGAGTTCTCGAATTTTACCACTTACCCTATGAAAGTCTGATTTCACAATTAGAAATAGCCGCAACCTTGGTATACATTATCAAGTCATGTATGAAGTTAGTTCACTAATTATTCGTAAGGAACTACACAACCTTTCCAGTAATCAGTTAAGGGTTTTAGTCCTTGAATTCACACCTACTTAAGGAGAGTTTTCAATAATTGGCCTCCCAAAATGCAAAAAGCAAGATTCCTTAAGTGAGATCTTCAACCTTTTGAACAACATCCTATCCTTTAGTCATAAGTTAATCGACGTGCTTTAATGTCTACAACATTTTCAATATCAAGACCTTATGCATCTTATATATACATTATCCTAGGTCAATGCATGTAAAGATCAAATCATATCAATCATGTATAACATACCAATGCTTAAAAACTCATTCAAGTATAGTATATCAATCACACAAAACATATATATGTTCATCACCATTTCAATTACATAAATATAATATATCAATGTTTATTGTTATCATTTTACATCACACAACATGTAATAAGCTTAAGCAATCTATTCATGTTTACTATACATCATTTAATCATCAATAATTAAATCATCATCATACATTATCCCAAATCAATATATAATCAAGATACAAGGCATTAGATTAAACCTTCATTCTACTTCATACAAACATCTAACTCATACAACAAAGAGGGAACCCGACTTTAAGTGTCAAAGATTCTCACTCCAAGTAACACAATTTTGTTTTGATCAGCGCCAAGAAACTCGCTTGGAACGAGCTCAGACAGAGAGCACCCCTTGGGGTCTCACTTAGGTCGTTTTAAGCGACATCACCGTTGCTCCAGGCGACCAAATTCACTCAAAGCACTCCTTAATTCGCTTTAAGTGAGCAAAGTCAAGGACTACCCCCAAACTTCCACCTCTACTCGCTCTAACTGAGTGAGTTCTTGCTTTGAGTCACCTAAACCCACTTTAAGTGAGCCAAGTCAAAGACCACCCTTGACCTAGTCACACCTACTCGCTTATAGCAACCCCTAAAACCACCAGATGCAACAACAAGGTTTTTCAAAATCATCTCAATCACCTTAAGAACAACTAAAACCTTCCCTTTCATCATGAAATTTCAAAATTTTCAACCATACCCTCATGCATTATCAAAATCAACAAAAAAAAAAAACATTTGATCAATCATAACTTCCCTTACCTCAACAATTGCACCAAGATAATGAGGATAAGAGAAAAAGGGAACCAAGCTCTCCAAAAAAACTTTGCACGATACCAATGTAGATTTAAGCTTTTGAACTTGAATCAAGACACACAAGAAGATATAAGAAATATCGGGAAAAAGATTCACTAATCAAGAGAATGTTTAGGCAGAAGGAAAGATTCACGAAATCAAAACTTCTCTCTCTAGACTATCTCTTTGAAATTCTTTAGAACTAAACTTATAAAACTCAATTCTAAAAAAGAAAATCTTATACACTACCTTCTCTCAAGTCGACTAAAACTTTGGTTAGGAATCCTCACAACACACTACTTATCTATGTACAATATTAATTAATATAACTTTTTTAAATATTAATAATTTTAAAAATATTGACATTGAATTTAAAACTAAACATAAAGTTACATCTTTATTTTTATGAACATTAAAAAAATATCTGAGTTTGTTTTACTGAAAAAAAATATTAGAGTTTAAAAATTGAAATAATTTAAATTTAAATATAATAAGAATCCTAATTTTTATTAGCATATTAAATCAAAAATTTAATTAAAAATATTTAAAATAAATAAAAAAATTAATTATCATATTATCGAAGATGTTCTTTGTTTATCTTAGTACGTTTCTATTGTAATAATTGACATCAAAAGATGCTAATAAAAGGTTGGTAGATGCAACTTCAACACATGTTGAGAGAAGGCAATAAGTGTATTGATTTTATTATTATTTTTTGGCTAAATTAGATCAGAAATCTAGTTCTGTGTATCTAGATTTAGACTCTCCTCTAATGACTTGAAAATCGGACTCTCCCTCTTGCGTGATGACTTAAAACCACTTATTTTGACTGATGCTATAGGAGTACCTTTTTCTAAGGATGTAGTTCTTTTTTCTTTGTTTTATTTATCTTCTTTTAAAAAAATTATTAAAAGATAATGTTCATGTTACAATATTTAGTCATTAATAAATATAAATTAACAAAATTCTAACTGTGTAAACATATGAATAATTGGTTAAATACTTTTAAACTATAAAGATTTTTTTTATAGTATTTTACTGTAGAAATATAATTAAAAATTTAATAAATCTGTGAGGAACAATAGATAAATTTAATCTAAAAAAATCACAAATTAATTAGTCTACTTAGTACTTACTCTAAATTTCACTCCTCACTTATTATGATTTATCTTGGTTGGGTAAAAAAAAAAGTTGTAGACACCTTCAAAAATCAAGAAGCTTATGTTGTGCAAAACCGAGCATGTACATGTGATTTTAATATATATATATATATATATATATATATATATATATATTATTTCACATTTTAATTTAAAAAATAAAACTCTATAATTAAAATAACAGTTTAAGTTTATAAATATTTTTATTTTATTTTTCTCAGTAAAAAATAAAAATAAAAAACCAAAAAAATAAAAACATATGAGATCTAACATGGTAGATATCCAAACATATGATATAAGTTGTAGGTAGAGATATAAATATGTCAAACCTTAAATAAAGATATATAGCTTGATCTATTTAAAATATGATCTAAATTGATCTATTTAAAATATGATCTAAATTGATCTATTTAATAAAAATATTAAATTTAAATTTTTTTTTAAAATTATTTATTTAAAAAATTAAACTTAGACTAATAAAAAAATATGTTAAGTCTGATAAGTCAACTTATTTATTTATATGATATAAAAAAAATACAATTTCATTCTTAACAATACAATTAAATATATATATATATATATATATTTATAATACATAAAATTAAGTTATTAATATTTTTGACATTTTCAATACACTTATGTATTTTACATTTCCTATTCGTATGAAATAAAAAATCGAAACTCTAGTAATTGCATCTTCACTTGTATTTTTTGTTCATCTTAGACTATTCCAAAAGGATGTAAAAAATATCTAGAAATTTTTTTTGGAATAACGTTATCTTCTTTCATTATAATCTGTGCGTGAATATATATTAATGTATGTGAAATATGCATGAATTGTCCTTCTTATTTTTTTAACTCTAAAATTTAATAATAATACAATAAATCATTTTTTATCATAAAAATTAAATTTATTAATTTATTTAATATCATTGAAAATATGCTTTTAAATAGATTAAGACTTTTAAAATGATCAAATCAATAAAAAAAATGTCATGTCAATGGAAAAAATTTATAATAAATAATAAATAAAATTTAATCTTTAATTTTATAAAACATATTTGTCATATATATTTCTAGTCCAGTCTTGTGAGAATAAAGGTTGAAGACATATTTCCTAAGTAACGAACTGCAATTCCCTTGAACTGCTTCGATTCAATGAGTTTGGCACCATCGCTACTTCTCAGTGTATAGCCGCGGTTTCTACTCACCAAACGGTCTGTGTGTATGGCCCATGGGATTGAAGAGGATATCAAAGACAAAATTATATCTAAAAATTATATTTATACACTCATTTATAGTAGTAAAATCATGTGTTCATTTAGGGCGAATTCACATCCAAGACAAAATTGAATAGAAATCTTTTAATTAATTAATATAATTATTTAATTTTTTATATTTATAATTTTTAGAATTTTCAGCTATATAAAAGTAATTTGTATTAAAATTGACTTTATTTGAGATTGCTTAGGGCAACAACTCACAGGTTTTTTTAACATCATGTGACATTATTACAAATCTTGATGTATAACTTTGTGATCTATATCATGGTATTCATGCAACTTGAAACAAAGTTTTGGTGACACAAATTTTTCAGAATCATGTAACATTACTACAAATCCCAATGCAGAACTCTTTGGTCTATACATGTTCTTCACACCATTTGAAACAAAGGTTTCCGCGATCTCATTTGAAAATTTAACTCAACATCTGCAATTTAATTTGTTAAATAACCTATTTATGAGCAACATTCATATGCAACTTTCATCTTTAAGATTCATCGAATTTGGATCCTCTCCTCTCCTGCAATCCTCTCTCTCTAGTCTCTCTCTAATTCAATGGTTTAACAAAAGAGAGGTTAGAGAGAGAGGATTGCAGGAGAGGAGAGGATCCAAATTCGACGAATGTTAAAGATGAAAGTTGCATATGAATATTGCTCGTAAATAGGTTGTTTAACAAATTGAATTGCAGATGTTGAGTCAGATTTTCAAATGGGATCGCGGAAACCTTTGTTTTAAATGGTGTGAAGAACATGTATAGGGCAAATAGTTCTGCATTGAGATTTGTAGTAATGTTACATGATTCTGAAAAATTTGTGTCACCAAAAACTTGTTTCAAGTTGTGTGAATACTATGATATAAACCATAAAGTTATACATCAAAATTTGTAATAATGTCACATGATGTTAAAAAAACCTATCAGTTGTTGCTCTAAACAATCTCAAATGAGGTCAATTTTAATAGAAATTACTTTTATATAGCTCAAAATTCTAAAAATTATAAATATAAAAAGTTAAATACTTATATTAATTAATTAAAAGACTTCTATTCAACTTTGTCTTGGCTGTAAATTTGCCCTAAATGGAGACATGATTTTACTACTATAAATGAGTGTATAAATATATTTTTTAGATATAATTTTTAATTTACAATTATTGTTTATTTTTAAATAATTTTCAATATAAATAAGTGATTATTTTATTATATTAAATACGAAAAAAAGTGTCTTTTTTCGAGAAGGGCCCTTTGATATCCTCTTGAATCCCATGGGCCATACACATAGACGGTTTGGTGAGTAGAAACGGCGGCTATACACTGAGAGGCAGCGATGGTGCCAAACTCATTGAATCGGAGCGGTTCAAGGGAATTGCAGATCGTTAATTCTCCACCACCTTCTGGTCTCCCCGTTGGTTGGGTCGTCGAGGAAAGGCCACGAGTCTCTAAGCCCACTCACATTGACAGGGTCACCACCTCTTTTCTTTCCCACCCATCAATTCTTCAATATTCATCCATGCATGCACTTTTTTTTTAATTATATATTCTATTTCTAGGGTTTCTTGTCTGTTAGACATTTTGTATTTAGATCTCCCTTTTGTAATGACTTAATTTATCATCTTATGTCTTCAGTATTACTATGAGCCATACACTGGAAGAAAGTTTCGTTCTCTGTTATCTGTTCAGAGACACCTCGCAGAAAAAGGAGTCAATGTTGTTACCAAGAGAATGCCGTCAGAAAATAAAAACACTGTGAGTTTTAATTTCATATAATTTTTTATTTTGTGCATGTGTGCTTTTTTAATCAGTAGCATATGAAAATTAAATACAGTAGAGTTTGTCACGAGGTTTGAAAAGGTAATGAAATTTGTGTGAATACTCACAACTTGAAAATGCATTAAGTTAACTAATGACTGGATTGTTAAGGAGAAAATCCTGTGACAAATAATAAAAAAAAGTTGAAGTTTTATTTTACCAAATACTATGTTGTCTGAGGTGCATTATAAATTATGACTAATTTTTTTCTCAAAAGAAAATGTAATAATTTGGTTTATAAGACTAAAGGAAAACAAATAAATGCATTTAATTATTCAGCTGTTTCCTGATAATGTGTATATCCTTAGTGCAGTTTTTATTTTGATATATATGGAGATTACATAAATAAAAAAAAAGCAGGATGAATCTCCTGTGTTTGTGATGCAGTAGTTTGAGTCCTATTTTGGCTATTTTTGTTTGAGAAATAAGACTCCCACTTACAGTGGAAGCTTTCCCCTCTTATCAGCTATGGTTTAGGACTTAGGAGTGTGTTTTGTAGATATTTTGGTATCAGAGTCCAGTTGGCTCAACTAACAATCACAGCATAGGGTGGATGAACCACCCTTTCCTATCTTTGTAGGAGTTTGAGTGGCCAATTGGCTGGTTGTAAGACACAGCTGCCATTCACAATGGAGGACACCTCTCCGATTATTAAGCTTTCTTATGATTGTTTGTTTAGTTTGGATATGGATTAAATGGAAGCATATTTTGCTCTTAGAATACAATTTAATTAAAAAAAATTGCTATTTTTTTTAATGTACTTGTCTTTGATGTGATTATCTCAATATTTGGTGGTAATGATTTATTTTGAACATGTTTTTATGTTATTTTTTTTTTTGAATAAAACATGTTAAACTATCCTCTCACTAGTATATGTAATATGCCTTGGTTTCTAATTATGACTTTATACAAAATTTCCTCATTTTTTGTCCTGGAGAAATTTTTTTTCTTTTGCACTTCTGCACTTTCCTTTTAGCAAATTTAAGTGAACATTTTGCTGCTCTTTAGGTGATTCCCCAAGTCATGATTGTCAAATTCGAGTGTTAACTCGTAATCGCAAAATCGCCCAAGTTTACAAGTGCATTAACACAAACCTGTTCAGATCGCAAGCATTTTCAATTAGAATTGATTAAACTCAAGCAAGCTCGAGCAGGATCGCTCATAATTAATTAGAATTGATTAAACTCGAGCAGGATCGCTCATAATTGCAATTTTAGACACAATTGTACCTATCTACGTGGACTAAAAAAAACTCCTAATTCGGGTTGCAAGGTGTGTTTAGATATTTTTTTCCCTTTAAAATGGAGAATTAGGGTTTTTGTCACCGTGCAATCTGATTTCGCATTTGTGCCTGTGTCTACAGTCATGGTGGCCATTGTATGCTCGTGTTTGTGCTTTGTGAGTGTTGCATTGCAACTTGCATGTGGAGATTTAACTCTGTGCATCTTGGCTTTATTGCTTGGTGTCCGGGTTCTCACGGTTGTAGTCATGTCTAGTGAATGCTGCAGCCTCGTTGAAGATTTAGAATTCTCATTACCCTTTTTACTAAACTTTGAAATACACAAATAGCAATCCCCTTCTTCTCTTATTTACCGAATCATTATTTATTTATTGAACCTGGAAATACACTAAATTAATGATTATACTATTTTTTTTTTACTGCATACAGTAATTATTTTATTAACTAGTGATGTACTAGTAAATTTTGCTATTTTACTGTAGTAGTTTATTAATTTTCTTTATTATGGAGTTGGAATATTGTGATATTATGTTATTTATAAGCATTTTAATATAGTTTTTATATTAAGTAAACTCTTTATATTCGAGTTTTCAGAGTCTACATGAGTTTACGTAAACTCTTGAGTTTGCCAACCTTACACACATCAAGAATGTAAAGAAGTTATGGTTTTCCACCTGTGCCCCTACCCTACCCAGAAGCTTGCACCTCTAAATTCTAATGTACCCAAAAAATGTTACAAAGTCCCTAATAAGATGACCTACACTTGTGACTTGAAGTTTTTCAATGACCTAATCTAAAGATACATTTTCCGCAGAAATATATCGACTCAGGGGCAGGACAGTGTAGTTCCTTGAGAGCTGTTGAGAAATTCTTATCAGAAGGAAATCCATGTACAACAACACCCAAGGTGCTAAATTCAAACAAACAAGTTGTTTTCAGTTTGACAATTAATCATGTAGTAGTATCAACATATATCTGCATGGTTTGTCACTATTACCTAAATTAGTTTATGCTTCCTTTCAGTCAGTGAGAAAATCAGACCCAGGCACCGGAGAGCAAAGAGCTCGTGGTGGTAGAAGTGGCCAAAAAACTGTCCACAAACGCCCTTCAGTTGTGGAAGAAAATAAAAACACTCTAAAGTCCCTGAAACTCACCGTTCAATCTCCGGTAAAACTACATAGACTTTATTATGATCAATAACTGCTAATGCATTCAGTGTAATTAATTAAATGTTCTATTATGCATTCTAAGAAGCTGGATTCTGTGAAGAAAACCAAGTTAGAGGAGAATAACAGAGTTTCCATGCATAACTTAACTGAACCACCACCGGCAAAAGTAAGTTGGGTTCTGTCTTGTCCCGGGGGTTTCTGGTGCCCTTTCCTCGATGATTCTGTTGTATCAGAATCTGAAAAGCTGAAATGGTCTGAAGCATTTGTACTATCCATCTATGGTGATGGAGTTCTTAATGGATTTAATAGCTGAGGTAAACTTGAAATGAGTTAATACTGCTTTCAGTTTCATTTGATTCCTGGTCTGCCAAAGCACTGAAAGTTGTTGATTTCCATTCAGTTTTGCAGGGTTCACAATGGAGAAGACCGGAATTATTGGTGAGCAAGTGATGATACCTTGTAGCTTATATTGTAGATGGGATTTTCCACTTGACTTATCCAAACCTGTATGCAGATAGTGTTATATTTCACTGACTACATTATCTTTTGTGGTGTAAGATGTTAGAACTTAAATCTTATGTAAACTATTCAAGTGTCCCACTAAGCTGACCTTAATAGGTTATTTCAATGACTAATGATGTAGGTTTATCACATCTGTTCCATTTTTTTTTTAATTTTATTTATGGGTTGCACCTTAGTGGTTGATTGAAGTTTTCTCGTCACGACTTTTCAATCTTATGCACAAAGAAAGCTAACTTTATATGATGAAGAGGGTTCTTCTATTTCACGCGGTCATACTTATTAGCAGTGACAATCATAAATTTTTAGTAAGGTCAAAACTCAGACACAAGTTTGTATTAAATATATAATTTAACATTTTTTAAATATAAATATATGACAATTATTTTTTACGAGATCTCATATGTTAAAAACACTGAATGGATTTTTCATTTTTAAAATTTCAAAAATAACTATAAATAATTAAACACTTAATTAATCATTCATCTTTTGTGTCAAAATTTTAACTTTTTTCTTTTAAAAAAAATAGTATAATATGGGTTTGGTTGGGTTGATTATCACCACTAGTACAAAAGACCCTTTTTACGTCGGGCATTTAAAGCCATTTACGTCGGAAAAGAATCAGACGTCATTACGGGAGACGTAAAATTTACGTCGGGGGTCAAAAACCGACGTAAATTTACGTCGGACATATAAAGGCCCGATGTAAAAAATCGTAAAAATTAAAATAAAAAAAAAGAAAACGCTGCAAGCAGAACGAGCCGTTCTGCTTGGAGAACGGCCCGTTCTCCTTGAAGAACGGCCGTTCTTCTTGGAGAACGGCCTGTTCTCCATGGAGAACGGAACGGCCCGTTCTGCTGGATAAACCCAGGCAGTGGTCACTTACTTCTGCAGCTTCACAAACACGAAATGCACAAACATTATTACGAAAAATACATCCCAGAAAACACAAACATCGGTTAAGGAGTGGTCACTACCTCATAGAAAAACAGATGGATGTATGGTTAAGCCATTTCCATCAACACGCGAAGAAGAAACAACGTAACTCCGAAGAAGAAAAATAGAAGAACGTGAAGATGAGGAAGACAACCACGATTTGAGGAGGAGGCGGAGGGATGAGGAAGAATCCACAACGCGCGGGAGAACGTGAAAATGAGGAAGAATGCTACGATTTGAAATCCATAGTGCGCGCCCATGATTTAAGGAGTTATTTACGTCGGACAAAGATGGGTCCGACGTAAATGAGATAATTTACGTCGGCTGCTTTACTGTCCGACGTAAATTATCTCATTTACGTCGGACCCATCTTTGTCCGACATAAATAACTCCTATTATTTACGGAACTGCCACCGCGTTTTTACAACGTCGGGTGTGCTAGTTTCCGACGTAAATGAAGAGACGTAGTAGCTCCTTTTTCCATTAGTGCACTCAGAGACCATCTTTTTATTGACTTAATAATTATAATTAATATAATATATATTAAGAAAAAGATGTACAAAGTATCATTATTTAAAAATAAACAGATAATGAGTAGTTATTTAATGGATAAAAGATTTAAAAATTAAATGTTTTAAAGTAGAAAAAGAGAGAATAAATAAATAAAAGATAATAAAAGAAAAAGTGATTTAGAAATTCTATTAAGAGTAAATTAGTTTAAAATTTATATACATGAAGAAGAGATATTCCTTTATTAATAATATAGATACTATAAAAAAATAGGTTAAAGTATATTTTGATTCTCTTTAAATTTATTTTGATTGTTAATATCTTAAATTTAGGTTAATTTACTCTTTTTGAATATTTTTTTTTATCGATTTAAGATTTTAAATTTGTCTCATTAGATTTATTTATATGAAAATTATTAAATGCAATTAAAGTTTAAAAGGAAAAGTATTACATATAATGTTAAAATTAAAATTTTCAAAAAATATATTTTATATTATGATCTAATTGTTCATGTGATATATTATTCATATGAATTTTTATTATGTTTATAATTATTTTAAATTTAAATGTCAATTATATTTTATAATTTTCATGTAGATAAATTAAATGTTACAGGTTTCACGTTTTAAATCAGTTAAAAATTGATTCAAAATTTGAATCACAAAATTAAAAATAATAATTATTTTAAAAGATTAAATTGATTTAAATAAAAAACAAATTATTAAAATAAATATTTTAATAAATAAAGGATAAATTGATTCAAACATTGTAAGATTGAAGTGCCTAACTCATTCTTCAAAATATAAATTCGTGCATCATATGAAAGACTAATTTATAGTAGTTAATAAATGGAGATTCGCCCCTGCTATAATCTATGAACTTTACATAAAACAAGTTCTATTCCCCAACTGTGTAGACACTTTTCCATGCATTTTTTTTTTTTCAAGTTGTATTTTTATTTAATTTTTAATTGCTTTGAAATAACAAAATTATGTAAAGAAATTTTCCTTAATTTGATTTAATTTTTTTCATTTTTTATAATTTCTTATATAATATATTTATAATATTCTATTCATTCAAATGCAATACAGATAAATAAGAAGTCTGAAAAACAATTTTTTTTTACATTATTTAAAAAATACTGGTAACTTTTTAACATGATAAATAAAAAAATATTTAAAAATAGAATAATTTTTCTTCAATTATATTCTTTTGTCATTAATTAAATTTTTTTATTATAAAAATTATCTGAAATAATTTGTCTCCAAGATTATAACTGTGTATTTTTATTTATTTTAATTTTTAAGTATTTCATAAATAAAAATATATATATACTAATATGAAAACGAAAACTTCTCCAGTTTGATTCACTTTTTAATATATTTTACAAAATATTTATAATGTAATATTTTGTATTCAGATATAATAAATATACAAATATATATTTTCTTTAGATTAAGTGAAAGAAATGACGATATTTTTTGAATTGAGTGGAAAAAACAATTATTTTCAATTTGAATTTTTATTTAAAAAATTAGTTGGAGCAAAATTTTTGCCCCTAAAGTTGTATCCTTTAGTTTTTTGTTTGTTTTTGTTTTAAGTTGATAAAAAAATATTAAAAAATGCATTTTTTAAAGTTAATTTGTGTTTCTATTTATAAGAAATATAATCTATAAGACAATGAGAAATATATTAATTTGAATAAAAGGCTTTTTTTTTAATATGTTATTATTATACCATAACTTAGTGGTATAAATGAGTTGAATTATTCATGAATATTTTGTTATAATTTTTTTGTTTAATTTAAATAGATAAACTGGAGGTTAAGATTGAACTCAATTATTTAAACTAGTGAAACTCATGCTTTACAAACTTGAAATTTGTATGCAAATTGTGAATGAGTCAAACTCATGCTTTTACAAATTTGAAATTCACACATGGAAATGCATTTAGATTATAGGCTAAAATATTTTTTTAATCTTTATATTTTCACTTACTTTACATTTTTTTTTAGTTTAAAATAGATTTTTTTTCTATACTTATCTCTTTCAATCTCTTTTATTTTTTATAGTTTAATTTAAATATTTTAAAAGCTTAAATATATTTTTAGCCCCTCAAATTTAGGGTAAATCTATTTTTGGTCCCTCAAATTTAAAATTATTGGTTTTAGTCCCTGTAATTTAAAAAAATCTTATTTTAGTCCTTATATTCAAATTTTGTTAAGAAATTTATCAAACATTATTGCATAAAATCTACCTATTGGTGTCCCTATTAGTGAAAATATCACATTAAATCTAGTTGATATTGCATAAATGTCTTAATTAATCACTTTCAAATATGTTATTGGTGACCTAAGGGACTAAAACAATATTTTTAAAAATTACAAGGACTAAAAATAACAGTTTTAAATTTGAGAGACCAAAAATAAATTTGTCTTAAATTTGAGGGACTAAAAACATATTTAAGCCTATTTTAAATCTCTCTATATTTGTGATTTTTTTTATATCTTTTTAAATTCTGTCGTTAGTTTTTTTTTTTTGTAATGTGTTTTTATCTATTTTGATATAACAAAGATATTAATTCAACTTTGTGTGTCTTATATTTTATTTTGCTAGAATCATTATAAATTAGATCTCTCCATGTTTTGTATCTCTTTTATACTTTCATTGATGTTCATTGTTGAGAAATATTTTTTTTTCATAAAATTGAAAACATCTACTACGTCAATACAAAATAGAACCTTACAAAAAAATAATAATAGAGAGTAAAAAAATTAAAAATTTGAAATATAAGAACTAAAAAATCTATCAAATTATAGAAATTAAAAAAAAAAAGTTGAAAAAGATAAATATGAGACTAATTTTTTTTATTTTAAACTATAAAGATTAAAAAATAAAATAACTAAAACTATAAGGACAAAAAAAATGTTAACCTAAATTATAAATGTGTTTGTTAGTACGTGTTAAATGTCATTTGGAAAGAGCTTATTAGAGTTAAATGCCATTTTTCGGGACTCAAGTTAGTTTCACAGTAACTCTGTCCTCCCTGGTATGTTTTAATTATGTATTGTTTCATTTATGTTATAATTAACACACTTCATATAATTTAATTATGACTTACCGTGAATGTAAAGTTGTTTTGTTGTATTTTTTTTAGATCGCTGTTGGAGTGAATTATGCTCAAAGTAGATAAGATTATTGTATTTAACAAGGCTCCCCCTCAAGGTTTTTAATGTTGAAGTTGCTTTTGTTATATTATATAATTGTGACTAGCCACATTTTAAAAGAGTTTGATATTATATAATTATTTGTCCTCATAGTCACACGGTTTTACATGGAACTATTCATAAAAGTTTGCAACTAGCAAAGTAAACATCAACTCCCTTTATTATTCTAGTAAAAAGAACTATGCTCAATTTAGAATGCAGATGTGAATTTACCACTCACTCACCTTATCCTCAATCACAATTTGGCAACCTTGCAATGTTCACCCTGGCATCAACCATCCAAGTTATTTACAGTCTACAAATTGGGAAGGAGAAACTATAACATACAATATGTTTTCTTAGAAACTTTCATATTTTAGTAAATTCATTGAGCAACCAAAAGCTAGTCATGCACAAATAACTCATGATGACAATCTTCCATTCAAGCAGTGAGACAAACTGTCTCTTAGTGCAAGTCCCTTCTCTTCAACAGCTCCACAAACTAGTTGATGGTAACCTGAGTCATGATCATGAGACAAAGATAGTTCACCCTGCAATTCATCTTTCAAATCAATAACAATGTTGTGAAGAACACAGCAGACCAGAATAATCCTTGGCAGACGATGTTTGTCGGGCCTCCACATCATTCCATGAATGATTTTCCACATCTCCTTCAACCTTGCCAGTGCTCTTTGTGCCACCATCCTTGTTGCCAAATGCTGTTTGTTAAATTGTGCTTTTTGTTCTGAGAGTTCTTTCCCTTCATAGGGGACAACAAGGTAAGGCAATAGAGGATAGCCTGAATCCCCAATTATATATTCTCTTATTTCTGATCCTTCGTAGAGCTGTAATTTGTTTCCATTCAATCTCTCACCCTTTTCACAAAGTTTGTTGAAATTTGAGCTCTCAAATATCAACCAGTCTTGCATTTTACCCGGCCAGCCAGTGACTATGTCCCTGAATCTCATGTCAGGATCCACTATTGCTTGCAAGACCATGCTATGATTCTTCTTGTGATCAAGCCACACATTGCAGGAAGGTTCAGATGCAGGTAAACACATTGTAATGTGAGTAACATCAATTACGCCACAACAATTTGGGAGGCCTTGTATATTCTCAAATTTGGATTTAATTTCATTCATTTCCACTTCTGTTGAAGGCCATTGCAGATGATGAAGACCCCTTTCTTCCATGGATTCCACAAATCGCCAAGTGACTTGTGAAACAGTTGAATGGTTTACCCCAAATGAATCACCAATCGTAACCAGTGACTCACCAGATCCTAGTCTTCTAAGTGCCACTGCTACTTGTTCATATAAAGACATTGGCTTACCATCTGTAAATACAAAATGTGCAGATTTTGTCATCATATCATCTTTAACAAGTGAACATATGTACTCGAATGTCTTTCTGGAGATCTTGAAAGCAGCTTCGAAGTTATCCAAACACTTAGATGGAGATTGCTGAAAACCTGCCAAATAACATAGTTATATCTTCTAATTCTAAATGTTAATAATGCTGACATTTTTTATGGTCTTTCAGTTCATGCAGGGTTGAAATGAAGGTATGGAGAATTTCTGTCCTTTATGTCAAAAATGAAAAGGGTCAAAGAAGTGTGACAAATCAGAAGCCTTCAATTTGTCTATGAAATCAGTAAAAAAAAAAAAAAAAAGAACAAAAATACAACAAAACAAATGAAAATGTTATTTGATTCATAAGGGAAAAAACCAGACAATTAACTACAACACCCTACATTAGCATGGAACATTGCACTTCAGTTGAATACAGAAATCACGTAACCAATTTATTCATGAATATGGAGAAAATACAGGTAAAAGAATGCATAGTAACAAAAACTATTATAAGGTTTAGGACAATGTGCCTAAACTCCAAGATAGCATTACAATATTAAAATTAGATTGGATGTTAAAAAATCATGTTTGATCCTGAATTTCTATAAATGGCATAAATGCAAATAACATGCTCCTAGAACACTATAATCTCAATTACACACTTCATATCCAGTACGGATTATCTACTAATATAACAATTTAAACAAGAACATGACAAATTGACATCAATAAGGATAATCTAAATAAAATGGTGCTTACATCTTTTTCCATTTTTTCACCGAAAATAATGAGAGTTAGTGGATGCTTCTACTTGAAATTACAGAATAATACAGTTAATCTTAAAGTATTTTACCTAATTCTTTTGTTGACTAGAACCTTTACGATCACCAACGTGCTCATATATAATCACAGGTTTACTGTTTACCAAAAACAGACAGCCTCTACATAGTAGGACCATGTACAGCAACTGATGTTACTTTATTGAATTTAGTTCACGAAGTAAATTAATTACTTTCAATACCGATGGTATCTCAGTATTTTTTTAAATGTTGCAACTATGTCTTTAAGCAATCACTCAATATTGACCGAACTTTGAGTCATCAAATTCAATTCATTTAACATAAAATGTAGCACCGGTTGAAATAAATTCTAAGGTTTGTCTGCTAGCAGAAACATAAGCAGTCAAGCAACATAAATTGAAATAAATATCAAGTAATTCTACTTAAAAAAACGTGATCTTGTTTCTGTAAGTGGTTTGGTATGATCACACATCAGAAAGGTGAACTATTTCAAAATTATACAGAGGATGAACAGATATTGTTTATCCAAGAGTGTTGTAGTAAAAGATCATAGTTCATAAAACATAGCCTAGGTAAAATTTATAAGCAAATATCAAGCTGTTCAGGAATAGTTTACTACAGCAAGTTGCCTATTTAGCATAATTGTCATGACATAATCACATAATGTGATAGTCATTATTCAACAACGTTCTAATTTTATGTAAGGTGATAGTCATATTGAAACTAACCAATCAAATCATGGCTATAAAACTCGAAACAGAAAACAGGAGCTCCACTGCTTTGCTGCCAAAAAAATATTCTGTGTATAAAGGTTAGGAACATCTTTCATAAGTTGATTGCTGACTGCTTTTTTATTTCTTGGACCTAATAACTGAGAAATTTTCAAGAAACATTTTTGTGAAAACTAATGAGTACATCATATTTTCTCCTCTCTTTAGTTCTTCATCTACAGCACATGAGGAAAAAAATACTTCCTCCAAACAAATGTTTAAGAGCCAATAAAAATGTATAGAACAAATAAACCAAAAGCAAAGGATAACAAATCAAACAACATTAACCATTCCGTAGAAACAGATCACATAAGCATCAAGAGGACAGCAGATAAAAGATGCAATGAAGATAAAGTCTGTTCTATTATTCTTCCTGCATAATAGAACATTTCCCATTTTTTTCCTTAGTTACTTTAACTATGTGAAATCTAATAGTCTGTGCATGCCAACTGCAAGCATCATTAATTACCTGAGCAGACTATGAAAATAATACAATGATCTAGTTAGAAAGCTTGAGAACCCAAAACACTGAATTTGAAGCATAATGTCAACAAAATTTATTTATCATTGCTAATAGAATCTGTACAAAACCATGTTGACAACAAAATTTATCTCCTTTCTTTACAAGGAGAAGGTCTAGTGAATGGAAAGCAATAAAGATTACACAAAATATATTGTTACTAACATCAGTAGAAACATTTTCATTTGGTTTGAGAATGTTTAGGCGATGTGAGGAAACATAGACGAATGCCACAAGAAGTAACTTCTTTTTTTGTTTAAATGAAATTTTGGAAGTAAATATAATAATGAAGTTCTGACGCACCTTATATGGGAATCATCGTTCTTTCAATTAGTGACAGGGTAAAGGGAATACAACATATATCTGATACATATGTTACATATGCTTTCTGTTATTGATTTAAAAATCAAATTACAAATAACTAACATGAAGAAGTTAGAAAACTCTTAATATCACACTTGAAATCAAACAGAAAACACAGACAGATTTCATGTGTGTTTAGACACACGTCCAGGCACTTAAAGTGAGAAAAACCACTTCAAATTGGGTCAATTACACAAAAGCTATAACTTATTGCTTCTGATGGACACACATAACATCTGTGAAGATGTGGAAACAAACACACTGCACAACTATTCCAGCACCCAGAAGAAAGTATCATTCTTCCTTGGAATTTCTCATCCACCCCTAATGTACTATACGATACACAAACCTTTTCAGGGTTAATTATAGTGCTATTAATAATGAGATTAACCATTCCTTGATTGGTAAGATAACACAATCAAAATGACAGGCAAGTTGAAAGTCAATTAGGGATCCTTAACATGTCTATCAAAACGCATTTAAGTGACACAGTGTGCAAAGAATTTCAATGACAAACAGCAAAAGTGATATATTGTAAAATAGAGATGAAAAGCAAGGCCACGATTCATTAGCAAAAGCAACACCACACATAAAAAACAAAGACCAAACACGAAAGGAATTATTGAACACAGTGAAACACATAAGGAAATCTACCACTCATCCTCTTTGACAAGTCACCCCACCAATCCACAGGACCCTCTCCACCGGGTGACCCAGAAGCAGCAGAACCATTTTTGTCATGCTTCTTCTCAGGCTTTCTTTTCTTCTTGAATCCTCTCACAGGACCCATCACAAGCCAATCGAATCACCAACACTCTCGAGATTCGGGAACCAAAGTCTGGAACAACAATTCACAGGGTAAATACACGACAAAAACAACAACAGAGAGAAGATTCATTAACATCATGACAGAGCAATAAAACTCACCGGAGAATGATGATGACAACAAGTTGTGAGAGCAAGAATAATGGTGAGTTGTGGAGCAAAGAGTGGTGTATGAGTGTTTGTTTAAAGCATGCAAAAAAGGAGTGAAAAGGGAAGAGAGTATGGTAAATGACTAAATGCAAAGAAGGGGTAAGGTTAAGTTTAAGGTAAGTGATGAAAAATCTAAGCAACACAAACACATGTGGGTTGGTTTAAGACAATGTGTGAAGAGACATAGATATGATATGGTATGGGGCGGAGAGAAAGAAAAAGAAAAGAGCATAATCACCATTCACCATGTCATGTTAGATGTCAACACAGACACAGATGCCTGAATCACTTCGACCTTTCTCACACTAAATTTATGAGCAGAATGCTGTCTTGGTTATCATCATAAAATTTATAAAGCCACTTCTCTCGATTTCTAAACTCTCTGCATATCAAAACAAATAAATAAATAACTGCCATAAAATTTATTTATTTATATCATTGTATAATTTTTCCAAACAAATAAATCAATTACCAGCCAGAGACAAGCCGCAATAATATACAAATATAATATGAATAAATAATATATATGCACTCCAAGCGTAAAATTCGCATTTAATTACAAATTATTATAATATAAAAAAATTTATTATTTTTAATTATTTTGAAAGTCGTTTTAAAAGTAACTTCTTACTGGTCAACAATATAGAAAACGGTACATCTTGTATAATATTTTAGTTTGTACAAATATAGTCGATAAAAATTTGTTTTATATACCTAAATTTTTAATAAATAAATGATTTAAATATAATAATAAATAAATATTTGTGAAGATATAAATTATGTTTTGGACTTATAATAATTATTTATACTATATTATAAAAAGGAAAAAATAAGTTATGTAGTGATAATATAAAACAGTTTTATTTTGTTATCTAATCACTATTTGTATGATAAGTTTATTGATTTTTATAATCTTATTTTAATAATAATTTTTGATTGATTGTTAACATCAAAATTTATAATGGTAGTGTATGATTATTAAGAAATTTAAATGAATAAACACTTCATTTAATTCTTGAAAGATAGTAAAAGTGAATAAGTTCTTGAAAGATATTTTTGTGACACATGAATCTTAAATTTTAACTTTATTATACAAATTAATCTTTTCGTTATACGGCCACTAACTCTAGTAATCTCATGACAAATCAATAATTAATTGTTACATTGATACTTATTCACTCTCCCAAGTAACATAGAGACGATTACCACTAAACTTTTTTTTACCTCTACCAGAAAAAGTTTGTTATTCATTAAATATAACAAAAATATCTATATGCAATTAACATATCCTTACTTTAGACATTTTAAAACGACCACTTATTTTACTAAAATTTAATTTAATTACTTTATAATCCCAAACATGTAGTCATAATAAACAAAGAAGCTAAAAATAATTGAGACAAAAAAAGTAACTACATAAAACCCTACGAAATTCAAAAGCAGTCTTCTATTTTAACCAGGGTAATCATGACCAAAATACTTAAATATGACAAAGTATTTATTATTTATTAAAAAATACCAAAGTCTTGCATATTTGATAATTAGGAAAGAGAACAACCAATTAGAAGAGAGTATAAGTGTTAACCTAACATTTAACTTCTAATTGTTCAAGAAACTAACATAATTAGTAACTTTGCTCAAAAAATTAATAAAGTTAGCAACTGAGTTAAAATAAAATAACTAACTTACATAATAGAGTTAAAATTTAAGGACCCAAATGCCAAAAAAATCTTTTAAAGTTGTATCAACCACCTTTATTATATTTTAGAAATTAAATTAGATGTTTACCCAAATTTAAATATATACATCTATAATAAAAATAATAAAAATACATATATTTCAACGAATGATTCATATTTTTTTATTGATAAATCTTATTTACATATATTTTTTAATATTTTTATCTATAAACATAATATTACTAAATATCACATCAATTAAACATGAATAAATGTCAATTTAACGAATGAACCACTTTTTCATATTTTTAAAATTAAAAAGTTAAATATTTCTATTTAAAAATAAAATAATCAAAATTAAAAAATTAAAAGTATAATTTAACTTAAATAACAAGTGAAAACAAATTCTAAAAACGCTTGCTTCCATAATATTATTCTATTTTTTTATATGAAGGATTAAGAATATCACTGAAACGAATAAAAAAAGAAAGAAAGAATAGTCTGGGTTGAATGTATTACATGTAAATGTAAATTAAATATTAATATTTTCCTTTGAATATATATTTATTACACCAAAAATTCTTTTAACTTTCCGGGTGCGGTTATCTTCCGCCCCTTGGATTATAATATTAAAGGCCGAGCTTACTTTAAATATTTAATAATTATATATATATATATATATATATATATATATATATATATATATTGATTTAGATTTAGTCTAGTTTATTTTATATTATAAATTATATTAATTAACATTTCTATACTTAAGAATTTATTTCTCAGATAGAATATATACTTAAATTATTTTAAAAATAATTAAAAATTTATCACTAAATTTATTTAATTGAGATTTATTATTAGTCACGTTAATAAATATTTTACACCTATAATGTAATAATAAAAAAATATTTACAAAAATAATGTGGATAATTTTTTACCTTCTAAATAAATAAAAAATTCACCTTCAGAAACTTAGTCTCCTTTCTGATTTGTTGTTGTTAAATTATTAATTTAGTTATCAAAATATAATTTATATTATTTTAGCTGAAATTAAATACCTGTGAATTTAGTTTTTAATTTTGTTAATTATAAGTTATTTTAGTTTATAACCTTAATACACACATAAGTTACATAAAATATAAATTGATTGATGTTTATTATAAATTTAACTATTAAAGAAATAATCAACTTTTTAGTTTAAATTGTTTAATAATTATTAACATTAAAAATTAAATGCATTATGTTGAAAATTAAATAAACTGATAATTGTAATTTTAAAAAATAACTTAATGTGTTACTCATTTGATGAGATTATTTTTGTTTAATGTAGGTTCTTATATATACTTTATTAAAACTAACATAAGTGATTTAGCGTGCATCTATATTTTAAGTCATGGAATTTATCTAGTGATCATAATAATATCATGTAGTTCCTGTATGTTGGAGTTATTTTATGATATTTGTCTGAGAGGTTATTTTATGAGAGTTATTTTTATAAGGTTATTACATAAACATACTTTATAATAATGAGATATTGTCCGCTTTAAATCTAAGCCTTCACAGTTTTGTTTATGGTCATTACCCAAAAAGTCTATTTGTCATTAAAATATATTTATGTTATATAAATTGTTATTTTTTATTTTATTTTATCGATGTGATCCATATTTTTTTGCTACCCATCCATTATCTTTCAACAAAGCATAAACCACAAACAATCTCTAGAATCAAGTTTCATTGAACATAGAGTTGACCAACTAGCCTTTCTACCATCGGATTGGAGGTGTAGTGCATCAGATTGAAAGTGCAATGCACGTATGCAAGAGGAGAGAGGATAGAAGGGCAAGGGAGGAGAAAGAGAAAAAAATTAGTACATAATGAGGCAATTCGGGTATAGGTTTCTCAATAACCTTTCCTATTTTTATTTATATATTCTATACTAATCCTCATTTACGTATTTGTTGGATATAGAGTATTTTCATATTTATTTAATATTTGTTCAAAGATTAATTCAAAATTATTTTTTGTAAAAATATATAAAAAAATAAAAATTTTAACATAAAATAATAATTATAAAATTACATTAATTAAACTTTATTTGACATAAATTAAAAATAAAGTAAGAAATTATATAAATTTTAAAGAAGAAGAAGAAATAAAATATCATATGATTTTTATTTTCTAAAAATATGTAAACATGATGTATGTATTAAAAAAATTTAATTCATTAATTACATCATTAAATTTTGATGTGAAATATAAGTTATTAAGTAAAATAAGTATACTTTGAGAGATAGAGAAAGAGAAAGGATCAATTTACTCTAACACTAACTTTTGGAAAACTGATTTTATTCAAAAATTTAAGATTTATGTTAAATTTCAACAATGTAACTGTTAAATTAAAAAAATTTAACACATGAATTAACTCTACATATTTTAAAAACTTTTATAAACTATTTAATATTTTGTTTTATCAATTAAAAATAACGAATAATTATAAAAATATTTTATACATTAGTTTAAATTTATATGATAAATTAAGTATTATATAGTTTTTAAAATTTTTTAAATTGTATCTATATATTAAAATTTTTTAATTTAATAATTAAATCATTAAAATTTAACACATATAATAAATTATTAATAAAATAATTTTATCAAAATTTAATCCCTCCTCATTCACACTTTGCCTTGTATTTGACGATAATCTATTGAATTTTACACTTGGCTTGTATTTATTATAAGGATGAGCAAACTATGTAGACCCCTTTTTCAATCAACTCTTCCAAAATTGATGTCAATAATTTGATGCGATCTGTTTTTAAATTTTAAGAGGCAAACGTGGTATTGGACATTGTCACATTGGTAAGGTGGTTGGATGTTGTTATTATAATTTCAGATTTCAGTACACCAGCTTTGCCATTTTGCCTTCTTATGTATTACTTTTATAATTATGGAACATTAGATTGCAGGAGGAAATAGAATAATAATTTCATTTGAATTAATTTATTAATATTATTAATGTTAGTTAATGCTAGAATAAAATGTTTTTTTTTTCACCGTGAGATTTCTCCATTAAAATATATAATTTTGTTCATTTAATTTCATATTATTATAATAAATTATATCTTTATTTTATAAGAGATATATAAATATTATACTACTCTCCATTTTTATGTTAAAATATAAAATAAATTATATTTTTTATTTTTTTAATTTGAGAGATGTAAGTGTTACATTACATTTCCCTATTCTTATGTTAAAATATATTAATTTGTTTTACATAACACCATTAAAACATATTCATTATAGTATTTTAAAATATATTTTAAATTTATTAAATTATAATTCACCCATTAAATAAAAATGCTTATACTGATGAGTAATGGAATTGAATAACAAGACATTCGATATATCGAAAAACAAAAAAATAACAAGACATTCAGCAAAATCACATGCATGAAAACTATATATTCACGCAGACATTCAGCTTCATCTACGTGTAGATCAAAGTCGACCAAACTTATCATGATACCAGATATTCCTTTCCTATTTTATGTCATTATGTGTCGAGTTTTCTTTGCTGCATGTTTATCATAACATCGCACTTAATAAATAGTCTTCGTCACTGCGAGACTGGTTCTGATGCAATGCAAGTTGTGAATACCCTTTTCAATGTTTTGTCGCAGATAACAACAAATCATTAGATATTCATAATGGGCCATGATCAAGCCCAAGTACTGTCCTCTTCTGCATCGTCTTTTGTAATTTGGACCAACTATGCTCTCCTTAGACATGCTCCCTATCAGATTTTCAGACTGTTTGGTACCCCACAACATATTTTGGATCACCCACAAACAAAAAAGCCCACAACACCTGATGACTATACATATTTAATACTACTTAATATTTTGGGTTCATCTGTGTTGATCTTCCCATTGGAGAAGTGAAAAGAATAGAGGAAGGATACAATTATTTTAATAAAGTTATTAACAACAACAACAAAAGAGCAGAGTCTATCAAATGTAATTATACTAAGATAGCTTATTAAATATTTTCTATATACTAAACTTTTAATGTAGTTTACTTATTTGGTGATATTATTGATCATTTAAGACTACTTTTTGTCCTTTTTAACTAATTTAGGTTGACCAAATCAGTAACTCACCTATGCATACATATTCTTGCATTAAATGGTGTAATAGATGTTAGACAAGAATTGGTTGAAAGGATAGGCAATGAATTTTAAGTTAAAACATTCTCTTACGAGTCTTGCAAAGTATACTCCGTTATGGATGGCTTAACATGAGATTACAATGATATAAGTACTAGTTTCTTTGGTGTTTAGATTCTGCACTAATTTGCTATAGCATTTGATTTTCAAGACATGAGTTTGTTGCATCTGTTTTTGAGACTTCTAGGCATCCCTTTATCGATAATGATTATTAACTGGAGAAAAGATGAAACTGCTGTTGTGCTGTAATAATTTTAGAATAATAACATACTTTTTTTTACCAACTTATTATAATTGAAAAGGACTAAATTGACCTTCCTAAATTCCTTCCAAAATTAACATGATTATTTAGCAAATATAGATCTTATTTCAGCCATTAAATATTATTATTATTTGGAAAAGAGCCATTAAATAGTATAATAATAAATCATTGTCTTTTGTATATAAAAAAAATCAGTGCCTTTATTAAAAAAATCAATCTTAAAATTAAAAGGCAAGCCTCTATTTTCCAAAATCAAACACAGGAGGCCCAGTTAGATATTTTGGGCCATCGCTGTTGGCTCCCTTCCAAATACTTGCTTTCCCTTGTTGCCCCACTTCACCTGTTTTTTTACCTTTTGAGTATTGACCCAACCCAACTTCTTTTTATTTTCAGTATTTTTTTTATAAATTAGCAACAACAACCTTCACCTCTGATTTGGCTCCATCAATCTATTAAAAAGTACTTTTTTAATTGCTCTGATTTTGGATGTTGCTCTTACGAAAGTACTTTTTTTTTTTTTTTTTTCTTTTCCTTTTTCCATATTATGTGCAGTGGTGGATTTAATTTCTTACATAACTTTCTGTATTTCAAAACCTTAACTCGCCGTCATTTTATTTATTTATTAAAACCAAACAAATTTATCGCTACACATTTTACAGTATTTGAATGAGTTTCTTTGAACTTATTTTAACTGGTATTTTTGTTTGTGTAATATGCATTTTAAAGTTAATAATAAATAAATATTTTAAATATATAAATTATATTATTCTAAAAACTTGCACTAAAAAATATTTTGATCATATAACTTATGTTTTAAATTTATTAAAAAAATGATTTTGTAATGTAAGATTATTTTTAATTATTTATATTTTAAGAAATATATATATATATATATATATATATATTTAAAATTTAATTTTGAAATAAAAATAAAAATAATATATCAAAAGAGATAAAAAGTTAAGCAAAAATATAAATTTTCCATGAGAGAATAATAATTAAAAAAACTCTTGTTAAATAATTGTTGCTAAAATATTCGTTCAATAGATAGATAGGGAGAAAGAATCTTTGTTAATTAGTTTTTTCTTATATTTTAATGAAAACAATTTTTTATATTTTGACAGGATTATATAAAAATTTAATAAATATAACAAATCAATTAAGCTAAAAAATTTAAAATTAAACTTAATTAATTTATAAACCTAAATTAACTCGAAATAATATTATAAAACCACCAATTCAATTGAAGAGATTGATAAATAACCAGATTTCTTAAGCATGTTGTGAGAAGTTTGATTCTCTGTATGAGTGAAAAATCCTTTATTGAGAGAGATAAAATCTAGTTAAATGATTTTCATATAAAAAAAATACTATTTAACTATTAGTTGGTGATGTCTTATTGAAAAAAATATGAATGATTTGGTTTTTCTTTTTCCCTCATGTCATCCAATGTTGAATTCTCGTAAATGAATCCACTATTCAATTCTCATGTATTATAAAGTTGGTGTTTGTGGGATTAATTTTTACATTATTAAGATTATGTTTGGTTGGTAAAAATCATATATTGTAAACGTAAAGTAATTTTTAGTTCCATGTGTCAAGTTTGAAATAATATATATAAGTGGTATATTTGTATCCATGAAAAGAAAAAGAAAAAGAAAATAAACATGGTTAATCTATATGGGTGTGAGTTGGTGTATACATGAATGGAGGCCACATGTTGGTCTTTAAAAAGAATAATGACATGCATGACTTTATAAACCATATAAGCGGTTCTAATTTCCTTTTGCGTTTGTGATCACCAAAGTGCACTATAGTCCCCACATCCTATACCTCTCCAACCAAATCCTTCCTATGTGACCATTGGAGAAGAGGCTAGGCTCCACTTCCCTTCTAGATTTCTCTTAAAAACAAAATAATAACATTGATGAATCCCTTCCTTTGTAAGCCCCAAAGGAAGCTTTTCTCAGAACACAAAATGGTCGAATATGTCTAATTACGTTAGTGGGACCAAAAACACAGAAGCTTATGAATTATGTTTTCTTGTCATGGAAACTTTTGCCTTGAGACGCACGCACGACAATTAATATTCCTCATGATCGATGGTCATCAATTTGTGGCAGGGGTTCAATTTGATCATAAGCATTTTCCTTCACTCTAGCAGAAGCACACCAAAATTCATGCTGAGATTCATTTAATTTAAATGTTGATACTAAGTTATGAATATGATTAGTTTAGGAAGGTGGGAGGAATGTGTGTGATAAGTATATATGTTATGTGATATCCACTAACGAAGTAGAATGTGGTTTAATGCGGTGGTGATAATATCCATTAATTTATTATATATATGATAGGATGAGCAGTGACATCGAAGATGACATCATAGTTATTTGGAGTGATCGAATGGACGGTGGAGGCGCCATGCATCCACCATTGATACACATGTTTGATAAGCTATTGCAAAGTGCAAAGTGCAAAGTGCAAAGTAATCCACAGTAACATCTTGCTGTGTGTAAAACACATTAGTTGATCCTGGAAAAGTTTCAACTTTGAAATTGGCTCCTATGTTCACTTCGATCAGGTTCCAAATCTTAGGGGTGTGCAAAAAATCTAAATTGATCCGATCCGATCCATAACCGATCCGATTCATATTGAAAAATCCGATCCATATTAAAAAAAAATCCGAACTGAACCACTTTATAAAACCGGTTCATTTATCCGATCCATTTTTACAAAGTGGATCGGTTCGATTCGGTTTGGTTTTCTAAAAAAACCGATCCATATATGAGTAAAAAAGTGGATAACTGCACCGCACCGAACCGATCCAATTTAAAAAAAAAACCGATCCATATTTTAAAAAAACCAAACCGATCCACTTCATAAAAAATGGATCGGTTAACCGATCCATTTTTATAAAACGGTTCGGTTCGGTTTGGATCGGTTTTTTCAAAAAGCTGATCCATGAACACCCCTACCAAATCTCATCATCACTCGCAAGACAAGACCTCAACTTGTGGAGATAATGGAATACAAACTATATATTCGATTAGTAGATTTTAAATTTATTTTTTAGTAGATTTTTTACCCTCAGTATGTCATATCGCTTCCAGAGAGAATCTCCACCTATTATTCTCTCTTTATTCCTATTCACTCCAACATAGTTTATGTGGTTCTGTTGAGTATTGTGTGAATTGTTATAATCTTTTATTTCTTAGTTTAATTTTAAAAAATTAAAAAAAAATTCTATCCAACACTAATGTTGTTAAAAGAAAATGAAGAATATTTTTTTCCTTCTGCTATTCTGTCAAAAAAGAATTTTTTTTCTATTGTATTGACCTAGTTTAAAGTGATATTTTTATTCATAATTTATATTTAAATTAATCATTAGGATCGACTTAGTTAGTGTTGGAGGGAGGAGAGGGATCATGGTTTCCTCCATTTTTTTTAAATGTATTAGAATTATTATAAAAATATTTTTATGGTTCCAAAAATTTATTTAAAAAATATTATAAATTGATAGATAAAAATTATCATGTTAATTCATACTTAAGAAAAAAAGAGATAAAAAAAAAACTATACATGTTGATAAAATTATCTATGATGTTAAAGTGTTTATATATGTGTTAAAAAAAGATTCTTGTGCCACTCAAACTAATTTTTTAGTCATGTCTTTGAATCTATGAAGGTTGAAATAATATGCAAATGGTGTTAGGTATAAACTTTGTTATCATCATTATGATTTTTATAGATAAAAAAAAATCCTATATTCAAATTATAACCAATCCAATCATTAGTTGAAAAATAATTTAATATCTAAAATATTATATAAATAAGTTATATTTTTTTTAAAAAAAGTGTATTTAGTAATGTTGAAAAGACTTTATTTATAATGCTTGAATGCAAATGTATCATATAACATTTTTTTTTTGAGTAATCACATGGCATTTAATTATATTTAGTTCTTATGAGATAATCTTAATGAAATATAAATATTTTTAATAGTTGAAATTTTAGAATCCTAACCATTAGACTAACTATGACATAGACTAAGAGGTGTAACAAACTTTAAACAAGTCTTTGATTTAATAAAGGAGACTTGTCAACCTTGTCACTAAATTTATGATGAATTAAATTTAATCATATTGAACCAAAACATTAATTAATAAAATAAAATTTGTAAATAATAACATTTTTCCTCAATCATAAGAAATTTTTAATAATGTCACTTGTTGTCTTATAGTAGAATGCCAATTGTATTTTTTGTATGGCCAAATGCAAAGTCAATTTATGATAGTTAGTTCACCTCAATTATATTATTACACGACCTAATTACAAAACAAATTTAATAAATTTGTTTTGACTCTAGTAATTAAATTTAATTTTCTCTATATCAAAGAAGTGTACCTCATCTAAGAGTAAATTAATAGCATATTAGTATTAAACAAATACCAACTTTCCAACACCAACCTTGCACAATCCGTCTCAAAATATTCTTATGAACAACCTATTGTTGGTATGCACACATTTATATAATATTTTAGTCTTTGTGTTAAGTTTTTTTTTTTTTTAAATTTTATTTTATTAATTTAAGTGTTGGAGTGTCTCACAAGTATTTAACTCGTTTTTATCAATATCAATCACTCTTAAGGGGTGAATCATTGTGAAAACATATTGAGATTAAGTTAAAGCTAAATACTTTAAATCAATTCAAATTATATTGATTGAGTATATGTTTGGAATAGAGTTAGAAACATAGATTCAATGGTCTCTTTCCATGTTTGAATAAAAAAAATAAGCAAAAATAATTATACATAATTTCTATTGGATGAAAAAAATGTTATTGAAAATAAAAGGAATCACACTTTGAAACTTCAAACAATGGTTAATAACTTATGCATAACTTTAACACGCTATTTATTTAAATGGAAAGAGAATAAGAAAAGTTAAATTTAAATAAAAATATTTATATAAAAAAATTTGTATTTCTTTTCTTGAACTAAATAAAAGAATATATATTATTGTTTATATTTTATCTGATACAAACATACTAGAAAAGAAGAGGAGAGGAAAAAGCAAAATTTCTAAGTTAGTATTTGAAAAACTTTACATATAAATATAATGATCGATGAAAGGTGATATGCCCTTCCACCTATCGGTAGCAATGAGTGGTTGCCCTCCCCAAACAGAAGGTGAGACTGAAAGAAAAAATAACATGATATTTAAATCCTATGTGCAAAAGATGCTATGATGTGTACTTTTTGCAGCCAAAATAAATTATAAGCTGCAAGGAATTTTAATTCGTTAACAGACAGTGAAGTACTGAATTAATAAAAGCAGTAGAGTGATACATCATACATGTGTCATTTGTGGCTTTGTGCAAGTGTAGGCATCTGTACAACCAGGTCACCAATGCTTAATTATTATATTATTTTTTTATTCTATATTTTTCATCCCATTACTTATTAAGTTACGGACTACGGAGTATTAAGTTACGCACTACGGAGTATAAAGTACATTTTCTTAAGAAATATAAAGAGAAGTTAAACATACAAGTTTTGGAACCAAAGGAAATCACTGTTAGCTGATTACGACAAGCACACTGACCGCACAAGTAATTAGTAGTTTATAAATATTGTCTCTCACATGACTTCTGTAATACACAATAATAAATATAATTAATAATTAATTTAGATAAAAAAATATTTCATTAATTGATATTAGTTTGTAAAAGAAATAAAATTATGTAAAAGAAAAATAAAGTTCTTTTTGACATTTTCTCAAATACTTAGAAGGCGGTTTATATTAGAAATGATATGGTATGTTAATGTTGGAATTAAACTTTATCGAATTATACTATGATGTATTTAATTACTTAAATCTTCTTTCACATGTAATGTTAATGTCAATCCACTAGTTTATTTAAATTTTAATTCCTTACAAGAAATTGTCCAAGTTCTCTTATTAAGCATCAATCTCTACAATACTTAATAAACAAACTTACATTAATGAAAAGAGTTTAAGACAACTAATGGTCAAGTTCTATTCCTAGACACAAGCTCCATTAGATATTTTGTTCCAATTCAATATTAAAAAGATTCAATACTTGACAAATCAAATATCAAGCTATGATTGATCACCTCACAACAAACATTAAGAGTAAAAATATACTAACATTGAAATGGAAAGACACACACACACACCCATATAAAGTATGAGTTACCTGAAAGTTTGGTTGGTTACATATAACCCCAACAATTATGGATTTAGCTTCTTATTGTCACAAATAACACATAAAAGAAAATAAGTTCAATGATGTGAGATGGAGAGCCTAACAACACTCCAAAACTCATCCCAAGCCAAGAATGGTCCAAACCCTTGAAGAAAGAAAGGGATAAAGTGAGTCAAAAAGTATCATATAACAAAAATGGTGCCTGATGCAGGGTGACCCATGTCGAGCATAGGCATCAAAACATGGAAGGGGCTCTCTTTACCAATGCCATGTTAGGCATAGATAGAGTGGTGCTTGACGCTAGTGAGATAGAGACTCTCTACTAAGGTGGTGCTGTGCGTGAGATGAATGGTGTCTGACGCTGTAGGATCTTCAAAATGATCTAAAAAAATTCTTCCTTCTTTACTTTCATGTGTCATCTCTTGCTTGGCTTGCTCCAAATTTACTTTCTAATCAAATGTTAGACAAAAAATGTGGACTAGTGGTATGATTAGGTGATGGTAACCAATATCCAATTAATTACAAAACATCATTAAAAGGAGGACTAAGCTAGTTAAAAGTTAAAGAAGAGTTGATTTTATTAGTACAAAATGACCAATAATTATAAGTTAAAATTATAACATTATGAACCATTCTTCCTTTTGACTTCATAGATTGCTTGGATCCTTTTCTTGGAGCCTAGTTTACATAGTTGAGTTATGATTTGAAGCCTCAAAGTTGAGAATTAGGAGAACTGTGAGGAGGAAGCTCGTAGGACTGTGTTCTTCGTCATCTTTCCTTCTTCTTCCTATATTTTTAGTGATTTGAGGTAAGAAAAAATTGTAGAATAATTCTGTTGGTGATGTATATGTTGATTGTTGCTTGAATTCATCAATTTTGTGGCTCTAAGTCGAATTAAGAAGTGAATCTTATTGTTATATGGGAGTTTGGTTGTTGGAGATAAAATTGGTGATTTTGGATCATTTGTTGAATGCATGTTGTTATTTTGATGAATTTGAGTTGCATAGGTTGTATAAATGTTGAAAATCGTAGTTTCATGTTTTTGTTGGAAGATTTCAAGTAGTTGAGTAGATCGTGATTTTGCCAAGTGCAAAAATCGTCTTCATGTAGGGCACAACTTTATGGCATTCGATTATAAGTTAGAGGTTCTTTATCTCGCTAATGTCGAGCACGAGATAGGTAGCGTTAGGTGTGAGTTAGTTAGGAGCTCTCTAACTTTGCTATGTTAGACATGGATTGAGAGGCATTGGGCGTAATTGTCTTAAGAGTTCTTTAACTTGGTAACATCGGGCATAGGTTAAATGGTGTCGGACATGATAAATTTAGTGACTCTCTGCCTTGACAATACTAGATGTAGGTTATGCAGTGTCAAATGTGGTTTATAGAAAGGCTCTTTGCCTCAATAGTGTCAGACACTAGGTAAGTGACATTGGGCATGGACGTTGGGCGCGAACTGATCATGTCAAGCATAAGTGTGCTAAATTGAATGTTAATCACATATTGTTGTATGTTGTATTTTAAATGTATGAGAAGTATGTGGATGTGTAGTATGGTGTTGTTATGCTTGAGGTATGTTGTAGTGTTGAAATATGTTGATGAAATGCTTGGTGTATTTAGTTATGTTGTTTTGTGGATTTAAGACTAAAAGAAAGATGTTTTTAAAAGCTGAAATATCTAATTGTGTAGAAATGTATTGTGGTGCTTCGAGAATCCAATTATTGAAAACCTTCATCAAGTATAATTGTCTATTGAAATAAAGTGTTGAACCTCTTTTAGGTTATTAGTTGATATCATATGAGGGTCATGCCCAATCATACTAGTTTAGAAACAACTAAATAGAGTAACACACGTAAAGTGTTTTGGATTTAATAACTTGATACACTTACTATATTGTGTGTTAAATTCTATCGATCTAAGTGTAGTTTAATAGCTTGTTATATCAGGTCTGATACATTATATTCTATATAGAATTCATAATGTATTTTTAAACCTTTTAAAATATGTGAGAAATTGTTATATATTTTGAGATATTTTTAAAAAATTAACTTATTTATGAAATTATTTAAATTTAAATTAAAAATGATGATTTTATTAGTTACATATTTTAAAACCTAATTAATATTGATTTAAATATAAGTGTATATTATCAAAATAAAATTCTAGTTCTAATTAAGGAATAACAATAATTATACTTAAATATTATTCTAGATATACTCTTTTAAGTGAAATTAATATTATTATTTGATCAAAATTAAAACAATTTTTAAAGTTTATGAAGGATATCTATATTAAATAGAAGCAAATGAAAGCATGAAAAAGGCACAAACAAACAGAACCATCCGAAACACGGGTTCCTTCCTTAATTTTGTGTGTCACACCTAAAAAGACCAAAATTGAGTCATTTTCTTCATCGAGATTAGAGAAAGGCAACACAGTAACATTATCATGACATATATTTTTATATGTATCACGCATTAAATCAAGGTAGAGTGAGCCCCGCGAGAAGAATATGGTTTATATATATCATCTACATGGCCTCTCTGTTATTGTTATAACGTCAGAGTATCCAAGTCTATGTCACATGCAAATAAAATACAATCATAATCTGGGACCATTGTTCATTAAGTAATTAACACTACAATGTTTAATTTTTTTTACACATTATCGTCATTACTTGTTCTTCTAGTTTATTTACAAGAGCACACATGGGACCACTTCCATTATCTTCTAATAAACCCAATGCCCAGGATAAAATTAAGTGCTCTGCCCACAAAATGGTGGCATCCACGTCACTAACAGATCTTTTTTGGCTCCTCTGAACGTTCCATTCCCTCAATTTTTTATTCCAATCCCATGCTCCAACTTGTCTAATTGTTCCAATGGAATTGAGCTAAAATAAAAATCACGGGTTTGAATTTAAAAGATTGCTAGATTGTTGTTTATTCTCGTCTTGTATTTTCAATGATGTCGTAAGTGTTGTTAATTTTTTTTATGATATAATCTTATCTTTATCTTTAAAAAGTGACGCCCACGGCATTCACCACCACGAATGTAGTGAGTGGTGTTAGTGTAAACGTAGTCAAGTGATGCAATGTTCCACTCTGCATCTCTACTTATCATGTTGTGAATTGTGGTTCACGAATAATATATATGCTGTCTTCAATTTCATATCTCTAGCACCTTTCGAATCACATAGAAGCAGGCCTGAATTCAATACCCAATTAGAATTCAATGATTTCCTTGTTAGTTAGTTTTCTCCTCCCACTTATACAGGCTCCGAATGCGACCTATTTTGGATGATTTTAGAAAATTATATATGTTCTCCAAAATTTGGCCTCACCAAAGCCAATCAAAATTAGCACACAAAAAGTGGAACTAGAACGGGCTATTCTGAATCCGGAACGGGCCGTTCTAGCCTACAGATTCAGACCATTTTTTTTCACTTATCAAATAGCAAAACTCAAAGTATATCATCAAGTGATTAAATTTATTGAATATTAACATTATAAATATAACTAAATAAATTTATTAAAATTCATTACAATAATAAAAATCAATAGTGGCGGAAGCTGAATTCATGACCAATATTGGATATGTTTTCCTAGTGTAATCAGGGGTATAACAATAGGAACAATTTTTTACACGATTATGTTGTTCTCTAATGTCCATCTCTGTTCTAATCCTGCCAAACTTTGGCCGACCTTTGAAAGTTCTCTTAAGTTCTGGATTTGGCCACAAAGTTGAAAGAAACGCAACATCTGAGAGAAGTTTGACCTGCTGAGAGATTTACAGTAAGGCTAAATGAAATGTGGTATGATTGCGGCAAGTTCCAGAAGGTTCATATCCCTTACTCGCACGACCCACTGGGAGATTTACAGTAAGGCTAAATGAAATGTGGTATGATCGCGGTAAGTTCCAAAAAGTTCATATTCCTTGCTCGCATGACCCGCTGAGAGATTTACAGTAAGGCTAAATGTAATGTGGTGTGATTGCGGCAAGTTCCAGAAAATTCATATCCCTTACTCACATGGTCACACCCCTGGTCACACTAGGAAGATATATCCAAATATTGGTCATGAATTCAGTTTCAGCCACCATTAATCTTTATTGTTGTATTGAATTTTAATAAATTTATTTAGTTATATTTATAATGTTAATATTCAATAAATTTAATTATTTGATGTTAGTTTCTGAGTTTTGGTATTTGATAAGTGAAAAAAAAAATATTTATATGTTAGAATGACCCGTTCCGGATTCAAAACGACCTGTTATGGTTTCACTTTTTATGTGCTAATTTTGAATCCGGAACGGCCCGTTCTGATCCATTCATCATGTGTTATTTTTTAATTTGGAACGGCCCGTTCTGGTTTCAGAACGGCATGTTCTGAACGTGAACAGTAAATGGTACTTGTTGAGAAAATAAATTTGCACAGTTGCTGTTTAGGTAAATTTTTTTTAAATAGTATTATTTGCGTAAAAAAACTCACTTAAAACATGTGTAAATATTCATTTGTGGATAACATATCTAAGAAAATTTAAATTACATGAAATTTAATATTAATAATCTTAAGTATAAAATTATAAGATTGAACTGTCGATTAAATTTATATTATATAAAAAAAACAATTAAAAGTATAAGATTTATTATAAGTGTTTAGACTTGTGTCAATGAGTCTTGACTTAATTAAAAAAAATATGATTAATATTATCATTTATATTAAAAAAAATTAATTATCTAAAAAATTTGTATTATTGTTTCTCATTCATTTATAATAAATGTAATTATACGCGTGTAGTAAGTGAAGAAATGAGACTCTTTAAGAGGTTTCACCAGATATTATGATCATGATATTGCTTATAAGACTCCTCTCCAAGGTTGGCTGATAGTCAACAATGACGAATCTATTGTGCATGTGCATGGGTCTTACGGAATGCAGAAATAGTATGGATTTCGAGCATTTTGAGGAACTTAGAGAGCTCTAATGTCATGATGAATGAGTTGTGTGAATTTCTACCTGCTCTTGAGTTGTTTACATCGAAAGATCTAGGTGGAGAGTGATTCAAGAGTAACTGCGAACTTGATTAAGAATTATGTGGAGGTGTACCATCCTTTCTTGTTGATAATAGTTAGTATACATATGTAACTAAACAAAGCTTGACAAGTTATAGTAACTCATTTTTAGGGAAGTGAATATATTTGCTGACTATTTAACAAATATTACTCATAATACTAAGTTTGAGTTACATTTGTTAGATAGACCACCAATTGGGATTTTTTTTATAGACAAGATATAATTGGGTTATCTTTATCCCGCAAGAGTCATGTTTAGGTTATTTGAGCTTTAACCCTCATTTTTACCAAAGAAAAAATTAAAAATTAAAATAAAAATAAAAATATGCTTAAAAAGATCATAACTAATATTATCTTAAAATTTTAAAATAAATAAATAAAACTTTTTTTAAAAGTAAAGAAAAAAAATCAGGAGCCTCAAGCCCTCAATATTGGCCCACCAGCATCGTTCCTCTTTGATGTCAACCCAATCCAAGGAAAGAGATGGTAGCTACCATACTTCCTCAAGCCATGGAAATGGTAACTCCTTAGTCCTTTTATCATTTTTATGTCTCTTTTTATATCTCTTCCTCTCACACTAACTCATCTTTCCGCTTTCTTCATAATTAACTCTTTGATCACTCCATTTTAACTTCAGTGAGACCTTTGGGCTTTGGTCTAATTAAAAAAAAAATGTTTTTCTTCTCAGCTAACTTTAGTTAAAGTGATGATTGTATTGTTTCATTAATTACTGTATGTACTCAAGGGGCGCGCGGTGTCGTGCGTAATTTTTGGGAAAAAATGTGTGCCATTGATATGAATTCCAGAGTGTTGTTTATGTTATTTACCCCTTATAAAATTTATGGTTTGATGGTATAAACATTTTAACTATAAGAAAGTTACAGTTAAACTACAGTATTATGGAATAATATGCACGAAAGTAAGTTCACGACAAATTATATATTTTACAAAAATAAATAGAGCACGTGGCACACATTTTGGCTACGAATGCCTGATTCTATGTTCAAAATATTAATTTATATAAATTTTAAATATAATTTATATATTCAAACATAATACTTATTTATATATAATTCATTATAAATTTTAATTATATGATAGACTTGACATGTAATGTGTAACAGTAAATAAATAGAAAAAAATGAATCAAAAATAAGTTATATAAAAGTGAAATATATATTTATAATGACTTTGAGAATTGAAATTATAATTTGTTGCATAATATAGTAAATATAAATAGAAATAATCTTTATCTTTATCTTGTTAATTTTGTAGATTGTGTTAGACTAGGATTCATATTTTAATATGATGTCAAAATTTACTTTAACAATTGTTATTAAATTAATCACAATAATTTTTGTTGGACCGTGATTGTATTATTGAAGATACAATTAGATTAATGCACATTCGCGTTCAAATATTTATATATATTTTTTTAACCTTTGATGTTCCATCGATCGTCAAGTTGGAATATCCCATATTTAACAACCTAAACTGGCCCGACATAGTGCCTCACTCTCTCCTGGGGACACCACAAACAAACTTTGGATGCTGGATTTATCTAACAATAGTTTGCACACTAATATCCCTTTCCATTTTCAATATTATATTTGAGAGAAAAGGTTGCCTGGAAAACATCTTAACTATTTCTGCTTATATTCTTCAAAATTTTGTCTGCTTCTACTTTCTCTTTTCTCTTCTGTCCCGGCCTTTGCAGAAGTCAAGGGCCGCAATATCCAATCCATCTACATGCCTGCTTCATTAACATATTTTCCTCACTCATTCAAGTTTTGAATTTTGTTATCAGCACAGTACACAATTGGAAATGGATCACTCCGAACTTATTAACCATTCTTTTTCCAACCATATTTTACACATGCATATGCCTTTAAAAGATTCATGGTATTTTTCCTTCTTTTTTTTTTTTTTTTTTTTTTTTTTCCCGATCCATGCTGTTTTCATCCACTTTATACATTTGAACTCTAAAGTTGTTTTATCAGAGAAGGTTTCATCTGCCAACAGTTCAACCACCCCAATGAAAGGTCAATTTATAAGATATTACATGGTAGAAAAACTGATAATACATTTTTATTATTAACTAAACTTTATTAAAAATAAAATATGACAGTGTACTTCAGAGTCATATATATAATTATCTTGTTTTTGATAAATTTTAATTAATATTTATGAGTGTATTAAAGAAAGTATATACTAGCACTTCTTATGAATATGATTAGGATTATCGATAAATATACAATGGAAAATAAAAATCTACAAACCAAAGTGTCGCTTAATCTTGTCTTTGTGTTAGCTTGAAGCACTTTAAGATAACTTCATCTCTTAATCTCTTATAGTACAAGATATGATTAACTAATTAGAATACTTGGCATGGCAATATAAAGCAGCTAGGGGGAGGTAGTGGAACTGGGTAAGAACAACATCTGTCAGATAGATTAATTCAACATTAATAAATCAGCGTGTATGGTACAGGGAAAAAACAAATGTGAAAGTTACATCAACATATTGATCTATTACTCTGATTATTTCCACGTAGCGGGTGATGTCATCCTCCGAAAACGACCAAATGAACGGTGGATATGCAAAATAGCTTATAATAAAATAAACAGCGAGTGTGACAAGGCGTATATAAATGTTGGTGATGGTTGCATAGGTCCCCGCAAGCAGTGATCAAGTTTCCCTTGAGAGAAAGAGAAAATATTCCTTTGGAAAATGGTTCAACAGGAAGTGCGTAAAGGTCCCTGGACAGAACAGGAAGACTTCAAATTGGTGTCTTTTGTTGGTTTGTTTGGAGACCGTAGATGGGACTTCATAGCTAAGGTATCAGGTTTGAAGGTGGCGGGAGACAGTAAAGTAGGCATTAGTCAATAGACAATCAAAGCTATGAACTATGATTATAGATTATGGAAGAAGAAGCCTTTAACCACCTCATTTTGTTGTAGGTTTGAATAGAACAGGTAAAAGTTGCAGGTTAAGGTGGGTTAATTACCTCCATCCTGGTCTCAAACGTGGCAAGATGACACCCCAGGAAGAACGCCTTGTGTTGGACCTTCATTCCAAATGGGGAAATAGGTTTCGTTTCTAACTAATATGCAAAAATTAAGCTCATCTTTCCTGTCATGCCTTTTGTTATTTTGTATAAAACTTAGAGATACTTCTACTTATATTTTTAATATTATTCTTCGACCAGAATTCGAGTTTCATGTTTGTAACTTGTGTTTAGTTAAATTTAAGTATGATATGAGAACAACACCAACCATCTGAAACAAGTCATTAACTCATGTTTAGTAAAATTCTAATTCTAATAAGGAAATAACACCATAAACACAGAGGATTGCAAATAAGTTTTATCCTTCTTACACTTTATCACCCTTGATTTCATTCAAATCTAATCATGGTTAGTTTGAGACATGCAGGTGGTCAAGAATTGCACGCAAGTTGCCAGGGCGCACTGACAATGAGATCAAGAATTATTGGAGAACCCTGATGAGGAAAAAGGCTCAGGATGACAAGAAGAGAGGAGAAGCTGCATCACCAACTCCTTCAAGTGTTGATTCCTCGATATCCTCAAACAACCATGCAGTGGATCCACATGCTTCCAAGAAGGCAGGAGAAGAGAGCTTTTATGACACAGGAGGACATGGTAATGGTATGATCACAGGCTCAACCCAACAACAAGATGAGGGTCAAGGTCAAGGATTCTCTTTGGAAGATATATGGAAAGACATTGACATGTCAGAAGAGGGTTGCAACTTCTCTTGTCCACAAGTTCCTTCTCCATCATGGGAGTATTCTTCCGACTCTCTTTGGGTGGTGGATGAGGAAAGCTTGTTTTGCCCCTTGAGCGACCCATATTTTTCCTGCTATGCACAAGGCACTGTATTTTTAACCGGCTAATATTCTTTTTCCAATCAATATTTTGTTCATAGCATATGTGTGCCACCTAAAGTCTAACCTGTATAGCATTGCATCTTTAAGCTTTGTGTGAACCAGCTGTAATAATCTCAGGCATAACTGTAGTGAGTAGTCCATATGTCAGTGTTCGTTTCAGTGCTTTTACTTTCCAAAATCATCCAATAGGATAGCGAGTTGGTATATTCTGAATGTAAAATATCAAGCACTTGTTTGCATCTAAGCTTTAATTTTAATTTTAATCTGATCTACACTTCTACACCAACATACATGCCTCTTTCATTCTTTATATTATAATTAGTAGCTACTAGAAAGTACTTGCCATTGGATGTTTTTAGTACATGAATAACTCTCAGATGACATGCATGCACACAATACAGATTAATCGGATAACATGTGATGTCGCGTGGCCAACTCAGACATTAACTAAGCTGAATATAGTAAAAAACTTAAAATAAGCCATGTCTCGCAAAGGGATAAGGACATGATGGAACCATAATTTACTGAATTCATGAAAAACACCACAGCCCACAGGTGAAACAAAAAGATATCAAGTTTTGCTTTTACTTGTATGCATGAGAAAAAAAAATATTATTATAAAATTATATAGATTCCGGGAACTGTATAGATATCTGTTTTCTATGTTAGAATTTAATCAACTATATATGGGTACAGGAATGAGTGATTAATATAATAGTTGTAGAAAAACTAAGAGAGACGAGTAACACTAAAATTGTGGGTGATCGTAGCAACTCACTGTGATTTTTATTGAATAAGAGATGGCCTTTAAATAGCCATTGTACAACGTACTGAATTAACAAGAAGATAATAAAATATCTTATCAAATCAAAACTTACCAAAAAACTATCTTATCTAATCTGAAACCAAATAACTTAAAATCAAATAATTCCAGATAACTAAATCGGATATCCCGGATATCTTGGATATCTCGAATATCTCGGATATCTCGGATATCTCTAGAAATTTAAGATTATCCAACAAAACTCCCCCATAATCTTAAATTTCTCCTTCTTCTTTCATTTCGATGCTTCTTCCACCAGAGCGCGATACTCCTCTGTGTACCATGGCCCCGCGAGCCATGCAACGTCCAGCACCCCCTGCGTCGAGGTGGCCGATGCCTCTTTTGGGACACAAAAATACCCGTTGCTCTTTGGTCCACCTTTAAACCCAGAAAGTACTTCATGATGTCCAAATCGGTCATCACAAACTCCCTCTTCACTTCTTTAAACTCCTCAACTAGCTCAGCTTTACTTCCCATCTCACTCTTCTCAATTGATCCGATCTCCTCATCCGTTGCTTTCTTCCATCTTTCATCAAGTACCACCTCTTCAGATTTTATGTCTTCTGTTCTTGTCAATAGACATACTACATGTAACTCGTCAGTGGAGTTGTAGATGTCTTGCTCCTTTGCTTTGTACTCGGACGAGCTCGGAAAACTTGTTCTTGAATACCCAACACCACGTAGTCCATGCACCAACTCCTTCTTTGATAGCTCGGTCAAACCTCCAATGTTTAAATGCCCAAAACGAGAATGCCTCATCATTGCTTCATCCTTCACGTCTAGCTTTAAGCACTTATTTTGAATGATGTTCATCTCCAGTTTATACATCCGATTCTTTTTCATCTCCACTCGGGCTATTAAACGATCATGCTTGTCCTTCAAATAAAGCACTCGATCCTTCATCAGAACCGAGTTTCCTTTCTCCATCATCTGCCCCATGCTTAAGATGTTATTCTTAAGCTCGGGAACGTAGTAGACATTCCTTATTTCTCCAACTCGTCCATCCTTCTGCATAAACTTGATGGTTCCACGCCCTTTTACCGCCACCTTGGAATCATCCCCAAATGACACGAATCCAGCCTTTACCTTGATGAGTTCGTTGAAGAAACTTTCTTCTCCACACATATGATTGCTCGCTCCAGTGTCCAAATACCAGACCGAGTTGTTTAGGCAACTTGAATCAAGCTCGGCTTCTGACTTCTCATATGAGCTTGGAGGCTCAATTGTTGATCTCTCGACGCAACTCAAGTTTAGCTGGACCTCGGAGGCAGAACTCGGACGTAGCTTGGTCTCCGAGCTCTGCGTCATCATCAAAATTCCTGCTTCCTCGTCCTCTTCTTCTGTGAGAAGATTCTTCCCTTTTTCTTCACTTCGGCTTTTAGCTCGGCAATACTTTGCTATGTGACCGTATTTGCCACAGTTGTAGCAATTTGCCGATCTGCATTCCTTTGCGTAGTGGCCGAGTTTGCCACACTTATAACATTCCACCTCGGACCTCGGCTGACTTCCTTGGCTACGATCACCTCGTCCTTGTCCACCTCCATGGTCACCTCGTCCTCGACCTCGTCCTTGATCACCTCCATGATCACCTCGTCCTTTGCCTCGTCCTCCATGATCACCTCGTCCTTGTCCTCCTGATCTTCGGCCCTGAGTGTTCCGAGTTTCATTCAAATCAAGTTGCGCCTGTAATGCTTGATCAAGAGTATTCTTCATCTTCCTCCTCCTTTGTTCGTGGGCTTCGAGTGACCCAGCGAGCTCTTCCACTGAGAGAACTGACAAGTCCTTTGACTCCTCAATTACGCATGCAATACTCTCGAAATCATCTGTTAATGATCTCAAGATTTTCTCCACAATTCTACTTGCTGGCATTGGCTCCCCATTCCTTCCTAGTTGGTTAGCCACCTTCTCCACCCGAGTTATGTACTCGGATACTTGTTCCTTATCCTCCATCTTCAAACTCTCAAACTCTCCTCGGAGAGTTTGAAGTCGGATCTGTCTGACACGGTGGTTACCTCTGTGCGCAACCTCTAAGATCTTCCATGCTTCCTTTGAAGATGCAGCGTTTGCAATCTTCTCGAAACCTGACTCATCCACGGCATTGTACAAAAAATACAAAGCCGATTTGTCCTTCACTCGTGTCTTTTCCAATGTGGCAATCTGAGCCACAGATTGGTCTTCGTCCTCCTCGGGTTCTTGGAACCCCTTCTCCACTATGTCCCATAGACTTTGGGAACCCAACAGGGTCTTCATTTGTAAACACCAATTATCATAATTGGTTTTCTTTGACAGTTGTGGTACGGTCATTCCATTCACAACCTTTGCCATTACTCTCTCTTTCTTCTTTCTTCCCCCTTCACAGGCGCACACTGTTTTCCTCTCACACTCGGCACTCAGAGCATATAGCTCTGATACCAATTTGTAGAAAAACTAAGAGAGACGAGTAACACTAAAATTGTGGGTGATCGTAGCAACTCACTGTGATTTTTATTGAATAAGAGATGGCCTTTAAATAGCCATTGTACAACGTACTGAATTAACAAGAAGATAATAAAATATCTTATCAAATCAAAACTTACCAAAAAACTATCTTATCTAATCTGAAACCAAATAACTCAAAATCAAATAATTCCAGATAACTAAATCGGATATCCCGGATATCTTGGATATCTCGAATATCTCGGATATCTCGGATATCTCTAGAAATTTAAGATTATCCAACAATAGTTAGAGCAAACACAACGCTATTCAAGTTACTAAGTTGCAAATGTTACTCTGAATTGATCAAAGAATAAGTAATATTTCGAACTTTTATAGTTATTTTGATGCACTCGGGAGTTTCATCACATATATATTCATATCTTTATATTAGTAAGATATTATTTGTTTTGAGTGTAAGTCTCTACAATTTTGTTTTTGAACATCATCCAAAAGATTTCTTTTCAATGGAGACAACTTTGTGTATATAAATCTATGTATCCTCCATCAAAGAATGAATCATGATTTTATCCTACTTTTCTAGCGAAAATTATTAGTCTACGAGTATATCTAATGGTAATTCATAGAGTTCAGTCACGCTTTAAGTACTTGTACTCATAATATAAGGGATACGCCTTCTAACCCTCCATGTTATTAGGAAGACATTTCTCCATATATGGATATACTATTAGGAAGACTTTTGATACAAGGAATCTTATACCTAGACTCACCTACCAATTCTATCATACTCGTTGAGCTGGTTACTCCTAACCCTCTATGTTATCAAGAGAACATTCTTTTATATATGGACTGACTATTAGGATAACTTTTGATATAAAGAATCTTATACTCAGATTCACCTACCAACTCTATTAAGATGACTTTCAATACAAGGGATCTTATACTCTGATTCACATGTCATCAACTCTATTATGCTTGTCGAGCTAGTCACCTAGTCGACCATTATGTCTAATACTACTTGTTGTGTACTTAAAGATTTCACTACATACATATGTCTAAGTCCACATGATTTTCTTTTTAGATATTATCTAAAAAAAACTTCTTTTCAATAAAGATAATTATATATATATATATATATATATATATATATATATATATATATATATATATATAAACTTATGTTCTTCTTCTTATTTATGTGAAACAGTTATAAATCCATACCATGGTTGCAACTTGTAAGCGGGTCATAACAGACATATTTGTACAAATACGTATGGTTCAACAAATTTACGTGCAACAAACAGATCAGTATGCTATCAAAATAATTATCAATCCCAAATATTACAATTATGCAAGTGTGTTCAGGGTGTAAGATGTAAATTATGCAAATAAATTTCAACTACAGCTTCAGATATATTTTCAGCGATAAATAACCCTTGGTGAATATTCAAGTGCAGTATCAAAACCAAATAATCACTTGCATAAACAAATACCACGCCTCAGTTGTTTGAATTTGTTTCTTCTAATAACTTCGGAATTTTAAAAAATATTTTAACGATGATAAAAATAATTTTGTTTAAAAATAAAGTATCCATACTTTAAAAAAAATCAAGAATCACACAAAAATCAAGTCTCACTTTATGTGATTCTTGATTTTTTTTATTATATAAAATATATGAATTAATAGTCGAAGACTAGTTTTTTAAAAACATAAAAAGTAAGTTGTTTCTTTTAACAATTTTTTTTAATATATAACCAGAATATTAATCAATCATGTTTAAAAAACTCAGTTATCTATCTATTAAACTGTTTTTGAAAATTTTGTTCACGGGTTATTTTTATTTTTATTTTTTTCATAAACATGATCCATACAATCTTAAAATTAATAATCAAAGACTAATTTATTCTTATGACGTGTGAACTCTCTATGATAACATTATTTTAACATTAACAAAAAATTGATTAGGATATTTTTAACAAGAGTTTTAACTAATCTTATAAAATCTTTTCATAAGATAAAATAATGATTATGCTATAAACTATTATATTTCCAAAACTATTATATTAAACTTATTCTTATAATGTGGTGATAAATGATTAATTTCAAGTGGTATAAAGTTTGGGTAACACAAGGCAATATTCTAGTTTAGATGAAAGGAAATAATCATTACTTAATGAAAAAAGATGTCATGTTACAAAGTTCAGGGAATCAACATTTGGAAACAAGCAAATGCAAAACAAAAGCATGAGAAGAAACGAAGGCAGAGAAACACATCCATCCCAATTCCAATAAAAAACACAATGGGGGAGTTAAGCTAAGCTCTAATAATCCGTGACAGGGAGCTGTTCATAAGTGTTTGGGGTAATGAAGAAAATCTCGTAGACAAGAGCAGCAATAGCAGAACCAATGAATGGGCCGGCCCAATAAACCCAGTGGTTATCCCAGGTCCAACTCACGACAGCAGGCCCAAAAGACACTGCAGGGTTCATGGAAGCACCGTCAAATGCACCACCGGCCAAGATGTTAGCACCCACAATGAAACCAATTGCAATGGGAGCAATTATGCCAACCTCACCCTTCTTTGGATCCACTGCAGTTGCATACACCGTGTACACCAAACCAAAAGTCATCACAATCTCAAACACTAGAGCGTTCGCTGCTCCCACCCCAGAAGACAGTGCAAATGCACATGTTTCCTACAAACACACAAATACTTCAAATTCAACACTAAAATGGAAAAGCCAATTAAGAATGATCTTGAGCAGTAGGAGTAAATTATAAGAAATTATTAGGTGATTCTTTCTGACTAGTTTCTACGTGACATGTAGCTAGTGATATATTTATACCAATCCACCAGTGGCAAATTTAAGGAGCAAGCAAGCAACGACAGAGCCGAGCAACTGAGCAATCCAGTACAATATGCTTCTAAAAAGAGTAATGTGGCCACCAACAAAGGCACCAAATGTCACAGCAGGGTTCACATGACCACCAGATATGTTTGCACCAACAGACACAGCAACAAAAAGAGCAAAGGCATGTGACAGTGATGCTGCCACCAACCCTGCTGCTGTCGCTGAACCATTGTTTGTCAACTTATCTGCCAAACCATAACACAATTTATTAGTGAACCAGATATCTTCTATGGAACAATATTCACTTGAGAAACTTATCGTAAACAAATAGTTCTTCATATACATATACTAGGAATCAAATTTTAAACACATATTTAAGGAACAAAGTTGTCTCTTAGTGTTAGTATTATTAAATGCATGTCATATTCAAACCAACACAATGTTTAATAACTAAATAGAAAAAGGCTTACTATAAGCCATGCCAGAGCCTTCTCCAGCAAAGACAAAGATGAGCATTGAGATGAACTCAGCAAGGGCAGCCTTAAGGGCATCAGCTTGGCTCAACTCCGTAGAATTTCCAATGGCAATTTTAGAAATCGGCATTTTCTTCTTCTTACTACAAGATTGTTTCGAGTTTTTAGAATAGAATAGAAGAGAATGCCTCAACTTATTTGTTGGTGTGAAATGTTTAGTGGTTACGGATGTTATATAGCACTACACAACACTAGATTGATGACACGAGGGACAGAGCCAGAAAAGGTAACGAAGAAAATTCAAACTCTTTGCCACCTGTCTATTGCTTAGGGTGGCCAAGGGCGAGCCTCCGAATCGTTCCTGTGTTGCCACGTGTACAACATGATGTGGACTAATCACGGATCACCGACCAATTGCATTTCCATGGTGCAGTGGTGGGTCCTTCAATCAATGTCCTACCTTTTGGACCCAACCTACCCTTTGAATTTTTACTGGGCGGTGATGTGGACCGGCCCAATAATGTTGGATTCATTATTACTGTTACTCCCACGCAACCTTACTTTTGCACAGAAATTATTAACTCATTTTACATCATGTCTCTAATTAATCTCTATATCCAATTAACTATCATTAATTTTTTCATTTAACAAACTTAAAACATGTTACCTACAGATTAGTTAGAATTGTGAATTTTTTTAGTAGTATTTAATTACCTAATATTTTCTTCCACTAATCACCTGGTACATAACATGTTTTTGCGAAGAAAGTTTCATCTGTAATGGACTTATCTTAATTCTCCCCCTAAGGTAATAGTTGGCTTTATTGTCTTTTATTAGTGTCTCAAATATAGTTAATAGTTAGATGCATATATATATTCTAAAGTTTGTCATTGGCTACAATCATTGCATGTTTTAAAGAAAAACTAAATGATTCAAATACTAATTAGGCCTAATAAATAATGATCCCAATAAAGATGAAAGGTAGGACCTGGCCCACGAAATGATTGGCTCTTATTGGTTGTGATGTTGGAGGGGTGCCATGCCAGCTTCATAGCAGTGTGATCACAAAATTGTTAACCGTGAAGAATCACCATGCGAGGGAGTCTTAGGGTTTAAGTGTGAAAGAGTTTTACATTTGTGAGAAAAATCAACTTATATAATGTCTTAAGATTTAGGATTATGATGTGATGGAAATTTACTTGTGTGATTTATTTATTATCTATTAGTGAAGTGTTTCCTGATGTTTAACTTTTTTATATAATAGTTGGTATTAAAGTTAATGATTTGCTAAATAACTAGCTCCAATGAATATTAACTTGATAGAATTGACAATAAATCTAAGAGTAAGATCTTGAATAATGGAATTGGCAAAAGATTTAATAATGGGATCATACCTTGTATTGAAGTCTCTCTAAAAAGTGTGAAAGACATATTCTATTGATGTGCAATGACCCTACAAATATAAGTAGGCTACCATTGAATATTTTCATGAATGCAAAAAAAAACTTTCTCTTGAAGAAGAGTTTAATCATGTGGAAGAGACACATTTGAGAGAAATACTAGAATTCAAGTGTGAAGTTAGTTTCACATCAGTTAAAATTTAATATATTTAATAGTATATAAATGAGAAAAAAACACATATCTAATACTTTAAGATTCTAAGTTATGAGGTAGTATCAAATTCACTTGTATAATTTATTCATTACAAAATATTCCCTAATATTTATCCTCGTGATCCATTAAAGTGAAGTCCACGTGAACGTAATTCCAAGGATGAAGATTATTAATTAATTCTTTAAAGCGTTGTTCATGAAGAAGGGAATATGGAGCCCTGCACTGTAAAATTGTCATGTTTACTTTGTTGAGAAAGGTCAATTTAATTATTTTATGTCTGAAAGGTATTAGCCACATTTTTTTTCCTGTCACATATTTCCTCGTAGTATTGTGATATTGTTTACCCAATTTTTTTTTTTTTTTTTGTATTGCCGAGAATTAAACACGGGATTTCCTGTTAAATATTCTCCTTTTTTTTTAATATTCTCTTTGTTGTTAATTAAATTTATTAAAAATTACATTTTTTTTATCAATTACAAAATTAGGAGATACCCATTGACGTCAAATAAGGATAATAGTTGTTACGAAGTCCTAATACTAAAATTTTCAGTAGTCTTCTTTTCTGCAGATCAGACAAACAGCACAAGCATTTCTATTTTCAGAAGTGTTGAATGATTTGTTAGTTAATTGAGAATTGAGTAGGTAATGTTTTGAAAAGGAGAGCCTGAGTTGATTCGACTTGAATTCTTAAGCATCTGTCATCGGCTGTAATTAACTAATGGTGTATGAAGTGGTCATTTGATTTGCTTAAAATAATAATAATAAACTGCCCTAGCTTATCAAGTCAATCTGAGCCCCTAATATAATCAACAATTGCTACTCGTCTGTACTAGTCCATCAATATGATGCATCAGGAGCCACTAGTATTTTCAAATATTAATGTCCAGTTGCCACCCCCGTACACCATTTCAATTATCATCATTTTTAAGCTTATCTCTTTCATTCTTTGTTTATTATGGACGGCTTAAGGGACGAAAACTTTAAATCAAGAAGGTCGCATCTTCTTTTGTTTATTTTTTTTTCTTTTGTTCTTCTGATCTTCAATACTGAGAGTACCACTAATAAAGGACTAAATTACTTGTCTAGTGTTAAAAGATATTAAGTTGTGATATTGTAAATGGTTTTGGGTGTTTATCCATGCTTTTTCATTCCTACTTAAGAGGAATCAATCATCTCAAGTTTTTTTTATGTAATTAATATTAGGCTAAAAACCTATTTTAGTCTCTTATAATAATTGTTTGTTTCAATTTAGTCTCATTTTTATTTTTTGTCTCAATTTGGTCCCTGATAAATTAATTGGTTGCAATGTCGGACTTACGGAAAATTATTTAGACGGAGTTAATTGTTGGCCACGTGGATACTACGTGGATGTCACGTGGAAGCCACGTGGATGTCAAATTTTTTGTCATGCATCTAGAACCAGAACGGCCCGTTCTGAAACTGGAATGACTCGTTCTGGTTTCACTCTTCGTGCATTAATTTTGCATCCGGAACGGCTCGTTTCGAATGCAAAATTAACGTAGGAAAAGTTAAACCAGAACGGGCTGTTCTGGTTCTAGAATGTCACACATACAATTAATGATTATATCCACAAATTTTAGATCGTGATAACAATACTTATTCATATATTTGCAATATTAAAAATTTTATATATAATTATTTTAAGTATAAATATATGTTATAGTTATTTTTTACAAGTTTTTATATCTACAATTATGATTAAGGATGAAAATAAATTATGTCAGATTATGTTATATTATAATTTAACAGATTTAAACCTAATTTTTGTTAAAAATACTTGTTATAAATATTATATATTTATCTGTCATAGACATTTTTTTAAAATGTTTGGTTACATAACAATCTTAAAAACTTACTTAATAATATTTTCACTAATAAAAACATATAAATAAATATGTTAAATCTTATAAAAATTAAGTTTAATTTATTTATCATATAAAGATGTTTTTAATATGTGATATAAATTTTTACAAGGCTTAAATATGCTTTTAGTCCCTCAAATTTAGGGTAAATCTATTTTTGATCCCTCAAATTTAAAATTATTATTTTTAGTCCCTGTAATTTAAAAAAATCTTAATTTAGTCCTTATATTCAAATTTTGTTAAGAAATTTATCAAACATTATTGCATAAAATTTACCTATTGGTGTTCCTATTAGTGAAAATATCACATTAAATCCGGTTGATATTACATAACTGTCTTAATTAGTCACTTTCAAATATGTTATTGGTGACCTAAGAGATTAAAACAAGATTTTTAAAAATTACAAGGACTAAAAACAACAGTTTTAAATTTGAGGAACCAAAAATAAATTTATCTTAAATTTGAGGGACTAAAAACATATTTAAGCCTTTTTACAATTTTAATTTTTTTTATCAACATAAACAATAAATAGAAAGTACAAAAGTTTGACAAATATCAGATAAATGAATAACTCCTCGAAATTTATATTTTATACATACGATAATTTAAATATATATATATATATTATAATATAATTTTTAATTTTTAAAATATATTATTTTTTAGATAAAAAAAATTGTGTATGTGTAAATGGTTTACTTTCAATTTTTGAACTACACTTGTGCACTATGTTGGTTGGCGTTCTAGAACGGCCCGTTCTGATTACAGAACGGCCTGTTTTAGATTCCAGAACGGCCCGTTCTGCTGCACGCGTTGGGATTAAATAATGCATCTGGAAAAGGGCGTTCCAGATGCAAAATTTACACACCATGAGTGCAACCGGAACGGGCCGTTCCGGTTTCAGAACGGGCTGTTCCGGTTTCAGATGCATGACAAAATTTGACATCCACGTGGCATGTATGTAGCTTTCACGTGGCATCTACGTAACTTTCACGTGGCATCCACGTGGTCAATAGTTAACTCCGTCTAAATAATTTGGACAGAAGTCCAACATTGCAACCAATTAATTTATTAGGGACCAAATTGAGACCAAAAATAAAAGTGGGACTAAATTGAAACAAACAATTATTATAAGGGACTAAAATACTATTTTAGCCTTAATATTACTTTCTGCTTTCATTTAAAAAATGAATTATTATTGTTCTCACTCAAAAATATTTGATTCATAATATGTATTTTACGTTCATATTAATATCCAATAAAAAAATACCAAATCTAATAAAAACCTTTTTTTTATATTTTAATCTCCTATAAAGAGAAATAAAGCCAAATGCAAATACTTTTCAATTTTTCTACTCCTTTAATAAGATTTAAACTATCTTAAAAGTTAAATTTTAACTAAAAATATTAAAACGGACCAAACTTCTTGATGCTTTATTAGTTGTTGGGTGCTAATTGAAGAAATATATATTTTTATTTTTACATTTTTTTCATATTCTTTTCAAGTTTATGAGCTAGTGCACACCAACATAATTTCCAGTTGCGAACTAGCGTAGAGCAACAATGCTCATAAGCCATGATATATACACCTTTTATTTTATAAATACACTTACTTTCTCTTGTTTTAAAAAAAAACCTTCTTAAATTACCCTTAATCTTTTTTTTTCCTAATCTTTTTAATTTTACAATCTTAACACTCAATTTAATACTTTCTTTCTTTTCTACATATCTTCTTTCATCTCTTTTTCAATTTTCAAGCACCCTTTCCTCTTCTCTCACCATCACCAATTTCAATAGATAATTTTAAATTCTCCCGATTTTCACAATTCATTCTTCCACCTTTCAACTTTCACACTATTACCCTCTTTCACGGTTTCCCCTCTTTCAGATTTTAATTTTTTTTAGATAGTGTGTATGATTATGCTGTTCTGACCTCAAAACTTCACTACAAGCTCGGTGTGTTACTAACTGTTCCAGTCTTTATAACTACATATTGCTAACCATAAAATGATTAGCAAAAATAGTACATGATTAACATAATTATTTACTCTTAAATTAGCAATTTGGCATTATTAGTATTGCTAAAATAAAACCCCAAGTTCACATCAATTATCAAATTAAATTAATCATACAGTGAATTCATTGATTCAGAACTGCTTAGTATGAATTTTCAATCACATTAGTAAACAATCAAAATGAAAATAGGATCATGGAGTGTATACAACATCTCTCTTCATTTATTACAATTTGTAAAACTGAAACAAGCAAAGCTCTCTTCACACATCTAATACAATGTGCAAAGTCAATGCAAATCTTCCATTCCAAAGTCACCTGGAAAAATAGGAACAGCATAAACCTTCCATGCCAACTACTTGGTGAAATTTTCAGAATAGAATGCTCATCATATGCACTCTTGACATAAATTGGTTTCAGATAAATGACAATATATTACTATAAGCTGCTGAGAAGCAAACTCTAGAAAGCCAAGAAAAACATGATTAACACAACTATTTTCATTTATGTTAGCAATTTTTAGCATCATTGCAAAAGCAGACCTCCAAGTCCCCATAAATTATCATATTGAAGTAATCATAAAGTGAATCCATTCATTCCAAACTGCTCAGTATGAATTCTTCATGCACATTCAAGTAAACAACCAAAATGGAAATAGGAACATCGACAGAGTGCAAACAACATCTCTCTTCTATTACAATTTGTAAAACTAAAACAAGCAAAGCACTATCAACACATAATACAATGTGCAAAGCCAGAGCAAATCTTCCATTCTGAAGTTATCAAGAAAAATACAAAAAGAGCATAACATCCTATTAATAGAATCTAGAAATTTGTACAGATGGATATGATCCAGAGCTAACTAGATAAACAATTGTTAAACTTTCAGACGAAAGATTCATTCACCAAAGTCATTTAAGTAAAAAATAAGATGAAAAGCATTTGGAGATAATTATTACTCATGCAAAATTAATCATATTGTAGTAGTAAAATGATATCATCATCTGATAATTTAAAACATAAAACACTTCATGATCTCTGAAACCAAAACAATATCATACTTTGATATCCAAGTGAAAGAGATATCAGAGTTAACAACAACTGAACAAGTCTACCATGTATTAACTAATTAACATCCATCAACTCGAGAATTGATGCACGTCCATAATATAAGATTTGAATGACAATCACGTTCACGTGTAAGTTCCATCACACTTTCAGTACATCATTAAGATGACATCAATTAAACCTATAAAGAAATGGGACAAAGAAAGACATGGAAAATGAACTTGGGAGAGTTTTGAATTGCAACCATGGTCAATAATGAAGTTTCGAATGATATGACAACATTTGCTCTCATCTCAAATCCACCATGTCCATTGAACAAATACCATGCATGACAACGTGGAGCAACTTATCAACATTTTCAACTATTGATCCTATTTTGGCACCAAAATTCATGAATAGTTCCACCCTACTGATTGCTCAGGAAAAAAAAAATTAAAAAACTAGAATGTCGGAATTCCGACACACGAAAAACCGGCTAAAGTGTCAAAATCAAATTTATGCAATGCACTACACTCAAATAAATTTCAATTTACAATAATCGGACAGAAAAAGACGTTCATATGAAAGAGTACCAAAAATGCGTGAGATAAAAACTAGGGTTTGGTGAGCAGAGCTTTACCTCTTGTGCGCCTGGACGAACTTTGAGTTTTTGGCATCCTCCTCTGCGAAAAACGAAGCGACAGGAAATCAGATTCAGAAGAAAAATCAAAGTTCAGAAACAATAATAAAAAATAAAAAATTGGATGCGAGAGAAGAAGGAGGTGGATTTACCAGAGAGACCGAGAGAAAATTTGGTGATTATGGTTCCGGTGATGGCGAATCCAACCAAGAAGGGCCAGTTCCGCTTCCATTCTCGCTTGAAAAAGACAGGCCATGGATCGAATAGACGCATTTTTTGTGCACTCTCTGCTACTCACTCTCACCCTCAACCTCAACCTCTACCTCTCCACTCAACAACCAGATCTAATACCAGTCTCACCCTCAAACCCAATGCAAATGGGCTATCAAGGCCCAACCCAAACTTACCAATCGACCCAACCCAAAGTACCCTCATCTCAATTAAACTTTTCGACCCAGCCTAACTTGATTTTATAATCCCATAATTATATTGAAACTTTCAATTATTTAATTTTTATGCAGTACTATTATTTGCACGTGTTTCATCAATATAATGTATATTAAGAGTTGGACAATGTGAAATGCGTTAAAATTGAAGAAGGTAGTGTCTTAGTTATGGAACAAGATACTACCAAACATTTTTTTTTTAAAAGTTACGTTCTTAAGTTAATGAAAGTCGTAAATTTTTTTCACTCTAATAGGACCAAAATTATACCTATATCCTATATTTTAACTAGGAGTTTGAGGGGAAAAAACGATGAAAACGATTAATAATGACAAAAAGAAAAGTTAGATATGAGAAGTCCACGGAAAAAAGAAGATATTATTCGACTCATGGGGTTGTTCAACGAAATTGTTATGAGGTCTAAGATGTTACCTGGGTTAACAAAGAAGCGCTTCAAGCATTACCTATAAGAGAAAAGTAAATATATAAAACTCTGAATTTTTTTTTGTTTTTTTGTTTTTTTATAGATTATGCTCTCTGGCTTTATTGTGAAGTAGTCATGGGAATAATGGAGTATATATAGATTAAAACAACGCTCACTTTATAGAAAAATAATTGGGTTTAATGGTAAAGTTAAGCAAAGAAGCAATATACTTGCTACAATGATTAGTGAAGTAATATTAGAGGAACTAAAAAGACTCACATATCTTCTAATTGTTTTGGAAAATATGTGATAGAACTAGAAGCGTGTGATGTTTACATTCTCAAAATTTTGATTATAAGGCAAGTCACAAGTATCTCATGTCTAGAGCTGTCAAAACGAGCTACTCGGCCCGGCCCGGCCCACCACGGGTTGGTTATTTGGTGGGCCAACCCAACCCGGCTCACTTATCAGTGAGCTCAAAAAAATCGAGTCCGGCCTGGCCTACCACGGGTTGATGGGTTAAACGGGTTGGCTCACCTTAAAAAAAAATAATTTTTTTCATTTTTTTTTCTTAATATACAACTAAAGCCCAAAAATTTAAACTTATTTTAAAAATCCGAGATTCTTAATTAAGACATCCTTAAATGAATTATTCATCCCAAATATTAAATGATAATTTTAAATACAATCAAATCAAATCTAAATAATCTCAAATAGATAAATATAATCCAAAATTATCTTAAACTTCAAATACAATCCAAAATCACAAAAATTACAAATTACAATCTAACATTAAATAATTATTATTGTCTCATGTTGGACTGCACCATGACCCAATAATTATTGTATTTTTTCAAAAAAAAATTTAATCACGGGTTGGTGGGCCAGCCCGGCTCACCACGGGTTCAACCCGGCTCACCCGGGTTGAACCGGGTTGAACCCGTGGTGAGCCGGGTTCAAATTTGACCCGTATTGAAATTTTCAAATTTTTTTTAACCCAACCCGACTCGAACCCGTGGTGAGCCGGGTTGGCTCGCCGGGCCAAGCCCATTTTGACAGCTCTACTCATGTCCATCATAGATAATGCAGATCATAGGGTTCAACTTTCAACCAAGAGGAATGGAGTGGAGTGTTTGAGTTTTATACAACAAAAGGTGGCACTTAATCTTATAGGAAAAAATTTACGTGTATAATATTAATTGTATGGAAGTGAGTGTTTGACAGTACGTTACAGCAATGAGAAAAAATGAGCTTTCAAAAGCAAACTAGTTTACAGCTTGCTGTTATTTGTTAATTTCTTTAATTTGTTTTTAGGGTTTAGAGTTTAGGATTTAAGATTAATTTCTTTAATTATGTGTATGAATTTTATAAATTTTAACAATTAAGTTTTAATCTTTTTTATTGTTAGATATAAACAAAGTCTCATATTATTGGATTATGAAAAAAAATAAAAATTTGTAAAATACATAATTTTCATTGGTATAAAGTCTTTTAAAAAATAATCAAAAATAAAATTATAAGATTTTAAGTTTAAAGTAGACAATATCATACATAAATGTGAATCTTAAGCGTCCAAAAATGGCATTAGAGTCAATGATCAATCAAATAACCAACTTAAAAGTCTCGAATGAGTATTTAACATTGGGATACAATGTATATGAGGTGAAATCTCTTATGTCAAAAGTCGACTATGTGACTAGCTTAGAATCTCGGATAAGTATTTAACAATGGGAGACAACGGATTCAAATGTGATTCTTTGTGTCAAAAATCTTTCGGACAATGTGGAAGTCATTGAATTTTCTTAGATGAAATTAAAAATTTTATTGATGAGAGATTAAAATATGATCCTTTGTTTGAAATATAAATAAAATATCTCATATTATTAAATCATAAAAAGACCCAAAAAAAAAATTTATAAAACACACATAATCTTAATTAATATGATACCTTTTGAAAAATAATCAAAAAACAAATCATAAGAATTTAAATCCAAAACAAATAATATCATATACTATTATGAAAACTTGTGAATATCAGTTTCCACAATACTCATTACATTTTATGAACTTATATGTGTATTCGTAACTATTCTTAAGTATACTACAAATCTACAAGCAAATTCTTCTAATAAAGTCGATTATCAACTCTCTTGATAACTTACAGTGATTGCCCTTGGTAAATTATTATATGCACTTGATTAATTTTTATATCGTCAAATATTGTCTTTATTAATTAAATAGATGTGATATGATGTTTTAAATGTATTTTAATGAACTTTGATGACATCACATAAAACAAACATTATATTAGCTCCTAATAATCCGTATTATACTTAGGGGGTGTATTGGTTTAGGATTTCGTAGGATTTTAAAAGACTTTTTTTGAGTAAAAAAGTCCATTGGTATTCAATCAGGATTTTATGTCACTTAAAAACAATCCAGTGGTATTCAATCTGGATTTTTAGGATTTTTTAAAGAGTCCATTAAAATCCACTGGTATTCATTTGAGATTTTTTACAACTTAAAAACAATCCATTGGTATTCAAAAATTTAAGGATTTTAAAGGATTGTTGTGTGAGAGGGATTTTGAAAGACTTTCTAGTGTTATCTATAAATACCAGATTCATAAAACAATCCCATCCAAACCCATCGGATTTTGAAGGATTGTTTGAAATGATTTTTCAAGTGTTTTAAGAATTTTCAAGTGAGTTTTTCATCTTTTTTTTCTATGCTCCTGTCTTCTCCATTTTTTCTCTACTAATAATACTACACTATTGTTCATTGCTCATATATAATACTATTCTCATACCATTATCCTATTTTGTGAAACTCTAATATGTAAATGATAGTGTCATTGACTTGTTTTATTTTTCTGTTCGTTCTCTTTAATTGACTTACTTTATTTTATTCTATGTAGTTGAATTTGTTCCTTTATATAACACAAAAAAATACTTGAAATTTTAACTTTTAAGTGGTAATTTTTTTTATGACACACGTTAAGAAAAGAAAAAGGTGAAAGATGAAATTGATATCATAATCTCAACAATATATATATATATATATATATATATATATATATAAAAGATGAATTTGTTAGGGTTTTTGTGAGTAGAATGAGATAAAAATGGATCTTAGTAGGGGGAAGAACCCTCTTAGCATAAAAATTGCGAATTCTCTCTTTCCCTTGAATTTGTTACTCTTATCCCTCCTCCTTTTATGACTCAACAATTATTTTATTTTTTTTACTATGAATTTTTCTTTTTTATTTTTATATTATGAAATTAAGATTTTTTATATTTTAAAAAAAGAAAATTAACATAAGACATTGCAATATCTAATTTTTTAGGATTTAGGATTTATGCCTTCATTAACTTATTCTTTAAAAAAGAAAATATTGTTAAAATATTTGTTAGAATAATTTATATTTATAAATATCGTTAAAAATTATCATATATATATATATATATATATATATATTCTCTATATCTAAATACTTCCGTTTATATAAAAAAAATTATATATCTAATTTTTTTTTTCAGTATCGAATATACTAATTTTTTTATATAAAAAATTATCTTATGTTTCTATATTTTCGTTTTTACATTTTTTTTATAATAACTGAGGTATTTGATCCATTTGGATAGCAAAAATATATTCGATCTTGTATGATGGTGTGCTTCTAAAAATAATAATATAATTTTATTGATTTTGTCTATTATCCGTAATTATTTATATAACTATTTTTTAACATATATTGTTTTAGTAATTCAAATGGGAGATTCACAAGGAAATAATAAAGAAAAATGAAAAGAGAAAGAAAACTATGAAGCTTGGATTAAGGATGATTCCGATGAATTGTTACAATTGATAGTGGATGCTATAAAAAGATGATAGAATATTATAGAGAATTATTATTATTATTTATCTAGACATTATTTTTTTTATTTATTATTTTTATCTTTGACTCTTTTTAAATTTGAATGTATAATTTTTTTAAATCTTATCAAATGTTAAAACTCCACAAAATCCCACAGAATCCATTAAAATCCTAATTTAAAAGTCTTGCAGAATCCATTAAAATCCTGATTTTAAGTCTTGTAGAATCTTGCAAAATCTTAAAAGTCATGAAAATCCTGCAAAGTCTTTTAAAATCCGCAGGATTTTTTTTAACTAAAAAAGTCCTTTAAAATCCTAATCCAATACACCCCCCTTAGAAACAAATCAAGAATTATAAAAAGGGGAAATTAATTATAGAAATTAATCTAATTCTATTAATTATTTAAAAATACAATTAATAAAGGCATATTTTTCTTAATTATAAAAATACAATTAATAATGATACCATAATTCGAATATAAGACTCTTTATATACTACTTTAACACTACTACTAAATTGATACTAATAATTGTTAATAAAGACATATTATATATGCTTATAATGCATAACAGTTAAAAATGTATCTCATAGCATTATTCCCTTAATCTTTCACGTTATCTTAATTCCACCGTTTGTGGATTAATTAATAATAATATTTCATTATATTCAAAATACTATCCCAAATTCCAAAAGAATATTCAAAGGGTGGGCAATGATTAATAAGGGGAACAAAAGTGTCTTATTCTCTCATCAATATTCAATCGTCATCACTTGTTTGATGTCTTTGTTTCCTTGGTTTTGCCCCCTTGATTCCATTTTCACCTTTACAAAAAACCTTTGGCAATAATCACCCCAAGCAAGCGCACACTGGTGGGAATGATTATTGGTGGAGCTTTTAGTATGCGATGCCTTCCCATTGATCAAGTTCGTCCAGTCAACAATGATATTATATGTATTAAATAGTGTAGATCTTGACTAATTAAGCGCCCAGAATCATTGCAATTGAAATTAATATGCTTTTGTTGGGTGAACATGATTTGACTTCTGCTTAGTATTCTTAATTCTTCTCCTAAGCTCTCCTCACCTTTTTGACGGTTTAATTCATAATATTCAGATTAGGGCATGACAATTTAACCCGCTCCCGTGGGTACTTGCTTGAACCCGCCCCAATGTAGACAGGGAAAACCCGTGTTTATCGGGTTTGAATTTCTTCTGATTGATAAAATTGGGGGTGGGGGCGGGGACAGGGATGTTAATATCCACCCCGCCCCCATCCTCACCCTTGTTCCGCTTAATAATATAATTAAAAAATTATTTATATATATATATATAAACCAAAATTAGAAATATTTATATGTAAAAATTTATATTTTTTTCTTTTATTTTTTTAAAATTGTTCATATTTATTTAAAAAAAAAAAAAAAAGAGCAGGGATGGGCGGGGAAACCCGAACCTCGCTGGGGGCGGGGATGGGGACCTAAATTTTACTCCCGGCGAATATCATGGACAGAGACGAGAGCGGTTTAAATTTGCGAAGGCAGGGACGGAAACGTAAAACCCCGTCCCATTGCCATGCCTAATTCAGATAGAGAAAGAAAAGAAGGCCTGACCTAATATTCTTTATACATATACAAAACATTTTATAGATATCGAAATTCATTAGTCCAACATTTGAGTTGCATTTCTCATTAAATAGATAACATTTAAAATTATTCAATACATTATTTATTAACTTTGTTTTAAAATATAGTATTATTTTTATACAAATAAAATTGAATGAATTTTAACTATATCATTACATGCCTATATATAATTAGTTTATATAACATTTGAAATACAAAGTTATCAAGTTGATATATCATTGTTAGACGGCTGAATTTATTAAATTTGTAATTTATGATGAAATAAGAATTTAAGATCGACTTTTAAAAGTAAATAAATCCTTTCTTTTATCTTGAGGTAGCATTGGTAGTGGGATGAAATTAAGTAACAATGGTTATAAAATTAAATAAATAAATAAATTGCATACTATACCATTGTCCATCCTAAAGATAATGGTAAACACTTATTGCATACTACTATTGCTCCATCCTAACAACCACTGCTTCAAGATAAAATTGTTATATATATATGAGGAGGGTTCAAATGATACCGGTATAACTTTTACTAAGTGTTACATCGCTCAATAACTTTATATTAAATGTGAATTTTGAAAATCCAACCGTTAGATTGAAAGTTCATATCTCTTAGATCATATATATCAAATTTTGTTAAATTTGAACAACAACTTCAAGGTAATCGAAGTGTTCATATTTTAGTATATTTTGAAATGTATATATTACGTCAATTTTGTTTTATGAGAATGAAGTATCAAATCATCTTAGATTAATATAAAATTTGATATATATGATCTAAGAGATATGAACTTTCAATCTAACGGTTGGATTTTCAAAATTCGCATTTAATATAAAGTTATTGAGCGGTGTAACACTTAGTAAAAGTTACATCGGTGTCATTTGAAACCTCCTATATATATATATATATATATATATGGATTAAAACAAATTTTTAAGAAATTGCACTATTTTTCCAACAAAAAAGACGAGCGTTTGACTCGAATTTTAATTACATCATATATATATCATCTCTTTTCTTCTTTAAATTGAAAAGTTTTCCCCTTATCTTTTTCAATGATCATTCATTAGTTCAATACTTTGAAAGTTGTTTTCAGAAAAGGGCTTTGCTATTAATTCGTTTTCATACCAAATTACTTGATGAGAAGGGAACAAGAGCATATTAAAATCTCAGCTCTTTTTTCTGCCGCCACCCACCTACTCATTCACCAACTTGATATACCATATACGGAGGGAGGAGCCTCGTCCTCTCTATTCTTGTTTCTCCTCAAGAAGATAAATATAAACTTTCATCATTCTGTGACTGTGATGTCCAAATTTTTGACTCGCAATCCCTCATGCTTTCATATTTCTAGCTTTTTCCTCCTTTCTTGGGATGTTGAGTCAAACCAAACTCCAACCACCTTTTCGTATGTATAAATATGGTCAAATATATGTTGAAAATTGACGTTTGCTTTTTGCAAAGACATTGACTGTTAATCCCTTACCAATTACCTTGTCAGAATCCAATGTTAAAGTAATCGATTCTGATAAATAACACAGGGATATGCTCCTAAAGACCATGACTTGATTGGTTGGTGGTATTATAACATCTATATAGCATTTGACAACACATTTTCGGCATCTTAAACAACTTTTTAAGGCAAGCTGCACTTACCATATGTGTAGTTATAGTCTAGGAGACAAATATTCTTCTCTAGGCATATATTCTATAAAAGTTTTTGTAGACTGACTAGTCCCAAAAGAAATTAATGTTAAGATTGGGTGGTAAAAAGTAGTAAAATCTTGAATTATTTTACCATGCAATATAGAGAGGTTACGTGTTACGTTTGGATAAATTCAGGTGAAGCCTTTGCCACGTCTCCATCATATCTTAAAAGCAAGTATAACTCAGGGCTGCAGTCCGCAACTACAAAGTTGGATTCATTTATTGTGTTACACACTGTGCAAGTCATGGTTTTATATATCATGTCCCCGTCTGATAGTGATTTTTATCGTGGTGGCTCTCTCTCTTTTCTATCCAGTTTTGCATTATCACGTTATGAACATGAAAAAACCAGTGTATCAAACAGTTGGAGAGAGAAACACGAGGCCAAAGACAAGTGAAATAAACCCTAAACTTTTAACCACAAATTAATGTAAATTGAGCTATAAAACTATATAATGGAATTGAATGTATAGTTCTGACGAATCTTTCACCGTACAGTGACATAGAAAGTCTACTTTTGTGTGAGCATTTGTAGAATTAACTTTGAAGTAAAATAATTTATTTTAGAAGTAAATTAGAAATAATTACTTTAAATTATTTAACATAAAACATATTTAAACTCATCAAAACTAATGTTAGATTCTCCTTAACTTAAAGCCCTTACGCTGTAAATTGTTCCTATAAAGTATATGCGAAACTATTAAATCGTTTATCAACAATTTAGTTAATACGTACTTAATACAAAAGACTCGATAATTTGATGTTAAAAGCTATATATATTTACGGCAAGTCAGTAAGTCAGATATAATTATATCAGACTTTTTGGAAATTTTAGTTTGAATTGTAGTGAATGGGAGTTCACACACATATAGAGATTTTATATCAATACAAATTTCATATTTTTTTTTATAAATTTATATCTCTCCATTTATTTAAATGATGTGAGATTATATTTATTGAGTAAAAACTTAAACCGAAAAAGAAAAAGTAGAAAGATAGAAAGAATGCATAAGGCGAAGAGGCTAAGGGTTGCGTGAAGTGAAGGAGTAAAAAAGGATAATTTACGTCGGTTATTTTAAGTTTTTCACGTCAGAAACAGGTCTGACGTAAATGTGAGAGACGTAAATTTATGTCGGCTGTGATAGTCGATGTAAATTTACGTCGGACATTCACAAGAGCCGACGTAAAAAAGTTGGAAACAAAAAAAAAATAATGCGTGCAAGCAGAATGGGCCGTTCTGCTTGCAGATCCACCCAAACGCAAAACATTTTCTACCTGGTATTAACTAATATATTAACAAACGATGATCCACTCAAACGCGAAGAAGAGGATAATATTAACTAACATATTAATAGATCAATACATACATTTATTTTCAACATATTAACTAATATATTAATAAAGGATTTTCTAAACTAACCTCAAACGCAAACTCAATGTAATCGGTCAAAAACTCAAGAACCACTCAAACGTGCAAACATACACTTAGATGCAGTACACTCAAACAAAATCTTAACTCAGAAAACTCGAATGGCACATACACTCAAAGCTCTCTTGTTTAAATATTAACGCGTGCGCGAATAAAATTTGAAATTTGTAGGATCTCGGAGGGACCGATGTAAAAAAGAAAATCTACGTCAAATATAGCTTATATCCGATATAGATTTGCTTTTTTATGTCGGTCCTTATGAGGTCCGACGTAAAAAAGTTAGACTTACACTAGTACATAATACACTTTTTACGTCGGCCATTTTAGGGGTTTTTATGTCAGAAAAACTTTCGACGTTGAAGCGGTAGACGTAAATTTACGTCGGGGCACGAAAACCGACGTAAATTTACGTCGGACATGCCAAGGTCCGACGTAAAAAAGTTATAAAAAAATTTTAAAAAAAAATTGAGTGCATGGAGAACGGCCCGTTCTGCTGCAGATCCACCCACGCGCAAAACATTTTCTACCTGTGAAGAAACGAGAGGGTGCAGACCCAGCTTCACGCCAACATGCTATTGAAGAAAAGAACAAGTAGTAGTGAAGATGGAAAGTAGACAGGGAAAATGAAATGAAAAATACATACAAAAGGGAACTTGTACATGGGAAAAGGAAATGTGACCTTTCTCTTGTTGCCATGCATCTACAATGTTGGTGTGTATGAAGAAAAAAGCACCTCTCTTCCACAGCTTTCGAAGGCTTGAAGCCCGTTTCAGCGGAGAGCATCTGGCACCTCTCTTCCACAGCTTAGCATCTGGCACCTCTACCCACACTAGTACAAAAGAGGTGTACTATGTTGGACATTTTCAGCTTTTTACGTCAGAAAACATATCAACGTAGAAGCGGGAGACGTAAATTTTACCTCGGATCTGCAAAACCGACGTAAATTTACGTCGGACATTACGACATCCGACGTAAAAAAGTAGGAAAAAAAATAAATAAAAAAAACATAAAAATGCCAGCAGAACGGCCCGTTCTGCTTGTAGAACAGGTCGTTCTGCTTGGAGAACGGGTCATTCTGCTTGCAGAACAAGCCATTCAGCTTCGTATAACAACCCAAAAGAAAACGCTCACTACCTATACAAATAGAACAACCAAAAAATCAAATAAAACAGATAGCCAGAGTAGCAATGCGAAGTAAAAAAGTGCTAACGAAACCTTGATTCATACCCGAGGAGCAGCAACAATGTGCTAATGAGTAACAAAGAGTTCATCCCTCTGCAAAAGACAAAAAAATGATTCAGTAACAAAGGAGAGGGAGAGGGTTTAGAGAGAAAAAAATGAAAAGTGATGAAGAGTGAATGCGCGCGGTGTGCCTCGTGCTCTCTTATTCAAATTTGCGTCATTTTTTACGTCAGACACAACGCACCTCCGACGTAGATTGGACTTTTTACGTCAGACCCTACCAGGTCCGACGTAAAAAAGGATGCAAAAATTACAAAAATGCCACCGCGTTTTTTTTTACGTCGGATTTTCGTATTTTTGACGTAAAAGGGGTGACGTAATATGTTAATTTTCCACTAGTGCCAGTTAATCCCAAAGGAAGCTTCTGTGAGAGAGCTACCGAAATGGTTCTTTAAGCGGGAAAATTTGGAGAACATTTTTTACGCCGGGTACAGTAAACTCCGACGTAAAATTTAAAATTTACGTTGGTCATTAAATACGTCCGACGTAGATTTTACATTTTACGTCGGACCCTATTAAGTCCGACGTACAAAAGTTCACAAAATTTACAAAAATGCCACCGCGTCCTATCTACGTTGTTTTTTGTTTTGACCGACGTAAAAATAGTGACGTAAAAGACTATTTTTCTACCAGTGTTAATTACAAAAATGTTACCGCATTTTTTTAATGTTGAATTTTCTTTTGTCCAACGAGAATACAGTAACGTAAATTACACTTTTTCTACTATGGTGGTTGGTTGCAGGCCGGGACACGTGCGACCTACGAGTGGCGAATGGGCATACATATAAGACACATTAGCAGCACCTTTGCACATGGCTTGTGGCACAATTAACACGCCATGCGTCGAGCTATAGCTACAATGGTCATGCAAGGCTCGCGTGTGTGTGAGAGAGACAGCATGCAAGTTTTTTCTTTTGCTGACTCGGTTTTCCCCAAACGTGTCTCATCCTCCGGACTCCCACGTGACTCATACCTAATTGCCATGTGCACTCTCCTACGTACATCAATAATCTCATTGCCTATCTGCTACTGCTCCTCAGTCCTTAGCCCACCTTATTACGTACATTAGTGATAAAGACAACGTTGTATCATCATTAATCATATGTAAATTAATCTAACTTAATTTCTGCTATGTCCCATATTCGCATTTTATTTTATGAATAAAAGAAACTGATTGAAAAGGAAAATCTAACTAAAAGTATTTACAGTTAATTAGTTTGTTCAACAAAAATAACACGGTTCTTTAAAAAAAAGTTTAAATAAATAAAAATTGTTAAAATAATAATAATAATATTAAAATTTATATCATTTAATAAAATACTTGTTACTTTGGCACACTAATTATTTGTTAATAGTTAATTTTTACTTTTTTTTTTTTTTTCGTTCCTAGAGTATTCACCGCCGATAACAGTGACTAATCTCCTCGTTACGTTGGAGACACCTCAAAAGATGGGATAACTGGCCCCAAGATTTAACGCGACTGCATACACAAGGTCAGGGTTCGTGGATCAGCATCTACCACTAAACCACACGCGGGGTTAGTTAATTTTTTACTTTATTTAAATATCCTGACAAATACTGATGCGTAAATCATAATTTGGGTGATATTGGTAAAATCGCCTAGAAAGATGAACAAGTAAAATCAACAAGTCTCCACTTTTTGGGACCATTTTTCTAATTCGATAGTTACAATTACAACACCACTCCTAATGCCCTAAATGGATCTGCTGGCGCCTACATATCCTATTGGCTATTATATATGTATATACTATTTAAACCTCTTAGCACGAGACCAATCCTAGGTACTTAGTTTTCCTGAACCATAGATTCATTGAGTTAAATAAAGCTTTATGCAACATATTAGTATAATGACATTATTATTATTACTAGCTAGCTTGTGGCTAACAAATTAAGAATGTATATACTATGAGTATTATAGTTTAGTAGAATTGCGGAAGGATAAAACTTTGAAGGTACACAACTGACAAAGCAGAGCCGCTTAGATTGCTCGCACATGTAATCACGTACATTGCATGTGATGAGCCGCTATTAGAATTTAGATACATTGTATTCAGAGTATGTGACTTTAATTTAACTAACCCACCTTTGTCGCCCTATGCAACTTTATTATAGATTTATCGTCATTTTTAACTTTTCTTCCCCAGCTTCAACCCAAACCCATAAACAATTCATGAAAATGTTTTCATTCATATTTTAATTATCTCTTCAAATTTGCTTAATAGAAATAATTTTTTATTTCGCATTAATATATATATCCTAAAGTTTAATTATAAGATTAAGTTCTTCTATCTCTTTCCCATTTCTTTATATCCTTTTCTCAGGCCATCTCTTTCTTAGACTTGTTATCCATTAGGAGAAAAATGTAATGGGTCATTATTTCAATTCTCTTGCCTATTTAAATTTAAATATTTCCTAATTCATAAACTATTTTCAAAAAATGCAAAAAAAAAAATAAAAATCATCATGCCTAATATTTTGTTTTGCATCTAAAGGTTTTATATTGGGTTAGTCTAACTATAAATAAATTAAGACGATATACTGATCGATATTCACATTTATGGCATAATTTTATTTCAATCTCTACTACAATTAGTTTCATCGATTTATTTCTATTTAAGTTCCATCCTCTTTCTTTCCTTTTTTTTTATTTAAAAAATGATGTAGAGAGTTATCCTTTTCCTAATCACTATAATGCTGAGAACATCTGGTGATAACTGAAGTGGGTTTGTTCGTCTTAGATTATAGAATTTATAAATAATATACTATTTTCAGCATTTGGTTTAAACGGAAACGACAAAACATGGTAGTGTGCCAATGCGCTGATTGTCGGGAAACAGATAAAATATTATGGCTTTTGAACAAAATTCTCCACATCGATCCACGTTCGTTGCCGTTGGTATAACTCAGAACAAGGTTGTCTTTCTCCATGTCTGTTTTGTACTACTGTCTATAAATTAGAAAATTAAATAGGAAAAATAATAGTACTGAAAATTAAATTTTGCCGACAATGCTCGAGGCACGGACGAATTCTAAAACAATGCTTATTTTGATTTTTTTTTCTTTCTTTTTGACATCTGATTAACAAGAAGTTAAAAACAGACATTATCTTCTGAAAATAAGCTTCAGCATTTTATGTTTAGGTGCATGAGCCAGCGTTTACTAAGGGAATTAAAAAAGGGTTGGAGATAGAATTTGAAGCAAGGTTTAATTAACAGCAAATTAATGAAATTCCCAGTATATTTGGCCTTATATAGCAACAGTTTTTCAGTATTCTTTGTGAGTGTGAAATAAGTTTTATATCGATTAAATTTAAATATATTAAATAATATATAATTAAATAATTCATATTTATTTAATATCTTGACGATTAAAGATGATGGTTTAATTAGGTGACTAATTAGAATAAATATTAATCAATAAAATTAATGATGAATTTAAGAGTGAAATCCTGAAAGAGTATGAAATTGACATGATATCCAAAAGTAGATCATACCTTGTATGTCTTCTTAGAGTGTGGATGACATGTCTTGCTTTTTTCTAGAGTGTCAAGGTCGTATTTTATTGATGTGTAATAATAATACAAGTAGGTCGCAACTGGATATTTATGAATAGAAAAAATATTTCTTAATTAAGGAGGAAACTTGTGAAAAAAATTCATTTATTTAATACTTTAAAATTTAGATTATACTGTAATGTGAAACTTATTTATATAATTTACTTACAATCAATTAATAAAGTATTATCAAGTGTTTAACCGATCCAACACTCTTAACATATTATATGGATATAAACAGATAATTGTTAATTTGCTAACTATTAATTAACTAATAAGTCAACTTTTAGATGGTTGAGTTCAAATAGTTCTTGGGCATCGTGCATCATCGCAATCTCGCATATATTATATGGCTATCCCTATAGAAAGGTCATTTAATAAATGTGACATACAAGTTTATATTATCTCTCATGCTGGATTAGTTTAGCATCTGATTCTGATTATAGATTTCTATCATGCTGGATTTACTTCGCCAATGTACTTTTATATTAAGACAGTGACTCACTTGTACCTAGGCTGCATTTTCTATATATAAGAGGCTATTGTCATATATTGTTATTTTACAAGTTTTCATCATGCTCATTTAAATGCTAAGGGTATTTTTCTTTTCCAAACACCTTTTCCGGTCCTTTACCAAAAATAAAATAAATACATTTCCATTTGCTTGCGTTTGAATTAATATCTTCATCTCCCGCTTTAAAAACAATTCACATAAGTCTTTAAACAAAAACACTAAATTATGAATTTATTTGAATAAATATTTTTAAAAGTACTTTTATAAAAAGGAAAAAAAATAAGTTTATCTATTAGATAAAATTAACTTATACATAAATTAAAAATATATTTATAAAAAAAAGTTGCGAGTAAAAAATTTTACAAAACAATTTATAAGAATTTTTTCTTCTTCTAAAAGTGTTTCATCCTACCTCATTATAGCATTCCAACAAATTAATAGTCGTTCCGTGAACTATCAATGAGTAAATTAAAACATTAGTGGTGAAGAACGAAGATAAACTCTTACATATTTAATAATTAGTCGATCTATTTAAGTTACTATCTTTCAATAGCTGAGTTTATAGTTGGCTAATCTATTAAACCATTATCAAAGCAATTTAGGCTAAGTTATTTCATTTATAGGGGGTGGCTACTTCCAATATTCAAATTCTTCCCTTAATTATTTCCTTTTACTTAAGAAAATCGAATTAAGAGTTAGTGTTTATTTTTTTTCACTTCATTGTTATAATAAGATCATTTCAATGAAGTTTAAGTTTAGAAGAACAACAAGAAAAAAAAAAAAGCTAAATTACGCGCGCTAACAATTTATAATAACAAAAACATTCTGAAATTTTGTGAAATTGTACATAATTCTCTCACTTTTTTAATATTTACAACATTTTTTAATAGAGGATACAATGTGTGTAATATTTCTCACTTAGAAATAATTAATATTTATAACAATATATAAAAAGGGATACACCATTTTAGTGTTCACTTTTTAAAAGGTAATTATATCTCTATCTCACATTTTAATATTTTTCTATTAGTGTTTCTCTTAAAGATGAAATAGAATAAAGATGTATGAGAAATATTTATTTCATTAATAATAAATATTCGCTATTTTTTTTTTATCATGAAGACACAAAATACTTTTCTCCATGCTAGTAACATATAAAGAGTGTCAATGTAGTGACGAATCTATAAATTTTATGTAATAAAATAATACTTTTACATAAATTTATAAAATTTAACATATACCTTCACATTTTTTTTAAATATAAATATACATCAAATTACTCTTTATGAGGTTTTATATTTTAAAAACATTGAATAATTGTCTTATTTTTAACATTTTAAAAAACATCTCTCTCTCTATATATATATATAACTAAATAATCACTTAACCATTCATATCTCATATCAACATTAATTATTTTTCTTTTTAAAAAAAAATAACATAATAAGAGCTTGGCCTGCATCATCACTCCTAAAGATTTTTACTAACTTAATTATAATTAATATTTTCTTCGTTCTATAATAAGTATCATTTTAATCTATTTTTCAAATTAAGAAATATAAATAAAAAAGAAATAATTAATACTTTATTGAAAAGTTAACACATATTTTTTTCTTCAAGTAGAACACTTGAAAAAAAAACTTCAAAACATTAATATATTAATTTTGATATGCGTTTTACAAAATAAAAATACAAAAAAGTGAGACATTCACTTTTTTACAAACAAGTGTGAACATATTATCATATTATACATATAACAAACTAAATATAAAAATAACTAGTGGGGAAATGCTCCCACTATCTTAAACGTGAATTTATCTGTGTTGGTGTAATATTTTTTCAAATAATTAAAAAAAATAAGTTAAATATAGAGGTAGTAAAAATATGAGAAAAAAAAATGGAGTTTGTCTATAATCTTGGGAAACTTATTTACTTAAAAGTTTACTTAAAAGACTTATTTACTACTAAACGTGTGAATTAATTAGTGATTTACCTAGGATCGTGTCTAACAAAAGATATCTATATATGATTTCCCTTAAAAAAAATAGAGGAAATTTTTTTTAAAAAAATATTATTTAACTTTTACTCACGGTCACAACAACTACCTTTCCTACACCCTTTATTAATAAATGAAAAATCGAAACATTAGTGTTTATTTTTCCTTTTTCTTCATTAGAAGAACATGTCATATATATCAGAAAAAATTGTTTGTTGTAAGACAATTTATTTAACGATAAATATCGTGTTTCGTCTATGTCATTTGCAAAAAAATAAAATAAAATAGGCTAGTGACAACACAACTACAATATTGTGAATGTGATTAACTTGTAACACAATTAAGCGGAAATACCTGTGTTTGAAAGAAAAAAATATAAGAAAAAGTAGCCAAATTAAGTAATTGATCACGAGGACAGAAACATTAAAGGGGTCCTAAAAAAGTGGGAGAATTTTGGGGATTTTCAAATGATATTCACCGAATAGAAAATATTGAAAAGCGGAAACTCGGATATTTTTTATAAGGAAGGTTTTGGCATTCTTTGATTTTCATTGATATGGTCTTGGACTCACTTTATCTGAGTACACCCTCCTATGCCATCCCTTTGTTTTGTCTTATGTGCCCTCTTTCTCTCTATAAATAAGCCTCAATGTCCTATCCTCACACTCCCCTAACTACATTAAACTCTTATTTTCCCATTCTCTCTGCTCAATTTTATCACGACACAACGCATGGAACCTCCCTCGTCTTCCAGATTCAATTATCACGAGGTGGGTCATTGCATATTTCTCCATCTTTATCTTACTCTTTTATTTTAATGAAACTTGCATACATGTTTTCTCTTGCATTTTTTCTTAGTGTCCTGGTTTCTACAGGGTTTAGCTATTGGTTTAACGTTTAAGGATTCATAATTCATTGAATTCTTTATTATTTTCTTTTACTTGTTTGTTCTTTTCAAGTGGATTAACGTTGGAAGGAACGAAGGGGTGAGACAAGTGTTTTATTGTTTTATTGTTTTTAGTTTTACAGTTTTTATTAGATCATGTATGTATGATACATAAGGTTTCTTTTTCTTTCGTACATGAATTGAGTTTAGTTTTTCACTGCTATTCCTTCTTCTTGTGGATAGAATGTATCGTATTTCGTGTTCGTTGAACCCTCTTGCAAGAAGGAGACATATCACGGAAAATTTGTGGAGACGAATTCTTCCGCATTAATTTTCAGGGCCCAATGTCAACATTTTTTTTTTGCTTAAAGATAATTAATATTTTATTCTTGATTTATTTTGTATACAAATATCTTTAATAATAAGGAAAGATCCGTTTTAAATATTTTCTTTCCTTCTTTTACAAGGAAAGATCTATCTTTGACCCTTCTTTCGTAATTTGCTTCTCCATTATTATTAAACCTTAAATACTCGTATTTTAGCCGTTTCAAAAACATTCATTTCTAAACCAATAAAACATATGAATTTTAATTTTTTTTCCTCAGGCGATTGTTGAGATTTTTTTAGTTCTCTTCCAAACCCCATGCAAATGGGAATCTATGATCCATGATCTATGATAATTATTCAAAAGCAAGGCCGGTGTAAAGTCTCGCTTTTCAAGGCCAAAGGGTTGATTCTTTTGTGTACACACTACACACCAAAGTTGTCGTTTTCTTTTCTAGTTAAACTTGACATGTATATATCACAGTATTAGTTCGTTCAAAGTTCAATATTCTTCTAAAAAATCACACTTTAAGAAAGTCACAGTCAATTATCACGGTGTGCATGAGAGACACATGCGAGATCGCCGAATGTTATACTAGAAGTTAGTTGTAGTACCTTGACTTCACCTTCATCACAATTTTTTTAATTATTAAAAAAAATTCAAGTCCCGTATCAACTAAAAATTAGACAATTAAGTAATATATAAGTTGAAAATAACTTTTACATTATAAACTGGTTTTCTAGGGTTGAATTAGACTTAAATTTACTATTCAAATATGATATTAAAAAAATTTAAATTTCATATCGACCAGAGATTAGACAATTAAATAGTATATAAGTAGAAAATAATATTCGCCTTACAAGTTGATTTTATAAGGTTAAGTTAGACTTATATTATCGATTCTAAAATGAATAACAAATAAAATTAGACAATATAAAAAAAAAAAAAGAATTCTAAATTGAGACGATATTTTAACTTGTTTATTTCCTTTTGCAGAATTATGATGAGTTGAGGCAAAAGCTTTTGGTAATGACAGGGGAACTGGAGACAATGAAGAACGTTCAGAGGGAACTGCTGAATCTGCTGGATATGGCTTATAAAGAGAGAGATGAAGCGAAAGAAAAGCTTGAAAAACTAAAAAATTTCACAGCCCAAAATATCGTTACTAATTCAACGGTGATTCCTCAACCAACGAAAGCAAACTCGAGCATCACGGAATCCAACAGCCCCTCGCATGATTCCCTTCTGGAGGCAGTTTCTCCGGTGGAATTCCCCAACGTTGTGGACTCCCAAAACAGGTGTTACCTAAACCAGAACAATAACCCTTTGGTTCATCGCGCACGTGTGTCGTCTCAGAATCCCACGTGCGATTTTGGGACCCAAGTGATCGAATGCATTGCCAGGGGAAAAGTCTTGCCGCGCCAGGGTGAGCTTCTCAAGACCGTCATGGACGCCGGCCCATTGCTAAAGACACTCCTCGTGGCGGGCCCACTTCCCACGTGGCGAAACCCCCCTCCGGCCCAGGCCATTAGCATTCCTCCCCTCAAAGTTCAAAACTTTGGGTCTTCCAATAATTTTAATCCGCTTCAGAGTGTTGCTGTTGCCAACAATGCATTGCAGCCGATTCAAAATGCTACTTGCAAGAACCTTGCTCCATCGAGGTTTCAACAAAGCCATCAGTACTTTTTATCTAATTAATCAATTCCAATGTAAATGGAGTTAGAATTATTATTGTTAGTGTAAATGGCATACGTGGTGGCTTTGATTCAATTATCATGCTCACATTTTTTTATTTATCAAACTTAATTAGTTGCAAGTTTTGATTCAGGTTACCCATTCCCCTTTGATTTTTTTCTTATAATTTTTTACAGACATAAGAATCCTGTTGTTTCGTTCCTCGTGTTTCAACAAACCAAACGTTCAGTTCTAGTCAAAGAAGTGGCAATAATGAAGTGATTAATCGTATAATATCATTTGAGAATTTGCACGAGTTATTGCTTATCGCTTTTAAATATAGATTGTCGAGATGCAAACAAAGTTTCATTTCGTTCAAATAAGAGAATTATATACAATTATCTTTATTAGTAGAGAGACTTTTTGAGTAGTATTAAAAGTAAAATTGTAAGGGTTGAGCTCAAAACTGATAATATTTTAGTAATGTGGAGACATGTGTATGTATTGTGTATGTATGTGATAATCAGAATCACGTCAACATAGGTATGATCGAAAGGGAAAAATTGTTGACGATATAGCAGCAGATACAATGCGAAATCCTTGACATAATCTCCAACAATGTGTCTTGCTTTGGTTTGGTCGTCCAATTGGGCAATATAAGGTGGGAAATGGGATAACTGAAATCCCTTAGAAAGTGTGGTTAGAATGAAAATAGAGGGTAGAGACGTTTGGTTAGTTTTTGCAACATACATGTTGTTGGTTGTAGTGAGTTTGTGCTGCAATCTAATAGCGCGTGTATTGTGTGGTAGATTGAACCGTTCAAACCCTGGTAGGAACGGGGTTGAAGAGGAAATAATTCCTGATGAGTACTCGATGGAGATTACAAGTGGTAACATAGTGATAAACTCTCTTCCGGTTTTTCAGATTAAGAAAGGGGAAGAGATGGCGGTTAACGTGGAGTGTGCGATTTGTTTGGGGGAATTTGAAGAAGGGGAATGGATAAAGCTTCTACCGAATTGCACACACGGCTTCCACGTGTCATGCATTGACACGTGGTTTCGGTCTCATTCAAATTGCCCCCTTTGCAGATCTTGTGTGGCTCATTACACAGATTCTTGTGAGAGGGAAGAGTCGGAAGAATTTTCCACGGGAACTGATGCGCATTTCCAATCTGTTCCTTCTGAAATCTCTCCAAATTTGGAGATTGTACACCACCACTGTCCTCATTAATTCATTTCTCTTACCAGTCATGCCCAAATCCCAATCCTTTTGCATATATTCATCTCAAATTTTATCTCATAAAACTAGACTCATCATTATTTGAATATCAAAAATCAATAAATCTTTTTTGTATGAAGGATATATATTTTTAAAATTTAATGGTTATACACTATCCATATAAAATACTCTTGCACAATGTGCCGAAGTTATAAGTTGTAATTAAATTTTAAATGAACATATTCTTGCATAGTATTAAAATTACTATAGTTTGAATCACCATAATTACAGCTGTTAGCTTAGTTTTACCAGTGATAAATCCTATAACATGGATTTGTTGTTTACTTGTTCAGTCGGGAACTTTGGAAATTTTTGTAAAGGATTAAATAAGTTTTTACTTCTTAACTCTTTAAAAATTTGGCTTTCAATTTCTTTTATATATTTTTTTTTACCAATTTTTAGTTCTTTATTAATTTTTTGTTTTATAAAATTAAATCGTCTTTATTAATTGATAATATATATTAATAAATCATGACTAATTCGATTATTTAGTAAATGTCTAACATATAACATATAATGATTTACAATAAGAGATTATTTTTTAAAAATAAAAGACATTATTAAAATAAATAGTCACTCATAATTATATGAATAAATAATAAAATTATACTATTATGTGATTTGACATTTATTAAATAATAATATAAAAATTAATAATTAAGTTAATCTTTTATTAATATTCTTCATCACTTGACGAATAAAAGTAATTTTCATCAAAGACTAATTTATATAACAAAAAAAATTAATAAAAGATTAAAGATTGATAAAAAAAATAAAAATTGAATTGTTAAAAGTTGATGGAGTAAACACTTATTCAGCCTTTTTTAAAGTAATCGAATGGGAGGCGGAGGAGTACCGGATAATATCTGGTCTAAGCAGCCAGTTTGGGAATCCACCATAAATACGTTGAGAGTAGGGTTACGAGTTATGGCCATAATTGATTGATGCTTGACGGAATGGAGACGTGAAGGGAACAGCTATATACTCTTGTCAATTTCCCTGATCTTCTATTTTAAGCCTATTCTACGCATTCTGCCTGACATTACGATATTATGATCACCATCCATGGCTTTAAGAACCATGATACACATATTGGGCTTCCTGATAAGCCCAATTCACAATTTCGAGACCAAAACCCGCAATCTGTTTATAACATCAACAACATTTGAGGGACTGAATTCTTTTAAGTCCAATAATCCCAACATGTGTCAGTGCCAGCTGACCATTTTACCTTGGGCAAACTAACTACACTTCATGTGCCATATACTCAAACATGAAACACCAATACATAGATTTAGGTTTCCTTCAATTTTTTTTACAGAAAAATAACAGATGTTTCAAAATGTCTTCCAACAAAACAAATGTGATCATTTCATCAAAATAAATCATGTATACACTAAATTGAACCAACAAAATCTAGAAGCTGATTAATCTCCTGTTGCTTTTACAACTCACGAAGTATATATGAAGCTTAAAAAATTAGATTTAACTACCCTTTTAGCCCTTATAATTAAAAGCATTCCACTTGAATTTTTATACATACCATTTCTATTCCTTTTTAATTTCTATCTATATGTGTCAGTGCCAGCTGACCATTTTACCTTGGGCAAACTAACTACACTTCATGTGCCATATACTCAAACATGAAACACCAATACATAGATTTAGGTTTCCTTCAATTTTTTTTACAGAAAAATAACAGATGTTTCAAAATGTCTTCCAACAAAACAAATGTGATCATTTCATCAAAATAAATCATGTATACACTAAATTGAACCAACAAAATCTAGAAGCTGATTAATCTCCTGTTGCTTTTACAACTCACGAAGTATATATGAAGCTTAAAAAATTAGATTTAACTACCCTTTTAGCCCTTATAATTAAAAGCATTCCACTTGAATTTTTATACATACCATTTCTATTCCTTTTTAATTTCTATCTATAGGTGTCAGTGCCAGCTGACCATTTTACCTTGGGCAAACTAACTACACTTCATGTGCCATATACTCAAACATGAAACACCAATACATAGATTTAGGTTTCCTTCAATTTTTTTTACAGAAAAATAACAGATGTTTCAAAATGTCTTCCAACAAAACAAATGTGATCATTTCATCAAAATAAATCATGTATACACTAAATTGAACCAACAAAATCTAGAAGCTGATTAATCTCCTGTTGCTTTTACAACTCACGAAGTATATATGAAGCTTAAAAAATTAGATTTAACTACCCTTTTAGCCCTTATAATTAAAAGCATTCCACTTGAATTTTTATACATACCATTTCTATTCCTTTTTAATTTCTATCTATAGGGACTAAAAGGAAGAATTTATGCAATTATAAGAATTAAATAGAAATAAAATGGCATATATAAAAACTAAAATGAAATATTTTTATTTATAAAGATTAAAAAGTAAAATTCATGAAGCTTAAGAACAAAAAAACGTAATTAAACCTAAAACACATCCAAAATACAAAGCTAACTGCAACCTTGTTATAACCTTCACATAGAATAATTGAAAGAAAAAAAAAGGCAGGATTCTCTAAATATATTAATATTAAATGACTATATGAATAACCTAAAAGTTAATTAAAACTGTCATTTTAAAAAATGTGAATCCATAAAAAATTCTGAATGTGATTCTTTCATATATTTATCATCCAATCTCGTATAAATGCGTTGCATATGTAATGGTGCACAATTAAATTCAGTATGGAATTAGAGGTGACGCGGTACCTCCATCAGTGAAAAAGCTCCTCAAAAATTAGATTGGACAATGCTAACGACTCATTTACTCATCAAATTGTAAATTGTAACAAAAGTAAATTTAATTCCAATTGAACTAAAATACACCAGATAACAATCCGCAAAAATTTAGAACTTAACCTTCAAATGTCTCCCTCAATGATCAACAAAATAAAATCTAAACAGAAATCAACCTTTGGTGAGACCATGTATCAGTTTAGATAATTCCAATCTTGTTGGCCACATCCAGGGCGTCATAATCAGGCGTCAACCTGACATAAGCCTTCTTGGTTCCATCAGGCCTGAAACAGGATAATTAAAATTCAGAATAAATGACATCTGTGGTAAGTATGAATGCAAGTTTTCAATATAAATTTGTTGTTTCATTAGTAAGATATAGCTACTTTTATATATTAAATACATTTCTCATAAGCCACATATTTCAATGTTGCCATGGTCACATCAGCATGCCATGAGCCAACATACATAAGGTATATAATGTATAAGAATAACATAAAGTTGGGAGGGACACTGCAATATCAAATTCTCAGCAAGGATACCATTGCCATCAGCAATCATGAATCATCAGATAAATTCTAAAACAATAACCACATAAATGCTCACCTGATCAAGGTGTTTACTTTCTTGGCCTGAATATCATACATCTTCTTCACTGCATCCTTGATCTTCTTCTTGTCGGCTCTTAAGTCGACAATGAAAACCAAAGTGTTGTTGTCTTCAATCTTCTTCATAGCAGACTCAGTTGTGAGAGGATATTTCAAAATCTGATAGTGGTCAAGCTTATTCCTAGGTGGAGCACTAATGCGTGGGTATTTGGGGTTCCTATCCTTCTTCAATGTCTTTGGCCTGTGGAAGGTAACAGTTGTTCGGATCTTCTTTGCCTTCTTCTTAAAGGTAGCACCTGACTTAACTGCCTTGGCAGTTTTCAAGGCCTGTGCCTTTGGATCAGCCTTCTTCGAACTATCAGCTGCACTAAACACTAGCTCTAGTCACATATCAAATTACATACAAAATAAATCAAGAGCTAGCTAATTCTTAACCAGCATAATCTTCATCATAATGCAGATATTTGCCTGATTCTATTCCAATAGAATGACATTAACTGTACTCAGAAATATAAATCTCAATCGCCACAACATTCATTGAATCCCTAAATTTTTAATTTTTCAAACGGCGAAAATAGGGTTTGAAATGTCGATACCTAGTCAGAAAGTAAATACGAATATTTAACCACTGGTATGCAGTTTTTACATAAGCGAGATTTCGAAATATTAAACAGTACCTTTAGGAGCCATGAGTGGCGAAAGAGAAGAAACCCTAGTTGTTAAATCTTGGCGAAACCCTAAATGAAAAGCAAAACGGAGATAAGGGTCGTGAAATGTAATAAAGTAAACAGAGAGAGGATAGGGGAACAGAGCATGAGCACAACCTGCGCGAGAGAAGCAGAAGCACCAGCCAGGTTTAGGGTTTGGATTGTTAATATATACGGGCTACCTATGAAGTGGTTTCCCTCATGACCCATAGGCCAAGGCCCAGGCCCATTCACAAGCGTTAACATCCAAACCCAAGAGACGATCATGATTATTTTATCGGTCTACTAAAAATATTTGAATACTTGTTTAATTTTATTAGATTTTTTTTTTTGTATGTTTCATTTTCATTAATAATATATTGTTATTTTATTATATATAATCTCAAATAATAGATAATAAAATACATTAATATAATACAATGTGCATCTACTTAGTGATACCAAAAACTTACAAGTTTTAATAAAAAAAGATTTGAATATTTATTTAATTTTTACGAAACATGAGTTTTTTATTTTGTTAGGAAAAATTATAAAATTGGATTGTATGACTTGAAATTTTTCTATGGACTAGGGATCATGTAATAATTTCCCTAAATACACAATTTATTTTATTTTACTTTTTCTTTCACTTAACATAAGAAATTGGATTTAACATCAGAGTGTTTGAGTTGGACAGAACCAATTGACTAATGAAAATAGGCCTTATATATACAGGTTCCTTGTCAACACATGGTTCACATATAAGGTTGGACTCATTTTCATCTCAAGAAACATGTTTTTTGTTTAGACTCTCCATTAGAGGCCAACAGTCAATGATAGATTGACACTTCAAAACATCATCCTTGATCCAATTATATAATTCTCCATAACTTAAAGATGTCATTACTAGTAACCTAACTACGCTAAAAATCAATATATGGATAGGAAAAGGGGAATGCAATGGGTTGAGTGAACATACCTAATAACTTATAAAACTCTTTTCTAACAAACTCCATCGGTTGCCCATCATGAAATACATTTGAAATGGGAAGACTAGAAGCCCTGACTCATTGGAGAAGAAAGTATGCAAAGGAGCTTCAGGAGAGGTTTTTCGAAAAAATGTGTGCACAAAATGCCATGCAACCCCTACTCATAGAGTTAAAGAGAAGTGCATGAGAGGTTGCAAGGGCAATTGAAAAGCCATGAGTGTAAAGAAATTCCCTCCTAAAAAATGATGACCCCCTATGACTCTCACCATTTTGTGTGTAAGCCATGTGTACCCATCCCAATGACTAGTCAGAATAAATTCAACACACATAGTGGTACAAATTTATGCCTTTGATGACCATGATTATACACTAAATTACTAACTCAATAATGGATGAAGATTGTACAAAATTCTAGAATTCTTGGAGGCCATAAAAGAGACTATGAATATGTTTAAAATCCTCATTTTAGGGTAAAGATGGACAAAATACGCTCTTGAATGCTCTTTCTTTGGATAGATGACTAAATTATCTCTAATACATTTTTCAAACTAAAACATTTTTTCCTAAATTTTAACTCTGTTATAAAAGTTAATTCTTTTGTTATATTTAATTACCGCTTACTAACTCTGTTAGTTTCTTGAACAATTAATAGTAAAGTTTCAATTTAGGACTTATTCTTTCTCCCAATTGATTGTTTTCTCTTCTAATTGATTGTTCTCTCTCCTAATTGCCTAACATGGCTCATAATACAAGGGTTTAAATATTTAATATGTTTAAATATTTTGATTTTGGGTTTCATAGGGTTTGTTGTAGTTAGATGTTTTTGTCTTAGCCATCCTTAATATCTTCATTTGTTCTAGCTATAGGTTTAGGATTGTTAGCCCTAAATTATGGAATTTGGGATTTAGTAAAATGAGTGATCGATTTAAAAAACCTTAAGCAAGGATGCATCAATTGAATATAAGTGCTTCTTCTATATTTAATGAATCACAAAACTCTTTTGATAGAAGTGGGAAAAAAAAACTTAATGATAATGGTTCTCTCTATTATTGTGAAACAAGGCTTTGTTGAAGGTTTCACAAACAACCAAAAATCCAAGTAATTTTTTTTTTCACTTATCCTTTGCCGAGGTATGATAATTATATTATTAATGTTTTATTTATTTATTTATTTTGGATTTTCTTTCTTCTTAATATTCTGACCTTTGGGTTGTTCTTATTGGTGTAGGATCATTTAAGCAATTATAATTTCTTTGTTTAGACAAATGGATACAATGAATGACCAAAGAATCTGTAACAACATGACAATTAACTATTGACCAATCATGAGATTAACATAATTAGTAACTGATTATAATTGAAGGAATAACTTACATAATAAAATAAAAATTTAGGAATCCAAATGTTATAAATTTTTTTTTTAAGATCTATTGGCCACCTCTACTATCTTTGAAAGACCAAATTAAATGTTTACTCAAAATAAAATACAAGTCATTTGAGAATCTTGATGAATAATGATGGATGGGGCAAGTAACACCCATTTATATGGTCACACATCATGAAGTTCAAAGAACAAAAGAGAGGTTCCATAGAAAAAATTCATTGTATTGATGATTATGAAAAGGATAATATTTACAGAAAACCAATTAATTAACTAACTTCTACCTTTGAGAAACACAATTAATCAATATACTATAACAAGTGGCAAAGAGTACTTACAGTGAACTCAATACAATTTTCACAAATGAATTTCATCCTTTAAATATCTTTTTACACTATATGAGATTTAAAAAAAAAAAAAATTGCTGTATTTTTGTTTGGACTATGTGTTCTCCGGCGAATCTCCGTTATTTACAACAGAATCGTCGAATTCAGGTATTGATCCTTGTATATCAGACCCATAAATATGCCCCATTTTGGTCCTTTTAGTTTCCAGGTACCTCTTGTTTTCCTCGGTGATTGGTGTCAACACAGGAACACGCCCTACCACTGCCAAACCATATCCTTTAAGACCAACAAACTTTGCAGGGTTGTTAGTCATAAGCCGCATAGTTCGAACTCCTATATCCCTCAAAATCTGCATATTTCATCATTATTTGTCACCACCAACATATAATAAGATTAGCTAATTTTCCAACTCAAGTTTTCTTATTCATAGTACCAACTTTTTGAGATACATTCTTGCATCACATTACTAAAGGACTTCATTTTTCATGTATTATTGATGTAAAGTTTCTACACACTCAATTAATTATAGAATGCATGAAAATTCTAACCTGGGCACCAATTCCATACTCACGAGCATCAACAGCTAAACCAAGTTCTATGTTTGCCTGAACCGTGTCGTGACCTTGATCCTGCAAATTATATGCTTTAAGTTTGTGACCAAGTCCAATGCCTCTTCCTTCATGACCTCGAAGATAGACAACTACTCCTCTACCAGCTTCTTCTATTAACCGCATTGCCAAATCTAATTGGTTGCCACAGTCACACCTAGCTGATCCAAATATATCCCCAGTTAAACATTCTGAATGTACTCTTACTAGCACATTTTGCCCATCTCCCATGTCTCCCTATGAACACAAGTAGTAACTCAAGAGATTATAATTCAGAAGACATTATTCATTTAACAATTTAACATGAGTGTCCTAATAGCTATGTAGAGAAAATGAACGGGGTACTACAAACTAGGCCATTTTTGAAAAATTAACACTGAACTGGATATATACTTTTTAAATGAAGTGGATTGGTTCAGTTTTTAAAGATGAATAAGATTTTTAAAATTAGATTAGTTTTGTGCAGTTATCCACTTTCTATTTATATATGAATCAATTTTTTTTTTTCATAAAACAAACCAATCCATTAATTGATATCTTTTTGCAAAATGGACGGATTCATTTTTCTTTTCCTTTTCAAAACAGATTGGATTTTATAATTTAAATCAATTTGAGTTTTTTGCACACCCCTACCACAAACTAGGTGTATCTATGAACTCTTTTTCTATAGAACTTTCTTACCTTTACAACAGCCACATGTTCAGTTCCATCCAACTTTGAGCTATAACAATATGCTTGAAATATGCCCCATTTAGTTGGCAAGCGAGAAACTGAAGTTCTTTCAACCAATTTTTCTCGCTTTCTCCGATACCTTGAACAACACGCATGCAGATCACATCATTAAGTGAATTTGGTTAGCTTATAAACCATGTTAAAGTCATCTGTTGAATGCATCTAGCAGGAATTAGCAAATATTAAGACAAGGAACCAAAATCATTTACAATTTGTCAAAAGTGAAGGTAACGCAAAGGTGATTGATTACTAAGTTACCTTATCAAATCTGTTATTGAGACAATTGGTAAGGTGTATTCCAATGCTAACTTTCTTAAATTGGGCAAAGATGCCATAGAGCCATCATTTTCATCCACAAGAGCCGAAAGAACAGAAACTGGGGGCAAGCCAGCCAGTGCAACTAAATCTACTGAAGCTTCGGTGTGACCTGCCCTCCTAAGAACTCCACCATTTCTGTACTTGAGAGGAAACACGTGACCTGGTTTTCTGAAATCTTCTGATTTGGACTCGCGAGATGACAGAGCAATAACCGTTTTTTGCCCTATCTGAAGCTGATACACCCGTGGAAGTTCCAGATTTTACATCCTAAGGTAAAACAACAGTGTTTCACAATCTCAATGATTCCTTTTGAGCTTCAAATTTATACAGAAACGTAGGATAATTTGTTATAGAAAAAATAGGCTTCAACATGCACTTTGAATGAGATACTTACCACTGTGATAGTGAAGGTGGGAGCAGAAGAATCCTCGTCTTCAGTCTCTGGTGACATAAGAGGGAGGTTCAGTCTTTGAAGATCCTCCTCTTTCATGCCAACAGATACGATCCCTGATCCGTGCTTAATCATAAAGGCAATATCCTTGGGACTAGTAAGAGATGCTGCCATTATAAGATTTCCTTCAATATCGCCATTTTCATCATCTACTACAATCACAAACTAAAAGGAAAATTGCACCAGTTGTTAGATTAATCTATCATACTCAAAGCACTTATTTATGAACTTTTTCAAGAGCATCTTTATTGTCTGTGTACTTAACTTATACATAAGCTTATTTTGGAGAGTCACCTCATTGAGACAGCTTTTAGAAAAAACAATTATTCCTAAAAATAATCTATACAAACATGCACTAAGGCCATGTTTGGACTATAGCTTATAACTAATGGGATAATTTTCCGAGACTAAAATGTTAAGTTGGAATTTACAAGTGTTGCAAGGAGAAGTCAAATAACAGCAGTGACACAAGTTAGTTTTAAGTCATGAGTCATGATTCATGATTCATTTTATTATCCTGTAAATGCTTGTTAGTGTTGTGTAACAATAGCATAGATCCAACCAACCTTTCCTTGGCGTAGTGCATTAAGGGCATGTTCAATGGAAGAGTAGCCTTTAGAGGGACAATCTGGATCACCCTCAGCATCACTAACAAAGAAATCAGTGGTTTCGGGTGTTATTTCAGCGTCTAACGTTCCAAATGGTGCTGAAGAATTAGACTCGTTATTTAAGGCACCTAACAGGGATCCATTCTCATTATTCTTCAAATTACTATCATCTTCTACTCCAACTGCAGAAAACCCAACAGCACAACAAGTTGAGTTCCACACCTTGTTCTTCCATAGACCAAGTCTTGCGCTATGTTGAATACCATAGGAGCGATGCAAGCTGCGGATAAAGATTTAATACTCAGATTAATTAACTTGAATTTAGCAACAAAAAAAATGACACACGCTAGTGTTACGTAGAGAATGTAAATACCTTGAACTAGTGATGACGTGGGAAATCAAGGGGTGAGGGAATGAAGCAGAGTCCATAGTCTGGAACTTCAAATTTTATTCTCAGAAACTGGAACGAGACACAAATTTAATTCGTGTTATGTAGAAGGAAATTATAAAAAAGAAAAAGAAAAAAAAAATGAACCTCTAGTTATGGATGTGTTTGGACAAAGAACTGTTATCCAATATTTATAGCTATACTTTAGCAAAGAGTAAGAACCACAACCTTTTGTTTTTTTTTTGTTGAGTTTGACAACCAGTGGTGTGACTATGGTCTAGCGGTTTCTCATCTTAAACAATAATTGCTCTCAATTGGTCAAAAGTTATTATTATTCTTATATATCTAGCATGTCTTCTATATCTCGTTGTCATCTTAATTAATAATTGCATATATATTCAACTACTTGATGTCTCAAAAAAAAAAAAAACTACTTGCAAAACAAGAAACTCGAAATTTTTTTTATAAAAATGAATAGTAACACTTTAATTAGGAGAGGACGTTGTTCCTAAAAGAGTAAAATTGATCCAAATCCAATTGAATGGGCCCTGAGATAGGTAGTAAAGCATAAGGGGTTGACCCGACCAAAATGAAAAGGGTTTTTCTAAGCATTAGTCAAACAAACGAACAAAACAAATCCAAGTACGGTACCGTATTGTCGATGATGACGTGACATACCAGTTCTCTTGGCTTTATTTTGTTGATCTCATTTCTCTCACAGAAAATGGTGGCGGAGAAAGCGATGCTTTAGAGGCTCAGTTCAATGTCCTTCTCTCTCTAACATAACACAAAACAAAACTATGTCTCACTTCTTCCGAGTCTCTAACGTTAAGAGTTCAGTTAGTTAAGACCCACTTCTCTCTCTACACAATTCCATGTTGGGGGTTTGATCCCCAAGCTGAGTGCATTTGGGAATGGCGGAACCTTCCACTTCAGATGTTTCAGTCTATTCCACAGACAACAAGTTCTGGAAAGGGGCATTTGCTGTCGCTGGAATCATGCTTACCCTCGTTACTTATGGTGTCTTGCAGGTTTCCTTTTTATTTCATTCATCTTTTCATATGTCATAACACTGGACTGGGATCTCTCTCTCTCTCTCTTTTATTTTATTTTATTTTTATTTTTATTTTTATTTTTTTTTCTGTTCTTCAATGTCGTTGTTATTATTGTTATCGTAGAAATGCATATTCCGGGGAACATTAGGTAGTTCAAAACCGAGTGTGAAATTGGGTGACCTGTGAGGATTTCTTCTTAAATTTGGGAGCCATCTTCATTTTTTTTTCCCGATAAAAAACATTTCCATCACTTGGTCCAATCAAAGTTAACCGTATCAATTGTCTCCCTCTTCTTAATGAATAAAATCTTGAGCTTTAGCTGTGACTGTAGTTAAGTTAGAGCCTATTTGGATACAAGTTTTAAGCACTTTTATGAGCTTCTCTACCAAAAATAAAGAGTATTTTTCGGTATGCTGTTAAAAGTGCTTCTAAACTTGTATCTAAACAGACCCTTAGTAATATAATCTTGGTTTGGTAATTTAGAATACAATTGCTAGTGTTATTTGAATACTGAACATCCATGGAAAATCTGTATTTGAGGTTATAGTATTGTAAAACATAAAAAGAAAGAAAATAAAAACTAGTATTTGCAACAAACACTCATTCACCTAGTGGCTAGTCGGATAAGGCTTATGTTGTTGTACAAGCAACAAACTTGAATGGGTTGCTAGTACTCTTGGTTAGAGTAGTCTTACTTTTTAGTAATTCGATGCTTATTTTGCTGTATAATTTATATACAAGGTATGAGTAGGTTGAAACAAATTAGACCAAGATTTCTTTCTTTTGAATGGATGGCATCTAAGTTCTCTCATAATCCAACATTTATCTAGTGATTTACATTAAATAGTTGTTTCTGCAGGAAAAGATCATGAGAGTACCGTATGGGGCAGAAAAAGAGTATTTCAAGTATTCACTGTTTCTTGTTTTCTGCAACCGCATCACAACATCTGCTGTTTCTGCTGCTTCTTTGCTGGTATGTACATGCAATATGCAGAAATACTGTTGTGTGCATGTGTTGGTTTGACAAATTTTGCAGTGTTTGAATTACACGATACCTTTCCTGTGACTACATTTGTTCTTCATAATTTTCAATGTTTCTTACAGGCAAGTAAAAAAACGATGGACCCTGTAGCTCCCATTTATAAGTATTGCCTTATCTCGGTATCAAACATACTAACTACAACTTGCCAGTATGAGGTAAGTGTCATATTTTCTGTATGCCTGTAAGCTTGGAAAGAGTTGCTAATATTAATGGTTATAATTTAGTAACCATATTTCCTGGAATAACTATTTTCTTTTACAGGCCCTTAAATATGTTAGTTTTCCCGTTCAGACCCTTGCAAAATGTGCAAAAATGATACCAGTTATGGTAGGTCAAACTTAATACTGTACCTGATTATATAAATTTCCTTTATGGATATGACTGGATGGTTTCTATGTTCATTATATCACATAGCTGGTATTTGTCTTATACCATTGATTTGCACCTTATTTTCACTTTCTCAGTTTCTGCTACTTTTACTGATGAAGAATGGTAGTGGCTACTTTTTGTCATTTTTGAAAAATAAATATTTTAAGCTCTGTGTGTGTATCCATAATGGTATGTGATTTCTAGTACTAGTGGCCCCTTTCTTTGCTTAGATTGGGACAAATCCAGAAATACTAAAAAGTGTAAAGTTCATAATTGAATTTTATTATTTTACCTCACAATTTTGCAGTCATTCAATTATCTTAAAAATTTTGGTTGACTACTTTTCTAACTGGTCAAATACTTGGCCTGATTCTCTCTTTCTTACTGTCTTTATCTTGCAGTGTCTAGATCAGAAAGGGAGGAACAAAAATGCTAACTGATGCATATTCAAAAAAATAAACTGACCATGACAAACAAGAATCGCCTATCCTCTAGATTCTAAGCTGGGGTTTTAAATATAATACCTTAGATTGACTAATTAAATGATTTTAAAGTTGAAGCAGTTTATACATGAAAATGAGAAATTCACTGAGGCATTAAGTTGTGGTGCACAGGTTATAAAGAAGCCTAAGAGGATAGTGTATGAATTTAAAGTGCTAAATAATTTTTTACTAGTCAGCCAAGTTGATTATGATAGTAAAACACCTTGTTATGTGTAGAATGAGGTATAACTTTAGTTTGAATATTTATTCCTATGACTTCCTTATATTCTTCTAAATTCTAGAGTAGCGGAGACCTTGTGTAGTCTGTCTAGATTATCTGCTGAGTGATGCCTACCCCTTTGTTTTTCTTCATCCTACATTTAATTATGTTCTGAATCCCATTCCCTCTTTCATGATTCATATCTTTTTCTATTCTTGCACCTTGAGTCCTTCTTCATTCCTCCTTTTGTTTGACATACAGGTATGGGGTATTCTCATTATGCAGAAGAGATATCAGGGGCCTGACTATTTGTTGGCCTTTTCAATTACCCTTGGCTGCTCAGTATTTATCCTATATCCGGTAATTATTGTGTCTTTGACGATATTTTTTTCTACTGCTTTATTACCATCTGTCTTTATGTGATTTTTTTCTACTGAAGAGCTGACAATGAATACCCATATGATACCATATTAGCATTCTTCAGTGATTTGATGTTGCATGTGGGTGGTACTATTGTTTTGGTAATAAAGAGGACTTTTATTGAGGATATGATAAGAAAGTTCGATGAGTGAGAATATTTTTATCCTTTAGACAGAACCCAAAGAAATAACAAGGCTTTTGAATCATCAAGAATCATTATAGAAAGACTCCCAAGTTCTAACCAATAAGCTATATGCTCTATTTTGTCCCAAAGAGCTGGAAGTTTTAAACTAATAAAAATTCTGACATTGTTATCTACTCATATATACCAATGCAAATAAAGCATGATTTGCTTGGACAAGTTTTACCCTTATGCTGCCTTTGGTATGTGAGGATAACAAAGGTTAGGATTTGAAGGGAGAAAATTTTCATAAAATCAACTGTTTTGAGCTGTTTAATATCAGAATTAAGAAAATTTCCAGGGACTAAAGGAGTAATCTTTTCTCCTATTTTAAGGTTAAATTTTACTCCAACTAAGACTAGGTTAAGAATTTTCATATTCATTCCTAACTCTATGTCTCACTTACAATAGCGAGAGTTCCAACTACGGCTGCAGAATGGCTGGCACCCTTGATGGCCACATGATAGCACTAGCACTAAGACCATGCAACACAAGCAATGGGGTGGGGGGGGGGGGGGGAGATCCCAATCGGTGATTGAGCCTTAACCAAATCAATTCCAATTCCATTGTTCCAATAAGCAAGACTGGAGAATGTGGATGCAAAATCCATTGTGGTAGAAGCCATGAATAGAGATTGTATTGCACACAGAGGGTTGATGACCTCAATGGAGTGGGTTTAACCTGTATTGAAATCTATCAAAAATCACCGAGTTGCTATATAAGTGCAACTACAGGAGGTTTCCATGGACGGTGGATATTTCTGTGGGTGATATGATTTTTACTTGACTTGAAAAAATGATGACCAAACACAATGAAAAATTAATTTTTGATCTGTTGATATTTCAAGAACTTTTTAGTGCATACCTGTTAGGCTTACTGAATTTAATCTTATAACAAATTTCTAAACTAGTCATCCCAATTGATATTTAAGCATGCCAATGGGTTCTGCAATTTTTGTTCACTACTCATTGTCGGTATCATAACTGGAACCCATTTGACAATTATAAGTTCACATACTAGTTTGAGTTCTTGATAGCATTGACCCATCGGGAGAGAATATGCACTTTTGAACAATTGGGTTATAAACCATTGGGTTGATATTGTTTTTTTTGACTCACAATTCTGACCAGATTATATGCTTATAGCAACTGATAGATGGTTTTTGTTGACATGTTTTTCTCACCCATGTTCCATTTAGCATGTAAAATATAACAAATTTCACTTTCTTACTCTAACACTGGTGGTATTCCATAGTAGGCTAAAGTAATGCTTGTGTTTTTTTATTTTAGGCAGGAACCGACATAAGTCCTTACAGTAGAGGAAGGGAAAATACAGTTTGGGGCATTCTCCTAATGATTGGCTATCTTGGGTATACTGCAGAACTTGATATCTCTTTCTGTCATGTGTGATTTTATATATTATTTGAGGGGGTCCAAAAATCTAATATTATCTCCACTCATTGTGACATGAAGGTATTTTATTTGTTCAACTGTTCTCATTGTTGGGGGAAAAAATTAAAATTATCTTGCTCACCTAAAAGTTTGAATAATTTCTTGCATGGAGTAATTTTTATTTTCCCGGTTTACAATGTTCAGAGTTATTATGGGCTACAACATAATCATTGTGAACTTTTTTGGTTAGCTTGAGCTGTACTGGTGATTTGAAGCATACATTATGTAGTTATAATCTCATTTTAAAATAATTCACACTTCTTTACTTTCAAACACTTGAATACATGCATATACCAACTTATTTTAAGAAATTATCTTCAAAGAAGTTTCACATACTAGTCACTCATTGAATTAGATTCCAAATTTTTGTGTATTAGGTTTGATGGCTTTACAAGCACATTCCAAGATAAGCTGTTTAAAGGCTATGACATGGAGATATATAATCAGATATTTTACACAACATTGTGTTCTTGTATTCTTAGCCTGACAGGTTGGTTTGAAATTTTATGTTGAACATTAAACTTTGTCATACACTCTTGTCTGGTAATGTAATATGAATATTTGTTTGCTGGGATTGTTGATGACAAAGCTTTATGATACATAATTTTTTCTAGAAGTCTTTGATGGTTTTCAAAATTATATAAGTTGTACATAGGGATGGCAATGGGGCCCCATGGGGGCGGGTAATAGTAAACCCGTCCCCAGCCCACTGGATAAAAATTGGCCTCATACCCACCCCATATCCGCGCGGGTATCCATTAAGTGGGTATCCATGAATTTCTTAAATACCCACGGATATCCATGGATATTTATAAATTTTTTAAGAAATTTAAAAAATTATATTACAAATAATTTTAAGTTTATATTTAATGTTATTGAAATATTAAAAATAAAAATTCAATGTTGATTTTGAACTTGTATTTAACGTTAATTTTGTTGAAATAATAATAAAAATGCAAGATAATCAATAACTTAAAATACATCAATCTCACAAGTAAGTGAAAGTCTCATCACAAAACTACAATAATTCAACCTTATAATTCCAAACGAAAGTAAACAACTTAAAATACATAAATCTTATTGGTCCAATCAAAGCTAGAAAATTAATCAAATTACATCCAACATAATTCTATAACATGTTTAACACATGTTGGTAACTTCATCAACCTCACTTTTATAAGAAAATAAGATGAGAGAGTGTAGTTTTAGAGTTATGTGGTACAAGGATAATTAAAATATTTAAGAAATATTATTAAACGGGTATCCGCGGGTATGGATATCATAATACCCGCCCCCGCCCCGTTTATAAACGGGTAAAAAATTATCCGTCCCCATTATCCGCGGGTACTCAATTAGCCTATCCATTTATTATCCGTAGCGGATTTTACTCGCACATATCCGCTGGTGCGGATATTTTTGCCATCCCTAGTTGTACATGAAGAGTTGAAGGATGAACTTATTTAACACAGTAATGTTTAACCCTCAAGCATTTGAATCGTGAACCTGAAACCTCTGCATTGGTATTTCTTTTGCTTTTTACCCTTCCTTCCTCTTTTTCTACTTTTTTCTGAAATGTGAGTTCTTATATTTTTCCATTTTATGATTATTTTTGCTTCAGCTTTGTTTCTTTTCCTGAGTCATAGTTGGAAATCCGATCTTTTGACATCTGATATTTTTATGTAGGTCTTATCATACAAGGACATTTAATACCAGCAATAGAGTTTGTTTATCACCATCATGACTGTTTCTTTGACATAGCATTACTTTCGACTGTAAGTAAATTGCCTCCATCTGTTTTAAATTTTAAAATGCTTTCTCCTTTTTTGTTTGTTTTAAGATATTTTTTAAATAGATACCAATCCGTCTATAGTGCTTTTACGGTTTACAGATATTTCCCTTTGGCTTCGAAAGCTAAACCAAAAATGTTTCCCATTTTCTTCATCTTCTATTTCACTGAAGAAATTTCCAACTTATTGGGTTTCACAGGTTGCGACAATTAGTCAATTTTTTATTTCCTACACAATTCGCACTTTTGGTGCTTTGACATTTGCAACCATAATGACCACGAGACAGGTAAGTTGCACAGAGAAATGTAATTGTCATTTTCCAAACAATTGTGTAATTTTTTTCCAATATTTTTCATATTTCTTATTCTAATTGTTGCAGTTGGTGAGCATTATGCTGTCATGTGTGTGGTTTTCCCATCCTCTTAGCTGGGAACAGTGGATTGGAGCTGTAAGACTCACTTTTACCTATACTGTAAATTATACTGAATCTAGTCATATTGCACTTCACTCGTATATCACACCCTTTCTTTACCCCTACATGCACTTATTTTGAACCATGTGAAGATGGATCAAAGCCTACATATTTGTGTGACCCAATTGTCTATTTCCTCAATGAATTCTGTGGTAAGCATTGTAATAGCAGTACGTTATCAGGTCATTGTCTTTGGCTCCCTTTATGCAAAAAGCTTCTCGCGGAAAGCACCTCAAAAGACAACCCCCTCTGAAGCACTTGTGCAAAATGGGGATTCAAATAATTTGAAGGACAATCCGTGACTGAGATGGAGGTAAATTTTACTGAGCTGACACCTGATAATGTCTGCAGTGGTGGGGTGGCTTCACTTTTAAGTTCAGAGTTGGACATTCAATATTGAAGATCATGGATAGTTTCACTATACAGAGTTTGTTTGACTTAAAATCCAGACAGCATCAACTGCAGCTAGATTCGTGGATTTTGATATCACAGTCATAAGAATAGAGAACTTGAAATGATTTTAACCCCGACTTTTTTCCGTAGGGGAGATCAATTATAGACTGACTAGAGCCAAAAGATGTTTATAGATTGAAACTTGTACAATGCATTTGCTTTTGCAAAGTTGTTACTTTGTTCTGTTTTTCAGATATGTGTAGAGGACAGATATTTCTAGGACCCATTCTTTACTTAATACCGTAATTGGCAATTTTATGATGGTATAATATATAACATACTGTGCAAAATTATAACAGGCATGGATTGTACTAACATCAGGTAACCTTGATTCCCAAGTTCATGCTGCATATACCAAGTGGTTTTTATGGTAGGAAAATGCTAATTAATTAAGTTGTTAATAGTGAGTTCGAAGAAATTTTCCAGATTGGTTTTATTACCTGATGATCAGAGAAGTAAATGTAAAACCATTCAAGCTTATACTAAGGGAAGGAAAGAGAAATTGGAAAAAAAAAAAATTGTTGACCCCAAACGCCTGAAGATCACCATGATCAAGAAGCTTTAGAAATGGAAAATTTTCCGTGACGTGTCCCATCCAAATGCAATTGGTAAACAAAGGGCTTTGAAACCAATTGGTGCCAAGCAATGTAATGTAATGCCAAACTCCGAAAGCTTAGCAGCTTGCCAGTGTGTTTGGATACCGTCCTGCAAGATTTAATGCATGTAACTTGTAAACGATACAATATTAACATGTCTGGTTTCAATTCTCAAACACAAAGTCAAATATGTATAGAAGATGCAAAAACTAGTTTTTTCAAAGTCAATATTGGATACCGCTCCATATAAAGTTGATTACTGATCTACTATCCTAACTCCGGGTTTGTGGCGTGGACGAAGCCATCTTCGTTTAACAGGAATTAGCACAATTGTTACTTTTCAAGTTATAATGCCTGCTAGTATGAAACACTTCATCCAATACTCTCATTTACCAAATTGTGGTAACTATGAATCAAAGTTCAAGTCGTGTTGTCAAGCTTTTCAATACTATGTTGTGCTAACGGAGTGTGTGGCGTTCCGCTATGTTGAGCTTCTGCAGGGGTCAGAGCAGGACTAGGAGAATTTCCAAACAATTGTAACATCATATTCGGGTTTGGGAGTGCAGGGGTGGTAGCTGTCTTTTGTGTTCCACTATGTTGTGCTGCTACACGGGTCTGAGCAGGACTTGGAGAATTTCCAAACAGTTGTGACATCATATTCGGGTTTGGAGGTGCAGGAGTGGTGTCGGTAACAAATGCGTTCGCCACCGGCGGTGGCGGGTACCAATAAGTTGACTGCTCCTGTGAAGGGTAATATGAATGTTGTGAAGGAACATAATACAACCCTTGTTGTCGTTCAGGCATAACAGGGAAAGTATACTCTTGTGGCTCCACCGCCTTCCTTCGTCGCTGAAATCCACCTAGTTCTTTACATGAAGCAGGAACATGACATGATGGCACCTCCACCCTAGTAGCAGCAGGGGGAGCTGGTGCAGCAGACTCAGTTACACGCTCATGCTCGTTAGATATGGTGAGGATTCTATTAGCCTGCTCCATCAAATTTTCTACAGTCCACATACTCCGGCCTTCTGGAGATGCCATATAGGCCAACAATTCACCCACGTCAGTCTGTAAAACACAAGTAATTGTTGTAGACAAGTTAGAATAATAATAAGCAAATGTGAACCTTTGAATAATAACCAAAAATGACCTTACCATCACTGAAAAGTGTGCTTCATTTGGGTCTATGTACAACTTGGTTTTCAGCTTATACCACCTCATGTAATCTGAATTTGGACTCAAGAGTCCAACCTGCAATGCAGTGGGTTGAAAGTGTAACTTCCTACGCATTTCCCAATGCTGAAGAGCTGGGGCTAAAATGCGGAACCAGTTCTCATGCTCTTTCCCACGTAGTGTCAATCCATGCAAGTCGACTACTTGACTTGGAGCTTGTGGAATTGGTTGTTGGAAACCAAACTGTCTCATAACCCTATCAGGCTGATGCCACTCACAACAGTTAAAGCAAATGAGAGGAACAACAGACCCCCATATAGCCATTCCCTCGGTGCATATCAGAGGCATCTGTTCGATCAAACTCTTTGGATAAGGCTGCCAGTCAATCTGTAAAATAAAACTTGTTAAGCATCACTAAAAATTCTGATTTTTTTAAAATGGTACCTCCCACAATATCCAGAGATTAAGGAGAATAATAAATATATCCTTTTTTATACAATTTAACTAAAATAGTTCATCTTTTAATAAATGCATTTTACTTTTAATTATAGCAGTTGAATAATTTATAAAAGAGTAAGTAAATCAAGAAAAAGATAATTGATATTACATTAAAAAGTGAGAAGAAAATCAATCATTTTGAAACATTTTTTAACTGTTAAAATTGCATTCATTGCATAACGGAAGAAATAAGAAAACATATCTTACTTACATAATTCCTTTTCATCTGATCAAACTTTTTACGATAATAAACTAGATCATCGCGTGCATTTATACCAAGTCCATGCTGAGACCATCTACAATGAGGATAAGTGCTATATTAACATAGTAATTATAGCTAAGAATTCATATTAGTTCAATATAAAAATTAATTATTACCTCATACCAACGGGTGAGGCATCAGGAATTGACGGTGACACCTTGGGAGCTATCATTTTAAATCTCTCCCATGCCCACAACTGCAATAATATCGTCAATCCACCAATGGAGGAACATGCATACTCGGTAGCAGTACACAATTGACGATACAAATAAGACAGGGCAGCAGCACCCCATGCATACGTCCTAGTGACTTCAAAGTCACGTAAAAATTGCAAGAACCTCAAAGGAACGTAACTAGAACTCCTATCAACAAATATGACACCCCCAATAAAGCGCAGAATCCAGGCTCTAGCATATCGACGCAACTTTTCAACATCATTTACGTGGTCTTCAACATTTGTAAAATTCTTCTCTAACCAACTTAACTTAATTTTACCTCCTTTAATCTCCGTAGGGCGAATTCCTAACAACTCCTCACATAAAGCTCTCCAATCAGCACTAACATAGCCAAGAAGTGGGAGACCATCGACAGGGAGGCCTACCAACAATGCAACATCTTGGAGAGTAATGGTACACTCTCCAAATGGCATATGAAATGTATGTGTTTCAGGTCTCCATCTCTCGACTAATGCAGAGATTAGACCGGGATTAATCTTTATGAAACTCATGCGGGCAAGCCAAACAAAGCCAGCTTGTTCTAAAAATGGTACAATCTGGTGAGGAACTCCCTCGATACCCTTGTTGGTTGGGCTAGCGCGTCTGATTACTAATCTTCGATCTTTTTCTTTGTTCCAAACATGCTGAGAGACATGCACACTTTGCATGTGTAATAAGTCTCCCTCTATTGGTCCACACACTATACGTGAACCACCTTCAGACGAGGATGACGCCATCTACATTAAATTAATTACATAAGCAAATAAACTAATATAACAAATAATTAGTAGTAATATATATAGTATTAAAGTGAAGAAAAGTTAAAAAAAATAAAATTTGAAGACGTCAAAGAGGGAGGGTCAACATATTTTAGTAAAAAAAAACTAAATTATTCAAACAGGAAACAAAAAACTAATACAGGTGAAAAAAATATTTGAAAAATTAACTAAAAACTAAAGAAATTCATCAAATTTATTTAATCAATTAAATTAAAAATATAGAAAAAATATAATTAAATACAAATATATAGTAACAAAGTAAAGAAAATTATAAAAAAAATAAAAATAAAATAAAAAAATTGAAGACGCCTTAGAGGGAGCGTCAGCATATTTTAGTAAAAAAAACTAAATTATTCAAACAGAAAAAAAAATGAAACTAAATTATTCAAACAGACAAAAACTAATACAAGTTAAAAAAAAATTCAACTAAAAAAGTAATAGCAAAAATATAATTTTATAGCAATAAATAGAATAAAAAAAAGAAATTTATAAAATGAAGATGCACCAGAGAGGAGCATCAAAACGTTTTTAATGAGAAAAACTAAATATAGAATAATAGAAAAAAATAACAAAATTAAGTATGAACAAATTAATAATAGAAAAAAAAAATTAAAAAACTGAAAACGCACTGGTAGTTTGCATCAACAGTAATAAAAAAATTTAATCTATATAATATGATCTATAACTATAGCATTAACAGTAATAGAAAAAGATTAATTTATAATTCATGTCTTTATCTATAACTATAACTATAATAAAGAAAATAATTTTTTTCTTTGCACACAAATTTTCTTTTTAATTTTGTCCTTCTAACTATTTCTTATATTACTCTACAAAATACTTACACCCTTCAATTAACTACCTACTAATAATTGGTGTTCACTTTTAATTTTTTAATCTTAAAAATACGCTTCATTTCTAGCAATTATTAAGAATGGTCTAATGGTCTTCAAATCTCTTGAATCTTGGATTTAATAAATAAAAAATGTTAAAAGGAATAACTTTAATGTAATAAAAGTCTTAAAAAAAACTAATTTTCAACAAAGTCGATAGATATTTCTGTCAATAACATAATATAAAAAAAAAATATATCTGAATCCTAAATCCTAAACCTTAATGATAAGAAGTTGAAGATAAAATATACTTGATCATAAGTTTGAATCCTAGTGTTATCATTGTAATTTTAAAGAAACTTATTATTTTTATTATCAGAGACATAAAGTATCTTTTTGAAAAATTTAAAACTAAGTAATTAAAACATGGAAAAAATTAATCCAAATAGAAAAATATATTAAAAAATATATTTGAAAAAATATATAAAAAAATATGAACCTAATAACAAGAATAAAACACATTGATGAAAAAAATAACACAATATTAATGAAAAAATATTTAAAACATAAATGATACTCACATCAAATAAAATAAAAAATTTATACAACAGAATAATAAAAAAAACAATAAATTACAATAAAGATTAAATTCTAAAATATGAGTTAACTAATTAAGAAAAGATGACCCACCAGCATGCTCCGCCAACAGCATAATAAATAATAATAATAATAATAATAATAATAATAATAATAGAAAATTAAAAACAATAGACAAATTTAAAAAATAATAATACTATCTAACAATCAATGGACAGATAAATCACAGCCATTAAAATTTATAAATTATACAAAATCTAATAAATTGAAAAAACACATACTTATGCATTTTAAAAATTATTTACTAACCTCTGATGAAGAACAAAAGGGCTATCGGACAAATCAGCTTTCCTTAAACTTTTTATAGGTAATACATCTTAATAAGAAACAAATAAACCAGACAAAAGTATAAATAATTTCTAAATATTAAAAACAAAATAAAGAACTTAACAAAAAAAAATAATAATGCTTACCTGAGTGTGGCGTGAACAATCTGAGATTAAAAATGAAGGAGACAAGGGTTGAGAGAGAGAGAGTAAAATTAAGTGATGGGACCAACAATATATATAGCGTAAAAAAATTTATCCCTTAAACTTAAGACGCTATACGCTATAGCGACCATTTTGGGTTACAGCCACGTGCCGGTTTTTAATTGGAAGAGACCGGGGTGAGTAGAGTTTTTTTTACATCGGTTTGCTTTAAGTACTGTACCGTAAAAAATAAAAATAAAGTTGGAATCAATTAATTTTGATGTATTTAATTTGAAATAGACTTATAAAAAAATTTACAATTTAAGCCAAACTGATGAACAACAAGTTGGTCAGTTCAAATTAATTGATTTTTCTATAAAAAAATTAGCATATTTATATTTTTTAAAAACATATAAAACTCATGATTTCATTCAAATTGAAATATAAATATAGTATTAAAAGAGTGTAATTGGTTTAATGTATCTAGTTTATATGTGAATGTATGAGTAAGTGTTTGGAATGAAGAAACGTAGGTGAAAAGTATGAAGCTTGTAACAAAGGCTAGGAAGCTTCGATGCATTGGCTACTGTTCTTCCTTTTCCACTTCCTCTCAATATTCTCACTCTCAATTTCGTTATGATAAACGGAACAGTCTGAACCCAATCAGCGAGGGTAACAATTTTGAAGAAGCCATTGATGTTTTGTGTCACCAAAAGCGCGTCAAGGAAGCCGTTGAGTTGCTCCATCGCACTCATCATCGGCCCTCTGCGCGCGCGTACTCCACGCTCATTGCCGCTTGCATTCGCCATCGCGCTCTTGAACTGGGTCGGAGGGTGCATGCCCACACCAAAGCTTCAAACTTTGTCCCCGGGACTTTCATTTCCAACCGTTTGCTCGATTTGTATTCCAAATGTGGGAGCATTGCGGATGCCCAGATGCTGTTTGATGAAATGGGTCATAGGGATTTGTGTTCTTGGAATACCATGATTGCTGCCTATGCTAAACTTGGCCAGCTTGAGCAGGCAAGGAAACTGTTCGATGAAATGCCCCACAGAGATAACTTTTCTTGGAACGCTGCGATATCTGGCTACGTCAGCCATGATCGGCCTCGGGAAGCTCTAGAATTGTTTAGAGTAATGCAGAAGCGTGAGAGGTCGAATTCAAATAAGTTTACCTTGTCTAGCGCCTTGGCTGCTTCTGCTGCCATTCCTTGCTTGCGTCTTGGGAAGGAAATTCATGGTTACTTGATAAGAACCGAGTTGAATTTGGATCAAGTGGTTTGGAGTGCTCTTTTGGATTTGTATGGCAAGTGTGGGAGTTTAGATGAAGCTAGGGGTATTTTTGACCAGATGGTGGACAGAGATGTTGTTTCATGGACTACCATGATTCATAGATGCTTTGAAGATGGAAGAAGAGAAGAGGGGTATTCATTGTTCAGAGACTTGATGCAGTCAGGTGTTAGACCAAATGAGTATACGTTTGCTGGAGTTTTAAATGCATGTGCTGACCATGCTGCTGAACACCTGGGAAAGGAGGTGCATGGGTATATGATGCGCGTAGGGTATGACCCATGTTCATTTGCTATAAGTGCCCTTGTTCACATGTACTCAAAGTGTGGGAACACAAAAGTTGCAAGAAGAGTGTTCAACCAGATGCCTCAGCCAGATTTGGTATCATGGACTTCTCTAATTGTTGGGTATGCTCAAAATGGTCAACCAGATGAGGCTCTTCATTTCTTTGAATTACTTCTACAATCAGGTACTGAGCCTGATCAAATAACCTTTGTTGGGGTTCTTTCGGCGTGTACTCATGCTGGGTTAGTGGATAAAGGGTTAGAATATTTCCATTCAATAAAGGAGAAGCATGGGTTGATGCATACTGCAGATCATTATGCATGTGTTATTGATTTATTGGCACGATCTGGCCGATTCAAAGAGGCGGAGAACATCATTGATAACATGCCCATAAAGCCTGATAAATTCCTTTGGGCCTCCTTACTTGGGGGATGTAGAATACATGGGAACCTTGAACTGGCTAAAAGAGCAGCAAAAGCATTATATGTTATAGAACCAGTAAATCCAGCCACCTATATCACTCTGGCTAATATTTATGCTAATGCTGGTCGGTGGACCGAGGTAGCCAAAGTTAGAAAGGATATGGACAATAGGGGGATAGTGAAGAAGCCAGGTAAGAGCTGGATTGAAATTAAAAGACAAGTGCATGTGTTCTTAGTAGGAGATACATCCCACCCGAAAACAAGTGATATACATGAATTCCTAGGAGAACTCTCAATGAAAATGAAGGAAGAAGGCTATGTTCCTGACACAAACTTTGTGCTACATGATGTGGAGGAGGAGCAGAAAGAGCAAAATCTTGTTTACCACAGTGAGAAGCTTGCTGTTGCCTTCGGAATCATTTCAACTCCTCCAGGAACTCCAATCAAGGTTTTTAAAAATTTAAGAACTTGTGTAGACTGTCACACTGCCATCAAATACATATCAAAGATTGTTCAAAGAAAAATAATTGTGAGAGATTCAAATAGGTTTCATTGTTTTGAGGATGGAAGCTGCTCATGTAAAGACTATTGGTAATACTCCACATCAATAGACACGCCAAACATTGACTGAATTGCTGTCCTTGATCCTTGATTCTGACAGAATACACAGCCTTTAACAGTAGTGGCATTGATTAAATTTTTTTTCCCTCCTTTTCTATCATTTAAATGGTGTGTTGCTTTCAAGCGAAATTGATAGATATCCCACTGCTACCGGATATGAAATGTTCAATAAAGATCGAGATCTTCATTAGGCAGGAACGGCCATCGAGAGATCTATAAAACTGGTATCTTAGAAGTTAGAAGTATATTTTACAGATATATTATTTATCTGGATTATGTAATAACAATAATGGTGGATGCTGTATGTTTGAAATTGCAGTACTGATCACTACCCGCATGCATTGGCATCGTTGGCTTTATTTGGTAGTTCTGAGTTATTGAGGCAAGTGGAGACTTAAAGCAAGGTCAAATATGTGTGGCAATTTTCCAGACAATAGTGTATCTTTTTTTCTATTCTCTTCATTTTTTTTATTCTAATTGGTGCAGTTGGTGAGCATTATGCTGTCATGTGTGGTTTGCCCTTCTTCTTAGCTGGGAACTGTGGATTGGAGCTGTAAGACTCGTGTTTACCTTTACTTAACATTATAGTGAATTGAGTCATATTGCACGTGCACCCTTAGATCACGTCTTTTCTTTTATTTATCCCTACATGCACCCATTTTGTACCATGTGTAGATGGATCAAAGCTTACACATTAGATGCGTGACCCAATTATCTATTTCCCGAATGAGTTTTGTGTTAAGCATTGTAATAGCAGTACATCGTCAGGTCTCCCTTTATCCAAAAAGCTTTTCTTGGAAAGTGCCTCAAAAGACAACCTCCTCTGAAGCACTTGTTCAAAATGAGGATTCAAATAATTTGAAGGACAATCCATGACTGAGATGGAGGTAAATTTTACTTTGTACTGACACCTGCTAATGTCTGCAGTGATGGTTCGGCTTCAGTTTTAAGTTCAAAGTTGGACATTCAATGTTGAAGATCATGGATAGTTTCACTATACAGAGTTGGTTTGACTTAAAAACAAAACAGCATCAACGGTAGCTAGATTCGTGGATTTTGGTATCACAGTCTTAACAATAGAGAACTTAAAATGATTTTAACCCCGCATTTTGCAGTAGGGGATATCAATTATAGACTGACTAGAGACAAAAGATGTTTATAAATTGAAATATGTACAATGCATTTGCTCAAGCAAAGTTGACATTTGTTCTGTTTTTCGAAAATGTGTAGCGGAGAGATATTTGTTTGTGGTAATTTCTAGGACCTATCACTTAATACTGTAATTGGCAATTTATTTTACTAACATCGTAGAGAGGTTGAATCCCAAGCTCATGTTGTATGCACTACGTGTTTTTTACGGCAGGAAAATGCTAATTAACTAGGGAAAAGACATTGATTAGTTAAATTAGCGAGCCACATTTTTTCCCTTTTAAAAAATGTTAGTGTGGTAGTGTTGTGATCATTTGTTATTTAATTACAGAGAATCTTTATGTGTACAAGTTTCGGTTTTAATTTGCGCATCACAAAATATTCAGGTTTTGGAACTCCTAGTTAAATACAATCAGCTACTTGAATTACTTGCGTGGATATAATCATATAATCAGAAGTTATATTTTAAAAAAAGATGTCTTGAATGTGATAAAACCAGACGCATCAAGAAATATTTTGGATTTTAAGGTGCTCTCCACTAATTAGAATGGCACAATTTGTGTCAGTCTGTCAGATTCATACATTCAGATCCATCATTTAGTTCTCGCAAACAATTATTTTTAGGTTACAAGATATTTCTTAATCAGATATTATTCCCATTGCAAGATTTTAGAACTTAACACCACATTTTTAAATGCGACGCTAGGTAAAATGAATGATCGAGGAGCAGGAAGGTAGTATGAAAACGGTGCGTTGAGTGGACGATTGCTGGTGAGTTTAATTTCTCTCCGTTGAAAAAATATCTACAATCACGAGCATTTTGTTTATTTTGAAAATAGTTTCTTTTACCAAAATCAAGCTTTTTTTCTTCTACAGATGCAAAAATTTTCAGGTGGAATGATTTAATTTTTAAAAATAAAAAACACACGTTTCTTTGATTAAAAATATAGCAGTTTTCCATTATTGGTTCATGATTATTTTATAACATGAACATTGAACAAATATATATATATATATATATATATATATATATATATATATTAATTACATAGCTTTTGATAATTTAATACGTAAATTCATTTTTTAAACAATCTAAAATAATTGTCTAAAAACCACATTAACATACCTAGGCAAATAATTTTTAATATTTTTCCTAAACCAATTTTACACCATCAATTTTAGTTATCATTTCATTTTCACAAATCCAATCAAAAAATTCTTGCACGAAATTATTTCCAGACATGAGAAGAGCAAGAATAGCAAATGTTAATCTTCACAGAACTTACGTCCAGTTTTCCCTTTAAATTTAAGTCTTTTACTTTTCTCTGGGGTGGTGTAATAAGATCTTATCGCTGCTCATTATCATAGTTCCGCATATTGTCAATTGCCATGATGCGGGGAAAATTCTGAGAAACAAGTTTTGTACAAGACCCTAATAACATTTTTGCTGCCGACTATGGTTCTTGTTTATATCCTAAACTATCTTTCATTGCTGAATCGCCCTTGTTTTCTCCATAACTATCCTCTTCTACTTTCTACCCGTCCCTTAGCTAACAAACTGGACTCTTCTATTCGGTATTGTTCTTCTCAGCTATAACCCATCTGTTATCCCATCAGCAAATGCTTATGGAAATAGAAAACATGAGCATTCCGAGAACCACAAGCAAGATTGTAACATATTGCAGCAGGTAGTAGAGGAATAGTTGCGGCAAATGAATCACGATTAAACTCATTCAGCCCGCAACGCAAAAACTCTGTTTGAACCCCATAACACCCTCATGACACCTAACTTTGATTCAGCCTCTGCAAATGTGGTGCCAGTGGCTTCTGATGGATAGGGTAGCCGCATACCTTTATCAGCTTTGAGCTCATTAATATCCACAACGCAGGTAGATAATTCCTCCAAGCTCTTCCCATGCCACTTACCATGCACCTGAAACACTTTTCCTCTTCCAATTTCGTCTCCTCGTACACCAACAAGGACAACATATTGACCTGCATTGCAATGACCAAATTCTGGAGAACCAATATCAACAAATCGAGCCAGAGAAGGCTCAGGTTTATTATCATTCCTTGCATGTGATACATCACCTGGACTGTCAGGTGAGTCATAGGACCCAGGTACTGGCCCTCTTTGCTTGTCTGGGACAGGATTGTCAGCATCACCTGCTGCTGCTCGAACATCCCTAGCCGTGCGAGCTAGCCTAGCTTTTCGATTATTCAACCTAATATGACAAACATGAAATTCCATTACAAATCAAACCAGATAAAAATAAATTGGCCCGACTATGATGTATACAGCCAATTGCTTAATATATTTGAAGCTTTACAACCAAGTAATGTATCAATAACAGTGAATTGCACAATAATATTTAAGAGACCAATAAATTCAATGCTCTGATCTCTGCCCCACCACCCACAACCCCAACTCTTATTTCATGACACTAAACTTTGTTAAATAAAATTACAAGATACACTAGAAATAAGATATAATAGCATTACATTAGCTGTGGATAAGATAATAAACAAGATTCAATATAATTCCGGTATAGAAAACCTTGATATATGACTTCAAACTAGATGTTCGACTATATCATCTGATATGGACAAGTAGGTCATGGTATAGATCCTAAATTCCTACAAAGGAGTATGTATAACAAAAGAACAAAGTAATAACATAACAAACAATATGTTAAGTTACATATAGAGGCGTACCAATTTTTAAGCTGTGAAGATGTAACCTCAGAACCCTGAAAAACATAATGCAGGAAAGTATCAAGAAAATATGCCAACGAAATATTAGTCAAATAGTTGAGTTGCATTTAACATACATGCAAACTTAATTTATCAGCCCATGATTGAAGTGAAGCTGCATTTCGCTGCATATCAGGCTCATCCTTGAGTGCCCTCTCAATTAGCATCACCTGTTTATCATTCATTATTGTTCTCTTTCGTTTTCTCCTTTGTGAAAGTTCTATCTTTTCATCCTCTGGATTTTCCTCAATTGCAGTTCTTTTAAGACGCTCATTTGATTTTGAAAGCTCGCCATTATCCATGTGATCAACAACATTCTTTCCTTTTGCAGAACTACTATCTGAACCACTTGTTTCAACATTCTGAGCATCCTTTTCCATATCTCTTGCTCCTCCAGGTGCAGTTTTACCATGTAAGCCTTTATCATCTACCTGATTTTGCCTATTTAGGCCCTTGCTCTGATTTGTGTCTTCAGCTCTGGTATTATGTTGGTCTATGTCAGGAAATGCAGAATTCTCAGACATACCTTCCTTGAAATTACCACCTTTCTTATTAAGATCTGCAGGTTCTTTTCCAGTTAAAGATGATAGACACCCCCCTGCACTCTGTGCCTCCTACAGGAGATCAAACATTTCTTCTCAAGTTACTATGTTGAGGACAAGCTATGTGGTAACCAAATAATCCAATTTGAGAATTGTTTTATTTTGCTATTTAACAGTTAAAAGCATTTTCTAGTTCTAAAGTACGTATAATTTAATTACTTTGTGAACAAAATGTAACAATACAATGTATTGAACGTGTTGGTCAAAAAATGTTTTGCAAATACCTGATATTGTTCATTGATGTTGAATTTAGAAAACTTATCCCAAGATAATGACTCCTCAAATTTGCTATCCTGAGTTTTGCCAGAAGAATGATATGGGAACATTTATACACAAAATATGAAAGTATATGAGTAAAGGAGAAAAAGAAATATAGATCAGGAAAATAAAATAATTAATAGTTCAAACTAAAGGATAAAGATTTACTTGGACTTGATTTTCTCCAAATCCAGTAGAAGCAAATAGTGTTTGTAATTCGCCAAAAAACACTCTGCAAGAAATTAATAGAAGTTGTTTATTTAAACATTGATATAGTATTATGCTGGAGCTTAGGTGCTAAAAGATTAACAGAAAAATAAATGCTTCATATGCTTAACCAGGGAGTTGAAGTGAGGCAGAGGCAGGGGAGGGGAGAAAAAGAAGATGAGACAGCAAATTCAACAAAAAGAGACATTATTCTGAAAGAAAGTTATCATCAGCATGGTACTTATTCTATATTGTTTCTTCTTTATTTTTTCTCTAAATAAATAAATTGAGCAGATGGGAATGTAATTATTAAAATTTTAAGATTTTTTTTATTATGTAAATCTAAAATTGGTAGATTGACGTGTCCTAACTAGATTCAAGCTAATAATAAATAATACGTATAAAAATGGTACAAGCACAACAATCAGAAGAGAATGCCTGTTAATTTCATCTTGAGTAGATGACAAGCACTCCTATTTGTGAAAGAACAAAAAACAAACACTTCATTTCAACATAATATTTGAAAATATTTCATTAAAATGAAACTGAGGAAGCAACTTTTCCTCAATAATTAGCTTTACAATTTTTTTTCCAGTTTTAATCAAGTGGCATAAAGAGCTGTCATTAATGTCAAAATTTATGCATCATACACACACACAGAGATAGATAGATATATGCCCAATGCACGAGTAATCCATTGAAACAGCAGTTTAAAATCCTTTGCACTAAACTAAAAGTGTGGAGTGCTACAACAAAATTTTGAGGAGGGTAATATAACCTTAAAAGTTGCACATCCTCCACATTTAAGAAGTTTGGAATCAAAGATTCTGCATGACTTAACAATGAACCTACACAAGAAGTTACTTGTAAGAAAGTAACCATATATTGCTCATAATTCCACAACAAAGATTATTTGAGAATTATTATTACGGAGATTCTTGCTAGCAATAGCAGCTTTAGGAGTGTCAGAAGCAAAAGAAAATCCAGGCAGCAAGTTAGATAGATCCATTTGCAAACACTCCAGGACCTTGAGAACAAAAAGGTTCCTCTCCTGCTCTGGGGATTATTATTACACAAAAAAAAAAAAGGATAAGTCAAATGTGAAAATACATATATACCTGTAAAACAAACAAATTTGGCCTTATTTGGGAATATTATTGCAAAGAACCAACCTTCGCATATGTTGGGAACAAAACAATGAAGATTTGCAAAGAACTTGACAAATAATGATGTCCTATGATGTGCATAAGAAGCCTTAGGCATGCTGTTAGGTATGAGGTTGAATTCCAAATTTGTAGCATTTCTTACATCCGGTGAAGTATTATCCAAAATCCATCCAACTGCAGAAAATATATCATATTCAAGACTTGCATCCTCCTCTGTCTCTGGGAGATTTGATGAACACCAACACGATAAAAAATCTCCATGGGAGAGTGAAATTATTGCTGTCAGAACTTTAGTCTGGAATCACATACAAAGGAAACAGTCAAATTCCCAATTGATGAATGTACATCTAACATATCAAGGAAAATGCATGTAAAGCATTGGTTACAACTTACAAATGAAAGATAAAACAAGAGGTGCATAATATCTTAGCATTTGGCTTGAATTAAATCTAGAGTAACTTTACAAACAAACAGAATGATGATTATACCACCTAACACTACTTTTATGGCACATTGGATGTTAGGAGACAAAGAAAGCCTAGAAAATAGGAATAAGTTAATTATCGTTTTATTTATCCTTAATTAGATTCTAGAAAATATAAACAAGTTAGCTATCTTTTTTATATCTTTGTCTATAGGAATAACCGAATAAGTTAGTTATCCTTCTTATCTTTATATATGATTATCGTTTTTTATTATTTATCCCTTATCTTTAGGAGGAAAGTGAGGAGGGGAACAACTGTGCATATGGGGACTGGCAAAACTGAGTAATCAGTTTGGGTATTCTAGTTTTTCCAAGAATAATCGGGAAGGGGAATCTTGATCTTTTACACAGGAACTCCATCGGAAGTATGTTCTTTGTACTTTTTATCCATTTATTTCACAAAATAAATAAAGATTCCATATCTTATCCAGTATCAATTGATAGACATTGAATCTCTATCGTTGGATTTGTAGTCAACAATACTAAAGCAAGATAACTCCATAATATAAAAAGGATAGACTTACAAAACAAAGTATCATGTAAGATCGGAAGTTTGAATCATCGGAGAAGATGTCAGCTAGACGCATTGCATTGAGCTGTACAAACCCCATTGGGTGACGTCTGTCAGCAGCGAGATGCTCAGGATCTCTTCCAAAAGCTTTCTTCAACAAGTCAAAAACCTACATCATTGATAGCATGTAAGTAAAGAAAGTAATAAACACGTTGACATGTTTAATGGCACTGATGCATACTGCCAGCCACCACGGAACACTGTCAATTTAAAGATTTCCAGAAGAACCTGTACTTTACTCAATAATCCATGCATATGTTTAGTACTCGGAAATCTAAACGCAGTTTAGGGTTTAGGGTCTTCAACAGTTAGCATTACAAACCAACAGCAGAAAACTAACCTCCAAGGCAACAGATTTAGCCAAATCTAAACTTCGTGCTGAGCTGGCTACTTCATCAAGATAAGAAATGCTTTCTGCTTCACACAAACTCAGCAGCTGACAAAAGAAAGTAGCAATAGTAATATTAATAATATGCATAAATAATAAAGTAGATTAAAAAAAAAAAATTCCATCCTCCAAAGTTAAATGCATCACCAAGTTAGTCCTTCAAACTTCTTTTCTCACCAAATTAATTTCTCAAAGATTTAAATCACCATATTAGTCCTCCAAATGTCGACACCCTATTAATCCCTCAAAGATGTAACCTATTACTAATTCAGTCTCTCAAAAATCTACAACGTCACAGAATTCATCCTTCTTAAGGGCTAAAGTGATGACAAAAAGAACTTGAGGGACTAACTTGGTGATAAATTAAATCTTTTAGAAGTTAACTTGGCATCAAAATCCTGAAAGGACTAAAAGGGAAACAAAAGGAATCTCTGATACATTAATTTGGTGACAAAACTTTGGAGGATTAATGTGATGACACTCAACTTCAAAGAATCAAATTGAGGTTTTTTTCAACATTAAAGTTAAATGCAGGGATTTATAGCAAATTTTGTCATTGGACTTACAATAGATAGTATTTTAGCCTTTAGCCTAGAAATAGCCGCCATGACCCTTGATGAAAAAGATGGCTGAATGTGTAACTTCAAAATGGATTGAGCGAGAAAAAGTATGCTTCCCTTTCCGCATAATTCCTGTAAGTAAATGAAAAACACATAAGCTCATGCAATTGTGTGTATAGAGAACAACATCCTATCAATCAAACAAACAATGCAATAACATTAAGCATCTTCGCTAGTGACTGTGTTGAAAGTATCCAGTTTATCAAGTGGAATTCCCAACACCTAAAACCCTGACTTCCTCTAACAATATCTACATTTAATGGTGCAACACATTAACTTGGAGCTGGTAGATTAGCTGACTTTAAAACAGAATAATTTAAAACAAATCATGGAAGAGTTTGGAACACAAAACTCAAAGAATTTTATGAAAGAGTTCACAAACTTAAAAATATTAAGGTTGTAAGGAGGCCATTTTTTAGTATACTTTTGACAATATGGACATGAAAAAAGGGCTGTTGATCAATCTTACATATGGACCTTTCTAAGAAAGCTTCTTGTCTAATGAAGAAAGGGCTGTTGATCAATCTTACATGTGTCACAGTGTGATGTTTGACAAAAGATATGAATATTATAAAGAATTTAGTCACAAATAAGCCCATAAAGAAAGCACATATAGATGTAGGTCACTTCCATTTTAGAAAGCTATATAATATTATCAACTGAGATGTCAAAGGGGTACACCATCAAAATATATGGTTGAGCACTTATATCCACTTCAAAAATAATTTAGTAGTGATACTAGAGAAAGGTAAACCTGCTCAGACAGTAGAGAAGATCCAACAATATTTTTTTGGTGAAATAATGCACAAAATAAAATTAAAAAAAAGGATAAGGAATCCTCCTCAAAAAAATTAATAGGACAAACCAACAACCAACTCAATAAACAAAACAATGTGTCAAGCACCATGTAAATCTAACATAGAGAATCCTCAATAAGTGCCAAGCACCAAAACGAATCAAAATGTCCAAAATTGAGATGCATCTCGATCTTTGGATGTTTCAAACTTAAGCGAAAAGAAAAATGGTGGTTTTGAAGAAGAGTAAAAAGATGTAAACATGTGGTGTAGTTTTCCATTTTTGAAACAATACCGCATGAATCACATTCATGGATAAAATAAAAGAATGAGCAATACTCAAGAAACATGTGACTCCCTTCAAGGCTTCCCTAAAAAGACAGCAAATGTCTAAGTCTGAAAAATCTGAGCACAAATTTTCTTAAGAATACTTTTAATTAAAGGCCGCCAACCAATCTCAACCATTTTTTATCCCTAGTGTTTCAACTTGTATCTCTCAAATTGCTAATGGTTAAAGTCCATGGATAATTGATTCAAGTCCCACTGATCATACTTTTGGAACATGATGCACTGGCCCCACATTTGTCCCAGATGTGCTGGCCCCATTTTCTCCCCAATTGCACTGGCCTTATCTCTGTCACTGAAGTAGTTGTAGTCCCTAGGGTTTGACCTGGTCAAGAACCATCTTTCTCAGCAACCACTTTTTGATCCCAACAATTTTTTTCATGAATCAGTTTTTATTTATTCATTTTACTTGGAGAACAATGTATTGATTCTGTGTAACAAGCTGAAAGTTTATTAAGATTTAGCTTTAGGGTGAGTGTTGGAAACTGCTAATATTACTACGGTTTCTAGGGAATTAAAGACTGGGAAAGTTGAATAGTTTTAGTGGATTATCATTATCCTAGCAGGGAGTAACATTTTCTATTTCCTGCTATTAAATGTACTTCAAACTAAATTATTATAATTAAGAGATGTTGCTGAGTGCATACAACTCATGCAATTTCATCAAATATTCTAATATTCAACTGCTTCAAATTTATGAAGATAGTTTGGAAACCTTATTCTTAAGCAGGCGCTCCTTAAACAATTTTTGTTGGCATAATGACTGAAGAAACTGCAGAGAAGCTTCACACTGCTGACAGAGATAATAAACTATTTGTTCTGGGGTAAGATTTGATTCCACAGAAATGTCTTTATGAAATGCCACAAGCGTATTCTCTAAAAAACTAACAGCCATACGAACTGATCCAAAAGCAGCATCAATAAATATGTCAACCTGTCATATAATTCATGATTAGCCATAGCACAAAAATGTATTATCAGAAAATAAGTAAAATAACATTGTTAAGAAATGTATTTGTAAGATGTAATAAAACCATTCTTATGCTTTCACCCAACAGCTTAAGCTTTTGGAGAGAGTTGGTTCAAAACAGTTTATATGTAAAAAGAATTTAACTGACTGGAAAGAAATTCTAAATGCATGCAACAATCGGATTGAAAGAAATGCTACCTAAATTTGTATCATGTCCTTTTTGTAGTAAAAAACAATTTTTGACACCAAAAACTCACTTTTTTAATTGTTTATAAAAAAAATTATAAATTTCAGATAGACAAGTGAAATTTAAGAAAAACGGATTTAAAATAGTTGACATTGTAAAAAAAACATGATTTTATCAAATTCAACAAATGAACACTAACAGAATACTGTTTCTGAATCATGCATCTAAAACATTGGGTGGAGATGAAGTTGTACCTTGGGGTGCGCAAGCAAGACATGAACAATATCTTGCCATTGTGTTGATAAAAACCCTGTTAATAGATGTAAATTGCATGCTACAAGAGTTGAATGCATAAGGTGCATGTAACTAAAAGCATGGTATTCCTGCAACATGAGTGCAAATCTCAATATAGATACACAACACAGAAGATCAAACTGTAAAGAACTGAACTATGAAAAACCTGTCTGTAACCACTGAGAACAATTAGCATGTAGAAAACCAAGTCAATCAGCTGTTCCTCCATTTTCACATCATCTAGAAAAATCTGTAATCATATTCCAATTCAAAATCAGAATCATAGTATCACTATAATTTTCAAAAACAGCAACATATATATACAAATGACACCACAACAGGTTATTTTTCTGTGAACAAAATGCATGGGTTGTGAATACAACTTCCACAAAACTACTACAATGCTTATATTTCTTTGCCAAAGTATGTCTACATATTGCCATGAACTATAAAGAAATTCATGGAATAAATAATAAAAATACTTCATCCAAGAAAAAAATTGCTACCTCCCTCACCCCTTAATTTTTAGAATTCAAAATATAGATAGTATACCTCCAAAGTTCCGCAGAGTCATTTGCTGGAAAGCAAAACATTATTTAGTATAGAATGAATGTTGTTCAAACTTTGGAGGTTAATAAATATCAGTCTTCAACATTTTGATTATGTGTCTTTGCCACACAAGGAAAACACATAAAGCCAAATGAGAATCAGAATATGATAAATGTTAATGGGGATTATTAATATTAACCTGCTCAAATTTAGAATTTCGGGAGGCTAAATCACACAAGGAATGCAAGAGTCGAATGCCACATAACAAGTATCTGAACATGGCTTCATCTCTAACAGGTGACATCAGCTGTGAAGTAAGGTGCAACGGAAGAGATACTGCAAGCTTTTCCATATCAACCTGTACACATTATGAATAAGTTATAACAAAATGATATAATAAGATATCAAACCGCATTATGATGCCGATTATGAGAACCTTCAGCAATGATCCTTTTTCAGTGAGGTAGTGAATGGTGAAATTTTCAGAGTCTCTCAATAATTTATTGAGATCCAGAGCGGTAACCCCTTGCAACTCCTTCACTGCTGATTTTAAGCTTATTTCCTGTTCAGGTAAATTAAAAAACATCCATACACCAGTCATTGAAAAGGATAATTAGAGGGGGGTAGTAGGAGAGTCTCATGAATCCAAGTCATATTTAAGTGGTAAATACTTGCCTGTGCAGCACTGCTTGATGGTTCTTCCTTAGTAATCCTCATTCTTGAGAATCTGAAAGAATACTGAAGAAATAAACATTATGTCATTATCCAGGTGCAATATAATGTCGGACAAACACATAGCTCAAGTAATTAGTATGCATGTGCATGACTTGTAACCCTAAGATAATTGCTAATTTTACACTTTGGAATAGAAGTAGTCAGTTCATGTCAACACTATGAAGAGACATAGGATGATGGCAGACATTTCTTGAACCTAGAAGAAGCTAGTATTTCAAAAGAAAAAATGTATTGATAAAGCACGGGCATTTTAACTATTTTTTATTGTTGTATCTTGAATAGTCATCAAAGCAGATTTAGCTTCCTTTCCAGAAGGCTACACGTGCACTACTTGTAGTTATGAAATTGAGATTGACCTTCAGTGTGCAAAGTTACAAAGCTTCAATCATTGTTCTCCAAACACCAAGTTTAGCATCACAAATTCACCTACAGGGTTTTAACTGCTTCTATATAATATTTCATATTTTTACAAGTAAGCATTCAAGGCAAGGAGCATCTAAAATGTTGATCCAAATAACTCAAGAAGTCTTATTCTATTATCATCATTTAGTGCCATGGATGCATATCTTTAATGCCAGAATGCAGTTTTCAGTTCATGATCCCAGTAAAAAGGATGAGGGGAAGGGGGGGTTCCATATCCCAGGTCTGACATCTATAACTGCAACCACAGACACCCAAAATCATTAAAACATCACACGTTATAGCTTTGAAAAAAAATAAACTCCATTCCCTTAAAAGATTTCATATAAATGAAAAATACATGTAGTAAAGAGATTTTTAAACTAACAATATAAAGCTATATGTGGACACATTTATATCACACAATTACAACAATACCTAGGAAAAATAAGCAATCATATATTCTGTTCTCGAGATATTAGCATTTATTCAATAAACATTTTACCTGTCTAAATTTAAGCAATTTTATTACAAATTTCAGCAAATCACTAAAGAGATAATATTTACTACACAGCAATTGGACTTTTCAGATACTAGACAAAAGTTGTAATTTGTCATCAATAAGATTCAGCTAGGTCATCCAACAATCTCCCCGTTATGGGATATATTAGTTAAATATGATCTTATAAACAGAATCAATAAGAAATACAGCGCCGAACATTTAACCTCTTAACCAATCGGTAAAAGACATTGATGCCGCCTCAAGAGTTTCCTAACCAAGCAGATTATGCAAAATCTTCTTTCTCTTTCAATAAAAGATCTCACAGAAAAAGAAAAAAAATTAGATTCATAATTCTTACCAGTGTTTCTGAATCCGACATCCTCATAAAACCACAATCTAGGTTACAAAATTCCAATCATGGAGGTTTGACAAATTGGATTGTGAAAAATAGTGACCAGAGCAAATCAATAAACAGCAAAGGTTGGATATTGACCTGGATGTCAAATATAGTTTATTTGCAGTATCTGCCAGTGTTGTTTGGCAGCAAGAGAAAAAGGGTGGCGGCGGGTGAGGAGGAGAGAGGGTTAGTCCATTAGGGTTTATTTGATGGGTAAGTCTTAGCGAGTCTTCCAAAATATATATATATATATATATATATATATATATAAGCAATGTTTAAATCCCACATGGCAGTGTATAGCTGCCAGCCCCAAAAACTTTACGGTGAGATAGCCGCTATTTTGGATTTATTTATATAATTTATATAATATATAATATATACATACAAATTCTCAAAAATAATAAAAACTACTAAAAAATTGACATTCAAAATTAACAATAAAAAATGTCAGCTGTTGAACAAAACATACAAGTAAATACCAACAAAAGTCAAATACAATTTTTCTAGATAGTAATCTTCAATCATCATCATCTTCTAAATCCAAATTGCCTTCTTTATCATTTTCACTATTTTTTTTTTAGTAACTATGATATTGATACGAAGTATACACAGTCAAAAACAATGACTAATCTCCGTCAAGGACCGTGAACACAGACAAGGTTAGTATTTTCTTTCCAACATAGTCTATTCCATACCTAAGGTCAGGATTTGAACTCTCAACATGTTGGTTAGAGACACGAGTCGCTACTACTTGTGTCAACCAATGTTGGTATCATTTTCACTATTATTACATCTATAGATTTCATTTTTGAAAATTAAATTCCCAAAAAAAGCCCTCCAAAAAAGCCCTCATGTCTTCATTCAAAGGGATTTTTTTGGGATCAACACAGCGCCATTATATACTAACGCCCGCCCACTATTCAGACAGTTATTTGGTCTGCTAGGGCTGCTAAATTAAACTGCCCCACTATAACATCGCCTGAAGCATGCAGGAGCCACTTCGTACTGCTACACCGCTAGTGTGCTATTTAAAACCCTGATAAAAAGTACCCAATTCCTTTCATATTCCCCCTGCTAATATATACTTCATTAGCCGAACATTCTTGTAGTTTAGAATGTTGTGGTGCACATGAAATAAATATATATCTATATTTAAGAACAACATTGGTAACTTTAGTGTCTCCAATGCACAAACATGTCATTAGTGGCTGGTTTTTCTTTGTTTTTAAACAATTCTATTTCTTGCTCATTTTAATATATATATATATATATATATATATATATATATATATATATATATATTGACATGATCCTATGAACATGAAGTGACATGACTAACACCTATGAAGACTACTTGTGTATATCTCTTCTAGCTTATAAAAACTATAGAATGTTAGCTCTTTAATTAACGGCGTGTATTCATGGCATATAATTTTCTCTAATTTTTTTTTACAGATGAATAAATTTATTAGGAAAAAGAAAAAAAAACAAAGAAATGGGGACACAGTATACTCCTTGACAAAACAAATAAGCCTGAAAAAAAAATAGAAAATAATTTAAATAAAAGAATACCAAGACCAATACTCCTCCATAACTACCAAAAAGAGGATATCAAAAAATATAATTGATCATCGCAAGTCAAAGGAACTATAACTTCTCATATATTCATGCACAATTGTCTCTAAAAGCACATCAAAGTTATTGAACATTGAGCCAATGCCTTAATGCACGCTTTTAGAGTATGGTTATGATCATAGTTAATGAATCAAGAAAAGAAATACATTTTAAACTTGAGTTATGGAGAGGCTTGGGGATAAAGGGTTTTCCATTAAATGTAAGACAAAGTAGATGAGGTGCAAGTTCAACATGACTTTGATTAGTAACATTTTTAGGTTAAAAATTAGTGATCAGACCATGCAATAAGCTATTTTTAGAAATCTTGGATCCACCTTATAAAGTGATTGAGTGATTGATAGAAATATTGCATATAAAGTCCAAGCTAGGTAAATAATATAGAGAAATGCTTCTAGCATGATCTATGATTGGAAAATGCCCATTAAATTCAACTCAAAAGAAAACTATCTCAATCTTTTAAAAATCAAACCGGTCATTGAATCAATAAAATAACTAGTTCATGATCCATTGGTCCAACTACGACTGAAACAGTGATAATCAAATATATATTTTTTAATATTATGTAATATATTAGGTAAACTAACAAGATCGTAAGAAATTAAATTAGATAAAAGAATTGTGTTATATGCTTTCCAAGAAGTAAATAATAAAAGGTTACACAATAGCAATCAATGAATAGACCATATATGTGTATTTTCATTTGTCAAAATATTTTTGAATAAATTAAAAATTATAAAAACCAATTCAAGTTGGTTTCGTCGTCAATTTCAATAGGAATTTATATCCCCTCTAACTAGGTGAAGAGAGATCTTTTGACTTCTTTTCTAATTTTTATCCTTCGAAAAGCTACATCTTTTCCATTCTATTTCATTTTTACTTTTCTGTGTTTACTTCCCTCTTATTTTTTCCTCTCTATTTCACTTCTAAACCAAACAGACCATAACCAGAATTCAACTATCAAATATTGTTCTAACTAAGAGCCTTTTTGGATAAACTTCCCCATATGCAATTATAAAAAAAGAAAATAAGAAGGAAAGATGAAATAAGTTCCTCCAAAAGATAAAACTAGTTTATACATAAGCTAATTTTATAGTTATCTCATATTATCTTCTTCAAATTTTGTTTTTAAACTTATGTATAAGCTAATTTTAACTAAAGAAACTTTTTCTAATTTTTTCTTCTTAAAAGTGTTCATGGAAAAGCTTATTCAAATAGACTCTAAGCATAACGTTACCATGTTATGTACCATACAAAAAGGGAAAATTGTACCAATACCTATGACATGCATTCATACAAACCTGAAAATAAAATACAATAATAGAATAACTATATTAAATGGCAGCAAAGAAAAGGAGAGAACTCTCCTCCAAGGGCTTCCCCCTTTCTACAACTGAACCACTGCTGAATCCACAAAGTCTAACAAATATGAATGAATCCCCTTCCTTCAAACTCTCCAATTTATTTATGTAGCCTCTCTAACTAACTCCTAATAGTTGAGAAACTCTAGTAACCCCCCTCCCCTCCAGATTCTCCTTAAATCCCCAAGTTGAAGGACTAGTTGGGTAGCTAAAATTTGGAGCTCTATTTTGGGAGCATAAAACAGGGAATGTGGGATGATAGCCTTATGAACATGCTACCTACCATGACACAAGACTGTAGCTTGTCAGATTGTTGGGCTTGAAAGCCAGCAGCATAGACATGGGGCTACGACCAAAAGTATGACAAAGTGAGCCAGCATCAGGAATTGGAATTACAGCAATTGAGCTTAATTTTTGTGTACCAAGTAATTTACTTGAACAATAAATTTAAAAAAATATTTTTCACAAATAACTATTTTATATAAGAAAATAAAACACAAACAATTTTGCCTGCAGACCAACTTGTAGAATGGACCTTTCATTACCCATGAAAACAAATGAGTATTTCGAAGAAGAAAAAAATAGGATTGATAGTTATGTGGCCTGCTCCATGGAATGACCCATTTAACTGCAGGCTTGGTTGATCCACACATAACCTCCTTTGCTCATGACATCCTCCCATTCTAAAGTAAACTAGGCTTGGGAAATTAAACCTAAAACATGTTCTGCTTTTACAAAATCTCATCACTTCTCTCTAATGGTCTGGGCTTGGTCCATTAAGTCAATAATTGAACTCGATTGCTGTAACTCCAATTTTGTCACTCTTCTCTTCTCATTGTTCATGCATGGTCACAGTAGCCATCATTACCCCCTTCATTTGCAATCACTCCATCAACTATTTTACACAGACTTGAGTCTAGTGGCTCTGGCTGAGGTAGATTGGATAGCATAGCAAGACCAAGAGGTCACTCATTGTTGATGACCCATTAGCTTCCATGGGTTAATCCAAGTTTTGTGGTTCTAGTGGTGTTGGATCAAATGGGTTGTTAGAAACTCACTGCTTTATTGTTGCCTGCACTTTCCTCTTCAAAATCACCATGGCACTATCCACAAGGACATCCACCATTACCCTATCCATAGGGAGGCCCTCAAGATCTTCACCTCTACCTTGTTACCCTGAAAATGGTCTTCACAACCCAAAATTTCCACTCTGTTTTCCAAGTATTTTTCCCTTTCCACTGGTGAATCAACTTCCTCCACTATAACTGTTTCGGTATTTGCTTCTTACATTGATTGTGCTTCAACACTTTTGTTTCTTCTCCACCACAATAAGTCTGGTTCTTGATCATTGAACCTTTTTTACTTCTTTCAGGATCTAATATTACAATGGTTCACTGCCACACTCGCTATTCTAGTTCTCCTCCAACAGTCTGTCTTAGCTGTACACTGCATTGCGTTCTTTTGTTCAGTCAATCTTCATCCTCAACATCGAATCCTTGCTCCTTCAGTAGCTTACACAGCATCTGCTCAAGTTCTTGAATTCCATCTACCATCTTCTAGATCTTAGAAATACTAAAATCCTATGAAAGAGGCTACAGTCTCTGCTCGCTAGTCCCCTTCCTTCAAGATCTTAAATACAGAAGATGAGAATAGAAAGACTATGATATTGGACATTGAATCACAACAAAGAAAAGAGGAAACTTTCCTCAAAGGCTTTGCCCTTTACAAATAGTTTCCTGTTTCTATTTTCTACAAATGAGACACTACTCAGTCCCCAAATGCTAAGTTGCTAACCAAATTGAACGAAGCCCCTTCCCTTGAACCCTCCTATTTATGTATCTAAGTAACCCAATCTATCTAACTAACTGCTAGAGCTACCCGTAACTAAAACTCCCTCTAAATAATTAAAAAGTAAGAAACCTCTAACATGAACATTAATGTACCATGAACTTATTAACAATACTTACTTTTTTCCCTAACAAAAATAAGCTATAAACAGGTCATTTCAACTCTTTACATTCAAATCTTCAATACGTAAAAATAGAAAATAATTTATAACCCTATACAGTAAATAAGATAATTTCCTTATTGTAGTGCCACATGTCAGAACAAAACAATAGATTATTTTTAATTTCCTTTGAGAATGAGTATTAATCCATTAATAAATTCCTGAAATCTTTCATGTATGGATTAATCTCCATTATCCATAATTTAAACTTTAAGTCATTCATTTTAAGATTGCAGTTTAAGGGAACCAGTACCTCAATTTTCAATGAGCATAATATTGATGATCATATGAAACTTTTGATGAATATGATTGACATATAAACCAGATTGAGTTAAACATTGCTTTGATAATTATTGGAATTTGAAAAATAATGACTTAAAGAGACATACAATTACCTCCTCATCTCAAGGAATAGAAAGAATGAAAATGGTACTAATATTTATTTCCTCAAGTTGGATGCTTCACCCTAGGAGGAAGAACAACTAACATATCTATTATGTATGTTTGGGAACATGATAAGAATGGAAAGGATATGAAATATTTTTTGTCACGACACGAGGTATTAAATACTTCATTATGTCATGTTCCATGCCTTAACTTCCATTGATTCATTCCATCCAGCCGAATAAGTGTTCAAGTTCACAAGTATTGATCATTCAACATAAACCATTATTCTTGCTTCCCTGTCCTTATCAAATGCTATCATGATACTGACCACTTATATGACCATCTTTGGAAGCAATTTCATAAGGAAATTGATTCAATTCTCTTAAACTCAATTAATTACATTATTTATTTAATAAACTCTTTTGAGTTTCCCCAATGGATGATCACCTTACCAACCATCCATCCATCCATGACAACTGCATAACTCGAGTTCAAATCAAGTGATTCACAACAGCAGGGGATTTGGACTCGAATTATATATCTTAGCTGAAATTTGTATTTGTCTAGCCTTGAAATGGACTCTCCTGATCCAAAACTTTCTATTTTAATGCCAAAAAAGCTCTCGTTCAGAACAAATCTCAAAATTCACAGAATTTAAATGAATTCTAGGGTTTTGGTAATGCAATTTAAATCAATGAAATCAAATTCAATTTCTAGGTTTACAACAATATCCCAAAACAACCAATAACAACAGCTTCTTGCTAAGTTCACAAATTCCATCCTAAAAAAGTCCTTTCCGATAACACTGCCATGCAGTAAACAAAAACAGAAAAAAGGAAATATTATTGCTAGATTCTAAATTCTAAACTAGCAAATTATAAGAATGGTCGGTGCATGCCTTAGAATATATTGACAGGTGCGAAAAGCCTCAGGTTGGCAGCAGTGGGAACAACATGTCCATATGCTAATAAAACAGGTAGTATTGTTAGGATTGAAGTTTGTTGCTCAATCTGCAGCTGCACTAAGAAACAAGAAGCAAGGTTCCTAATCCCAAAGCAAAAACAAAACGACGAACAAAGAAAAAGGACAACACTACAGATCAGAGTAAAGCAAAGCAAATAACCTCAATGCAAATGCATTTACTCGAAGGAAAATGCATGAGAAGCATTTTAAGAACGAACCTGGAAGTAGCAACTAAACGAAGATTGAGCACGCGGATGCGAGTGGAGGAGGAAACTCCGCGAGCCTTGTAACGCAAGCACGAGAAGAAACCGAAAATTGATTTAGCAAATTACGAAGTAATAAATCAAACAAAGCTAAAATTGAAAAAGAGATTGCTAAAATTGGCACGCGGTAGGAGTAAAATTGGTTGAGCATTATACGAAGTGAGTGAAGAGGAAAAGCGCGGAGAAGAGAGAGAGAGAGAGAGAGAGAGAGAGAGAACCTGGAAGTAGAAGAGCGGCGAAGGATGGTGGTGGCGACGGAGGTCGGAGGGGTGAATAATGGAATTTGGAATTAATTATTAATTATTTATTATTGAAAAAGAAAAGCGAAGAGAGAGAGAGAGAGAGAGAGGGTAGAAGAAGAGCGGTTGACTAAGTAAGTGTGAATGGGAGGGTGTAGAAAGCAAAGGCGTGCCGGCGAATGGCGATTGCGTGCATTGTGAGGAGAAAAGGCGAGTGAGTCTAACTCCAAGTCGTAACTGCCTTTGTTCGATTTCTGTCTTGTGCTTGCAACTTGCAATTTCATTACTGTGAGTGTGAGCCCGCACAAGCCACAAGGCACAACCAGCCCAGTTAAGGGCCCCAATATGGCAATTTGCATTGCGTTGACACCGCTGGATAAGATTCATCTATGCGTTTCCCAAAATAATTAAACATTTTAATTATATATATATATATATATTAAAACTGTGTGAAATAAACACTTCTGATTGAATATTAAATTTAATTCTTTACAATATATTATTTTTGTGTCGTAATGATGGTTAAAATAATCTTAAAAAACCTCTTATTAAATAAAAATTTTAGTAATACTTTTGGTTAAAAAATTATTTATAAAAAAATTCACAAAAATAATTATTCTTATTTATATCTATAACTATAACAATAAATAAAGGGATACTAATCATTTTGATATTCACATTTACTTTCTTATTTTACCTTTATAACATGTTATTAATTTTCATGTTCTCATGGTATTTATCTTTTTATCTTTCAACTTATCTAAATTAACTATTCACTCTAATTAATAATTACTCACTCGTCTAAAATAATATAATTTTTCATATTTTTTTTCACTCTACCAACTACTATAAATAAATTTCTTTCAAAGTACTATACCACAACAATACGTAAATGATATATATTTTTTTATATATACAGAGTTAATAGAAATATTACATAAATCTTAGAGTAATTTATATTTATAATTATTTTAAAATTAATTTCTCTTTTATTTTTTTATTTTTTTATTCTTTCAAAATATATATTCATACTTTAAATAACTACTATTTTTTTTAACAGGGAGGCATTTTTTCTTTAGTATATATAAATTTTACAACTTGCAATAATTTTAAATTGATATTTAGATTTGTGCAATACGAATACTTTATTTTATATAACCAAAATTTATAAAATATATATAGAGAGAGAGAGATAAATATTATATTTAAATATATAAATTATAGTATATCTGAAATTTATGTTAAATAAATATTTTAAACATATAATTATATTTTAGATTTATAATAAAATAATTTTATAAAGGTTATTTTAGTCATTAACAATTTATTTTCAAAATTAAAATTTAATTTAGAAATAAATATGAAAAGAATAAATTAAAAAGTTGAGCAAAATAAAAATATTTTCGTTAAAGAAAATTTTCTAAATATACTTTCTTAAAAAAAATTAAAATGTTTTAAATAATTATTCATATAAATGTGTGTAAAACGGTTCAAGTTTTGATGATTTGACTCCTTTGGAAACAGCCTTTAAGTTCAGTTTATTATTTGAGGGAACAAACTAAAAATAATAGGAAAACCCACTCTAGTATTTCAATACTCGTACTTGTGTTATTTGATTAGGATTTTAATTAATTTTTAAAAAAAAAAATATTATAAAAATATCTTGTATTATTTAATTAAAAATAATAATATAAAAAAGTCATATAATATTTAATTAAGATAATTAGGGAAGTTCTTATTGGTAATGAACATGTGTATAACATGAAGGAATATAGTTTGTGGGAAACTACTTGTGATGTGTGTGATTTGGTCGGGGCGATGCAGGTTGTGTATGCGAGGGATGAAGATACCAAACCATGCAACCTGGGTTACCTGTGCTTTAGCTAATAGGAATCAAGTTAGCCTGCATGTTGATGGAAGTTCGCAAGGACAATCAAGACTAGTTGGGGGAATAGTGATGGGTCATATCATAGATATGCGACGATCATTCACCACATAAAGGAGTTTCTTGTTAAGCCTTGAAATTTTAGACTTTTCATTCGTTGCAAGAAAGCAATAAGTATACTGATTTTCTTGCTAAATTGGACCCAAGCTTTGGTGTTGATTTGGTAAGGTTAGAAGATCCTCTGAGTTAGAGTTTCAACTCTGAACTGACGCAAGTAACATTTTGCTTTTACAGGTGTAATTTATTTTGTTGTTTGTCTCTCTTTGTCTTCAATACATTACCCAGAAAACATAAGATAATTAGAATTTTTTTTCTAAAGTATGTCCATCATAGTTTTAAAAATCGGAACGGTTATCAAACTGGTTAGAATACTGAGTCAGCGGGTTAACAGTTGAATTGGTGGGTTACTAATTGAACTGCATGACCCGATTTTTATTAATTTTTTAAAAATATATATTTATGTTAAATATATTTTATACTTATAAAATTTTAATAAATTCATGTCCTATTTTAAATTTTAATTTACATCTTATTTAAAATTATCTTTATTTTTATTTTATATAAAGAAATACATTAAAAAAAATTGCATGTTAAATTGTATATTAATATAAATTAAAAATATAAATAATATGTACATTTATAATATGCTTGCAATTAATATCACAAAATAATATATGTAATATCTACATATATATTATATTATTAAATATATAATTTAAAATTAATAATATACTATAAAGTTATCTAAGTTGCATATATTACAAACAAATACATTAGAACAAGTACTTATTCTTATGTTTAATAAGATTCTTTACTCTTTCATTAACAAATTCAATTCTTATTGTCATTTTTGTGGTTTGTGGTCCCTTAAAAAAAAATTTAAAAAAATGTGTGGTTGAACTGGTTTGACCCACCGATTCACTGGTCGAACCGAAAAATTGACCAATTCAATCCCGTTTGAAACGAGTCGAATGCATAACCGATTCAACTTAAGATTCGGACCAGCTGAACCACCAGTTCCCGATTCAACCAGTCCGACCGATCAGTCCGCTCCTGTTTATAAAACATTGCGTGAGATTCAATTAAGATAATTACGATTTTTTTAGGAATATGTCAAAATCAAGTGTTATTTAATTTAAAAAATATTTATAAAAAGTGTATCAATATTCAAAAAACATGAGAATTTTAATAGATTATTTTGAATAATGAATTTTGTATGACTTTTTTGCTCTTTTATTTCTGTTAGAATAGTGGATTAAGCCTAACTCAACCCTACAAAACCGGCTTGTAAGGTGAGGGTTGCTTTCCACTTATATACTATTCAATTGCCTAATCTCTAGTCGATGTGGGACTTGGGTTTTTTCCAATACACCCCCTCACGTCCAACACTATTGGGTTTGGTACGTGAATAAATGGTGGGTGACCCTTTTTAATGATTTAGGATAGGCGGGACTTGGGTTTTTCCCAATACACCCCCTCATCAATGGTGGGTGGCCCATTTTTAAAGTGGATCTAAATGGCTCTGATACCATGTTAGAATAGTGGATTAAAGCCTAACTCAACCCTACAAAATCGGCTTGTAAGGTGAGAGTTTCTTTCCACTTATATACTATTCAATTGCCTAATCTCTAGTTGGTGGGTGACCCACTATTCTAACATGGTATCAGAGCCATTTAGATCCACTTTAAATGGGCCACCCACTATTGATGCATGTGCCATAGGCATGAGGGGGTGTATTGGGAAAAAACCCAAGTCCCGCCTATCCTAGATCATTAAAAAGGGTCACCCACCATTTATTCACGTACCAAGCCCAATAGTGCTGGACGTGAGGGGGTGTATTGAGAAAAACCCAAGTCCCACATCGACTAGAGATTAGGCAATTGAATAGTATATAAGTGGAAAGCAACCCTCACCTTACAAGCCGGTTTTGTAAGGTTGAGTTAGGCTTTAATCCACTATTCTAACATGGTATCAGAGCCATTTAGATCCACTTTAAAAATGGGTCACCCACCATTGATGAGGGGGTGTATTGGGAAAAACCCAAGTCCCACATCGACTAGAGATTAGGCAATTGAATAGTATATAAGTGGAATGCAACCCTCACCTTACAAGCCGGATTTATAGGGTTGAGTTAGGCTTAATTCACTATTCTAAGACTCTCTCCTAAATCTTCTTACTCGTCTTTCTTGCTTTTCTTTATTTCATTTTATATTTCTCTTCTTATTATCTTTTTTTTTTAATCTCATATTTTCTTTTCTTTCTCGCTTTTTTTCTCTCTCTCTTTTCTTTTATTCTTGATCTCTTTTTCCTTTTCTCTTTTTATTTATCTATCTCATTTATCTCTTCTTCTTCTTCTCTTTATTTTTTCTCATAACTTTTTTAACATAAATAATGATTAAAGGATAAAATTGGTAAATTATGATTAATTTAATCAAACCAAATAATATAACTATTTATATTAGTCCGCATGATTTCGTTAAAAGTATCTCATAATAAAGATTAGAGGAAATAATTAATATTTTTTAAATTATGCTGCAAAAAATTTATTTATTTATTTGTAATAATGTGATAATAAATTTTGAATCTAAGACTTAATATATATTATTAAACCTCTCAATTCAACTTATATTAGTATATTTGATTATAAATTACATTAAAAAGGTAAAAATATTAATTAAAGACTAAGTTAATACGTCATGCTTTTAAAAAGATTAGATCAAATTTATAAATAAAAAATTATGATAAATAATAGATCAAAATTAAACTTTAATTTAATAGAAAACCTATAAAAAAGATTATAATAAATAATAAATCTAAATTATTTTTTAATTTTATAGAATATGTTGGACCTATATATCTAAACTTTGTCTTAAATTATTTATTTCCATACTTATGATAAGGGAGGGAACTGTTGTGGTGGTTTAATTAACATGATGGATTTTTATTTTTTTTGTTGATGTGTATTATAACTCATTAATGAATATTTCACATATTAGAATATTTTCTAAAACATTAATATAAAATTATAATTTATTAAAACATTTAAATTTAATTCTAATTTATGGACTAAACTAGTGGAAGTTATGATGAGATAATTTCGAAAAGGCTGACTTATACTTTTTAATTGCGGCTTAATTTGATAAGGAAGAGATTCTTGTCAATCTTTTTACAACAAACTTCACACTATATATTGGGAGCAGAAGTGGAAGTCAACGAAAATCTCTTTCAAGTTTCAACTCCAAAAGTGAAATAGAAAGAAAAAAAAATGGATCGACTTGTTCAAAAAGAGAAGGATAATTCAGCTGCGGTGAATATAGTTGAGAAAAAGAAACATGACCGCTGGACAAGAGAAGAACACTGGTATGTGTGTGAAAGAACTACATTTTGCATTTCTTTCTCTCTTAACAACGATTTTTCTTGGATTTTTACTCCATGTGTTACTTCTTTCTTGTTTTTCCAAATATATGATCACATTTCTTGAATGTTAAAAAGAAAAAGATTCTTGTTTTCAATTGTTAGGAATAAAGATTTTGAAATATATATTCATTATTTTTTAATGACAGGTTATTTCTGAAAGGCGTACAGAAATATGGTAGAGGAAATTGGAAAAACATTGCCCGGCATGTTGTGAAGACAAGATCTTCCAGCCAAGTTGCTAGCCATGCCCAAAAGCATTATCAACGTCAAGAAATTGTCAAACAGAACAAGAGGAAAAGATCAAGCATCCATGACATAACATTACACTCTCACTTGCTCTCTTTGGAGCAATTTCCCAATCCAATCCCTCAAATAAAAAAAATGCTACACTCACCAAGCCATCACAACTCCACAGATCAACCCAACCCAATCCAACAATTACCATGTCACTACCAACTTCCCCTTTTCATTGACCAGCATTATACCAGGGTTCAACACCACCTTGACCAACACATGTTACAAGAACTAGAACAAGAGTTGAATCCACCACATAATATTTCAGCATATGAAATGAGGGGCTTTAAGAATTGCGATTTCATGTAAGAAGAGTTAGATACTGTGTGATGGTCACTTGTTATGCCTTGTACTCTCTTAAGAATAAGTCAATAACACACATTGTTCTTGCCCATTTTATTGAATCAATGCAATTCTGAAAGATTGATTGTATCATTTTTTTTCTTGAATAACACATTCGTGAGCGTATCTTTTTTTTTTTTTTTCATTTCACGGATTGGATTGGAAAATTGTTCCAAAAAGACCAAGTGAGAGTCTAATGTTATGTCATGGATGGTTGATCTTTTTCTCTTATTGTCCCCTACTTGACTCTTTCTTGGTGGAGATAATGCTTTTGTGCATAGCTAGCAGTTTTGCTGGATTCGCTAGAAGATTGTTAGAGAAAATATTGGAAAGGAGACTTCAAAATTTGAGAAGATTGTATTACTCTTGACACACATCAGATACATGAATTGAATTGGTAGTTTCTTTATCTAATTATAGTAGTGTAACTCTTAACTATTAATTACATCACTTCTTATTAACATCATAAAAATAACTCCTCAATTACTTAGTTGTTACCAAATAATAATGTTGATAATGCATTTTAACTCGTAATAACAAATCTTTATTTTCTAATTATTACTAATAGATATTCCTCTGTTGCACTTGTTAGTGTTTTTTTTTTTTAGGTTTGTCCCTGGAGTATCCAGGGCCGATAGCGATGACTAATCTCCTCGCTATGTTGGAAGCATCTCAAAGGGTGGGATAACTAGCCCAAGATTTAACGCGGCTGCATACACAAGGCAAGATTCGAACCCCTGACCTTGCTTAAGTGTGGATCAACCCCTACTACTGAACCACACGCTTGGGGTTACTTGTTGGTTTATCTTGGGTCTACTAGGACATGACTTATTTGTAGATGCAAGTTATATAATGATCTGTTATGAATGATATACTTCTTGGAATCCATAAATAGTAGTGAAACTACTCGCATGCTTAAAATTTTATATTCACTCTACATGAATATGCATACTATGATACATATTTAGTTTTATATTATCACTTTTAATTGGATGAATAAATATATCATTTTTGGATGCTCTTTTTGTGTTTGCATTTGGCGGTGACACAGATGGGTAATTGGACGTGTGCATGACTTATTTTATATCATAGGTACTCTCTCTCTTCTTTACTATAAGAAAAAAAACAATTAAATATATTAAGAAAATTAGTTATCTACATTAAACTTTATTAATTTATAATATTTTTGTTAAATTATCTTTGTTATAAATGTCAAAAGAAGTAATGTAATTAAACAATTATACATTAAAAGAGAAATATTTTAAGGAGAGTACCAAATAGTTAATATTGTATTTTATATACTGTGATGACAAAAGAAGTAGCCATTTCCAAAATTTCAAAACTAAATGGCCATTACACTAATAATATAATCTACCCTTCCCGAACTCATTCTTCTCACACAAACTTGTGTAATATATAGGAGGCCAATTAACCTCAGTTGGTGATACTAATGCTGCTAGTTGCAGGCTTCTGGAAAATAATTAAAGTCGTTAATTCCATAGGGTGACATAATATCATGTGGCTAATATAGGTCTTGTAACATGTAACATGTGGTCAAAGTTGCAAGTGTTGATCGAAGTTATACGTGTTCCTGGCTAGTTGACGAGCTTGACAAACTTACAAAGAGAAACAAAGAGGGAAGAAATATAGCAAGACATAAGAATTTGAAGAACTCACATCTTTAAGGGCCTTAAAAGATCGACTGCAACTAGACAGGGTACGTTTCTTTTTGCACCCACGCAGAAATTAACGAGAGTCCATGTGCACTAGTACGTTACCCCATTACTTTTGCCTATTTATTCTATTTTAGTTTTAAGAATCATGCTCTAAAAGAATCACAACAAGCTTGCCAGATTAATTTTATTTCATTGGAAGAATAAAAATTACTTATGCACCAGCCTGAAGATAGTAAAATAAAGATAAATGGCAGGGTGAGAATTGGGAAACAGAAAAAACACGTAATGATTAATCTATAAATGCGCCATGCATGCCCTTTTGTCTAACAAAGATGCAACTTCTTTGTAATGATTTATTATACAATGGGGAAGTTTAAACAGGAAACACTGATAAATTAAGACAAAAGTTGGCAATGATCAAGGTGGATATGCAGTAATTTAACAGCTTTATTCCATTAAAATGTATAATCTTAATGCTCAAAATTCAAGAATTGAATGTGAAGAGGAGCAACCTTCAAGATTTCGCAGAGTCATAATTTATTTAAAGCAAGTTCTTTATGGAAAAGTACCCGAAGTCACGAACAAACACTGTCACACTGCCCTATGTGCAACAATGATATGTCCATAATGAAGTTGGTTATCCTTAAAAAAGCTTTGTTGATTCCACAACTATAAGAGAAAGTGTGTTTAGTTTATTGTTTAAAATCCATTTAACGGACTTTTACACATTTCAATGCACTAAACGAGAAATAACTCTTTTGTTCCATTTGATTAAAAGCAAATTACGTTGAACGTAACTTTTTTCCAAACACACTAAAAATTAGATGAGCACTCAAATTTGGAAAAAAGAAAGATAAAACTTACATGTAATATATTATTATAATTTAATACGGTAATATATATAATAAATTCTTTTATTAAATGTTATGTTAAAGCAAAATGAACTACGAGTAGTATTGATGCATTTAAGTTTTGTGAAGAGAAAAGATAAAATGGTTTTGAAGATGGGATTCATATCATACATTTTTCAAATGAACTAGCCCACTACTTTGCAGAGAGACGTACACGTACATAGTACTATTTTAATTTTTTCACTCACCTTTCCTTTTCCCTCCCATCCTCCTTCAAGTTCAAAGCTAAAAGCAAGTTTAGTTGGCCTCATTGGGATGGTCTTAACTCTTCAAACTCTTCGTTCATCCACTGCACAGCAAACCATTTCTCTCAACTCAAACACATCACAGCTAGCCATGAAAGGAATGAATCTGTTCTGCACTTCCACAGCAGTAACCTCTAGCACAGATCACCATTCCAAGGCACGTAGAAGCACCAAAAGGATTCGAAGGAAAAGCCAACTTGGCGTCCCTTGTTCATTCAGATTGCCTATTAATCCTAAGCTTCATAGCGAGAAGCACAGAAAGAGCTCAGCAGATAAGCAAAACGGTGACGTACGCAGAAAAAGCTCCGTTCAACTTAACAACCTATATAATGGTTCATCATCCTCTAGATATCTCCTCAGCAAGGACGGAGCCAAGGGGGGACCTACGGGTGCCACGGCCCCCCCAACAATTTTAATTTTTTTTTATATACATATATATTACTATATGGCACCCCCTATTTTTAATATAAACTCATATGTATAATTAAATGAATAACCCAAATTTATTTTTTTATTCAACTTTTGGACTTCTGGTACGGCTTGCTATGTGGTATCACTTTGGAATTTATTCTCGGCCCCCCAGTATTGAAATCCTGGCTCCGTCCCTGCTCCTCAGTGACACACCCTTCATTGATTGGGTGTCCGAATCTGATAAAATCGCCTCACACAAGCCCACCCTGCAAAATCAGGTTGTGGTTTTGAGGGTGTCATTGCACTGCAAGGCCTGTGAGGGAAAAGTTAGAAAACATATTTCAAAAATGGAAGGTCAGTCTTTTTTCTTCAATCCACTTTATAATAACTCATGCACAATACTCAATCAACATAGATAGACTCCATTGGTAATGGGAGATCAACTTCCCTACTATTTTTTTATCATGGTATTATCTGATGTGAAGGATTTATTTATTTTGTTGATAACTAGTTTGTATTTTCGTTCAATAGTATCTCAAATAATGGTAACTACATATATATAATAGTAATAATTTCCACATTTTGATTAGAACATATATATCTTGTTACATATTTATCCTTGTGGGTCTTATGGTTTCTTCAGTAGCTTAAGAAAGTCAAAATTTATGTAGATGAATCTAATGATATAATTGACTAATAGTATTATTGTGTATTTTGTAGGGGTAACATCATTCAATATAGACATGGAGGCAAAGAAAGTAACCATAATTGGACACGTGACACCATTAGGGGTTTTGGCAAGTGTGTCCAAGGTTAAGAAGAATGCACAGCTATGGCCATCTCCAACTTCATTATCCTCATCATCTTTGCCATCATTGCTGATGTACGACTCTATGGTCAACGCGAGTTAAATAAAAACTAACTCGTAACTTTGTTGTTTGGTATGTATTATGTAACAGTTTGTATTGATTACAAAGTTTGATGACCTGTCAAGCTTATAATGTTTGTGGAGTAAGATGTGTGAATGGAATGCAGCTTTTTGTTGTTGTTTAGTGTTTTGTGATTGCTGAAGTTGAATGGTTTTTCAGTCCAATGTTTTTCTCTGTCTAACTAGCCCTCACCAGTCACCAAGAACTATAATTGTAAGTGATCGTATGGTTATTGCAATTAAATCAAAAGGTTCATGACTCATGAGTATCAATCAGTGGCTTCAATTTCCTTTTTACTGTCAATGTTGTACTACCTCCCCTCCCACGAATGCGACAGTAATGAACAGAGTACACTTTATGGTTGCATGGTTATGGTCTAGAATCTAGATCAAATTTGCCCGTGGTGGGGCTATTTTTCACGCCTTGTGTTTCATCTTTTTTGCTTTAGTTTGGAATATGTGAATCAATCCATCTAAACAATTTGTGAGACAAAGCATTATGTGGAAAAGAAGAGAGTTCTATTCTATCTAACTTTAGTTTGCTTAATTTACTTTCCTTAGCGACCCGTTTGGTTGCTTTTATCTCTATGACTAAATCTTGGACGGCTGGAAAAGGAAAATGCCAGAACAAGTTGGAAAAAAAAACATCTATGACCTATGCATGAACAGATTTGCTGGCATCAAATGATTAACCTCGTCTCATTATAACCCAATGATAACATTTGTTAAATGCTCACTGTTATAATTAAGCTGCAAAAGTTTGTGCAGGTGTAAAATGATATAGAAGTGAAAAGAGTAGAAAAGGAAAAAACAGAAAAGCAGTTCAAGTTTGATAAAAATATATTTGCTACTATTTCGATAAGATAAACCAAGCATACATATATATTTTAATAATGTAAAAAAGGATAAGAATAAAGACACGTAAAAAAAAATACAGAAGAGGTTGTAAGTTGAAATGCCTCATTAAAAGAAAATACTTTAAAACTGTAAAGTAATTCCACTAATTCCTCAACACATTTCCCCTTCCAGATAACGAGTTCTTAGAGCATATAAAGCCTTTCATTTTCCATCTAGATCGATAAGAGGGAATGGGGTGGGGAATCTTTACACCAAGCAATGGAATGTTTATTCTACTTTGGTGGAGGGAAGAAAACAGCATCGTTAGTCCTCTTTGAACGGAAGAGTTTCTCAACTCCTGAATCTACATTGAAAGCAGCCTGTAGAACCGTGGGTGATAAAGCCTTCCACACAGAAGAACTTCCAGCCAGGTGGGTAAATATAGGACTGCCAAAAGTAAGAATGAATCATAAGGATTAGTAAAAGTACCATTGCATGTTATACCATACATGAAACTAATTAAGAGGTGATATCAATATCAGGAATATCTAATTCAGTTGGTTGACCAGATTGTGTGTCTCTTCATCACTTAGGTTGACTCTGATGGATAAAAATAAACCTCACCCCTTTATGGATGAGGCTAGCATGCCTTTAACAATCAAATATATCAATCAATTGTTACAATATGCATGCAATAATACAGAATAGTTGTTCACTAATTGAGTTTTCATTTTCCAACCAATATAAACATTCCTTGCAAGTATTAGGATCAGGTATTTTTTCATTTATGAATTATGATGGGTTCTATACGCCAATCGTTGGTCAAAAAATCTTAGGACTAGCATAAATCAATCGCAAGAGGGTAAGGTTCCTAAACATTGGAGAAGGTAGACGCACAAATAATATGGTTAGGACAAATATCCAATCTATGTAAGCAACAAAGAGAATATCAAATGGATGATTACTTCTGCAATGAAATGTATAACAACCACAAATAACATGTACTGACAATAAGGTAAAGAAGTAATATCATAAAGACTTACTTAGGGGTGGTGATGATAGAGAACCACTCCATTCCCTCAGGATCAGCAATCTTTGAGACCACAAAGAACCTTGGCACAATGAACAAATTACCAGCTTGTATGGTTGTCTCCAAAACCCTACGACCATCAACACCAACAACCTGAACCCTGCCACTACCCCTGACAATATAAGTAACCTGCAGAGCAGAATCACAAGAGAATCCTGGAGAACACATAGCACTTCCATCCAACCTCACGAGATCAGCCCCTAGTCCAACCTCACCAACCAAGGGAAGATTCTTGGTGTTCAACACCACAACCCTTCCACCACCCTTGATGTCAACATCCAATGGAGCCTCTTCACAGTTCAAGGCCATGCCATCCCGGTGCTCCTGTTTAGGCTCCGGAAGGCTTATGTTTCCTTCCAGCTGCACAATGCCTTGGCCAGATTGTTTTCCAACAAGGGTCTTGACATCACTCTCTTCCAAGTCCCAAGCCCTGCCCACAAACTCAGTTGAAAAGCCCGTGAAGATTCCATTGGATCCAGTTAGAAAAAAGTCAGTGAATTGACCAGCCTTGTGAGCCTTGGAAGTGTCTCCAAGGAACAGAACAACCAACTCAGTGTCTTCCTTGTTATACCACCATGTCACAACACCAAAGGGCAGTGCCAAGGCATCACCCTTCTTGATCGCAACAACCTTCTCTTCTGACTCAGGCAGCACTATTCCAGCCACTCCACTTCCTGATTCAAGAACATAAGTTCACAAATAATCAATACAACAACATAACTTCATAATACAAAATCACTTAAAATAATGAGTATAATTTTCTTGGGTGAATACATAGTATCTCACATCACATTTTTAAGGTACAATTTTATATATCAATTTCTAGTAATGTTACACTGTATTGCTAATTGGAAATCACGTAACTTTTATAGTACGTGTTTGGAGATCCACAGCCTGTAGTGTCGAAAGTGTTTTCAAATACACTAATTGTGGATCGTTTAGAAATTGAATAAATGTAACTTATAAATATACCGAATAGAGCATCTAAACTAATGAAATTATATAAATAGTTATTAAAGAAATTAAAAATATATTAGTTTATTGAAAGGAGGGAAGTTTATGATCCCAAGTGAATGAAGGTATTATACCTTGGAGAACATAAGCGACTTTGGAAGAGTCAGAATAACGAGGAAGTGCGAATCCATTTGTGTGAAGAGCGAGCTTGGAGGCACCAATGTTACCTTGGCCAAGCATGGGAAGCTGAGAGGGGGACCATGCGTGGTAGGACCCACCATTCCCTCCGTAAAGCTCCTTCGGCAACTGGGGAGTGAGATCAATCTCCATCGGAATCAAGACAGAAAGGGGTTTTGGAAATTGGAATGTATCAACTGCGTCAAAACTCAGCGACTAAGGTATACGTATACGTATATATAGAGCTATCTGTAACAGAAAAACATAACACTCAATATCCGTGGAATCAATCCTTGTCATAATCACGTTTTTTTCATTATCTTTTTTTCCATCAAAACAACTTCAGTTTTACATCATGGATAATTAAGGATCAAATCTGTTTTTCTTTATTTTTTTCTGTCTATCATTCTATCTGTAACTCCTATAAAAGCCTCATTAAGTTTTTTCTTATTTTTTCTTTAATTCATTCTTATCTAAGCTATCCTTTGTCCACAGATTTTATGGATTGTTTTAAATTTTTATTTAATTCATTTTTAATATTTTAAATAAATTATCATAATTATAAATAATTTTATATTATAATATAAATTATCTATCATAAATTTAAAACATATTTTATATGTTAAAATATCTATTTATACAAATTTTAAATATAATTTATATTCAAATTTTGTATATATACTTTTTAAATATAATTTTTTGGTCATTTATTAAACATTTAGCCTACTTTATTTTCATTTGAATAATCTTTTTCTTATTAAAAGGTGAATTTTACACTTCTTAAGTGCATGTGTCTCTTTATATTCTTTTTGTGTTAAATGAACGCTTTTATCATTAACATACACTAATTGAATATTTAAAATAAAATGTATGATGTATTTCTAAAATTTGAATATTATTTTACTGTATTATTTTTATATTTACTTTTTAAGTATTTTTTAATCTCTTATCTTTATATATATAAATTTTTTTTATAATTATTCTAATATTTTTTTTATCTTCTTATCTATTTGAATATATATTTTCATATTTATTTCAATATTTTTCAAAAAAAATATTATCAATGTTTGAAAATAATATTTTTTTTATAAATATTATTCAGCATAAATTTTGAAATATAATTCACATATTCAAAAATATTTATTTATTATAAATTTCAATTATAACGAGTATTTTACATATGCATTTCAAAAACTAAAATTTTATTATATAACTAAAATTTATAATAAGTTATATATAAATTAATATTATATTTTAATATTTTAATTATATTTTTAAAGTTTATAAGATAATATTTTTAATAATATTTTTTTAAAAAAATTATAAGTAAATATTTTGAAAATATAAATTATATTTTGATTTGTGATTAATAATTTATATTTATGAAACAATATTATTTTTAATTTATTTTTAAAATATTAAAAATTAATTATAAATAAAATGACAAATAAAATTAAAATAGATTAAAAAATTGTGAAAATTTGTAAAAGAAAATGTATAAAAAATATCTAAAGTTATTCTTGTTAAAAAAAAACTTTTAAAAATACTTCTGCATATGATAATTTTATTTTATATAGAGAGAGAGAATGATATAATACATATAATCAGAAACATTTACTTATTATAAAGTTTAGTTATATAAGATAAATAATTATTGTGTGTATTTTATATGCTAAAATATTAATAATAAATAATTTAAATTATGATATAACTTTATTATTTTATATTTTGTCTATAATTAGAACATAAAACCTATTACACATTATACCGATTCTCAACGTTATAATTTCATCAATCATATAGGAATTAACGTGTGATAGCGTTTCTCGGACAAGCATATTGAACCCCACCTTCAAATTATTGCACGTGTATATATCCACAAATGATATGATTTCATCAGTTATATAAAAATTAAACAAAAGCCATTATTTAAATCAAGACTTGCCAGAAATCCATGCTACTAGTCACCGTGTCCATGACAAGCCATTCCAACAACTCCTCTTTTTATGCTCCCTTCTTTCCAATGTTCTACGTGATAAATACTTAAATAGTCATTTTGGTTTTTTATATTATATTAATTTTTAAACTAACAATATTAAATACTATATAAATATTTAAATTTAATTACTTGTTATTATTTTGATTTCTAATTATATACTAAATACTAGCTATTTTGTGTGCGTTCACATATTTCAATAAAAATTAATTTTTTAAATAAATATAAATTATTTATTTATTATACTCTTTATATATAAACTAAAATAAATATTGAATAGTAATTTTTTAAGGGTTATTTTGGTAAGTTATGGTGGATTAAAAATACCTAGTTGAAATATTCTAATTTATATATGGAGGAATTTTTTTGGTGTGTGTATATTTTTAGTGAAAGTGTGTGTAATTAAGCATTTATTAAATTTAATAAATATATAATATTAAAGTATGTTACTATGTTACATTTTTTAAAAGAAAAAAAATATTATAAAGATGGTTGATATATGATCAAATTTAGGGGTGTATTGGTTTAGGATTTCGTAGGATTTTAAAAAACTTTTTTTGAGTAAAAAAGTCTATTGGTATTCAATCAGGGTTTTATATCACTTAAAAACAATTCAGTGGTATTCAATCTAGATTTTCAAGATTTTTTAAAGAGTCCATTAAAATCTATTAGTATTCATTTGAAATTTTTTACAACTTAAAAATAATCCATTGGTATTCAAAAATATAAGGATTTTAAAAGATTGTTGTGTGAGAGGGATTTTGAAGGACTTTCTAGTGTTATCTATAAATAGCAGATTCATAAAACAATCCCATCCAAACCCATTGGATTTTGAAAGATTATTTGAAGTGATTTTTCAAGTGTTTCAAGAATTTTCAAGTGAGTTTTTCATCTTTTTTTTCATATGCTCCTGTCTTCTCCATTTTTTCTCTACTAATAATACTACACTATTGTTCATTGCTCATATATAATATTGTAGTACTGTTCTCATCCCATTTCCCTATTTTGTGAAACTCTGATATGTAAATGATAGTGTCATTGACTTGCTCTATTTTTATGTTCGTTCTCTTTAATTGACTTGCTCTATTTTTCTGTTCGTTCTCTTTAATTGACTTGCTTTATTTTATTCTATGTAGTTGAATTTGATCCTTTATATAACACAAAAAAATGCTTGAAATTTCAACTTTTAAGTGGTAATTTTTTTTATAACATACGTCAAGAAAAGAAAAAGGTGAAAGATGAAATTGATATCATAATCTCTACAATATATATATATATATAAGATGAATTTGTTAGGGTTTCTGTGAGTAGAATGAGATGAAAATAGATCTTAGTTGGGGGAAGAACCCTCTCACCATAAAAACTGCGAATTCTCTCCTTCCCTTGAATTTGTTACTCTTATCCTTCCTCCTTTTATGACTCAACAATTATTTTATTTTTTTACTATGAATTTTTCTTTTTATTTTTATATTGTGAAATTAATATTTTTTTATATTTTAAAAAAAATTAACATAAGACATTACAGTATCTAATTTTTTAGGGTTTAGGATTTATGCCTTCATTAGCTTATTTTTTAAAAAAAGAAATATTGTTAAAATATTTGTTAGAATAATTTACATTTATAAATATTGTTAAAAATTATCATATAATATATAACTAAAGTAGTATATATATATATATATATATATATATATTCTCTATATCTAAATACTTCCGTTTATATAAAAAAAATTATATATCTAAATATTTTCTCAGTATCGAATATATTAGTTTTTTTATATAAAAAATTATCTTATGTTTCTATATTTTCGTTTTTACATTTTTTTTATAATGACTGAGGTATTTGATTCATTTGGATAGCCAAGATATATTCGATCTTGTATGATTAATGTGCTTCTAAAAATAATAATATAATTTTATTGGTTTTGTCTCTTATCCATAATTATTTATATAACTAGTTTTCAACATATATTGTTTTAGTAATTCAAATGGGAGATTTATAAGGAAATAATAAAGAAAAAGGAAAAGAGAAAGAAAACTATGAAGTTTGGACCAAGGAGGATTCCGATGAATTGTTACAATTGATAGTGGATGCTATAAAAAGAGGATAGGATATTATGGAGAATTATTATTATTATTTATCTAAACATTATTGTTCTTTTTTATTATTTTTGTCTTTGACTCTTTTAAAATTTGAATGTATAATTTTTTTTTTAAATCTTATCAAATGTCAAAACTCCACAAAATCCCACGGAATCCATTAAAATCTTGATTTAAAAGTCTTGCAGAATCTATTAAAATCCTGATTTTAAGTCTTGTAGAATCCTGCAAAATCTTAAAAGTCATGAAAATCTTACAAAGTCTTTTAAAACCTGCAGGATTTTTTTTAACTAAAAAAGTCCTTTAAAATCATAATCCAATACAACCCCATTAGATTCTCGTATTTTTATTATCTTAACTTCTTTTTCAACCATTAAGTTAACTTTAGTAGTATTACATTATCAAGTCTAATTATATATTATACAATATTTATTGAATAAATCCAATAATTAATACCATATAAGTAATAAAAATATTTATTTATATATTTACATAAATAATTCATTAGTGTATAATTAAATTTTTGTTTATTTATTAATTTAATAAATATATAATATTTAATTATGTTATTTTATTTAATTATATTTTATTTAATAAAGCCAATAATTAATACTATACAAGCAACAAAAATATTTATTTATATATTTCATTAAATATTTTACATTAATATATTTTGTGCGTTTTAATAGCAAAGTTAATATGTATATAGATAGATGAAAAGTCATGTAATAATTAAATATTTATTGTATTTATTAAATTTAATAAATATAAAATTTAATAATTTTATTAAATTTAATTTTATATGTTTACATCAATAAACTGATTTTTAATTTACATTAATAATTCATTAACAGTATTAAATATTATTACATTAATACCATTTTTTTCCATGTATGTTTTCATTTGAAGGCAAAATCTATTTTTTCTCCTCACTCACATACTTTCTAGGAAAACTTTTTAAAAGGTCACTGATTTTTAAATCACTTCAAGTCAAGCACACTTTGTGAAGTTCTTAAGTGATGAACTACCAAAAACTAAATGCATATTGTTGGTATAAGTAGTATTAATTAATATTTTTAAGTCATCATCAATTGTATAGTCTCACACTTGCATAAATCTCTATAACTCTCTTATTCTGGTGTGCTCAGTCTATTAGAAGCCCACTAGGTTCCACCTTGTTCGTCTTCGAACCATACCGTACTAAAAGAGAGAACCAAACTTGGATACCATTTGTAACACTTCTTAGATTTGATGTTTCAACGCTTCCACTTCAGGACGCTTCACATGATAACACTCACATAACTCCTCGTTAGTTAAAACCCTTCACTAGTCAAAACCCTCCATACATAACCCTTTTTGAGATGTTGATTGCCTTTAGGATCAATGATTGTCCCCACAAACTAACATAAGACTTTTTTAGCATGTTTTGTCCTATTTCCACGAACCAACACAAGATTTTTAGCCTGCTTTGTACTCATTCACATACTTTTTGAAATGTTGTCCTAGAAAGTCGTTCATCTTAAATCGCTCAAAGTCAAGCATACTTAATTATAGAATGTTTCAATAATGAGCTATGTACCGAAAAGTATATGTATCTTATCGGTATAGATAATACTAATTAAATTAATTTCTTTAAGTCATTCTCTACTATATAATTTCGCACTTGAATAAAATTATAAATCTTTCTCATTCTAGTGTATTTAGGCTATTACATCAATAATTTACCATGAATTTGAATCTTAGCTTTACCATATTATGGGATATTAGTCACATCAACTAGGAGCATTTTTAGAACTAGCATATAAGAGTTTTTTTTTTTTTTTAATAACTTTTCTATTAAAAATAAAGAGTTTTCTTTATAAAAAAAAAGTCTTAAAAGCTTTTTTAGCTTATATCCATGTAGACTTTAGGTTTAACATTTTACATATATAATTTCTTGTGATATATTTTTTTATTAGAAAAAAATTCTATGCACCGATAGTGTATAGTAAATTATAATAGTGAGCATTTAACAAATGTTATCATTCGGTTATAATGAGACGAGGTTAATCATTTGATGCCAACAAATCTGTTCATGCATAGGTCATAGATGTTTTTTTCAACTTGTTCTGGCATTTTCCTTTTCCAGCCGTCCATGATTTAGTCAAAGAGATAAAAGCAACCAAACGGGTCGCTAAGGAAAGTAAATTCAGCAAACTAAAGTTAGATAGAATAGAACTCTCTTCTTTTCCACATAATGCTTTGTCTCATAAATTGTTTAAATGGATCATATTCCAAACTACAGCAAAAAAGATGAAACACAAGGCGTGAAAAATATATAGCCCCACCACCGGCAAATTTGATCTAGACCATAACCATGCAACCATAAAGTGTACTCTGTTCATTACTGTCGCATTGCTGGGAGGGGAGGTAGTACAACATTGACAGTAAAAAGGAAATTGAAGCCACTGATTGATACTCATGAACCTTTTGATTTAACTGCAATAATCATACGATCACTTACAATTATAGTTCTTGGTGAGGGCTAGTTAGACAGAGAAAAACATTGGACTGAAAAACCATTCAACTTCAGCAATCACAAAACACTAAACAACAACAAAAAGCTGCATTCCTTTCACACATCTTACTCCACAAACATTATAAGCTTGACAGGTCATCAAACTTTGTAATTAATCAATAAAAACTGTTACATAATACATACCAAACAACAAAGTTACGTGTTAGTTTTTATTTAACTCGCGTTGACCATAGAGCCGTACATCGGCAATGATGGCAAAGATGATGAGGATGATGAAGTTGGAGATGGCCATAGCTGCGCATTCTTCTTAACCTTGGACACACTTGCCAAAACCCCTAATGGTGTCACGTGTCCAATTATCGTTACTTTCTTTGCCTCCATGTCTATATTGAATGATGTTACTCCTACACAATACACATAATCACATATATAATACTATTAGTCAATTATATCATTAGATTCATCCACATAAATTTTGACTTTCTTAAGCTTTGAAGAAACCATAAAACCCACAAGGATGAATATCTAACAAGATATATATGTTTTAATCAAAATGTGGAAATTATTACAATTATATGTATGTAGTTAACATTATTTAAGATTCTATAGAACGAAAATGAAAATTATCAACAAAGTATATAGATTCGAACATCAGATAACACGATGATCCAAAAATAGTATGGAAGTTGATCTTCCATTACCAATGGAGTTTAACTATGTTTGTTGAGGATTGTGCATGAGTTATTTATTATAAAGTGGATTGAAGGAAAAAGACTGACCTTCCATTTTTGAAATGTGTTTTCTAACTTTTCCTTCACAGGCCTTGCAGTGCAATGACACCCTCAAAACCACAACCTGATTTTGCAGGGTGGGCTTGTGTGAGGGGATTTTATCAGATTCAGACACCCAATCAATGAAGGGTGTGTCACTGAGGAGATATCTAGAGGATGATGAACTATTATATAGGTTGTTAAGTTGAACGGAGCTTTTTCTGCGTGCGTCACCGTTTTGCTTATCTGCTGAGCTCTTTCTGTGCTTCTCGCTATGAGGCTTAGGATTAATAGGCAATCTGAATGAACAAGGGACGCCAAGTTGGCTTTTCCTTCGAATCCTTTTGGTGCTTCTACGTGCCTTGGAATGGTGATCTGTGCTAGAGGTTACTGCTGTGGAAGTGCAGAACAGATTCATTCCTTTCATGGCTCGCTGTGATATGTTTGAGTTGAGAGAAATGGTTTGCTGTGAAGTGGATGAACGAAGAGTTTGAAGAGTTAAGACCTTCCCAATGAGGCCAACTAAACTTGCTTTTAACTTTGAACTTGAAGGAGGATGGGAGGGAAAAGGAAAGGTGAGTGAAAAAATTAAAATAGTACTATGTACGTGTACGTCTCTCTGCAAAGTAGTGGGCTAGTTCCTTTGAAAAACGTATGATATGAATCCCATCTTCAACACCATTTTATCTTTTCTCTTCACAAAACTTAAATGCATCAATACTACTCCTAGTTCATTTCTCTCGTCAGAATTGGAGTTTTGCTTTAACATAACACTTAATAAAAGAATTTATTATATATATTACTGTATTAAATTTTAATAATATTAACAATACTTACGATATTGCATGTAAGTTTTATTTATTTATTTTTTTTCCAAGTTTGAGGGCTCATCTAATTTGCTGTGAGAGTTGTGGAATCAACAAAGCTTTTTTAAGGACAACCAACTTCATTATGGACATATCATTGTTGCACATAGGGCAGTGTGACAGTGTTTGTTCGGGACTTCAGGTACTTTTCCATAAAGAACTTGCTTTAAATAAATTATCACTTTGCGAAATCTTGAAGGTTGCTCCTCTTCACATTCAATTCTTGAATTTTGAGCATTAAGATTATACATTTTAATGAAATAAAGCTGTTAAATTACTGCATATCCAGCTTGATCATTGCCAACTTTTGTCTTAATTTATCAGTGTTTCATGTTTAAACTTCCCCATAGTATAATAAATCATTACAAAGAAGTTGCATCTTTGTTAGGCAAAAGGGCATGCATGGCGCATATATAGATTAATCATTACGTGTTTTTTCTGTTTCCCAATTAATTCTCACCCTGCCATTTATCTTTATTTTACTATCTTCAGGCTGTGGTGCATAAGTAATTTTTATTCTTCCAATGAAATAAAACTAATCTGACAAGCTTGTTGTGATTCTTTTAGAGCATGATTCTTAAAACTAAAATAGAATAAATAGGCAAAAGTATTGGGGTAACGTACTAGTGCACATGGACTCTCGTTAATTTCTGCGTGGGTGCAAAAAGAAACGTACCCTGTCTAGTTGCAGTCGATCTTTTAAGGCCCTTAAAGATGTGAGTTCTTCAAATTCCTATGTCTTGCTATATTTCTTCCCTCTTTGTTTCTCTTTATAAGTTTGTCAAGCTCGTCAACTAGCCAGGAACACGTGTAACTTCGATCAACACTTGTAACTTTGACCACATGTTACATGTTACAAGACCTATGTCAGCCACATGATATGTCACCCTATGGAATTAACGACTTTAATTATTTTCCAGAAGCCTGCAACTAGCAGCATTAGTATCACCAACTTAGGTTAATTGGCCTCCTATTACACAAGTTTGTGTGAGAAGAAAGAGTGAGGGTAGATTATATTATTAGTGTAATGGTCATTTAGTTTTGAAATTTTGCAAATGGCTGCTTCTTTTGTTATCACGGTATATAAAATACAATATTAGCTATTTGGTACTCTTCTCTAATATATAAAAAAATATTTTTTTTACTTATATATAAACAAATTTCAATTATTTTTATAATACTCTCCTTAAAATATTTCTTTTTTAATGTATGATATTTTAATTACATTATTTCTTTTAACATTTATAACAAAGATAACAAAAAAAAAATATAAATCAATAAAATTTAATGTAGATAACTAACTTTATTAATACATCCAATTATTTTTTCTTATAATAAAGAAGTGAGGGAGTACCTATGATACAAAACAAGCCATGCACACGTCCAGTTATGAGTCTGTGTCACTGCCAAATGCAAACACAAAAAGAGCATCTAGAAATGATATATTCATTCATCCAATTAAAAGTGATAAAATGAGTGTCACATGCAACATTAAATATCCATCATAGTGTACATATTCATATAGAGTGAGTATAAAATTTTAAATATGTGAGCAGTTCTACTACTATTTGAATATCCACAAAGTGTATCAATCATAATAGATAATTATATCACTTATAACCACAAATATGTCATGTCCTAGTGTAGATCTAAGATAAACCAACAAGTTTAATTGAGAAACACAAACAGAAGAATATCTATTAGTAATAATTAGAAAATAAAAATTTGTTATTATGAGTTAAAATGCATTATCAATATTATTATTTGGTAACAACTAAGTAATTGAGGAGTTATTGTTATGATGTTAATAAGAAGTGATGTAATTAATACTTAAGAGTTACACTACTATAATTAGATAAAGAAACTACCGATTCAATTCGTGTCTCTGATGTGTGTCAAGAGTAATACAATCTTCTCAGATTTTGAAGACTCCTTTCTGATATTTTTTTTCTAACAATCTTCTAGTGAATCCAGCCAACTTGCTAGCTATGCTCAAAAGCATTATCTCCACCAAGAAAGAGTCAAATAGGGACCAGAAGAGAAAAAGATCAACCATCCATGACATAACGTTAGACTCTCACTTGGTCTTTTTGGAACAATTTTCCAATCCAATCCCTCAAATAAAAAAAAATGATACACCCACGATGTGTTATTCAAGAAAAAAAATGATACAATCAAATTTCCAGAATTTCATTGATTCAATGAAATGGGCAGGTAGAATGTGTGTTATTGACTTATTCTGAAGAGAGTACAAGACATAACAAGTGACCATCACACAGTATCTAACTCTTCTTACATGAAGTCACAATTCTTGAAGCCTCTCATTTCATATCGTGAAATATTATGTGGTGGATTCAACTCTTGTTCTAATTCTTGTAACATGTGTTGGTCAAGGTGGTGTTGAACCCTGGTATAATGCTGGTCAATGAAAAGGGGAAGTTGGTGGTGACATGGTAATTGTTGGATTGGGTTGGGTTGATCTGTGGAGTTGTGATGACTTGGTGAGTGTGGCATTTTTTTCTGTTTGAGGGATTGGATTGGAAAATTGTTCCAAATTAAAGAGAGCAAGTGAGAGTCTAATGTCATGTCATGGATGCTTGATCTTTTCCTCTTCTTGTTCTGTTTGACACTTTCTTGGCGGAGATAATGCTTTTGGGCATGGCTAGCAATTTGGCTGGAAGATCTTGTCTTCACAACATGCAGGGCAATGTGTTTCCAATTTCCTCTACCATATTTATGTACGCCTTTCAGAAATAACCTGTCATCAAAAAAGAATGGATATATATTCAAAATCTTTATTCCTAACAATTGAAAACAAGAATCTTTTTCTTTTTAACATTCAAGAAATGTGATCATATATTTGGAAAAACAAGAAAGAAGCAACGCATGGAGTAAAAATCCAAGAAAAACCGTTGTTAAGAGAAAAAGAAATGCAAAATGTAGTTCTTTCACACACATACCAGTGTTCTTCTCTTGTCCAGTGGACCCGTTTCTTTTTCTCAACTATATTCGTCGCAGCTAAATTATCCTTCTCTTTCCAAACAAGTCGACCCATTTCTTTTTTCTATTTCACTGTTGGAGTTCAAACTTGAAAAAGATTTTCGTTAACTTCCACTTCTGCTCCCAATATATAGTGTGAAGTTTGTTGTAAAAAGATTGACAAGAATCTCTTTCTTATCAACTAATTAAGCCACAATTAAAAAGTACAGCTCAGCCTTTTTCGAAATTATCTCATCATAACTTCCACGAGTTTAGTCCATAAAATAGAATTAGAATTTAAATATTTTAGTAAATTATAATTTTATATTAATGTTTTAGAAAATATTCTAATATGTGTAATATTCATTAATGAGTTATAATACACATCAACAAAAAAATATATCCATCATGTTAATTAAACCATCACAGCAGCTCCCTCCCTTATCATAAGTATGGAAATAAATAATTTAAGACAAATTTTAGATATATAGGTCCAACATATTCTATAAAATTAAAAAATAATTTAGATCTATGATTTATTATAATCTTTTTATAGGCTTTCTATTAAATCAAAATTTAATTTTGATGTATTATTTATAGATGTGATCTAACCTTTTTAAATGCATGATGATTAACTTAGTTTTAATTAAGATTTTCACCTTTTTAGCGTAATATATAATCAAATATACTAATATAAGTTGAATTGGGAGGTTTAATAATATATATTAAGTCTTAGATTCAAAATTTATTATTACATTATTACAAATAAATAAACAAATTTCATGCGGCACAACTTAAAAAATATCAATTATTCCTTCTAATTTTTATTACAAGATACTTTTAACGAAATCGTACAGATTAATGTAAATAATTATATTATTTGATTCTATTAAATTTATAAAATAAAATCATAATTTACCAATTTTATCCTTTTATCATTAAATTTTTATGATGTATGAAAATCTTATCCATATCAAAACTTATACATTAATACCAACAAAAATGATAAATATCAATTGGAGAGAGTTTAAAAAGTGAGAAAAAAAAAAACACACACATTCAGATAATTTTAAATAGAAGTAAATAAAGAAAAAATTAATAATTTTTAAAAATTATAAGATGCCTTATGAAAAGTCCAAAAGATTTCATCGGCTCATAATAAGTACCGGAGACAATATAAGATAAGTGATATGCGAAAAATATTATATTTAAAAAGTAAAATTACAAATACGAAAAAAAAAGGGGCCTTGTGATTGAGGCTGAGGTCCAGTTTCTGATTTGGCCCAAAAAGGGCCCAGATCCACTTGATAGGTTAAGCCGTGTTGTGTTATGTGTTGTTTTTTGGGCACATTAGATGAGGGTTTTAGGGGAGAGGAGTGAAGGTAGGTAGGGTTTGGCAATGGCGAGAATGAAGGTGTACGAGCTGAGGAACAAAACCAAAGCAGAGCTTCTCAACCAATTGAAGGATCTCAAAGCAGAACTCGCTCTTCTCCGCGTCGCTAAGGTCACTGGCGGAGCCCCAAACAAGCTTTCCAAAATGTGCCTTCTCTCTCTCTCTCTGTTTCATATCGAATCCATAATTCCTAATATAGTTGAATTGATTACAAATTCGAATGCAATTGTTGCGTGTGAATGCAGAAAAGTGGTTCGGCTTTCGATAGCGCAGGTGCTGACGGTGATTTCCCAGAAGCAAAAAGCAGCGTTGAGGGAGGCTTACAAGAACAAAAAGTACTTGCCTTTGGATCTGCGTCCCAAGAAGACTAGGGCTATCAGAAGACGCCTCACCAAGCACCAGGTACTTTTTTCTTCCTGCATTCGTTGCATTTTTCTGTTTATTATGTTGTTATGTTTGCTAATTGCTATTGCTATGGTTGAAAGAGAAAGAAGTGAATTGGATGAAGTGCTGATAGATAATGTCTAGGGGATTTTATTTTGTAATGTCCTCAAATTACTCGTTGATTGACAAAAGATAAAAGAATCATGGAAATGATGTATTGTGTACCATGCATGTTTTCAATTTTCAATACCTCCTTTGCTTCAGCTCCTTTCCAAACGTGTCATAGATCAGTATTGGCCTTGAGTTGAGTAAAATGCTGGTTGATTGTTGTCCAGTCTCTATTTGGCTGGTGTTTACTTGTTTTGATTTGTGGGGGCTTATCGTAATTAGCATAATGTTCCCTTCTGATGTTTTCTGTAGATTGTTGTCCAATCTGTAGTTGATGAATGAGATAGATATTGCTGGCCGTATAGCGGTATAGGGTTCTTATTTAACGTAGCTTCATGAATTTGCTCTAATTTTTTATACAGGTATCATTGAAGACAGAGCGTGAGAAGAAGAAGGAATTGTATTTTCCACTGCGAAAATATGCACTTAAAGTGTAATATTTATCCACATACAGATAATAATTTTGGTGTCACTTTCTATTTGTTATTTGACATACAATTTGTTCCTGGCCGCTCAGCTTTTATGCCGTGTCTTCCTAGTATCTTAATCACCATGAAACTAAATTAAAAGTTAGCTTGTTTTACTCTGGCTTTTGGTTTTTCATCATATGAAAATTTTCAATTTCTTTACTACCCAAGGTAATCTATATTCTTTTGTATACACAATTCATCATTTAATAAGATTCATAGATCATTTTTGTTTATAAAGATGTATTGGAGTCTCGTTTGCGAATTTTTCTGCTCACCGAACTGGCCCATAGTGTTGACAAAATGACTGCTTGGACTGATATCTGAAACCAAGAGAATAATGGCATTTTCGGTGGCCTAATGTACCATAAGAAAACTGTAAATGCCAAAGCTTAATTGAGTATCATGTCACTTTGCTACCCCATTTAACAATCACTTGATAATTGTGATTCATTTTTGGTAAACAAGAAAAAAAAATAGTTGTATTGATTTTTCCTGCCGTTCCAATGGGCTCTCAGCTGAACGATATGTAAGGATGACAAAGTGAGTAAGGAAAACAGGTTTAATAATGTAATCTATTTCACTTGGTAGTGGATTGGCGAAAGTTGGTGAGTTAAAATCGATGGATTGAGATTTTTTCTTTAATTGATCTACTTTAAATTCATTCAAATTTATATAAAAAAAAAAAAACATTTCAACATGCATTACAAGTTTAACATATAATATCATTATTATTTGTAAAGTTGATCAAAGGTTTTTTTTTTTTTTCATGTAAAGAGTTAAGGGAATATATTTTTTATTAAAACTAGGCACTATAATCAAAATGTGTTAGTAAAAAATTTATTAAAATAATATATTTTTATTTCATATAAAATAAAAATAAGTACATAGAAAATAAAAGTTAAGTTATAAAATAAAAATATTAATACAGCATGAATTCATTACAATCTTATTTTTTAAAAGCATAAAACAAAAGAAAAATGGATCAATGGATTGACCTATCAAATTAATAGGTTTATCTGTAGATGAATTTATTATCTAACTCAAACTCACAAAGAATAGGCAAATTGACAAATTAATCTATCAAGTTCAACCATATTATTATGTTTAATGGTATACGGAAACTTAATTTTATCATACCAAGATATGATAGTTTGGATAGTCTCAAGGAGTAATATGTCTCTACCTCATGTTTCAAGTCAAAGAATCGCCCTAAATCTCTATATTTGTAAGGGTAAAATATTTTTGATTTGTCAAATTCTTTTAAAATATAGAAATGAATGTATGAATTATTTGTGTTAATTAAAATTAAAATTAAAGATTAATTAATGGGGTAGACTTAGTGGTTAAGGTTGTGATAACATGCATAAAATATTAAATTTGAACTCTAATATCGATAATGGAATTTTTATGGATAAAAAAAAATAAAATTGGAAATTGTAATATTAAGTTCTACTTGTAATTGTGAAAATGTATGTTGCCATGACAATTCAGGCTTAATTACAATTAATCAAACAGATAGTTTAACAATCATGGCGTGTTGGGTCTTTATTATGATGGTGCTGGTTTAGCTGGACGAACTTTTTAACAATTGTTTGCAGCTACAGTTGGTGAATTCCTATAAATACCAAATCCCAATTTCTTTCATCAGACCCACACGCTTTCCTTTCGAGCATTTGTCCAAGACTACCTAATAAGAAGTCATTAAACTATAGGTATACACCGTTTTATTTTCATTTTCTTTTCCATATTTGTAATCTTACGCTTTATTAATTTAGGCTAAATCCTTTTGATTTAAGAGAATTTAAAACTGATTAAAGGGAACATTCAATCTTAAGATACATGAAAAATTATTAAAATGGATTTCATGAACTCTTTTTTTGGAGTAGGGACAATAGGGTGAAGAAATTTGTTAATGCGTAAAACTGATAAGTGAGTACTATTTCTGCTAATTAAATGGTCAATAATTATATTAACTTATATATATATATATATAATTTACTTAAGCTATATATTTTCAAGTTGCCTTTATCTGATGCAACTAGTGGTATAAAGTTACAAAATTATATCTGTATTTCGGTACTTTAATAATAAAATTAAATGATGATATTGTCATTAAATGGATAGTTAGTTTTTCAAATAAATCATTAAATAAAATGAAATTATTTAAGAAATACATACCATGATTGAAGCATAATTTTATTGATTCATAACATAAAAACCAATCTAAATTATATGACAATTATCATCATGAGAAAAAGACAGATATTACATTACTCAAGTTTTTAAAATAATCCGTATTATATCACTCAAGTAATGAATCTAGTATTTATAAGTGATGAGGAGTTTTATAATTTTTTTTTAAAAAAAATAGGTAAAGTTTTTTTAATGATAAAGAAGAAGTTGAAGTGATTCATTCATTAATTAAAAGGGTCTTGCTTGTCAAAAAAAGTTGCTGGGAGGGATTTGAGGTTTTGAGTGAAGAATGTTTTTAGAGAATGCAACAAATGCAGCGATTGTTTAGCCAACATTGCCTGCAATTTGGAGAAATTTTCTTTTCTTTTTCTTTGACAGCTCTCGTGCATGTCTTAGTCAACTTCTGTTATGTGATGTAATGGGAAGTTCATCTCCAATCCATGCTCTATTGTTGCTTAATTTTATCATAGTGATTATTTATATATGATTTATTATTATTAGTCGTCAGAAAGATTAATATAGCAAATTCTCACCATAATTTGACTTTCCTGAGACGAGTGCATTGGTTTGTCCCTCCTAATAAATGTGGCTTAGCAATTGAAAGTTGAAACTATATCCAATGCCCTCCACTAGTAAGCAAAGTGAGGTAGATGGAGTAAATAATATGGTAGGCTGAATTCTATTTTTGGCTATTAATATTTATTTAATTTCATATAAGTTGTGGCTTGCCCTAAACCGCCCAAAGAGAACAAACTTGACTACTTATAGGTTTGTAGCTTTAATTATAATAGCCCTCCAATATGAGTTGCACTTGTTGTGTTGTGGGGCTTTTGACTAACGCCATTTTCCATCAAAGTAATTAAATAAATACATATGTATAATTTGGAATAGAATTGACCGTGTGCAATACTTTTGAGATAAACTGTAAAAGAAAAAAGAATGTTTCACGTTGTGTAAAAAATTAAACTATATTAAAACTTATCACAATTTTATTTTTAAGATAATTTTTTAAAATATAATTATTTTTTAATCAAAATTATATTCATATAATCGGAATCATTCAAAAATAAATAAATTTACAAAAGGCGAGATCAACCATGTCTTTAAATTAAAGAACAAGAAAAGAAAATGGCGCGGTTAATTACTTTGAATGACTTTGACTGTTCTCTTAATTGCATCGTACTTAATTTGCACGCCACATTCTTGCTTTTCAATTTCATTTTGAGTGTGCTCTCACACACACACATATCATATAATTAGAAAATTTAAAACTTAAAATATTAGATGAAATAATTATTAGTGTGATGCGTTATGCGTACAATAAGATTGATAAGCGTAGCAATAAAGACTTATATGCATACAAGTTATTCTCAGCACAAGATTGACCAAAAAAAAAAAAGAAGATTTATTTGGTAAAAAAGAGACACTATTTTATCAATAAAAAAAATATAGATCTTATAATAGGGGCGGAAAAGATAAAAGTTGAGAAGTAAGAAATTGAATTTGTATATTTATAATTTTTACCCCACTATTCACAAATGACTATTGAGAAAAACTCAAGTCTCACATCGACTAGAGATTAGACAATTGAATAGTATATAAGTGGAAAGCAACCCTCACCTTACAATCTGATTTTGTAGGGTTGAGTTAGGCTTAATCCACTATTCTAACAATGACAACTTTGTTATAAGTTGACCTTTTTGTGTGTGTGTTTTTTTAATTTTATTTTTAACATACCACTATAAAAAAATCGAAATTTAAGTTAAATTTTAATTTATATGAGTATCAAATCTAAATTCTCATTCTAACCTCTTCACCAGTAAATAATTATAGCCATTTTTATACAAATAATAAATTAGTTTTTTTGCCCTTGGACCTTGTTTTTGTTTTTATAAATAAAAACGAAAAAATAGAAAATACCTTCAAAATTAATACTATAAAATTAGAAGAAGGCCGGTGATCTCCGATTCACTGCAAATCTGCAAAGACTTTATCAAAATGAAGAGTGAAGCAAACAGTTAACAAGTAATTTTTTTGTTTTTTTACTTTTACAATTTTTTACACCGTAAAGAAATAGAAAGAGGAGAGAAAAATATGAGATAAAAAAATGATGTAGTGGGATTTTTTTTTGACACGAATATAATGGAAAGAGTTAACTTAAGAAAAGGAAAATGAATTATAAAGAAATAATATAAATCCAGGGAGAGAAAAAATCTACACTCCTTATTCATATAATTAGAAGAAAAACGAGAATTACATGATCAATTGACCGTGGAAATATAACATTTGATTTTAAGAAAAGTACTAGTGCCGTAAGTAAATGAAATAATGTATGAACTAAGAAAAATGGAATTGGGGTAACTGTATATTTAGAATCTCTGATATAGAATTCAGAAGCACAAAAAGCTGACCAGAAAGGACGAACTAAGAAAGAAATTCATTAAAGGAGGGAAGTGGTCCATTTTAATTAACACCAAACGTAAGCATGTTTCACTGGCAATTTGCAAGTTGTGTTGTGCATGTCAAACAATATGAACCACACAGTATTAGAACAAAACGAGGTATATATATCGTGGTAGATTACAGTCTCTATTATAGGGAGAGAAAAACAAATTTTAAGTAAATTTTTTTTATTTTTTTATTTTATTTTATTTTTGAGAGTACAGATGTTATTTACTCGAAACAATATTCCTTTTCAAATTAAATAAGACTACTATTAACAAAAGTATTCTCCAAACTCAAAATAATTGTATATAAGTTGGATCACACACTTGTTGATAGACGGTAAGCTTATAATAACACTAAAGTAGCATAAAAAGATAATAATAAAATGAAAAATCATTTCATAAAGAAATTTTTGTATAATGTTTAAGAAAATATTTTTTTTATGCTATTTAGTGATTAGATATAATAAGGCTATATATTTGCAAGGTAAGAAGATCGAATATTGTGTTGATTTTATATATATTTTTGTTTAACAAGTTCATACAGAATAGGTGGGAAGTGAGAGTAATTTATTTAGTTAAATAATCATAATCATTCATCACTTCCAAAGGCTTAAAACTGCAAAAGGATCGTAACTTCCAAATGGTATGTTCCATTCTGACTGGTTCATGACATTATTCACGTACGTATATGTCATCTTGCTTCCTATTGATATGCATAAACTATGCACACCCCATATGATCAAAATATAGTCGTTAATTATGAATATATATTAAAAAACTGTGGGAAAATACTTGGTCACGAACTTTTTAATAGTAAATGATAACTACAATTATAATAAATATTAAATAAAGCCGACGGCACTAAAACTAAATAAGTGGGACTAATTCCTGAATCTAGTTTCATGCTTCACATCAACGCACAGGCAGAGTTCAGTTCGAACTTTTCGAAACCAAACCTGTAAGAGTAGACTAGGTATAGGTATGGATAACTTTTTTCTTTAACTAATTACTATACTAAATTTATATAAACATCTTCTTCATGAGCAAAATATACACAACTACTCAGTGAGAAAACCATTTTTTTTATGAAAGAGATTGAAAAATCTGGGCTATCCAACCCTATATGTAATTGTATGGTAAAGCTCATTTAACCGTTTAAAAGTCACATGAAATTGTTCATTTTAATTTTCACCATTCATAATAAAACTTAATAATCAAAATTATTTTTTCTCACTCCTAGAGAAAGCTCTCTCTCATTTTATATATATATATATATATATATATATATATATATATATATATAATTATGATAGTGAAATTCTTAAGACAAAAAAAATTGATCTTAATCATTAAATTAAATAACTTTATATTAAAAATTAACTAAAATCATACTCATTTTTTTCCTTTGTTATTATTGTTATTGTTGCTACTTAAAACTATCAATTTGAACCCTTAGTCGATTAGGTTAGCCTACAAATAAGGTCAAGTTATTAAGTCTTAAAAAAGATGATCGAAATAGAATCAAATCATTTTAGCCTAGTCTACTTGGCCCAATAGACCAAACAAGCGCAGGTTAGGCTTACATGTAGGCTTATAGACTCATTTGTTAAACTAGTAATTGAAATAATCTAAGTTAATATCAATATATAAATAATATTATGTTATAAAATAATATAATAAAATATAATAGTACTACAAATAGTAGTCTTTTACATTTTTTGTATTTGCTTACAAATTTATAGTCACGAATTTAGAGTTAGGGTTAATTGTTGTGAGAGTTTCACTGCTTTTATAATCTCATTATCCTCTTGACACCTTGACTCCATCACTCATTATCTTTGATCCGTTTGTCAAAGAAGACACAATATGCTTGTGTTTGTACTCAGAATGACAATATAGACTCATTGTCACTATATTTGCTTTGTGACTTTTAATTATTATTTATCATGTTATTTGAGCATTAAATTATGGACAATAAAATATGATTTAGAAAATAACCAAGTTAGACTTCCAACTCCAAAGAAAAGAATACTAAATGGAATCAACATAATTTATATTGAAATATTGATAGAATAAATTTTTGTAATTAACTTATAATGATAGTTTTATGATCGTACAAAATTAACTAAGTGTTTCATGATAATATATAATATCAACTAATTATATTATATTTTTTATTTTTTTATTGTAAAAAAAATAGATTTAATTATTTTAAATGTATTTTTTTAATTAGACTAATTTGATCTGATCACTTAACATGAGTTAAGTTAGACCATAAAATAATAATTTAAAAAAGTCAAATCAACTTAACCTAAAATAACATTTGTGTCGTAACCGGGATCACGACAGGATGACGCTAACATTTCTTTTCAATGGAGCCGCCACCAATATTTTATTTCAAGGGAAAAACATTGGAAAACCCTTTAAAAGATAATATTTAAAATTAAAGTTGGGTTCGGGAGTCGATTACGTGTAGGGAAGGTATTATACTACAAGAAAAATGATAAATTGCGACGGACAAATTGCGACGGTTGTCTAGAAACCGTCATCGCTTTGATATTGCGACCCTTCATACGACAGTTTTTCAAAACCGTCGCAAAATTGTTCAACATTGCGACGGTTTATCGTAAACCGTCGCAAAATTTGTTTAACATTGCGACGGTTTATCATAAACTGTCGCAAAATTTGTTTAACATTGCGACGGTTTATGATAAACCGCCGCAAGTTTAACATTGCGACAGTTAATCATAAACCGTCGCAAATTTAACATTGCGACAGTTAGTCATAAACCGTCGCAAAAATTTCAGCATTTTTTTTATTAGAATTTAAAAGTTTTTTTTTTTAAGTATTATGTATATTATCTTAATGAACTTATATTTTATTAACAATTTTATATATACTTTCTTTAACATGAGGTACACGATTTTTTTTTCTTTATATAATTTCAAAATCGTGACTAGAATATAAATTTATCTTTCAACAAACTTATGAATTTATCTTGTATGTAAGATGTGTTAGAGTATATAAATAAGTATAATTATCATTTTATAACTTAATTTTTGAGTTATCACATCACATATTATTGAATAATTTACAATGTTAAATTTTATAAATTTTATTTTAAATGTCCATCTTTTTAACACTATTAAAAATATAAAAATAAATATGTTAAATTTTATAAAAATCCATTTTAATTTATTTATGATATAAATATGTTTTTAATATCTAATATATATTTTTAGATGATAATTTATTTTAAAATATATCTTATAATAACAATTCTAAATGGAACATAAATCTTCTGATTTTTCTTATTTTGATTTTTGTAATCAATATATACAATTTTACTATTTTGATTTTTTCAATCGACGTATACAATAAATAAAAAACACAAAAGATAAACATGCATGGTAAAAATTTTATTTTATCAAAAAACTTTTTATTTTAATATATTACATTATATATGTGAATATTAAGATATATATATATATATACATATATATATTATAATTAAACTTTTTTTAAAAATTAATTCATTATTAAGAAAAAATTTTATTACATGAGAATTAATTTCTTTCAAAAATTTAATAGATATAAAATAAATAAACATTTTTTCTGAATCTATATTTTTATTTTATTAGAATATAATTTTTATTTTTTAAAATATATTATTTTTTTAGATAAAAAATTATGTATATGTCAAATAGTAGTGGGGCAAGTGCCCACTATTCCAAACGTACATCCGTCCCTGTATATATATATATATATATATATATATATATATATATATATATATATATATATATATAATATAGGGGGTTATAATTATACCAATGTAACTTTTATTAAGTATTATGCTGTTCAATAACTTTATATTAAATGTATATTTTGTAAATCCAACCGTTAAATTGAAAGTTCATATCACTTTATAAGTGTATATCAAATTTTGTTAAAATTGAACAACAACTGGAAGGTAATCAAATTGTTTATATTTTAGTGTATTTTGAAATGAATATATTACATCAATTTTGTTTTATAAAAATGAAGTATCAAATCATCTTGGGTTAATATAAAGTTTTGTATATATAATCTATGAGAGATATGAACTTTCAATCTAACAGTTGGATTTACTAAATTCACATTTAATATAAAGTTATTGAGCGGTGTAATACTTAGTAAAAGTCACATTTAATATATATATATATATATATATATATATATATATATATATATATATATATATATATGAGGGGGTTTATAATTACATCAGTGTAAATTTTACTAAGTGTTAAACCACTCAATAACTTTATATTAAATGTGAATTTTGTAAATTTAACCGTTAAATTGAAAATCTTTTACTGTTAATCATATATACAAAATGTTATATTAATCGAAGATGATTTCTTATAAAAACAAATTTAAATATGTCGAAAAATTTATATTTTCGATGAGAAAATTTTTGTAGAAAAAGCTATATTATTGATGGAATATTTCAGAAAAATTTATATTTGTCGAAAATGTAAGAACTGGTTTTAAATTTGATATGAAAATATTATGATATAATTAGATAAGATTTTAAGTTAGTATTTTATTAATGGTTGATAATTAAAAAATAAAACAAGGATAAATACATTTTTTGAATTTTATATGTTTGATTTAAGATAACTTACAAAATAACTCTTGGTAAAGTTATTCCGCTCAATAACTCATCGTGTGTGTTGAATTTCATCGATCCAATTAATTGTTAATTTGAAAATTATTAAATTTTACTAATAATTAATATAAAAAATTAATTAGTTTTGGAATAAATTATTCTAATTAACAATATAATTGAAACATTAATTATTTTAAATTATTTAACTAAAATCTTATTGACAATTTACTATATGATCTTAATATTTTTGTATAACTAATATCTAGTTTTAAATTTGATATGAGAATATTATATATAATTAGATAAGATTTTAAGTTATTATTTTATTAATAGTTGATAATTAGAAAATAAAATAAGGATAAATACATTTTTTTTTGAATTTTATATGTTTGATTTAAGGTAAATAAATATATTAAATTAATTAATAATTTATTTAAAATATTAAAATTTAATTTATAAGTATGTAATAAATAAATATTTATAATTTTATAAATTATATTGTCATTATAAATTAAAAAATTTAAATAATTTAAATTATAATTTTAAATCGAAATAAGTAGATGTTAATTATAAAAGTAAGTACATATAAATAAAGAATAACTAAATATATTATTATTATTATTATTATTATTATTATTATTTGTAATATAAAATTATTATATATTATTATTATAGTACAAATATGATATTGTATATTTGAGGATGACTTAAATGAATTAATTTGTACAAGTTATACTGACAACATACATATACATTTCGGTAGCTTACTCATCAGAACTTCACAGTTAAGCGTGCTTGACCTGGAGTAGTACAGGGATGGGTGACCTTCTGGGAAGTTTCCCAGAAATTACACAAGTAAGGATAAAACATGCTAAACAGTGAAATATCGTGAAATAAAATCATTGAAAGGCCAAAATATGAGGATTGTTACATTAATAAATTTATTAAAATAAAAAAAAATTATAATTTCCGACGGGTAAAAAAAGGGGTTGTAATATTAATTTAGAGGCAGTTGGTGCGACAGTTGATGAAAGGGTCGCAATGTTAATATAGAGGCATTTGGTGCGACAGTTGATGAAACGGTCGCAATTCCAATTTTGCGACGGTTTGTGCAACGGTTCTGATAACCGTCGCAAAATTGCCTGGTGACGGACGATTCTGCGACGGTTCCCAAACCGTCGCAATGTTGTCTTTGCGGCAGTTCTAACCGTCGCAATGTAGGCCATATAACCGTCGCAAAATCGTCATTTTCTTGTAGTAGCACCCTACAACGCCCGTACCTTTAATTAATTGCGCAAAATTGTATAAATTTATAAACATTTATTTTATTCCTCAAAAAGGTGTATACATATATATATATATATATATATATATATATATCTTTTTTTTTTTTAAATATGAGAGATGTTTATTTTGTATATTTTTTTATTAAAAAAAAACATCATAAGGATTTAGGTTAGCAAATGGCTAATCAATAAACCCCTCCAATAACATGAAAGATAGAATTGTTATTCAATCAAATGTTATTGATCTTTATTTGTTGATAATAAAAGATTTACATGATATTAAAGGGTAGAAATGCTACTCAATTAATATCATTAACCATAAAAATAATGTATACGTAAAACAAAATTATGTTTATATTTTTATATTTTTATCTAAAGAAATAGATTTTGCATAAGGATTCAAGTTAGCAAATGGCTAATCAATAAATCTCTCCAATAATGTTAAAAATAGAAGTGCTACTTAATTAACATTATTGGTTGCAACATATCTTTATTTTTTTAAAAGAAGAAATTTGTTAAGGAGAGTTTAAGCTAGCAAATGACTAGTCATTAAACTCCTAGGTCCTAATAATGTTAAGGATAAAAATGTTATTCACTTAACATTATTATTGGTCGTATATTAAATATTTTTATAAATAATAATCTTAAAGGCAAAAAAAAGAAATAAACAAATAAACAAAAAATAAATAAACAAATAAACAAAAAATAAATAAACAAATAAACAAAAAATAAATAAATAAATAAAATAAACAAATAAATAAAAAAGAAGGAAAAAAAAAAGTTAAGAAAAGAACGATACCAAATGAGATGAATCTTCGAATATGATGATCAAGAAGATGTTTTTTGGCTACCTTTCACACTACAGAGGTGTCTCACAGATCTCAAGAAATACAAAAGAGAGGGGGAGAGAGAGAAAAAAAAATTCGAGCTCTAAAGTGTACTGGACGAAATTTTTCCCGGTCCTGAAAACTGTGCCCAACGCGTCTATTTATAGACATCAGACTTGACCAGAACGACCCGTTCCGAAATCGGAACGGCCCGTTCTGGATCATACCGTTACAAGCAAAATGTGACTCTGGAACGGCCCGTTCTAAATTCAGAACGTCCCGTTCTAAGCGTGCAACGGGCCGTTCTGAAATTTGGAACGGCCCGTTCCGCTTAAGGAATTTTAGATCCTTTCAGTCACTTAGAACGGCCCGTTCCAATATTGGAACGCCCGTTCTAAATTAATAACTGCCCGTTCTAAGATCGAAATGCCCTGCTCCTGATTAGGGTTGTAGGTCTTTTAACTGACTTGGAACAGCCTGTTCCAAATTTGGAACAGCCCGTTCCGAGTTTGGAACGGCCCGTTTTGGGTACATAACACTTTTTTTTCTTCAAACTTTCTTGTTGTCATATGGTGTTGCCTACATACTTTGGGTAGATGTGCATTTCATTATTTTTGTGAGTCCGGATAAAATTGATTATTCACGATTTGAATATATAACTCTAGTTAAATAAGATCATTTGATTTGTTCCACACCTTTTATTACTGTTGATGCTATTTATTCAATAACATCATTAAAAATTATTTTAAATTTAAAGATTAAACAATTAATACTCAACTCTGATAATTATAATTTAATTTTTACAAATTTTTCCAAAATACTATAATACTCCTTTTGATATAAGTTAAAGGATAATTACTATAAGTATCTATTTTTGTTAAAGAATTTAAATAAAATCATTTGATTCAGATACTGTTTTCGAAAATAAACTAAAAAAGGGATTTAGAAAAGAGAAACAGTGGTTCGAGAAAAATCATTTGAGTACGATAAAAGAACCCAAGATCATATTTCCCATAATTGATGACACGCTTTAGAAACACAATTTGAAAGCAAGTTGTGAACTGTACGTGTTTAAGAAAGATTCTTCCCTCCCAGTTCACTCATTCTGTTAAACCTAGCCGTAAAATTCATAAGGAAAAAACAAAAACTAGGTTCACATTTTATTCTTCTACCGCGTTTGCACATTAATTGCCATATTGTCAGAGGGTCAATGAATGGAATCTTAAACGCATCTATAAATACACCCAAAAGGAACTGAAACTCACACTGAGTGGCCGTTTTTTTCAAACTAAAATGCCGAAAATGGGACTCAGAAACATCTTCTTCTCCAAAACGACACCGTTGCCACCTCCCTCGAGGACCTTCTCAGACTCATTAATGGACGAAAACATCGAAACCGCTCGTTCCCTAATCTCCAAATGGGATCCAAATAATTCCGCTTCCGCTCCTCTTTTCAGGAACACGCGCCAAGAAGCCAAACAGTACCTTGACGCCGTCGTGAGCCTGCAAACCACTATGCAGTACCTCGTCGCACGGGATTCCTCCTCCCTCAGCCTCATCCAAGCCCAATCCCTAATGCAACTCGCCATGAACAGACTCCAGATGGAGTTCTACCGAATATTAACCCAAAACAGGGACAATTTGGATCCCGAATCCGTCGCCTCCACCGACCGCCGGAGCAGCAGCGTCTCCGACGACGACGACGACTTCTCCGAGGACGATTTCCGCTTCGCCGGAGACTCTGTCTCCACGGTCGCCATGGCGGACTTGAAAGCCATTGCGGAGTGCATGGTCTCCGCTGGCTACAGAAAAGAGTGCGTCAAGGTTTACATTCTGATGAGAAAATCGGTCGTGGATGAGGCGCTGTATCATCTCGGAGTGGAGAGGCTGAGCTTCTCTCAGGTTCAGAAGATGGACTGGGAGACGCTCCACTCCAAGATTAAGTGCTGGCTCAACGCTGTCAAAATCGCCGTCCGCACTCTGTTTCACGCCGAGAAAACGCTCTGCGATTATGTTTTCGGTTCGCCGGAGAGGATGATCGCCGAGTCATGTTTCGCCGCGGTTTGCAGAGAAGGCGCCGCGTCGCTCTTCGGATTTCCGGAGAACGTGGCGAGGTGCAAGAAAACGCCTGAGAAAATGTTCAGGACGCTGGACATGTACGAAGCCATGTCAGAAAACTGGAACCAAATCGCGTCCATCTTCTCGTCGGAACCAACCTCCTCCGTCCGGTCTCAGGCCACCGCTTCTCTGGTGAAACTCGGCGAGGCCGTTCGGACGATGCTGACGGACTTCGAATCCGCGATTCAGAAGGAATCCTCCAGGATTCCAGTCCCTGGCGGCGGGATCCACCCGCTCACGCGCTACGTCATGAACTACATCGCGTTCCTCGCCGATTACCGCGACGCGCTGGCGGATATCGTCGCCGGTTGGCCGCAAAATCCACTGCCGGAGTCTTACTACCGCAGTCCTGATCGCGAGGAGAAGAATCGGTCGTCGGAGATAGCGGAACGGATCGCGTGGCTGATTCTGGTGGTCCTCTGCAAGCTCGACGGCAAAGCGGAGCTCTACAAGGACGTTGCGCTCTCTTACCTGTTCCTGGCGAATAACATGCAATACGTCGTCGTAAAGGTCCGCAAATCGAACCTAGGGTTCATCCTCGGGGAAGAGTGGTTGACGAAGCACGAAGCGAAGGTGAAAGAGTACGTTTCCAAGTACGAGCGCGTGGGATGGAGCAAGGCTTTCCCGTTGCTGCCGGAAAATCCAACGCCGGAGGAAGCCAGAGGAATCTTCGAGAGTTTCAACGCGGCGTTCCATGAAGCGTGTAGGGTACAATCCACGTGGGTCGTACCCGACCCGAATCTGCGAGAGGAAATAAAAGCGTCGATAGGTTTGAAGCTGGTGGCACGTTACAAGGAGATGTGCGGGAAGTATCGGGTCGGGTCGGAAACGGTATCGGGGTTTTGGAGCGAAGATATGGAGCATTACCTTGGCGAGATTTTGTGTGGGAGTGGAGAATCGCGTAGCGTTTCGTGGCGTGGTCCTTCTCCTCCTCCAATCGTAGCAAAATGACTTGAAAAACATGATGGGCCCACCGGTTGTTTCTTTATTGGGTTTTTGGTTAACGGTAAAGACAAGAAAGTGGCCCAGATGAGGACACGATACGATACTGTATAGGATTTTGTGTACACTGTACAGAGACACCGTGCGTATGGTACCTGGGATCCTAGATATGTCTGCACTATTGCAGAATGTTGTTATTTTTTTTATTCTAAATTCCGAACCTGCCATTGATTACATAGAGTATATCACATAATTTAAAACTCTCACTTATATATTTTAATAATGTTGTAAAATAAAGCGGTGTAAAGAAATGAAAAATATGATATACAATTACAGTGCATTATAAAATGCTTTTGCACTCTTATAAATAAATTTGGAATTTTAAACATAAAAAAACAAGTGTGTGTGTTAGAGAGATGATCAAGGTAGATGACTACTTTTATTCCGCTGGGTGTATATGTGTGAGAGATGATCAAGGTGAATTCATGATAGCTAGAACATCTTGGATAAATCTTTGCATAGTGACGATTGAAGGAAAAACTTTTGGATTGGGACTACTTCAAGCCTAAAAATGGGTGATTGATTTTGATATGCCTTATGTCATGTTTGAAATGGATTGCAGGGAGGCAGTTGATAAAATTCAGTCCAATTTTTCAGATAATTCTAAATTGGGAGTTATTCTTCATGAATGCCGAAACATCCTTTCTAGATATCTAAATTTGTGTGTTAAGTATGCTAGAAAGTATGTTAAAAACACAAGTTATGCTCATACTCATATGAATAGTTTATTCAAATGCTAATCTAACGATTTAGTAACATATTCCACATTGTATTGCTGTTTATATATATAATATCAGCATCTTTATTAAAAGAAAATGAAACAAAATTGTTTTCATTTTAACAATGAACCATGACAGCAAAACATTTATATAAGTTCAAAACTAAGTTTAAGATAATTATCAACAAAAAAAAAAAATCTTGCTGCTTAGTCATTTTAACAAAATCTCTAAAATTTATCTTGCATTAACTTTATATATATATATATATATATATAAATACCTTTAATGAAGTTTTTTTTCTCCTAATTCAACGAGTAACTTATAGAATAAAGGTCTCAATATTATTGTTAAGGATATTTTTAAAAATATAAATAAATTTAAGATATAATTTAATGTTATCAACTAATTTGGAAATGAATGATTATCTGTAATGATATTTACTGACCAATCTAAAGATTTTATGAGACTAATACTCATACATAAATGCTACAAATTTATGTTAATGTTAAATTTAATTATATAACTTAACTGCATAAGTGCTGCTTAACTATATAATATTATAATTCATATACCATGTCAATAAATTAAATTGATCTTACTATATGCTAGCTGTTGAGTCTTAATCAGGTTAGTTTTAAATTCAAGTTGTTCCTATCAATTTTTGGGTCTAATTAGAATGTAAATAGTCTCATTCCAACTTCATCCACCACATGAACACTCATAATATTGTCACTAAATAGTTACAATCTTATGTTTTCATGAGCTTTTTTAATTTATAAATTCTTTTAAAAATGATTTTAAAAAAATGTGAAAAATTTGTAAAATATGCATTAATAAGTTAAACAAACTATAAATTTTTATATGAAATAACTTAAAAATATTAGGGGTGTAAGGGAGTTGGGTTGGGTCGAATTTGGATAAACCTACTATCCAATCCAATCAAAATTTTAACGGGTTAGATTGAGTCGGTTTTGTGTAATTTTTTTAAAAATCCAACCCAACCCAATTACAAAAGGGTTGAATTTGGTTGAATTAATCGGGTCAATATAATTATATTTATTTATTTTTGTAAAAATTTAAATATTTTAAAATAGATGTAAATCATTTGATACCTTATTACAAATTCAATGTTATCAACTTACAAAACAAACAATGATACAAATTAAATTCTAAAATAAATTTATTAACTTGTTACATTATTATTAACTCAAAAAATGAATATTAATTTATACAAAATAAAATTTAAAATAATATATTATATTGTTAATATATTATCAACCTAAAATACAAAACTTGTTACTCAGTAAGAGTGATGATAGTGAATATTGTCTTGAATAAATGATCATTCAAATATTATTATTATTATTATTATTATTATTATTATTATTATTATATATGACCGTGTTGAAAACACAAAACTCATTACTTGACTCATACAGTATCGAATTTTGATCGGATTAAATTTAGTCTGATTCAAACACCAAAAAAATCCAATCTAAACTTATTGAATTGGATTAGGTCAATTTAGGATCGTTGATTACTCGTATCCACTTACACCTTTAAAAAATATTGTATGTCGTTTTTTTTCCTTCAAAATCAAACACAATACTAATTTTGTTTAAAAAAAAGTGATTTGAATTTTTTTTTATTACAGGACATTATATTGAAACATAAAAGTTGATTAAATTATTTTCAAGTAAATGTATTTTAATTTTATAAATTAAATCAATTAAAACACACGTTCGGGTCAAATCAAATTAATAATCATTAAACTGCCTCAATTTAACTAATTTATTTCAATTTATTAAGTTGATTTTTTAATTTTTTATGTTGAATGGTTTAATGATTTATTTTAATTTATGGTAACCACTCCTACTACAAACGATAGAGGACTAGTAGTAGGTACACCGATCCCTATTTTTTGCTATTAATTTCTGGAGCCAAACGCAACGGAAGCAAAGTAATGGTGTTCACTAATCACTATGCACACTCCACAATTTCTAAACCAATTATCCAACCTGTGGAAAATCTATCTCCTTCAACGACTCAATATTAATTATTGATTAAATGTTTTAATTTTTTTTTCTTGGATTTTTGTGGACTTAAAGAAAGTGCCAATTTCTCCAACTTTTTGTTCCGTGTTATTTCATCATTATAATTCATTGGCCACTACAAATGATTAATCAATTAAATTAATTGCTAATTTTTGTGCTTTTTTCTGTGAGTTGTTTTGTTGGTACACACAATTACAATATCTAAAAAGAAAAAAAAATACAAAACTGAGCAATCAATGTAGAAGAGAGGTAGAAGGTGAAATTTCTCCATCTATTTGTACGCGTTGTTTGGTTCTGTAGTATTATTTATTTCATCGTCACTATTCACTGGCCACCACAGATGGATAATCGATCAACTGTTAATTTTTGTTATTGTACGTTCTCGTAATTTATTGTTACATATAATTCTAATATCTCGAGAAAAACGATTCTAAACTGAACAAATCATCTAGGACATGATTGGATGCACATCCGCTAGAATATATATTTAAACTATAATCATATCAATTGATAAGAAATTTACTCTATGCTGCTAGATGTCGAAAGAGAATGTTGATTCACATTGTTTGTTTGACTCCAAACAGGCACATAAAAAGAATAGATAAACAGAAAACTTAGTATATATTAAAGAACATCAATGTTGATACTACTAAGTGAAGGTATTAATTAAGATTGACTTGAATTTTTTTATTCTTCTAAAAATCACATGTATTTGTCATACAAAATATTTCTATTTGAACTATAAATGTCTATGATTGGAAGGGTAAACTTATTAAAGATAGTAAGTAAAATTTTTTAATAAAAATTACTCATCGACGTGATTTATAAATATTTTTTTTAATCAATAATACAATTATATATATATAGTCTATGCCAAGATAGTGTTAGCTCATTGAATTTAAATGAGAAAGTTTCAATTTATAAGATCAAACCCAACACTTAACAAAAATTAAACATATAGTACCTGAGTTAAACATTCGTTAATAATTATAACTTATATTGTTTCCTATAGTTTGATGATCTTAACAATTAATTAATAAAAACCATTTTTAGTAATACGCCATTATATTATAAGATATTTCAGTTTTACATGACATATAGCATATTATAATTTTCTTTTCTACTCCCCAAAAGACGTAATTTAAAAGGTATTCTTTAAGCTGCTTTCTTTCTTTTGAATTCAAGTCTCTTATCAAGATATTTTTTTCATAACAAACACTGAAACACGTTCACTCATTAGTTGTCATTTTATCAATGCATTTTATTTTATTTCCAAAAATCCTTGGCTTTGAATGTCCTTTGCTTAATCGCTTGACAATTAGTTGTAGTACATCATCAAGAAAATTTTCTGTAAGCGTAATAATATAAAATTCATAGTTGAAACAAAAACAACAATTGACACACAAGTTCAAATTAAATCAAAACAAAATATTGAAAAGTATTATACTTTTTTTTTATATCAAAACATAGAAAAGTACTACTGTACTATTTTCGATATCTTTCTGGTAAGTGATAGATTTTTTCTTTTTTTTTGAGGGGGCAGGGGAAGGAAGAAGGTGCTGGCCCAAGTTAAAACTTAAAGGCTGAGGATTTTTGTGAGACCAAAACTTTTTGTCTTTTTGTCATAAAAAAACATTTGTTAAATGTTTTATTTTGTGTCCACCAACAAGAAAAATGGCCCAATGCAAATGACAACTATACAAACATTTGTCCGGCGCAATTATTTTCTCTTCACCGGTTTTTCTTTTGTAAACCCAAAATTAGTTTTCGAAATGCTTTATGGCGAAACAACTGGGAGATGAAATTATTTTAATGTTTCAGATAATAAAACCTTATCATAAATCATAGCTTAATTTAAATTATAAATCACAAGTTATAATAATTTAAATATTTAAAAATGGAAATATATTCATAATAAGGTTAGGTTCTTAAGTTTAGTATGTTTGTGTTTGTGTTTCCATTATGAAGATGCAGAAATGACAAAGAATCAGTTGAAAAGAATAGTATACGAAACCAAAATTGGAAAAAGCTTGATAAACTTGCATATCTAATAGTTCGGCCATAGCTAGAATTGAATTGCATTAAATTAAATGGCATCATTATGTAACATGGACACCGTTGGGCACTGCCGCAAATTAAAATTCTACGTGTGATTTAGTGGTAGGGGTTGATCTACCCTTAAGCAAGGTCAGGGGTTCAAATCCTGCCTTGTGTATGCAACCGCGTTAAATCTTGGGGCCAGCTATCTCACCCTTTGAGGTACCTCCAACGTAGCGAGAAAATTAGTCACTGTTATCGACGGTAAATACTCCATGAACGAATCGGAAAAAAAAAAAAAAATTCTGTACAAAACTAATATATAGCTCTAAATCGAGAAAACTAGAAGTGACCCATCGCTATGTTACGTTCAATCTTTGTTGTTGGATGCAGCCACCCCACGTTTTCCAAACACAAACACAAACACTTACCCATGCATTCATAAATTCAAGACAACCTGGAATTAAATATGCCAACAACAACTGTTTTCTTTATGTAACTACCCTTCCTTTTCCATCATCCATTTCAAAACCAATCAAGCAGAGCCTAAAGCTTCTTTTTCAGTGCACAAATTTGTGGGATTACATATTTTTTGTTTGGCTATATATAAAAAAGAAAAATAAAATTGGCCCCAAAACAGAGAGATGCCGAGCTACCTTTGATCTAAGATTCATCACGAAAAAAGGTAAAACATTAATGATCGTTTTTAGCATACAAATATCACGAGAGAGTGTGCCTTTGCCCCTTTCTTTTGAACCATTCTTTTGAGAGAGACAAAATAATTAAACACAAATACAACTAAAAAAAGGGGGAAAAAAACAGAAGAAGAAGAAGAAGAATATGATCAATTAATTAACTGTACATTGTGCGGATCTAATTAAGTTTTGCATGTGACAGATATAAATGACCCTTTTTTATTGTTCAGATTCAGAGTTGCAGGATCTTAATATAATGTATTAACTGAGCTAATTAACATTGCAGACATGGGGCCGATAATAACTTTTTAACTAAAAAAATATTCTTTAACACGCTTGTTTTTTTAGTATATACTGTTTATTATTAATTATTAATTATTGAAAAACATAAAAATTTGGTAGATCCCTTTTTATTTAATGAATTCTATAATATGCCTAATAGTACTAGATTTTAACTACTAATAATAAAGAGTTAATTTTGCACTGTCCCACTCTATGGTTGCTATTATTTTGAATGGAAAAGCAAAATGGTAGAAGTATATATAGCGTAGATGTGGATTGATGCATACATGAAACTAAATTGCTTCTATATCATTCATGGCAGACAACGACATGGAAACTTCTGAAGTAGAGAAAGAAGGGAGATTAATTATATGGTATTATCCTCCATTCTTCGTAGCCACCCTCATTAATTTGGCCGAAAGTGTTCGTTCTTCTTCTGGGGCTTCTTTCAAGTGTTCTTCTCTGCCCGAATTTTCTTTTAATATGATCATCATTGCAATTCTCTTCTATATTGTGTTTCGTAGGTTATTTTATTTTTTATTTTTTATGAATAGAAGACATCCTTCATTTTATCAAATGTAACCCTATTTAAATAAGCAGAACTAATTGTCAATTTTTTGGTACGTTATTTGATAGGATTAAGGGTTTGGTTATTAATTCTGTCCATGTTAATTAAGAAAAACAAAAGTATTTGATAAATTCCATTTATGTGATTAGTAAGAATGGGAATATGTTAGATTTTACTATATACATTGACCATGTTTAATAAAATAAAAGTTTAAATCTGATTTATTATTTATTATAAACTTTTTTATAAGTATAACTTTATTTTTTTAAAAGTTTAGTTTAATCTATTAGTCTACTTAAAAATTTATTTTATATTAACAAGTCAATAAATTTATCAATTTTTTTTAAATATTTCCTTTATTTCATTTGAAATACTCTAAAAAATCAATAATGAAGTTGAAGAAAAATAACAACTGAAAAATATAATAATTAAAGTTTTTATTTTCTATTTTTTGATTTTTTTAGAATGGAAAATGTAAAATGTTTAAGTATAGAAAAAAATATAAATAATTAAAATTGTTTGAGTTATAAATTTATTTATTTAATTATATTGTTAATAATATAATATTATAGTTATATTATAACCGTTTTTTTTATAAGTATAAGTCTAATACTTTTAAATACATAGACTTTTTTAAAGTTTAAACATCACTTTTTTTTTATTCAATAGATTAAGTAAGATTATAAATTTCTATTTAAAGTTCAGCATATTTTCATTTCTAATAACTAAAATGATGGATTAAAGAAAAGTGATAAATAATTTTTATCCATACATATTTTAAAGCACCAATATACTAAATCTTATTTTATTTTAAAATAGATAATTACTATTATTTTAAAATTTAAATTAAATTATATTAATTATTGTTATTATGAATAGTAGTCTTTTGTAATAACAATGCATTTTTAATAAATGACTTTTTATTGACTACTTACTTCATTATAATTTCTCATGTTAAAATATTTATTTATATTTGATTAACTATACTAATAATAATAATTTCATATTAAGTTTGAAAAAAATTATAATATTATAAAAATTTCATAGTTATTTATGAATATTTTATAGTATTAACAATATTAATATCTTTATTTTGACCAAAAAAACAATATTAATTCTATAACTAATCTAAAATTATATTTTCATAGTTAGCCACAGTTTTTTCTTTATTTTTTTTCTCTAAAATGTGTTAATAGTGACTGAAATCAGAGGGTTTGTAATTTTATTTCAGTTAGAGACAGAAAAACCGGTCTCTTAAAGGAGATTATAATGGGAAAATGAATCTTTAACTTCATTTCTAATAGAAACTGATAAAATCAATCTTTAATTAAATAAGTAATTTTTTGAGTTGATTATAGACTTTAGAATCTATCATATTTCAATTTTTATTAACTTAGGAAACCGGTTTAGAGACTGAATTATTTAAGTCTCTAAACCTATATATAGTGATTGAATGTCTAAAATGGATTCTATTTAATGAATTTCTTATAATAGGAGTATATATCATAATAACTTTTAAATTGTAATTTATGTCATTTTATATTTTTCAAAAAAGAATTTTATAATTGAATTTCATTGATAGAAGTTAAAGAAACAATTTTATAAAATTTTAATATTTAAATTCACTACCTTTAATAAAATAAAATAATTTTTAGTTATAAATTATGATATCTTAATTGAATTATTCTTATGATATATATATATATATATATATATATATATATATATATATATATATATATATATATATATATATATATATAACCGTTGACATAATGTGAGTTTAAACACTTACATCAAATTGTATTTCTTTAATAATTTTTTGTATAACACAAAGTTAACTAATTCAGTTATTGAATTATGTGATATTATACTCAAAATCATGTATATCAAATTTCATATAATTTTATCTTTTTTAGATATGTTATCAAAAAATGAATATTTACGTATTTTAAGTATCATGTTATACATTAAAATGAAGTCATGTGTTGAACTACAAAATAATTTTAGAATCATGTAAAATTTGATATGCATGATTTTTAGTTTGATATCACATAATTTAATGGTTAGATTAGTTAAATTTATGTTTTACAAAAAATTATTAAAAGTATAAAATTTGATATAAGTATTTACAATTACATCCGGTGTCAACAGAATTTGACATTCTCTTTAACACCAAGTTTAAATCTATAAATTCACACCAAGTCGTAATACTTTCAATAAGTTTTTGTGTAATGTAAATTTAATTAACTTATTCAATTATTAAATTATTTGATAATATACTCAAAATTATGCATATCAAATTTCATATATATATATATATATAATATTTGGTTAACAACATTTGGTTTTTATTATTTATTAACTCGATACAATTTTAATTGACTATATAAAAATATTATTTAATACCATATAGGGACATTTGCATTTAAGCCTTTTTGAATTCATAGTGAAAATATACTTATCAATTTTTAATATATAAAAGACTATTAATTTTTTTAATTAGAGTTTCATCATAACTGAACTTCTTTATTTTTTAACCTCTAACTTTATATATTAAACTCATAACTGTTTTCAACTTTTATATTTTGTTGTTGGTATATACATTATGATGATGACTATTATTAAATTTTATTTTTTTAAAAATTATCCGTAATGACACAGGATTTTAGATTTGTGATTGCCTCACACTCACTATAAATATCTCTCAAAAGCAGTTTGGAGATACAAGTGACTCTTTAATTTGACTCACTGAGTTAATTAAATATTACTTGAGTCTGTCTCTGTGTAGGTAACTCCACCTCGCTGGAGATCGTTGGAGCAACTTAATACCTGTGAACCCGAAAAGAGATCAGAGCGCAGTGAATCAAAATTGTTGGCCCCAACATTATGCTAGCTTTAGTACAAATGTACAATTTGTGGTCGCATGTGGGTCACATTATTCGCAACAAACCAAGTAATTAAAGTAGACACATTTTTTCTTTTACAACTTGTCTTCGGTCATCTTCAGCCCGTTGACTTCTTACATGTAATATCTGTACCTTTGCCTCAGTAAACACACGGAAATTAATTATAAATAATTTAGTAGCTTTTCTTTTCTTTGGCCTTCGTTGACTATACGCAAAATACTACTACTTAAGCTTATCCATACATTCAATTATCAGTGAGAGTCAAATAGGGTATTAAGTGTTGAATTGATCGATTTAGTTGGGAATGTGTTGACCGAGACATGTCCGAATCTTGATCGAGTTGTGAAGATAAGTTCACAAGTTACACATGGTGTTTAATCAGTTAGTCTTTAATTATTAAATAAAACGTGTAATTAAATTTGTAAGTTTGTCTTTAAATAGTAGTTCATACAATGTTTTAGGGGTTAGATATTTTACTTAATCAATCAATAAAATTGTGTTTTTCAATTCTAATTTTGAATTACACGCGTATATAAGTATTTATAGCAAGATGCTAATTAAGAGTAGCAAAGGCCAGCTTAAGAATAACATATACCTACAATATACATATAGGCGCTAATATAGAATCTCATGATACATTAAGAAGCCAAAATGTGTAACTCTAACAATTTAATTCAAGTTATTTTTTCTCTTGTTTTCTTTCATTTGACTTTTATTTCATTTTCATTTTCAGTCGAACATGCACATTGCTTCTTGTGGTCACACCAGGCTGCAAGAGACGTGCATCGAACAACAAATGCGTTGTAATAAACTTATCAATGGACTGAATTCAAGTCACACATTGCTCATCAAATCGCCGTAAACAACAATCAGTTTTCGAAATTGTCATGTGCGTGATGTGAGATATCAATATTAATATTTATTATGATATTGACAACAATTAAGGCTAGCGGAGTCAACTAAAAAGATATGATGGCGATGCTCGAAAGGTCTAGATTTCGACAATTAAAATTGGATCTTCATGAACAAATCATATATAAATATCACAGGAAATTGTTTACTTTTAACATAATATAACACTCATGAAGGTTGACTTAACTAGCTAGTAATGGCAATGGTTTTTCAGTTTTATATATCATTGTCGATAATCTTTCATTGGTAAGCCATATATAAGTATAAATCCCGACTAAAACTTAATCGGTAAGCCTCTTAAGTTTTTGTCTTTTATTTATATATACTTTAGGACCCTTAATTAAGATTTAAACATCTATATTTCAATTCAACATCTGTAATTTAAGAAAAATATTATAATGGAGCACTTATTGATTAATTTCCCTATCTAATTAAGCTTTCACTAAACTAGGTGTACTTTGCATGTATGCTTTGTTGGGTTGGAGAGTATTAAACATAAGAAACATCACAATATAATCCAAAACCTTAAAACATCTAGTAAGTAAATCTTTTTTATTTATATACTACTCAACATTCTCAAATTTAATCGATGTAAAACTTATTTCACATTTAAATTCTAAAATGTTATATATATATATATATATATATATATATATATATATATATATAAGGAGGAATTCATTTATTCTAAGAATAAATTTGCATAAAAAGTATGCAAATTTTTTAAAATTTAAAATTTATTTAATACTTTATTTTATTAATTCAAATTAATAGATAATTATAAAAATATTTTATACGTTTATTTGAATTAATAAAATTAAGTATCAAATATTTTTCAAATTCATTCCTTTTTCTATTATTCTTTATATGGTCTTGGACGAGAAAGAAAAGACATACTAGAAGAGTTGTAGCCCTTCTTATTCAAGTCAGATTTGCAGCTAAGCTCTTCTATAAGTGAGTTCTCTAGCTTGAGAAGGACAAGTAGGTCCTTACATCTTATAAATTGGACAAATCTTTTAAAAATTTATAGATTTGATATATGTATTAAAAAATTTAAATTCAAAGATTAAATCTTTGAAATTTAACATAAAACATAAATTATTGAATTAAGTAAGTATAAATAAATTTATTTTTAAAATAATCAAATCTTTTATATATATATATATATATATATATATATATATATATATATAATTTAAGCTTATAGTCATTGCTTGTTTCCTTTGTGCTAATCGCTAGTATGCTAAGTGAAATTTGTTTCTAATTTATATATATTATTTTATTATGACTAGTGGATGTGAAATCTGATAAATAATTAAAAATAAGAAAACTGGCATAAGATGTTGAGGCTCCTCGTTTCATTTATGTTCTATATATATTTTTGAGAAAATAGTCTGTCCATTAAAATTTATAAAAATTACTTCAAAGTCATATTTATAATGGTTAAAAAGTTTTATACCGTGAAAATGCATACTCATTAAATTCTATCACGTACGGGCGCCAGACATATATATCTATTTAATAATTTTATGCAATATTACTGTGTAATGTGTTCCACTGTATCTACCATACTTCTTCTTCCTTAAATGTGGATAACCATATTGGGTAACCTACTATCCGCGGCCTTTTCATTTTGTTTCCCACAACTGCTGCATTTTTCATTATTACAGCGTAAACTAGCTGGTTTGTAATATAATATATAGGCCGTTTGGAGAAAAATATTGATAATAAAGGTGACCATGCAGTGTCCTATTCTGGAATAAAGACTTATACACACAAACCAGGGAAAGTAGGGAACTCTTCCTTACACATGCTCAAGGTGTGACTAGTACTTCCTTTGTTTCTAGTAATAAAGATTCACACGAAAGCTTCAACGACGTAACAAGTTTGTTGGGGGTTGAGATATAGCTACACTATTACTATTGAGTATTGACATTTTTTCACACATCCAACTCATTCTCTCATTATAAATTGTACTACTCCCTTTATTTGAATTTCAAACCCATCAAATTCTTTCTTAACTCTTAAGTCCACTTCTTCTTCTCTTCTCTCTCTCTCTCTCCAATGGAGTTCCTCACTTTACTTTATGGTGCTACAGCATTGTACTTGTGCTTCCTGATCTGGAAGTTGTTTGATCAGAGAAGGGACCGAGAGTGTTACATATTGGACTACCAACTCTACAAGCCAAGCGATGAGAGAAAGCTTGGAACCGAGTGTTGTGGCAAGATCATAGGGAGGAACAAGCACTTGGGTCTGAACGAGTACAAGTTCCTCCTCAAAGCCGTTGTCAACTCTGGCATAGGTGAAGAAACTTATGCTCCAAGCAACGTCATCGAGGGTCGTGAGGCAAATCCAACGTTGCTCGATGGTGTTACTGAGATGGAGGAGTTTTTCCACGACAGCATTGCCAAGCTTCTTGCGAGGTCTGGCATGTCCCCCTCACAGATCGATGTCCTTGTGGTGAATGTCTCTATGTTCGCTTGTGTTCCTTCTTTGACTTCCAGGATCATCAACCATTACAAAATGAGGGATGACATAAAGGCTTATAACCTCACTGGTATGGGGTGTAGTGCTAGCCTTATCTCATTGGACATCATAAGAAACGTGTTCAAGTCCCAGAAGAACAAGTGTGCTCTTTTGGTCACTTCTGAATCTCTGAGTCCAAACTGGTACGATGGCAACGACAGATCAATGATTCTTGCCAACTGTTTGTTCAGGACTGGGGGTTGTGTCATACTTTTGACAAACAAAAGGTCCTTGAAGCACAAAGCCATGTTGAGGTTGAAGTGCTTGGTGAGGACTCATCATGGGGCTAGAGAAGACGCTTATAGTTGCTGCAACCAGAAGGAGGATGAGCAAGGAAGGCTTGGATTTTACCTTGCGAAGAATCTCCCCAAGGCTGCTACAAGAGCCTTTGTTGAGAACTTAAGGGTGTTGTCACCAAAGGTTTTGCCAACTAGGGAGTTGCTGAGGTTTATGATTGTGTCCCTCATAAAAAAACTGAGGCAAAGTAGTTCACTCAAGTCTTCTTCAAGTGGGGGATCTAACAAATCTAGTAAGTCTCCTTTGAACTTCAAGACGGGTGTGGATCACTTTTGCCTCCACACAGGTGGAAAAGCTGTGATTGATGGGATTGGAATGAGCTTGGATCTGTGTGAGCATGATCTTGAGCCAGCAAGGATGACACTGCACCGTTTTGGCAACACTTCAGCTAGTAGCCTGTGGTATGTGCTAGGGTACATGGAGGCCAAGAAGAGGCTCAACAAAGGTGACAGAGTATTGATGATAAGCTTTGGTGCTGGCTTTAAATGCAACAGCTGTTTGTGGGAGGTAATGAAGGATCTGAAGAATGCAAATGTGTGGGAAGACTGCATTGATTGCTACCCACCAGACTCCTTGGCCAACCCTTTCTTGGAGAAGTTTGGATGGATCAACAATGTTGAGGATGCAACCACATTCAAACTTCCTGATTTTCTTCTCAAGTAAGGTTATATTAATTAATTGTGTATCTCATTTTAAATAGGAGAAAAATGATGGGGAAAAAATAGAAGAAAGAAAGAAAAGGCAACTCTACATTTTAAGCTTCTCCTAACACAGGCATCAATGTCACACTATGCATCTGTATTTATTTTTATGTAAACTATAATTATTGATGAATCCCTCAAGGGTCCATTACCTAATAAGTAAGGTGTGTGCAGTTCCTAATGTGACTGATTGAAGCCTGGCGCACTGTTAAAAGGGTATTATGTTTTTTTTTTTTTGTACTTCCTAGTTTTTATTTGTTTTAATAGGATGTGATAATACTTTCTTCTTTTTTTTTTTGCATAAAAAACAGTGTAGTTCCTTTTTAAAAAATATATATAATTTTCATCAATTCCTCATGAACTGGTTGTTGGATAGATTATATATGAGTTTTGTGGGGTTGTGCGTGGATTCTTGCTTTTTATATTTATTCAAGAGGAAAACATGGTAACCTGCTCATTATTTTAAGGTCACGTCATACTTAATGCAACTTACATTACTTATATTGCATCTTCCAGTCAAGGTCAATCTCCTTTCCTCTAGAACGATATATTGTCCGTCTGTTAAATAGTTATTCTATTAGTTTTTTTTCTTTTTCTTTTTGTTATTTTTTCTAACTTTTTTAAACATCACGAGCTTTTATGTAATTTATATAAAAGTAAAGACTAAATAATAAAAAAATCGTAATATTTAGAAGAATTAAGAAAAGTTAATAAATGGCACTAAACGAGCTTTTATTTGGGTTCAATATACTCCAAATAGACAGGTTAGTCTAAGATACAATTGGATGCAAAAATATAGTTGCGTTCATAATGAACATACGCTATTTTCTTCATGAAACCTAACCAATAATAAATGGAGAATTTGAATTGTACACAAAAAGGTTGGAATTGATGTGAAATCTAGAGAGGGAAGGTGTAATTGTGAGGCAGTATTCATATATTCCGAGCATGGTAATTGGTAAAAGTATACTGACACAAAAACAGTTCACCTCTTCCGTGCTCCTCAGAAAGAAGGGCCCCCCACACCGATGTTGAATTTACTGTGATGTACATAAACGGTTGGAAATAATTAGTGATACATGACTTGCAAAAATGCTTGAAATTTGTGAAAATAGTTTTGAGGTCCCGGTTCGAATTTGCAAAGAAAACCCCAGCTTTCTTACGTGTTTTTCCCCCTCTCCTTTGCTGCAACAATGACATGCCCTCTAGAACACAATCTGTGAAAGCACGCATCAAGCATTGCATTGCATTGGTTCGTTGGTACTAGGTTTTGGCGCTGCAGCCTGTGTCATTCGTGACTTTCATTCATAAATTGATTAACCAACGTCAGCTATAATCATGACAACATTTGCGCTCCCTTTACAACGATGGATTAGGAAATTTTTAAAAAAATTAATTGAAAAAGAAAAAGAAAATTTTAATTTGAACCGTTACGTCGACCTTGACAATTTATATAGCGATATAAAATTGTTTTTAATCATACTTTGAAATTTTTGAAATTTAATTTAAAAATAAAGATGTGTGTTTTCCCTTTTTTTCTCTCTCTTATCTAAGCATATTATGTTTGAGTTTTTTTGAAAAAAACATATATATATATATATATATATATATAAGAAAATAAAATTAATTAAAGAAGTAAAATTAATATCTTTAAATTTTCTCATAATTTTAACTTTAGTTTTAAAAGTTTATTTTATTTTATAACTTCTAATGGCATTAATTGGAGACCATGGATGTTACATGAATTACCGCGGAATTGTTATAAAAACAGATTTACCGCGGAATTTCAGCAAAGCATATATATATGTTCATGAATTGTTTTTTTATAGCAGGTAATTGAATTTTTTTTACACAAAAAATGATTAAAAAAAAGTGGATGATACATTATAACTAGAGTATTGATACAGTAATTTGTGTCCGAAACTTCGTCCGAATAAATAAAATAATAATATTTTTTAATAAATTTATTATAAAATATTTTATAATAAATTTATTAAAAAATATTATTATTTTATTTATTTGGACGAAGTTTTGTGTGAGTCGTCCCTAATTCTTTTTTCCCCCTACTCACTTCACTTTTCTCTCATTTCCCCAACTCTCACTCAAACACTCTCTTTGACTCCATTCTCCCCTTTTCATTAACCTTTCCTTGTGGTGATCTCTTGGGTTGAAAGTGCTGGGTAGGTGTTGCGAAGCTGGCTAAAGTGGTTTCTCTTCTCCGCTCGTTTCAAGCTTTCTTCTCCTTCATCTTCTCTCTCGTCCTTCTCTTCCCGGAGCTCGGATCTTCGAACCGAGGTAAGGGAAGTTAGTTTTTGCTGCATTTTGGCTGAAAATGAGTCTAGAAACTCACTTGATTGTTGATGATTGATGATTTGAGCTGAGATGGATGAAAATTAAGGGTTTCGAGGTTTTTGGGTCTTTGAGGAAATTTTTGAGAAATTCTGGTTTTGTGGTTGCATGTGGAAAATGTAGCGTTTATATTGATCTTTGACGAAAATGAGAACTTTTGGCTAGATTGCATTAGGGGTGAGCATTAAACCGACACCCGAACCGAACCCGAAAAACCCGAAAAAAAATATTTCTTTTGGGTGGGTTCGGGCGGGTCTTATGGGTAAATCGGGTTAAAATTTTGATTTTATACGGGTTATATTGGGCGGGTTCGGTTTTGAATTTTTAAACCCGCTAAAAACCGAACCCAACCGAAAATGAGATAAGTTTAAATTTTTATTACTTTTGTATAACTAAACAACAATGGTCCAAATTTAAAAGTCTTTATTTCAAGTATAATATAGCCATCAATTTGTAACTTATTTTTTTTCCTTTTTCTCATAACTTAGATATTTATTTTGTCTTCTCCTTCCTCATTCAACTTCTCAACACACTAGTCCATTTTTAGAGTTATCTTTTTGCTTCTTTCTTTGTCTTTCTTTTCCATCTTCTTATCTCCATTTTGATTACATTTTGTGTGACTGTGATTTCTTATGGTTTTGTAATCTAACTTTATATTTCTTTTCCATGTAACAACTATGAATTTTGTTATCTTTTATTTTTGCTTCTTTAGTTTGTAAATGTTTTAACTACGAATCTATTTACACCATCTATTGTCACATTCATTCTATTTTTATACACTATTTTAAAAATATTTTTTATCGTTTTAAGCTTCATCTTCGTTAAGATAAATTGGTCTACAAAAAAATTCAAACCCGATTATACCCACCCGCTTAAATCCGAATCCGTTTCAACCCGAACCGCCTCAAATCGAAAGCTCAGTCGGTCGGATATGGGTCACATTTTTTCAAAGTCGGTTTACAACGGGTTGAACATTTTTAACCCGAACCCGACCAAACCCACCCGTTGCTCACCCCTAGATTGCATGCTGGTTTTCTATTAAGTTTTGTAGGATTTGGGCAATTTTCAAACTTGGGGAAGTTGCTACTGAGTTTCGCGCTGAGCGCTATTCTTCGCGCCGGGCACGTGACCACCAGGGGACTCTATTTAGGCAATCCCGCCGGGCGCAAAGCTGTGTGCGCCGGGCGAGCTTGCAAATGGGAGTCTCTGGTTGGCCCACGTCGGGCGTGACTTGAGCTGCGCCGGGCGCGATATTAATAGTGACATACTTTGGGTGTTCTGGTGCCACGCTAGGCGCGCGTTTGGACTCGCTGGGCACGGAGGCTCCTTTGGAGTCTCTGCTAAGAGGGCGCTGGGCGCAATGCGAATTGCGCCGGGCGCGAGACCTTGTTAGGTCTCTGCCTTCCCCATGCTGGGCGCGGGTTAGGCCACGCCGGGCGCGTGAGACTCCTTAGAGTCTCTGCCTGGGCTTGTGTTGGGCGCAATTAATATTGCGCCAGGCGCGTGAGAGCCTTGAGCTCTCTGGCTGGGTCACGCCGGGCGCGAGTACCCTTGCGCCGGGCGCGCTGGTCCCTGGTGCTCTCTGGTTGTGCCACGCCGGGCGCGACCATGAATGCGCCGGGCGCGTATGATGATGATGATTTATATATCAATAGCTGTTAAACCTTGCTGAAATCTTAGATAGATGATGTTTATTGCTGAGTTAAGATGAAAATTGTTGTTAAGCTGAAATACATGAATATAGATGTGCTGAAATGGGCTGTTATTGATGATTTTAAATGTTGTATTACAAGATATTGCGGTGCTCTAGAATGATGAGCTGAGTTGTGAGTAGTAGGCTGTGTTGAATACTACTTAGCCGTGTTGTATGCTGATTTGCTGTGCTGTGCTGTATATTGATGTGTTGTACTGTGAGCTGTTTAGTTGTATGTTGTGTATGACCACTATGGTGGTGTTGTTTTAGCCGCTATGTCGGTGCTGTTATAGCCACTATTGTGGTGCTGTTATAGTCGCTATGTCGGTGCTGCTGTTAGCCACTATTGTGGTGCTGTTATAGCCGCTGAGCGGTGCTGATATTGCTGAATTGCTGTGGTGTATTATAAGCCGTGCGGATGTGCTGATAGCTGTAGATGTTTTCTATTCACATATTTATATATGTATGTTGATTTCTTTACACTAGCTTACCCTTTGTTGTCTTCATGTTGTTTGGACTGCAATGATCATACTATGTATGGGAGCAGAGCAGGGATAGGTTGGTGGCTGATGGTGAGTCTATAGTTGACAGACGAAGCTGATCTGATTTGGATCTTTTTGTTGTTTTAATTACCGAGTAGAGTAATTTTGTTGTATTTTATTATACACTCTAACTCTAGTCGGATTGGGACCTTGTATATATATATATTCTAGATCCTATATTATATATTTGTTCTATCTGTCTGGTGTTTCCGGTGTGCTGTGCCGCGTGTAGTAACTAGCTGGGTCGTTATATTTTGGACACAAAATTCGGAGGTTAAATCATTACTCTTGTAACTATATCAAGTAGTAAGTTCATGATAGTTCATGGCTAGTAGTAAAAAATAGATTAGACATCATTATTTATTTAATAATTAGTTGAAGTTAAAAGTATTTGGTTTAACTCAAAATTTCACTTATTGATTTAAGGGTCAATAAAAATTTATCAGAGAAATTTCACTCTTGACAGCAAGAGTTTTTTTTTAGTAAATATATCAATCTAAAATAAGATTTTATGATTATTAGATTTCAAACTCTCATAGTAGAAAACATAAATTTAGATTGAATGATATACTATTTGTGTTAATCGATGACAATTTAATGAATTGAAAAGTGTATAAATTGTAATATTTTAAAATAAAAATGCAATTGAATTTATGTTAGGAAGCATTCAGATTTGGAAAAGGCATGTGATGGACCCATGCAACAGATGGACAGCTACTACAGCTGCAACTTGTCACGCAACAAACATGAATTAAATTTCCAACAGTTTATAGGAATTTACTGCAAGGTGGATTTCGTGTTTGCCTTATTGTGGTTCACTTTGGGTTTATTTATTTATTAATAATTTTGTCTAAATTATTTTTTTAAACATAAATAATTTTTTATTTTCTTTATAAAAAAAGAGAGAATTGATATATATATTCCCAATCAAATATGCCGAATCATCCTTCAACTAAAGATAAAAGTTTTAAAAAGTTAAAATTAATTAATTTATAATTAAATGTATTGACAGGTATAAGTTTTTAAATGAGTCGACATTTTTTTGAATCATATTTTTGAAGGAATTAGAATTCCTCTATAAAAAAAATAATGGGTTTAGTGGTATTTTACCGCACTCCACATTTCATATTTTATTTTATTTACTATAGACTATCGTCTTTCTTATTGCATAAATATAAAATCATGGTTTTTTACTCTTATAGTATAGTTTTATAAATTTATTATGTAAATAAGGGTGTTTTAAAATTATGTATATCTTTGGAATTATTTATTATATTGTCGCTATTGGTTATAGTGATTTAAGTAACGTGTTTTTTTATTAAATTATGTGATGTTAGTCATTAAAAAAATGTTTTAACAACTAATCAAATTCGTTGTTATTTAGTTTATTTCAATCGTTTTTATGTTAAATAATCGAATTAGAGACGGACAAAAAATTGTCACTAAAACCCTAGTTACTATTATTAATAGCAATTGAAATTGTTTTCGTTACAACTTAACAATTAAATGTAGACGTTGCTAGAACTACAAAATTAGTTGTTGTAATATTGGTCACCTAGTTTCAAAGACCAATCTTACAATTAAAATTTGTGGTTATAATTTCAGTTGTCAACAGTTTTTTTCAAAAAAAAAATCATTTAAACTTGATGTATAATACTACTTATGCAGTGATTAATTTCATAGAATGTTGGTTGTTTTGATTGAATTTAAAAGGGATGTAAGGTTGTTTTGAGTTTTCTTGGTGTTAGAAGGTGTTTTGGTGGAGAATTTGATGGTTAATGAAATGTAATGGTTACATGTGTACTAAGTTGATTTTGAGTTATTTATGATGCTTAAATATTGTATTATATGTTGCATGTGAGCCTTTTCTGTATTTCAAGTGGATTAAGCTAAAATGAGATTTTGCCAAATGCAAAAATTCTCATCACATTGGATGCACCTTCATGGTGTCGGGATTTACTCAAGTTAGGTACTATTTGCTCTGACCACATTAGACATGAGATTGGTAGAGTCAGATGTGAGTTACTGAGGAGCTCTCTAACTCGGTCACGTTGGACATGGAATGAATAGCGATGATAAAATGGGTCATGGCCTATGAGTTGACCAGTAAAAAAATTGGCAGGTTAGACAAAGTATTTTGGCCCATCCCACCTAGCCTGTCAATCTGTTGGGTCAAATGGCATGTCAAGGCAGGCTTGCCCACTAGCCCCTTTTTTAATAATTATTTATTTATTATTTTTAATATAAATTTAATTAAGTCATTTCAAATTTATTTTGAATATAATTTGTAATTTATTATGTAAAAAATTTGTTGTGCATTTGATTTATTTTATTATAAGTAATTTGATATTTGTTATGTAGCAAATCAGATCAAATTAGATGTGATTTATTTGAGATTTTTTTATTATTTAGATATAATGATTTGTGTAGGTCCTTTATATATTAAGAGAAAAAAATATGCAAGAGTAATTTAAAATAAATGTACAAACTTTTTTTTTCGGGGCAGTCTAAGTTGACTCATTTTGTCAAGAAATAACATCTTTCACTATTTTCTTGCAAATTTGAGATAGTTAGCTACAATTTTATTTTCTCTCCCTATTGCTCTACAAAATTTAATAATTTTGAGGGGAACAATCTCTTCGCAAATCTCTCACAAAATAATAATTAAAAAATTAAACATGAAAATATATTTTAGTGAAAAAAAATATTCACTCACAAATCTCACGTGAAACAATGATGAAAAATAGAATTAAATTATTGTCTATATAAGTTAATAAATTATTATCTATATTAACTCAAAAAATTTACCCAAAAAAAATCTTTCACTAATTATCTTCTGCTTGTGAAAAGAATTTCAAGTATAACATTTTATATCACTAAGCTTTTTGATGTGCTTTTTTTTCTTTCTTTCTCGAAGTTACCTACTATGGATCAGTATTCTTGATTTCTTTTGCTCTCTCATGGCAACATATTTTACAAACGAAATTTGCTGGAATATGAAACAGTGTTTCAAATAATTATAACAATAACTACAGAATACGTAAATCAATTAACTTCTGATTGGTATAACGTAATCAATGATATAGAGTATAAAAGTATTATATGAAGTAGAATTTTGGTACATATTATCTTTATCCGATTCGAACATAATTTTATTTAGTGTTATATCTGTGTTATTAAAAAAAATACTATAAATAATAGCTATGTCAACAGAAATTAATGCTCCTTTTTCAATCTTCGTACTGCTGGTATACATAAATGTATATGAGCATGATTGAGAAACGAAAGCAAAATGTTACATGTCCACTCTAATCTTGGCTATATACGTTAAAGAAAGACAAAGATAAAAAGCTTTATCTGAAAAAGAAAATAAATGGAAAATGTGATAGGTAAATATATTTTTTTTTAGTAATGTGATAAGTAAATAAATGACTTAAATATATTTTTTTCTTAAATTTAGAATAAATTTATTTTTAATATCTTAAATTTAAAAATGTTATTTGTAATCTTTATAATTTTTTAAAATAATTATTTTAAACTCTTAAATCACCAATAACATATATGAAAATAATAAATTAAAATAATTATATACTTGTATTTAATATGATGTTTTCACCGAAAGTAAAACGTATTAGTAAGTAAATTTTATACAATAGTATTTGACATATTTTTTTTAATCAAAATTTCAGTATAAGAATTAAAATAAAATTTTATGAATTTATAAAAACTAAAAATAATCAATTTTAAATTTAAAAAATTAAAAATAATTTTATCTTATATTTGAAAAACTAAAAATATATTTAATTTTGAATAAAATATAAAAAAGAGCATATATATTATGTTAATAACACTTTCTTTTACTTTTAATAACATCAAACTAAATGTGGCATAAAAGAGCATTAAAAGTAGAAATTAATTATAAAGGGAGAGATGGTCAGCTGCACGACAACAAAAACGTGGGACATCAATTTTGCTACAACAACTCACATGCATCTTCATTGGGCAGTTCATACTAGTAAATGATAATAAAAAAATAAATAATAAATAAATAAAAACACAAGTTAGGTACACCATTCTTTTGTGCCCTAGTGAATTAGGGATGAAAATACAGTAGCTAGTATTTAGGTCAGATATTATATAATTTACTTTTATAATCTTTAAAATAAATACTTATTTATTAGGGATGATAATATATTAGTATTTAGGTCACGTATTACATAATTTATTTTTATAACCTTTAAAATAAATACACATTTATGAACTTATATTACTAATTATGATGAATTTTACGGTGATCTACCTTTATGGATAGTCTACTATTTATAAAAATTATTGTTCATTAAATTAATTTATCATTCACATTTTTAATGATACGTCCTATTATTTTCATCTCATCCTCTTTCCAACCATCCACCACAACATGCAGTCATAAAGTGGCGTCAACCACCGTGCATCACTATTGGAGACAATTTCTGGTTGTTGGTGTCCCCTTTTTTTCTCTTCTTCTTCCTCTCTTCTTCCATAAGTGCATATCTGTTGTGACATGATGAAAAAATAAAATCTAGACATAAAGAAGAAGGGGGTGGGGGCAGAAGTGGAAAAGAGAGAAAAAATAGTGGCGTCACAAATCTACAACTAGAGCCAACTCCATTAATGTGTATGTGTTTGTTTAATGTGCATAAAAATTAAGAGTATGGAAGAAGGGGTTAAGGGAGAATTTTGGGATGATGACAATTGCATGCACTCGAGGTATAGTAACTCGAAATCCTAGTCATGCAAAAATATAACTTATATGTAATATATAAGAGTTGTTAGTGTTGGTCAAAATTGAATTTTCATATCTTAATATTTAATGGAACAATTTTTATATTACCGAATTGAGATTTTAATTTTAATTAAAAAATAACATGTAATGTATTTAATTTTTATCCTTATACAAAAACATAAATATTTAGAAGATTTTTGTAATTGTCTTTTTCAACTTAAGTAGAATCGTCTTTAACCGGTAAGAATACATATAGCTCATAAAAATAAAAATAAAAAGTTCATATATGAACTATATAAAGTTTTTTTTAAATGCCGTTTTAATAGATAAGATTTCAGAAAATGCAAAAATAAAAATAAAAAGGTAGAGTGAGAATGATGTCATAGGTAAACTCTTTAAAACATAATATGCTTGTAACCATTATAAGATGAATTAACTTTTATCTATGGTTAGTCTAAAAAATTAATTTTCCTTCATTTTTTTTAGTCCAAATGTTGCTTTATCTTAAGTAGGATACATAGCTGAAAATGGTGGATTGGTAGTACCCGAAAAGAGGCCCAGTAGTTTTACGTTTCTTTATGTACCCAACTAAACCTATTGCAACATCAGCCCAAAAAAGTCAAAAACCATGTTGACGCAAAATAAAATAGACATTGTCACATGATTTTGGTTCAGACATGGTTCTCAAGTGTCGAATATTAATTTTGATTAATCGAAATTGGTTGACATAAGTGACACTAACTTATTTCCATTAATTAATTTGTTTAGAATTTGGAATAAACTATTTTTAAAAAAAATACATATCTTATAGGTGATGATGATTGCTGGTAGAAATTAGTTATTATTTCTAATAGTAAATATTTTGTACTAATATTATCTTATCCATCCTGACCTTTTTCATAATTTTTTTTTATGAAGAGAGGGATGTCATTAGTTCTCTCCTAACACTAATACTTCTGGTTATAAATACTTTGTTTCAATATCATCATTAGATACTTCTAGTAGTAGATCCTTCTCATAAAATTCGCATAACTCTGCTAAATTTTTATATGTATACTTTATAAGTTAATTTTAGATTATATAAAAAGTTTGATTTATTTTATTTTATTTTATTTATTTTTTTAGATTCTCTTACATGTGACATGTCACTTGTCATCAAGGTAAGGAAAAAATAGAGTTACAATGGCAGGATAGACTATGGGTGATAGTAAATCAAACTAATTGAAAAATAGTTTTAAACTCAATTTGATAATTAACTTGTTTAATTTTATTCATAAATTAAATGAATTAATTTTAATTAAAGATTGAGCTTAATAAATAAATGAATTAAACTTGAGTAGTGTATAATTCGACTTATTTAGTTTATTATGTGAATCAACTTGACATATACATATATAATTTATATAATTTTTTTATTCAATCTTGACTTATTAAAATTTTTAAGAACTTTCAAAATTTAGTTATAAGTTAATAAGTGAACACTTTATAATTTCATGATTATGAATTGAGTTTTTAATTATTTTATACAAGATGAAGTAGTTTTATTTATACAGATTTTAGTTGTAATTATGTTTGTTTGAAATCAAACATCGTAACTTTACAAAACTAATAAAAATAAGTTACGTTTTGTCTTTAAAAAAATTGAACAATCTTTTTATCTAAAATTTATTATTAGATTAAAATTTTGAAATATATAAGATTGAAAAAAACACTTTTGTTTCATGTGAATCGAACTAATAAGCTAAATTGAACTATAAACAAACTTGAATCAAGTCAAGTTCAAAATGAAAAAATAAAATATTTTCGAACTTAATCAAATTTGACTTAACTCGACTCATTTTTAATTCTAAAGAGAAGTGAGAACCCGTCTCTCTCTATTTATTTTATTTTTTTGCGAAGTTTTTTTTTATTTCATTTAACATTGTTTATCATTTTTTATAGTTAATCTAACATGATTGTAAGAATAATATCTAATAATTTTGATGATATAGGATTTTTGGAACATAAGTTGGAAAGGTGCAAACAAGTGTATCTTACATTGTCTGAACTTTCGAAAATTTCATTTCAAAAACCTACGACAAGTTATATAAAGTGTGTTTGAGATAAATTTTTTCATAAATATTTATAGAAAATAAATAAAATAAAATTTTCATAGATTAAAGTTATTTTTATCATAAACTAATTTATAGATACTCTTTTATATTAAATTTTTTGAAAAATATATTTTTAATTCATACAAAAAAATAAATTAAATTTATGAAAAAATTGTTTAATTTTTTCCCTTATTTTCTTCTCAGATAGTATTTAATTTGAACATTACTGGATCATGTTCTCACCTTCGAGTGTGACCGTGACAATTTTGATGACTGATCTTTGACTTCTGTTAAGAGTGGAGTTGTAATGTAGCACACTGCACATTTTATATATATATATATATATATATATATATATATATATATACTTATTTTAAGAATAAATTTATTTAGATTTATTTTATTTAATAATATATGTTATATTTATCCATTAAATCAAAAAAATTTAATTTATAGATTAAGTATGTAAATATTTTAAAATTTTAAATCAAAGTATAAAATATTTTTATGATTGTCCGTTAATTTAAATAAATAAAATAAAATATTAAATAATTTTTAAAATTTTAAAACTTAATTTACATTAAAAACTTTTAATTCAATGATTTAATCTTTAAAATTTGATATAAAACATAAATTATTAAGTAACGTAAGTTTTAATAAATTTATTATTAAAGTAAGTTAATCTCTTTTTATATATATATATATATATATATATATATAAGGAGAAATTAATTTATTTCTCTCAATAACTCATTTCTATATTAAATTTGGATAATTTAACTGTTAAATAAAAAGTATTTAATATATAAATCAAGTTTATAAATTTTAAAAAGATTTAAAAATTATATTATATAAAAGTCAAATTAATTAATATATAAAATATTTTTATAACTATCCATTAATTTAAATAATAAAATAAAGTATTAAATAATTTTTAAATTTTTATAAATTTTAAAAAATAATGTTTAAATTAAATAAAATTATTATGAATAAAGAAATCATTTGTTTGCAGTATTTAACATATTCAGCATTCAAACTCATAAAAACCATTGATTACGTAGAATAATCTTGTCTCGGTTTATCTGTGTCCTCGTTGGTAAATGTTTCACTGGCACTGTTGTGTTGGTTACTTGGCCAATTGTTGGTTATATTTATATATCATATTTTATTTATTTATTTTCATTCTATTCTTTGTGCAACTTGTAGTATATATAATATAATTCATTTTTGAGTAGGTTCCGACTTCCGACAGAAAGTGTAACATCAACCACATGAAAAGTGTTATTCGGCGGTCTTGTTTGGATGTTTGCGCACCATATTCGGCTGAGGTTTCTTGATTTATCACTTTATTAGTGTAAGCCTTTATTGACCCCAAATCAGTTCATCTTTCTTGACCTCGTAGAATTTTTTAGGTTCCCATTGTGGGATGCCATTACTGCTTTTTTCATGTTCCATTTCCCTTTCTAACTGTACCATATTTTTCTTCTACACGAAGTACTTATCCCTCGTAATATTAACACCTCCATGTGTATTTTTTGAGGTAACTAGAGGGTTTCTTTGTTTAAGGGAATGAAAGAGGGGAATTAAGGAATGATCGTGGAAGGATGGTATCCTTGTTTTGGAATGTTACTGAAAAACTAAGGCATACGTAGGTCTCATGGAAATATGTCTTTAGTCCAAATGAAGGAGGTAGAAAAATGTTATTTTAAAAGCAAAGATAAAAGTTCTTTTAATTATATTAAATTGCGAATTCTCAGATTTTCAGTTGTAGAATTTATTTATGTTTGTTTATTTTTATTAGTTAGGATTCGAGATTCAATTTAGTGTCTTTGGTGTTTTATATATTTTAATGTGAATTTATATCGAAAATTAGATAATTTGTATTTTTACTGAATTTTTTAAAAAATGATAATTAATTATGAAATTATTATTGTACTAACCGTACTTCGCACCCGAGCTCCGAGCCCGGATTAGCAATACAAAACAGCCCCGGGCACGCGCTGCGCGACGTCAGCCCGGTATTTGAACAAATCATACCTGATTCCGAGGATCTCGTCCCAGACCAGATCCGCCTTTCAATTATATCATATCATATCATGATATATCTTATCTCAAGCCCAAAAGCCCAAGGCAAACCTAGATCACCTCAAGGTACGTGCATTATATATATGAGACTATTACTCATGCAAACCCTAACTTTGGCATCAGAGTCTCTTTTGCAGTTACCTCCCCCATCTTGGAGCACCAATACATCAAGCAAAGGAGGCTCACCGATCTTACTGGACGGATCACCTCTACGACCAAATTCCGGTAGGAACATTTGGCGCCCACCGTGGGGCCGATCAAGACAACTCTTATCGGCCACCTGTATGGTTTCTACTAGAAGCCATATCAGACGAGCGACAGACGACGCAAGCCACTCAATCAACATGGACAGCGACGCTGCAACCCTAAGGCGGCTGATCGACCAAGTTGAGCAGATGCGACAACAGCACGACGCCGACCTTCAAAACATGCGCACCCAGCACGAAAACGACCTTGCAGCGATGCGGACCGTTAATGAAGCAGACCTCGCAGCGTTACGTGCCGAGAATGAGCGCATTCGCGCCCAGCTCCCTCGACACCATTCCGAACAACCTCCGCACGAGAGCGACACTCATGAGGAGGAGGCACATTCAGCCTCCCAATCCCGAGCGACGACCAAGGCACCGACTTCACGGCCCGCCACGCACCGGTCTCATGCATCAACGCACAGATGAGGGCAGGGCACTAGCAGGGCCCCCACCCATGTCTCCGAGGGCCAAGAACCCTTCCGCCGTCATCCTTTTGTGGATGGCATCACGGACCCCGACGAGCACATCGACTCGTACACAACTCAGGTAAACCTTTACACTAACAGCGACGCTATATTGTGTAGGGTTTTTCCGACCTCACTCATGGGACCCGCGCTTCATTGGTACACCCAACTACCAGCCGGATCCATCGACAGCTTTGCCACCTTGATGCGGCGATTCGTGGCACAATACGCCACCAGCCGGCCTCACCACACAACCTCGGCCGCCTTGGCCAACCTCAGGCAGAACGATAATGAATCTCTACGAGCTTTCATGGAGCGCTTCTCCAACATCTCGGTTCGGATCCGGAATCTAAACCCGGAGGTCGCCCTACAGCCATGCTCATGGCACTGAAACCCGGATCGTTCGTCGACAGCCTATGTCGCGACGCCCCCCGCGACATGGATGAGCTGCGTGCCCGCGCCGCCGGCTACATTCAGATGGAAGAGCACTCGGCCTTCCGCGACCAAGTTCGCGGGAAGGGCCCCGCAAAACCGGAAAAGGGCCACAAAGATAATGTAAAAGTCAATAATGACAGCCAATTCAAGAAGCCAGCCAGAGCCAACAGAAGCGGGAGGTATGACTTCTACACTCCCCTAAACGCCCCGAGAGTCCACATCCTGGAAGAAGCCAGTAACAATAACCTACTAGCACTTCCACCACCCGGCCACACCCCCAGCAGCGCCGATAGTCCAAACACTGCCGGTACCACAGGAGCTACGGCCACACCACTGACGAGTGCCGCACGCTCCGGGACCGCATGATAAGTGTCTAATTAGTTTGATTTAATACTCACTTGAGACACTTATCTAGCACATTTTGTGTACATATTGATATTATTTTGATCTATATATGCTTAGAATCAAAGAGGTGCTTTTGATTAATGTTAGTACAGGGAATAGGAAGCCTTTGATCCAATTTGGTGCTTATTTTGTAGGTTTTGAAACCTGGAGAAGAATGGCTCAGCCATTCTAAAGCGCTCAGCGAAATCAGGTCAGAGAACTTCCCAAACTCAAGGCGCTCAGCCACTTCAAAGCACCCAGCGGATTGGCCTTGGAGGAGAAGGAGTGCTCTCTGCCTTCAATCCGCTCAGCCATTCCCATCCGCTCAGCGAATTTCATCCAGGAACAAGGGATGCTCTCTGCCTCTAAAGCGCTCAGCGGATCTCAGGCGCTCAGCCTTTGAGGTTTCTTCATGGTGAAGAACTCCCAATCCGCTCAGCCGTTTCAAGGCGCTGAGCGGATTCTTCTCTTTCCTGCCTACTCTGTTTTAATTCTAGCAATTATAAAAGGGCAGGGGAGAGAGAAAAGGAAAAGAGAGACGAAAACAAAGAGAAAAATAAGAGCTGGGAGCACAGGAGGAAGAAAGAACAGAGTGGGAACGAAGATTTGGAGGCTGGATCACTTGGGAACGAGGATCAACTCCTTTTCTTCATCTCTTCCTTTGTAATTTCTTCTTCCACTCCTTTGATCTTGTAAATGGCCATGAGGGGCTAAATCTTTGAGGATTGGTCTAGATGTAACTACTAACTCTTCTTCTTCTTAAATATATATATGCATTTCATTTTCATTACTTGTGTTTGATTCTTCTCTTAATGCTTATATCGGCTTGATCACCCGTTGTATGATTTTTGGTTTTTGAATCCGGTTGGAAAACGTTTTTGAAAACCCGAACTGAATCTTGCACCTAAACATCTCTTGCTCTAGGAATAGACTTGATTTGTTTAGTCACCTTGTTCAAGTCATTGTTCTTAATGCAAAGTGTTAATCATAAAACATAGAGGAATCATGTTTTAGATTAATTACTTTAGGATTCAATTTTGAGGGATCTTGTTGAATTACTAAATGAACGTGGAAGTTATGAAGATGAAATCATATTTATTTTAAGGAAATTTAGGAGTTAGCAAGTGCTCTAGGGTCCAATCCTTGTTTTATATAATTGTTCTTATAACTTTACCGTTTTAATTTTGCCTCACATTAGCTCACTTCCAATCATATCAACATCTCTATATTAATCATTAGAGTAAGAATTACTAAATTCTCAAATCCTTGAGGACGATACTTAAATACTACATCGAAACTTGGTCCGCTTGCCAAGTGGAGAGATTGCGAAAATCTTCATCATCGCATCGAAGAGCTCATCCAGGCAGGCCACCTCGGCCACTACATCCAGCGACAGCCAGGTTCCCGAGGTGGCTCTGGAGGCCGGGGACGCGGGAGAGGCCGCTGGTCAGGAGCTCGCACAGATTTACCCACAGGGTCCCAGCAAAATGCTAACGACGCGATACAGGCCGAAATAAGTCAGGAAACAGCGTCGGCTCCTCTACGGGGAGTAACCAACACGATTGTAGGTGGTTTTGCTGGAGGAGGCGCCAGCAACTCGGCCCGAAAAAGACACTTGCAGAACATCAGCTGCGTCCACTCTACCACCTTGACCCCGCACCTAAGTTCGCCGCCGATCTCCTTCTCCGATGAAGATTACGCCGGTGTCAGCCCTATCCAGGATGACCCCATGGTCATCGTTGTGGAGATAGCCAACTGGAAAGTGCAGAAAACACTCATTGACCAGGGAAGCTCGGCTGACGTCCTGTACTGGCCGACTTTCCTTAAACTAGACGTCCCCCACTCTCTCATTCAACCTCACAAGGAGCCCCTAGTCGGCTTCGCGGGAGAACGAGTTCACACTCGGGGATACGTAGACTTGCTGACAACTTTCGGAACGCCACTAGATACAAGGCGGGTCATGGTCCGGTACCTCCTCGTGGAAGCCAACACTTCCTACAACATTATCATCGGGAGGCCAACCTTGAACCAACTCGGAGCGGTAGTGTCAACCCCACACCTCACTATGAAGTTCCCGGGCAAGGACGGCCAGGTCATCTCCGTTAAAGCTAATTAGAAGATAGCTCGGCAATGCTACGCCGAGAGCCTGAAGATCTCCTCGTCGAGCAAGCAAAGCGAGGAGAATCCCCCCACTATAGCTCCCTAAGTTTTTTGCTTAATCTTCTTTTACTTTCAGTACGAACAAGCTGTGCACTCTTTTTTCGCCTCAGTCCTCGACTGAGAGGGTTTTTAACGAGGCACGTAAGAACAAATCAATAAAATTATACGTTTTGCTCAATCCATTTCCTCACGAATTGCTTTTGTAACACTCGAAGTTAAATTGGCCTCTTTCATGAAAATCTGGGGTCGAGTACGAACATCGGGACTATCCGCATAAGGTCGAATTCGAACCTTAATTATGTTGTTCATTCTAAAGCGAGGTCGAACACGAACCTCGAACATGAAAATCCGGGGTCGAGTACGAACCTCGGGACTCTCAACATAAGGTCGAATTCGAACCTTAATTACGTTGTTCATTTTAAAGCGAGGTCGAACACGAACCTCGAACATGAAAATCCGGGGTCGAGTACGAACCTCGGGACTCTCAACATAAGGTCGAATTCGAACCGTAATTATATTGTTCATTTTAAAGCGAGGTCGAACACGAACCTCGAACATGAAAATCCGGGGTCGAGTACGAACCTCGGGACTCTCAGCATAAGGTCGAATTCGAACCTTAATTATGTTGTTCATTCTAAAGCGAGGTCGAACACGAACCTCGAACATGAAAATATGGGGTCGAGTGCGAACCTCGGGACTCTCAGCATAAGGTCGAATTCGAACCTTAATTACGTTGTTCATTCTAAAGCGAGGACGAACACGAACCTCGAACATGAAAATTCGGGGTCGAGTACGAACCTCGGGACTCTCAGCATAAGGTTTAATTTGAACCTTAATTATGTTGTTCATTTTAAAGCGAGGTCGAACACGAACCTCGAACATGAAAATCCGGGGTCGAGTACGAACCTCGGGACTCTCAGCATAAGGTCGAATTCGAACCTTAATTATGTTGCTCATTCTAAAGCGAGGTCGAACACGAACCTCAAACATAAAAATCCGGGGTCGAGTACGAACCTCGGGACTCTCAGCATAAGGTCGAATTCGAACCTTAATTATGTTGTTCATTCTAAAGCGAGGTCGAACACGATCCTCAAACATGAAAATCCGGGGACGAGTACGAACCTCGGGACTCTCAGCATAAGGTCGAATTCGAACCTTAATTACGTTGTTCATTTTAAAGCGAGGTCGAACACGAACCTCGAACATGAAAATCCGGGGTCGAGTACGAACCTCGGGACTCTCAGCATATGGTCGAATTCGAACCTTAATTATGTTGTTCATTTTAAAGCAAGCGAGGTCGAACACGAACCTCGAACATGAAAATCCGGGGTCGAGTACGAACCTCGGGACTCTCAGCATAAGGTCGAATTCGAACCTTAATTATGTTGTTCATTCTAAAGCGAGGTCGAACACGAACCTCGAACATGAAAATCCGGGGTCGAGTACGAACCTCGGGACTCTCAGCATAAGTCGAATTCGAACCTTAATTACGTTGTTCATTTTAAAGCGAGGTCGAACACGAACCTCGAACATGAAAATCCGGGGTCGAGTATGAACCTCGGGACTCTCAGCATAAGGTCGAATTCGAACCTTAATTACGTTGTTCATTTTAAAGCGAGGTCGAACACGAACCTCGAACATGAAAATCCGGGGTCGAATACGAACCTCGACACTCTCAGCACAAGGTCGAGTTCGAACCTTAATTATGTTGTTCATCCTAAAAGCAGGGTCGAATTCGAACCAGACATATAGCTTAATTAGGTGTTCAGCCCAAAAACACACCATAGGCACCAGACATATAGCTTAAAAATGCGCAAGTGTCGAAAAATCAGATACGGTCGCAAGGAAAAACAGAAAACAAAAGGGGCATATATACATATAAGACAAGTCCTCAAGATACAATTCACAAAAACAAAAACAACTACGCTGTGGCAACCTCGGTCGCGACGGGACGGCGAAAAATAAATTGAAAAAGAGGAGTCGCCACCAATGTTATTTTTTACGGAAAAACATTGGAAAAACCATAAAATAGAAAATAGTCTGCGAAAACCAAATTTTTGAGTTCGGGAGTCGATTACGTATGAGGAAGGTATTAGCACCTCACAACGTTCGTCCTAAGACGATTACCTCTAATTAAAAAAACTAATTATTTATAATTTATAAAATATTTATCTCACTAAAATTATCAAATATATTTTATTTAACTAATTTAAATTATGCATTGAAAAAAAGGTTAAAATTATTATTCTTATATAAAAAGGAGGATAATATATTTTTTATTTTTTGGCTCGACAAGATTTAGTTCTTGCTCCTACGTATCTTCATGTGTAATGAATAATCAGAGTCACGTAGTTCTTTGATAGAAAATATTTGTGTGTTGATATTTTTAATTAAATTTTATTTTTGTTAAATATAAGATTCTTGAACTGTCTCAGCTCATTCACCTAAAAATATAAAATTGACTAAGGTGTACACCAAAGTCAATTCAATAAAATTTTAATTATAATTATTGCTATAGATGTTATGATGTTTAAAAATTTCTTGGTTGAATATTTTGTTTTTGGAGGAAAAATTTAAAGATAAGCTGTCACAACTTGTACTTTAAATTCAAAGGTTAAAAAGATGTCACATCTAATTAACCATTCCTCCAATAAAATTTTTGATACAATAATTTCAGATATTTACATTAAATATTGTAACACTGTATTTTGATATTTAATCACATTTTGAATATAAATAAGAACTAATGACAGATATATTACTAATATAAAAATAAAAAAATAAAAAGAAATGAGTTTAATATACTCACAATTCTTTGCTCAGGAGTGGTAACCCGCTGGTCTCTTCCTCCGGGTTCCCTCTGGTCCAAGGTGGAGATATGTGTGGCAAGGGTGTGTGTAGGTGCCCTTTGGGAAGGTAAGGGCCGCTATTTATAGACTTTCAGGGGAGACCGGAACGGCCCGTTCTGAATCCAGAACGGCCTGTTCCGGGGTTGCAATTTTACTCACAACGGCCATTTTCGGAACGAGCTGTTCCAATTTCAGAACGGCCCGTTCTGGACTAAAATTTTTAGGTATTTTGGTAGAATTTATGGGTGGACCGTAACGGCCCGTTCCAGTTTCTGGGAACAGCCCGTTCTGGGCTAGAATTTATAAGTCTTTTTGGATGGTTGGAACGGCCCGTTCCAGTTTTGGAACAGCCCGTTCCGGACTAGAAATTTCAGGGATTTTTGTAAGGTTGGAACGACCCATTCCAGTTTTGGAACGGCTCATTCTGGGCTAGAAATTTTAAGGTTTTTTGGAAGGTTGGAACGGCCCGTTCCAGTTTTGGAACGGCCCGTTCTGGGCTAGAAATTTTAGGGTTTTTTGGAATGTTGGAATGGCTCGTTCCTGTTTTGGAACGGCCCGTTCTGGGCTAGAAATTTTGGGGCTTTTTGGAATGTTGGAACGGCCCGTTCCAGTTTTGGAACGGCCCGTTCTGAATTTCTGAAATCATATGAAAATTACTAAATTACCCCCCATAAAAATAAAAAAATGAGGCGTTACAATTGGCTTCCATATTTTTGTCTTTTTTATTCTTTCTTGTATATACGTTTTTTGCTATTTTTTTTAACAAAATTGACATTTTCCGGACGAAATTGGGTTACTACATACGCTATTACAAAGGCAACCTAGGCGGAGGCATTCTCACTAGAGCTGTCGTTGACATCATCCTCCTGAACCAGCCTCCCAAAGCGAACCACCTTCTCCACATGCATGGAGGAGAAGTCAAACCCGGGAGCAAGGAGTCGTGCCTGACGAACAGCCTTCTGAAATCCCCTCTTGTGCTCGGCCACAACGGAGCGTTCGACCTCCGCGAGCCTCTCTTCCACGGCCGCCTTCCCCACCGCCAACTCTGCAAGTTCCATCCTCAAGGAAGCAATCTCGTCTTCTCGGCCACCAAGAACGACCTCATTGTGGAGGCGCTCCTCGGCCGCCGCCGCCAATTCCCCCTTTAGAGAAGAGACGGCGTCCTCCAGAGCCCGCACTTGACCACGAGAGGACGTCACCTCATCCTCCAAGGACCGGAAGCGGCCTCGGGAGAAGGCAGCGAGCTGCTGTAGCTCCCCCACCTGAGTAGCATAAGCCTCATTAGACCGCAAAGCGATCTCCAGAGACTTCTGCACCCTGCCAAGATCGCCACGCACAGACCAGAGCTCAGCTTCTTGCCGCTTAGCCTCGCCGACGGAGGCACTGAGAACTTTATTCTCCTCCCTCAGGATCTTGTTCGCCTCCTTCCAAGGATGAAGTCGGCCCCTCAACTTGGCCAAATCCTCTTGCTGCTTAGCTAGGTCCTCCCGCTGCTGCTTCCACTTAGGCTTCCAATGGCCCATTATGCCCATAACCCTCTGCAGCATGACCTGGGCAGCATCAAAACTATCTTCAAGGCCGACCTCGTCTATCAATCCTTGGTCGTTGGAGCCCAATGAACCCTGAGGAAAGAACTTCTCAGCGGTCACCCCCGCGCTCCACAGCGAGTTCATGTCGGCGGAAGCACTCACGTGATCCAGCCGCACCTTGTCCAAACCCTTCCTGAAGCGATGTGCCAGATTAATGGGTTTGGGAAGGCCCCTGCGACGAACCCGCCGGCGGCGCCGAAGCTGCAGCAGAGACCGGCGTCCCCTGCTCGGCATCCTGAACGTCAACGGTAGGGACCCCCGACCCCACCTGCAAAGACCAACCCCATGTCAAGAACAAATAAGATGACATACGGGAAACCACAAAAACAAATAGAACAAACACTACTCACCTTGGCAGCATGAACAACATGCTCGGCGGCCGGAACCCCCTCCTCGGCAGCTTGGGCGGCCAGCCCAGCAGCCTGCATCGCCACCTCGGCGGCATTTCCTGCCTGCAAAAAACGGTCCCAGGTCAAAAGACCAAAGATTGTAACAAGAGACGATCGAAAAAACACGATACTCACCACCTCGGCAACTCGAACAACTTGCTCAGCAGCCCGAGTCACATCCTCAGCAACCACTGAGAAAACCTCTTTGGACGGCGGACTCTCGGTAAGGTCCATCGTATTGGCATCAGCGGCCCTGGAGGTCACCTCCTCGGCACTACGAGGGGCAGAGGTCCCCCGACCTCCTTCTCTCCCCTTTTTCTTTTGCGATGTGTCCTCAGGGGGGCGGCATCCTCCTCCGGGAGCTCGGGAACCTCGAGCTCAGCCACATTGTAACGGTGCTTAAGCTCACGCCACAAGTTCTTCCCCATAATGCCTGCAGATAAGAAACAGAAGCACATCAGTAAAAGGCAACTACACAAGCCCGGCAATCTATTGAAGCGTGCAATACTCACTCTCTAGGCCCCTCACCCTATAAGGCGAATTTGCAAGCGACAGAACGAGCTTGCAATCCAGCGGATGAGGGAGCGCGGAAAGATTCTTAATGGCGGCCGCCTCCGCGGCCGTCACCTTTTGATCTCCCAAACCGTGAAATCTAGACGGTTTGGGACGCCAATAGAACGGAAACCTCGGCAAACCGCCGAAGTAAAAGACTTCATCTTCCAAAGGGTCAACACCCACGAGGGCGACCCGGAAAAACTCCTGCTTGAAATTTTTATACGATTGGGAGTAGGGAGTAAACAAACCCCCATCCCTACTCCCGCTCAGGGACAAAATGCCATAAGGCGGAACGCCATCTTCAACTGATAAAAGTGAAGAAAGACGCGAAGAGACACCTCTATACCTAGAACTGTACACAGAACCTGAAAAGCCCTCAAAAAACCCCAACTATTGGGATGCAACTGGCAAGGAGCCACGTTGACGAAATTCAAAAAATCGCACTCAAACTGAGTGAAGAGAAGACAGACACCCAAATCCCTAAAAAAGCATTGATATACATAGAAATGGGGGGGATCAGTAGACCTCCCCATGTACACGCCCTCATCGGCCCGACAGGGCTCAAGCCGAATCATGTGGGAGATGGAGGAATCGCAAACCCTATGCGCTCTCCGAAACACATTCACTTCGAGGAAAGAGCGAAAAATGCTCTGAGCCTTAGCCACCTCGCGTTTGACCCAATCGTAACCAGGAACGCCTGGCTCCGGGCCCCTAGGCGGCGGTGGATCTTTCTTCTCAACAGTGACCCTTCCGGCGGCCACCGCCTTGCCACGCACCTTGCCCCTGGCAGACGCAGAGGATCCGACACCACTTCCACCGGCCATGAAAAGAGAGAAGAAGCAAATAAAAAGGAAGTACCTGGTACTCCTCCTCAGAAAACAACCCTAACAAAGAAGGGGTTACCGGAAACGACGACGGAAGCGCAAAGGCAAGAAAGCAAGAAAAGCTCTCGTACTCGAGAAGTCAGAAGAAAGACGAAGAGTAAAAATGAAGAGGCGCGAGTGGAAGAAAAGGAAAAACTCTCCCCCAAAATTCAAAACCGACGCGACACGTGTCGACCGAGGGGCACGCCCGATGACACATTAATTGCAACCCATCATTGCATAACCGTCATTTCCCTTAATGCGCCACTTGCACGTTTCCGGGAAATGAACAGTCGCGACACATGGCAGACCCTCAGGTGGCGCACGTGGAAAGCTACTTCCCACTGGCGAGCCCGGTCTCAGCTCCTCGACCTACGACCTTCAGAGCTCGGGGGGCTAGTGTAATAACCGTACTTCGCACCCGGGCTCCGAGCCTAGATTAGCAATACAAAACAGCCCCGGGCACGCGCTGCGCGACGTCAGCCCGGTATTTGAGCAAATCATACCTGATTCCGAGGATCTCGTCCCAGACCAGATCCTCCCTTCAATTATATCATATCATATCATGATATATCTTATCTCAAGCCCAAAAGCCCAAGGCAAACCTAGATCACCTCAAGGTACGTGCATTATATATATGAGACTATTACTCATGCAAACCCTAACTTTAGCATCAGAGTCTCTTTTGCAGGTACCTCCCCTATCTTGGAGCACCAATACATCAAGCAAAGGAGGCTCACCGATCTTACTGGACGGATCACCCCTACGACCAAATTCCGGTAAGAACAATTATGATATAAATTCTTTATAACAAAAAAATCTCAAATTTTTCTTATGCCAAACAATCTAAAATAATAGAAATATTAAAAACATATTTTTTGACATATTTTTTTATAATATTATTTTTTGGTTAAAATTTATCTAAAAATATAAAATTTGGTGAGTTTCGCATTCTATTTAATGAATATAATTTATAATTTTTAATAAACTTTTTTAGCCAATAAAAAATAATATGTTAGAGAATGTATTGTTAGTATTCTTCAAAAATTATTTCACTTTTTATTTATTTTATTTTTTCTTTTATTTTTTCTTCATTGTCTAAAATATATTGGTATAAATTTTTTCATCCCACGTAAACTAGAATGAGAAGAAAGTGAACGACATTCTAGAAAGTTTATCAAAAAGTATATGAGTGGAGACAAAATAAACTAAAATTTTGTGTTAGTTTTTGAGGATAGACATTGATACTAAAGACGATCAAGTATCTCAAAAGAGTTACCTACAGTTTACAGAGGATTCTTGTTAGTAAGCGAAGTATCAAATAATTTTTAAATTTAAAAAAAAATTACAGACTTGATCTATGTATTAAAAATTTTAAATTCAACCGTTAGATCGTTAAAATTTGATATGAAATATAAGTTATTAACAAAGTAAATCTAAGTAGATTTATTCATAAAATAAATGGATCTCTCCCCTCTCTCTCTCTCTAATTACTTCAAAAGTAAGATTACTTTAACTTACTCGACTCAATAATTCGTGTTTTATATTAAATTTCAACAATCCAACAATTTAGTTAAAAGATTTTAATGTATAGATTACTTTTACAAATTTTTAAAAAATTTGAAAACTATTTGATATATTTTTTCATTAAAAAATTTTAATTTAATGGTTAAATTATTAAAATTTAATGTAAAATATAAGATATTAAATGAAGTAAAGGGATGCATTTATTTTTCTCTCTATATATAAAATGATTAGATAGATTTTAATGATTTTAGTTAACTAACACTTTAATATTATTTAATTATTTTTCAAAATTTTCTTTTACATGTCCTTGAGACGTTAATTAAAATTTGAAAATTAAGATGATAGATCAATTCATACTTATTTAAGTTAAAATTACCTTGCTAATATGGGTTGACGTGTAAGAATTAATTGAATAGGGACAACTTGGTAAAACTAGTTACATTTTGGATTAGTGCATTAATACTTTGAGTTAATTACTTATACATTGTTAATGTAAAAAAAATTTATACTAGCAATCAATTATATCTCTTAATTGTATCATGTGAATGTTAAAAGTAAATGTGTTTACAGTGACATGACACAATTAAGAGATATAATTGGTTGTGAGTGTAAAAAACTTTACACCAATAATATATAGTAATTTTTTCTAATACTTTTTAGGATGAACAGGTGTCTGCTAAGCTTAACACTACGTCTCTCCCCATATTATCAATACCTTACCAATTAATATTGGGCGTCTCTCCGTATTTGTATCTCCTAATAATTTTTTAAAGAAAAATTACCTAAAATTCACTATTTATGGTTGATGGCAGTGAGAATGGTATTAAACAAAATATTAAAAAAACTGTGTGACAAAATTGATAAATAATATTATTTTTAAATATATAATCAGAGGTTTAAATTATGATCGATGTATATGAAAAAGTATTTATTAAAAAATATTAATTTTTTAAATAGATTTCATGAAAATATTATTTCTTAATTTTTAACTAAGAAATAATTTAATTTATAAAGACATTACCTTTGTAAGTTGTTTAATTTTATGTGAGAATACTGGGAATTGATTTTTTTTATTATTTTAGAAATAAAAAAAAATGACTTTGATTGCAACCAAACTTGATTTTATAAAAATATAAATATTTATTTATTGTTAAGTAAAATAAAATTTGTCCCAAAATCTCAATTTGACTAAGAATAATTAAAAAGTAGTTTTTTTCATAAAAAGTAAAAAGTAGTTTTTGGATAAAGTTGAAAACTTTAAGCAGGATTTTATAACAAACTTACTTTAAAATAAAAGCATCCATACATAAATCTTGAAAATGAATTTTAAAAAAATTAAAAAAAATTAAAAAATGAAACAGATAGTGCATCCCAGCAGTGTGTGTGAAGAAGGGAAAAGATTGATGAAAATGACATAATTAAGATTTGTGTTTTGTAATAATAGTTTAGTGTGATACTGATGGCGACCGTTTAGGATGACGTGGGTCCACATCACGTCTGTCCAATCCTTTCAAGTTTCAAGCTCACGTGGGAGTGGGACTGTTAGTGTGACTTCACCCTCCAAATTCCTATGCCTTAGCCTTACCAACAAAAATTACATTATTCTTATTATAATTTTTATCTATATTTTTTTATTTTTTATTTTATCTTTATTAATCTTTTGTTTGGACGATAAAAATTGTGAAGAAAAAAGTGCAGTAAAAAATGGGTTAAAAAATAGGTTAAATTGTAAAAATAAGTAACGTTTTAAATATTTCGGATTATGAGAATTATGAAAAAAATTATAAAAATATTTTTTTAATAGGTCCCATAACTTTTTTTTTTATTTTACAAATTTTGTTATAAAATCTATTTAATTATGAAGTGATTTCTTTTTTATCACGAGTCTTATTAGTTTTTCCCTTTCTTCTTACACTTCTTATTTGATTCTCTATTTTAAAATTCTTTTAAACAAATACCACATAAAACAAAAGCCCAATTGTATGATAATAATAAAAAATAAAGGTTTAATATACTAGTACGGTATTAAATTCTTTTAAAAAAATTATTAATTTCTTAAATTAAAAAATTGTAATAAATTATATATTTTTTGCCACTCTTATAATTAAATCTCTAAGGTTAGCTTATTATAAATTATAATTGTTTAAGAAAATAACAATAATTTATGATGATTTTATTGATTTTAAAGACTTATATATATATATATATATATATATATATAACTAAGGATCCAATTATACAATTTTTATAATTTAAAAACTTGATTAAAATTTTAAAAATAAATAAAATCTCACTAATCGGTCGCCGGAGAATATGAAAATCAAAATTTAAAAATATAAAATATGGTTTGACTGTTAAACGGAGTAAGGGGATAGTTTTGCTTTGAAAACATATTATCATATATATTTTATGATTCCATATGATTAGTTTATCCAAATCATTAGGGTTCAGTTTTAAATCTTATTATTATCAATGTAATTTTGATAAATAAAAAAATATTAATTTTTATATCTTTCATTATATATATATATATATATATATATATATATATATATATATATATATATATATAAGAAGAGTTTAAAATTAAATGACATGATTTTATTATATATTTTGTTAAATTTAATTATTAAATTATAATTTTATATCATTTTATATATTTTATATTAAATTTTATTAAAATTAAATAATAATTTTAAAATAATTAAAATATTTATATTTTAATATATTTTTTAAAATATATATTATGCCAATTTTACTTTTATAAAAATAAAATATTAAATTATCTTAAATTAATATAAAATTATATATATATATATATATATATATTTAAAAATAAAAAACTTTTAATTTAACTGCTAGATTTATAAAATTAAAAATAAAATCGATACCTATATGTGTGAATCTTTCATAATTCCCACCGTCACTCATCTTCAAAATGCGTTTCATAGTAACAATGATAGAAGACAAGAAAAGAAAACGCCAATATTGGATCACTTTATAGATTGAAGGAAACATAACATTTATTCGATTCCAATCAATCAAAGAAAGGTAGAAACTAGAAAGTGCGTAAACTGTGCACCATTTAATTTGTTCATGATAGCACATGGTGGCAAATACAGGAATCTGAATGCTTATGTGTATCATCAGCAGTGTAGAATAACTCATTTCTTTCACTTGCCGAGTTTTACCTCATTGTGAATCCCGGAGTATAACTAAAGAATTTATTAGGTCATGCAATTAATTAAAGTGAAAACGCTTACTCAAAAGCTGTTCCTCCTTTTGCAATTTAAATTAGTGGCTTCATGGTTTGTTGACTATATATATGGTTTAAATAATTCAACTTGGATCTCTTTAATAAGATTTTCGAGTATTAATTTCACATATATACCGCATATGTGAAAAAGGGTGAAAAGAAGGAGAAGCTCTGATAAAGATAATTAAATTTTTTCAATGAAAATTAGTCATGATAATTCAAAAAAAAAAAAAATTGTAATTGCAAGAGGAAAAACAAGAAAAAATATAAATAAGGAACACAACAAGGAAAAATATAAATAAGGAACACATCTATGCTAAAATAAAATCCGAAAAACTGTTCATTGTCCAAAAAAAATGAGAAAACAAATTGGAGCTTGGGTATTTTAAAAGCAACATATAAAGTAAATTGTAAAATCAATTTTGTATAGTTATATTGTTACCATTACTCAAAATTGAAATATGTAAAAGAAAAAAAATAATGTAACCTGTAAAATAAAATTTTTATAATAAATTAGATAATTTTATTTTTATGTCTATCTTTATCATTAATTTTATTTTTATGTATGCAGCCGCATTAAATCTTGGGGTCAGCTATCTCATCCTTTGAGGTGCCTCTAACATAGCGAGGAGATTAGTCACTGCTGTCGGCGGTAAATACTCTAAGGACGAACCAAAAAAAAAAATTTGACGTTATAGGAATTGTTATACATTTTCTATAAGAAGAAAAAAAATTTGTTTCATGGGAAATTGACAATATCTTCACTCGCGCCACTAGAAATCCAATTGCGCGTGGTTGTTATTTCCGTTTTTCTTCAAGTTTAGCTTTTCTCTCTCTCTCATCTCATATGCTCCCTTCATGCCTAGGCTATATTTGATTCTCAAATATATGTGTTTACATTATTTATTTATTTATTTTTCTATTCATTTTCTGGTCTTAAACCCGACATCATCACAACCTTTGCAAAAGTTGCTTCATTATGGGTGAGGTTGGTGCGTGTATGAGGATCTGCCCCTGATTTAGATTGCCATAAAGTTGTTGTTTTTGCTGCTTACATGTGTCTTTCATAACTTTCATTTCTTAATCCTTCCTTGCTTCCTTCTAATACCTTTGTCTCTTCCTCCACAATATTTATTCTCTTTCCAACTTACATATAACTTTTGCACACCTTATTATATATCATAAATGTTCATTATAACAGGGTATGCTGCCAAGCTCATTCCTTCCTGAAAGCTTCCCTCAAATCTCACATATCCATGGCTTTCATGGTTGAGCTTCTTTCTTCAAACTCAGGTCAATTTCATTTTCAAGCTTTTTCTTTGGTATAATTAATAATTATTCAAGGAATACTTGAAACCACCAATAATTACTTGTTTTTTCTTTTTTCAAATTCTGGTGCTTGGGTTTGCTTTCTTTAGAATCTCTCTTTTAAAGACATCGATAATGCAATAAGATAGCAATAACATATCTAGGTACAATGTTTTTTTTAACTTTTTTGTTTTTTGAACAGACACTGGAAGAACAGAAGTATGAGATTTTTTGAGAGATAAGAAATTAAAAAAGAAAATTTATTCGACAATAATTGGGATGATTCTCCCCGTTGAGTTGCTGAGGAAGAAAAGATGCTAGCTTTGATATGGGATTTGGGATGAAGGAAGAAAAGAAGGTTTTGAAATTGAAAGAGTAATTATTATCATCAAAAGAGTTGAATTTGATTGGTAGGTGAAGAAGCCAACATGGCAACACCATCGCTGCCGCCAATAATCGCCCCAAGGAAGAAAATGACAAAACAATTAACAGGAAAAAGGGATGATACGCCCTTGCATTCTGCAGCAAGAGCAGGGAATTTGGCTGTGTTGAAGGAAACCATTTTGGGAACGAATGAGGCTGCATTACGTGAATTATTAGCCAAGCAGAACCAAGATGGAGAAACACCCCTTTATATTGCTGCTGAGTATGGTTATGTTGATGTGGTCAGGGAGATGATTCCGTATTATGATCTTGCTGATGCTGGAATTAAAGCCAGAAATGGTTTTGATGCATTGCACATTGCTGCCAAACAAGGGGATTTAGGTAATAATGTGGTTGCTTAGCTTTATCTCATAATATTTGCTTGTTTGATTTCAAGATTAAATATGTTTTTAGTTTATCAATTTTTTTTTTATTTTTTGAATAAATTTTATTTGTTTTTAGTTTCTGAAATTTTTAAACAATGAACAAAAAAAATTTGATGCCAAGAATCAAATTCTTAACGGATGAAAAAGTTCTTCATTAAAAAGTAAAAATCGACAAAAGTTTGACGACTAAATTTTGTAAAAACATTGTTCAAGACTAAAAGCATAATTAATCCTTAATTTTAAGAGGTGTCTAAGTTCTCTTTGGCTTGTCTTAGATGTGCTGAAGATCCTTATGGAGGGTCATCCTGAGTTGTCAATGACTGTGGATCCATCCAACACCACAGCTTTGCACACAGCTGCATTACAAGGGCACACTGAGATAGTGAAATTCATATTGGAGGCAGGGAGTAGTCTTGCAACCATTGCTAGAAGTAATGGTAAAACAGCACTTCATTCTGCTGCAAGAAATGGACATTTAGAGGTTGTGAAGGCACTTCTTGAGAAGGAGCCTGGGGTTGCAACAAGAACCGACAAGAAGGGACAGACAGCACTTCACATGGCAGTGAAGGGGCAGAATCTTGAGGTGGTAGAGGAGTTGATCAATGGAGATCCCTCATCAATAAACATGGTTGATAGTAAGGGAAACACAGCATTGCATATAGCAACTAGGAAGGGCAGAGCTCAGGTAAACTAGGCCATCAAAAGTTACTCATAAGCTTCATGTTATATAATGTTGTGATTAGATCACCATCCTTGTTATAGATGAATGTGTTATTTTCTATAATTTGCCTCTCCATAAAAGTTTTGACAGTATTCTCTAGTAATTGATATTTGGTAGAGCTATCAGCTTGAATGATTTGTTCCTAAAGAAGCATCTTGAGTTACACATTTGGTACTTATGTGTTTGTTTGTGATACCAATGGATATGTTAAAAGAATCAAGGAGATTTAGCACATATTTGTAATGGATGTTAACATGTCTTGATTATTATTTTGTTAGTGCAGATTGTGAAGTTGCTTCTGGAACAAAAGGAAACGGCTACAAATGCCGTGAATAGGTGCGGTGAAACAGCATTAGACACTGCTGAGAAAACAGGGAACCATGATTTGAAAGTCATTCTACTGGAACATGGTGTTCAGAATGCGAGGACCATAAAGCCCCAGAAGGGCACAACGGCTACTACAGCCCGTGAGTTGAAACAAACGGTGAGTGACATAAAGCACGAAGTCCACCACCAGTTGGAACACACACGCCAAACCAGAAAACGAGTCCAAGGCATTGCCAAACGCATCAACAAAATGCATGTTGAAGGACTCAACAACGCAATCAACTCCACAACTGTGGTGGCAGTGCTAATTGCCACGGTGGCATTTGCTGCTATATTCACGGTCCCCGGCCAATTTGTTGATGACCCTAACAACATTCCTCCAGGGATGTCACTTGGTGAGGCAAACATAGCCCCACAAGCCTCATTCATCATTTTCTTTGTGTTTGATTCCATTGCATTGTTCATCTCTTTAGCGGTGGTGGTGGTGCAAACTTCGGTTGTGGTTATAGAAAGCAAGGCAAAGAAGCAGATGATGGCTGTGATTAACAAGCTAATGTGGCTGGCTTGTGTTCTTATTTCGGTGGCCTTCTTGGCTTTGTCGTTTGTAGTGGTGGGGAAGGAAGAGAAGTGGTTGGCCATAGGAGTCACCATTATAGGGGCAACCATAATGGCTACGACCTTGGGAACTATGTGTTACTGGGTCATTAGGCATCGCATTGAGGCCTCAAATTTGAGGAACGTACGAAAATCTTCATTGCAAAGCAAGTCCAAGTCTTTTTCAGTCTCGGCTTTTTCAGATTCTGAGCTACTAAACAGTGAGTATAATAAGAAAATGTATGCGATTTAGAACTTGCTAAGCTTATTCCCCTAATTCCCTTTTTTTTCAATTTAAAAGTACCTGGCTAGATCGAACTATATCCAACTAAAGTGGGACTTCCAAATGTATATCTCAACAAATGGCTAATGCTAATAACGTGAAAATAAATCATAATAGTAAATAGTAGTCTCCTTTGTGAAAAAAAATCAAGAAACGAAGTGGAACATCTGACTATCGACACTAGGCATTTAGTTGAATTTCTCTGATCATCAAATTTCGACAAGTTTGTCTCTGAAATAGAGCTTTAAAAGTTAAAAGCAATTGCTACAAACATTGGATGGCCACTAGCAAGAACAAACAACCAAATGAAAAATAATAAGGACAACCAAATGAAATATTAAACATGTTTTCATAAATTAGTTAACATTTTCTTGTGATATTAATAAACTTTATCTAACATTAATGTATTAAAAAATATATCAAAAGGTGAATTGTTAACACTGTTCTTGTGCTTTTAAAAATACTATAACTCAAATGACTTAATCACCTCATTTTTCTCAATGAATTTAATCGACTCAAAATATATTTGTCGGTCAAGTTTTTAAAGAGAAAGGACCGGATTAAGAAAATTCTCAATAATACAATGGCGTTTCTTGCGGCCTCCCCACACCATCTTGATTGTGTTTCCAGTGAAACCCACTAAGTCATACCATTATTGTGCCGCAAGAACTGATATTTAATAACATTAATTTCACATGAGACAAATTGAACAAAATACTTATAGTCATCAAAATCAAATATAAAGAAAATTAATAAAGGAAATAATTTGAGAAAAAGATGCCCAATGATCACAGCTGAAGGAACATTATGTTGGCTAGTGAATGTTACAAATGACTAATTTCAAGGTGCTCAAACAACTTGTTATCTAATGCTATAAATTAGACAAATAAAATTGCATCTAAGATAACCAAATTAGCATGATATGAAAAATTCATCCTTAAAAAAACAGGTAGTAAAAAATATTTTGCTGGATAAAATATAATGATACTTAAAAGAAATATACAACCAAAGTATGCATCACTTTAATATCAAAATTCAAAGCCTTTTGAAGAAAACCTCAACTAAACACCACTTCAATGCTTGTGACTACCAAGATACATACCTTGCGGAAGCACACCATTCATCAATCGATTTTGTCCTTGTAGGCCTAAACCACCAGATCTAGTGTTTCCACTTAAATTTAGACATGAAGCAAGACCTGGAATAAACAATCCTCCAGAGCTTATCCTCCCAATGTTCCCCCCACCAACCATGTTTCCCATCGAACTAGTGATTCGAGGACCTGCATTTCCCAAAATTAGGGACAGTCCCAATCTTGGAACAGTATTTCGGTTACCAATTGCAACAGAAGTTGGGAGAATCCTAGGAATAGGACCAGCAACTCCATCTGTGCTACTACTAAATCCAGGATTTCTTATAACATTTATACCTCCTCTACTGTTGACTCCTGAGTGTCCATGGGAGCTTCCGTGAGATAGCTGCAAATATGATCGATAGACAAATAAAAATTTCAAGTTATACACCAACAAAAACAAAATGACAAAAAGAATAATTAAATATGCTTAAAATTTCATGTATTACTCTCAAGATGTTCAAACACAAATGCATTCACCTGTGAGAGCGCAACAAGTAGATTACTTGATGCAAATCTTCCATTAGAAAGGCTTGCCGAAGGTTGTTGAGTTCCCCTAGTTAGAACGCTATTTATTGTTAAGTTTCTTGATGCAAGTGTATTGGGCATGTTGGGTACATTAAAGCTCCCATGAATGTTGTGCAATCCCTGAATTGAACTTGCAACAAGAACCTGACAATTATATAACTAAAGGAGAAGATAGAAAGGATTGGCTTTAGCAAATTTTCCCACTAGAGTTATGAAAAATTGTGGAGGCTACACCAGACTGACCAGAGAATGTCGTAGCAAAGGGCCATCCAACACCATCTAGAAGATTTGAAGCAGACCCATTCAAAGAAGAATGCAAACAGAACTCTATTAAAATTTACATTAAAGATAGACATGTGCTAGAAGTGGAAATCAATATCTTACAAGATACAACTACAACAACAGCAAAATATGAAAACTTACAAAAAAAAATTTCTAATTCCATGTGATATATCCAACATGCACACAATCAACCATATGCTAACCATACATAAAGAGGCAACTACCAGTAAATTGCAAGCAGAGAACAGTTAGCACTAACTATGAGTCCAAAAACTTGACAAGGTGATTAAACTTGAATTTAAAGAAAAAATACAAGCAGGAACTTCAAACTTAAAAGAAAAAGGTCACATACTTCAACCTAGAAATTAAAACTATATATACATATTCAATGAAAATGAATCAAAATTGTATACACCAATTTTGTTCAACTAATCTTTCTACTAATTTTCAAATCAATGATTCAAGAATAAAAATATTTTACAGCCCATATTTTAAACTCTAACAATATATATACAGGAAAGAATCATAAAAGACAAAGAACAAGGAAGTCAAATCTCTCTTTGTATCAACGGACATGTTTTTTATATTGTGGCTAGTATGACTTTTTTTTCTTTGTCTTTTACAGTTACTATTTTAGTATAAGCAATTTGGCTTTTGTGACATGTGCGTAGAGTGGTTTTGGGACTACAAACTAAGCTAGTTATCACTCTTGGGCAGCATGGTTTTTGGTCTTCTACACATTCTCTTCTTATAAGGAGAAGGGAAGAAGGGGAAGAAAAAAAAAAGAAAAAAGAAGGGGAGGAAGAAAAGGAAAACTACACCTCCGTTCTCTTTTCTTATCATTTCTTGAGTGAAAAATAGTGAGTATATTGAATTGTCATTGGAGCTGTTTGTTTATTTTTTCATCTCACTCCAGCACTCTCCAAGTTCATCCATATGAGAGCATACGAAAGGAACCCAACACATTTTTCTTTCCCGTAGAGCTTCTCCGGTAAACCTAACGTTTGATCTTTCTTTTTCTTCCTTTATATTCTGCATTTTCTCTTTTTCACGAACACCCTAGAATTTTTGTGCGATCTCTTTTTCTCCTTTATCTTCTACTGCATCATTTCTTATTTATCTTTTCGTACGAGATCCATCTTTTCCTCCTTTATTCTCTACTGCGTCACTTCTTCTTCTTTTTTTTTTTTTTTCCTTTCGTACGTTGCTTTGATGAGACCCCTCCTTTTCTCCTTCTCTGCTGAATCATTTTCTATTTTCCTTTTGTATATTCATTTCTTTTTATTTTTTCCTTTCTCCTGTCACTTAAATATTATTACCTTTCATTTGTTAACGTAAGCAAATTACAAAAGTAAGTAGTCTTGTAAAAGAGAATCAAGTCTTATGAAAAGCGAAATAAAGATTACGTAAAGGTAGATAATAATAATAATAATATTAATAATAATAATAAATATAATACTTATAATTATAATCATAGTAATAGTTACTATAATAACAATAATAATAATAATAATAATCCCCTAAAAAAAAATAATAATAATAATTACTATGAGATTCTTCATTTATATTAGTGATGTCTATCATTTTAAAAAAGGATTATTTGAACGTGACATTCTCTTGATTTTAAAGTTTAAAGGTACAAATTGTGACAATTTGTCATCTTAAAGTCTTTTTTATTAAAATTTTAAAATATAATTTAATATAAAAAATATTACCACAATATTCAACATAAATATTCGAAGTTATTATATCAAAGATTTTTTTTGAAGAATGATTAATTAAATGTGACATATTTTTAACCTTTGAATTTAAGATACAAGTTGTGACAACTTAATATCTTTAAATTTTTTTCCAAAATAAAAATATCCAACCAAAAATATCTTTTAAGTATATATTGTAGTAACAATAATATCAATAACAATAATTATAATTCAAATTAAATATTTTATTGAATTGACTTTAGTGTACACCTAAGTCAATTTCATATTTTTAGGTGAATGAGCTCAAACAGTTCAAAAATATTAAATTTAATTTAAATAAATAAATTTTAATTAAATATATATAAACACACAAATCTTTTTTACAAAAAAATTACGTGACTCTGATTTTCCATTGCATATGGAAATACGTAAGAACAGGAAATAAATCTTGTCGAGCCAAAAAATAATATTATATTTTTTATATAATCATTTTGATTTTTATAAAATAAATGCATTAGTTAATAAAATACATTTAATTGTTATAGTTAATTTTAATTAATCTAGGGTAAAATAAATATGTTATAAATTATAAATAATTTATTTAATTAATTAAAGGTAATCGTCTTAGAACGAACATTATGAGATGCTAATACCTTCCTTATATGTAATCGACTCTCGAATTCAAAAATTTAATTTTTGTAGATCATTCTCTATTTCGTGATTTTTTTAATGTTTTTTTCATAAAAATAAAGATCGTTGACGGATTCATATTTTTTACTTTATTTTCGTTGTCTTGTTGCGATCTCGGTCGCACAAAGCTCTCGATTAAAACAATTTGATAGCGATGACAGTTCAAATTGAGTAAATTGACGACGAATAGAGATAGACAATTGAACATATACTCTTGCTTTGCTGGACATGGGGAATACATTAAGTAAGCTTGACATTGCATGAACTTCAAATCGTCAAGCCAAAAATCATCACTGCATTGAAAAACACCAGTGAAGATCCTCACAACCAGTCAATAACCTGAGTATAACAAAATGCTAGAATAACATCAAATGCAGCACTATTCACTTGAAAGCATCCAACTCTCAAATAAAGTAAGCACCACAGTTCACATAGTAAATTTTATATTTACATTTAGCCCTCAGGTTATCAGATATAAACTTAAGTTTATCCCCTGTTGTGGATAAAACAAGAATTCAATGAGACCACCTTGAAGCTAGTCTAAGGATCTACAGGCTCCATAAGCAAAATATTAAATCAATTTTCAAACTGTGCAGAAAAAAAAATCGCAAGGAAGAAAATCCAGTTGAAACACATTGCACACAAATGACGGATGGCATTGGCGTTAGTCGCGATAAATGAAGAGCAAGTAAATGCTAAAGATAACTTTTTAATATTTCAACATGTATCATAAATTTTATATTAAATCAAATGAATATTAAGTTATTTTTCAATTATTTATTCAAATAAAATAACTTTTTACTTACCATAATTTCATTAATTAATATTTGAATTTCTTCAATTAACACTAAATATGATAGAATATTAATTTGTATATCATTGTCAAACAAATTTTTATTAATCAGTAATTTTAAAATTCCAATAGGAAAAAATGTTTAAAATGTTTATATATTTAATTATATTTATTATTATTAAAATAAATAGTTTTGAATTAATTTATTTTTGTAACACCATCATTTCATAATTTTATTGTTTGATTTGATAATTGCTGTTGAGAATTCTAAGGTTGATAGACTTTGAGCACACGTTCTCTAGAAGAAGTTAGAGAGATGATTATTTCTTCTTTCATTATTTCTCCCTTTCTTTTTTTTTTTTTCACTTGAACCTTTTCTTCTTTACTATTTTGCAACTAATCATAAGAGGTGGTGAGGAAGTCGAGTCGGAGCTCTGGGATCATAAACCTTAAGCTAGTAATATAATGAGTCGTTTCTCTTATTTTTTTTCTTGCGGATTTGAGTCTCTAAGAGGTAAGGAGACTAATAATTTTAAATTTAAAGTGGTTTGTTTATTTTTTATTTTTTTCTTGTAAATAGTGTCCTTAGCGGGAAATCAATTTTTTTTCTTTTAAATATGGTTTCGCTATCCTCATTGGATACTAGCCTTGTTTATTTTTTATTTTTTCTTGTAAGAGCACCTCCAGCGAGAGGTGCTTGTTGCGTGTCTTAGTTGTAAGCAACGGTGCTTACAAGAAATCTCTGTTGGAGTAAATCTACGTGGCAGCAACGGTTCTTAAATTTTTCTCTTTGTTGCTTGCAGAAGCAACGGTTCTTAATCCTGTAAAATTGAAAATGAAAAGATTTGATTGGAAGAGGGTCATCCAACGTGGAACGGTTTTGCAAACCAAAAAAACTATAAAACTTCCCTCACCTGTTACTGTTGTTGGTCGACTCCCTCCGGTGGCAACCTCTGCCGCGCGAAACCCCCTGATCGGAACCCCAGTTGCGCGCGCAACCCCTGACCGACCCCGTCAGTCGCGAGCAGAACCTCCGCAACCACCGCGTGTGCCAGAACCACCGCGCGGCTCCGCGTGCGACCACCTCCGCCAGAACCTCACGCGACCCCTCCGCCCTTGACCCCTCCGCGCGCGACCCCTCTGCCCAGACCACCTCCGCACGCCGGTCGGAGAAGAGAGAGTGAAGAGAGAGTGCGGTGGGAGAAGAGAGAATGAATAGAGTGAAGGGAGAGTGAACCGAGAGTGAAGATAGAGTGTAGAGAGAGTGAGACGTGAATAGAGAGTGAGAGAGTTGATATATTATGTAATTTTTTTATTATTGTAATTTTTTGTATTTCTTTTTATTAATAAATTTATTTTTATTATTGTAATTTTTGGTTTTTTTTTTATTATGTAATTTCTAGTTATTATTAAAAATTTTGATATTTTTTTTATTATGTAATTTTTTTTATTATTGAAAATTTTTAATTATGAAAATTATTTTAATTATTAGTTATTCATATTTATATATTATTCATAATAATTAATTTTATAAAAATATATCATAAAATATAATGTGAGGTGTCAAAAAGTGTAATATGAGTTGTAAAAAAGTTGAGGTGCTTATAAGCAATTTTTATTGGAGCAAAAGTTGTAAAAATATAATATGAGTTGCTTATGAGTGACGTGACACAGTGAGACCCATTTAAATTGTAGATGCTCTAAGTAATATTACTATCCCCATTAAGAAATTTTTTTTCAAATATGGTCCCACTATTGGGCATTGGGGGACTACCTTATTGGCCCATCAATCTTGCCAAGTCATGGCTAATTTACTGACGGCAGATGATAAACACACCTCCACTCTCATATAAACACACCTCTTTTTTAAAAAAAATATATATAAAATGTCTAAATTACCCTTAAAATAAAATAAAATTCTTAAATTTACACCCCCTTCCCGCACCTAGGGATGGCAACGGGGCGGGGCGGGTACGGGTTTCATGATACCCGTCCCCGTCCCCGCAAGTAAAACTCATCCCCATCCCCGTCCCCATACCCGTCGGGTATGGATTTTCATCCCCATCCCCGTCCCCGTCGGGTATCGGGTATACCCGTACCCGTACCCGTACCCGTCAATTTTTTTATTTTTTATTTTTTTTTAAAAAATAATATTTTTAAAATTTTTTTATTATATTATAATTATAATTAGGTTATTTTTTTATCTCGCATTATAATAAATAATCATACGTAAAAAAATATTAAATTTTTTTAATATAATTAAATTAAAAGTGAATATTAAATTAAAAATGAGAACGGGGACGAGTACGGGTACGGGTACGGGGCGGGTAAGTACATACCCGTACCCGTACTCGTACCCGATTCAATATATCGGGTTTTACCCGTACCCGTACCCGTACCTGGTCAAACCGGGTATTCCCCGTCAAAGTCGGGACGGGTTCGGGTATTACTCACGGGTACGGGTATATTTGCCATCCCTACCCGCACCCCACATCCCCTTTCCCCGCACCCTCACACCCCCCTTCCACCAGATTCCCGGCGAACGCGGTGACTCCATCCCCGTCTGTTTTATCTCTCTTTCAATTACGCCTTTCCTTTCTCTTCCCTTAATCACTAATTATAATGCGCTTAACTCAATTCCCTCTTCATATAGGTTGCCATTGAAGAACTCGAATACATACTGAAGGAGCTTAAATCCAATTCTTCAATCAAAACTCTCGTCGGTGGCAGCGTCGCCAACACAATTCGCGGACTCACTCGCGGTTTCGGAATTTCCACCGGAATTATTGGGGCCTGCGGGGATGACCACCAAGCCCAGCTTTTCGTCAACAACATGACATTCAATGGCGTCGACCTCTCGCGACTCCGTAACAAGAAAGGACACACTGCACAGGTTTGCTATTTCCACAATTGTACTATATTTCAAACAAATAGTGTTCATCGACAAATCCATGGTGAACACTTTTTCTGTGCAATGCGTGTGCCAGCAGCCACGCTCGCTGCAATTGGGGCGGGTCTCGTGCTTCTGGTGAACAATAGAGACTGGCCACTGTAGAGAAACTGTGGGTGCAATTGCGGACTACAATGTTTGTCACTTTAGGAAGAAAGGGGGTGTGGGGTGTGAGGGTGCGAGGAAGGGGGGTGTGAAGTGTGGGGAAGGGGGTGTAAATTTAGGAATTTTATTTTATTTTAAGGGTAATTTAGACATTTTTTATATTTTTTTAAAAAAGGGAGTATGTTTATACAAGAGTGGAGGTGTGTCTATCATCTGCCTTTACTGACTTGTCTCACATCGTAGGCCCAACTATTTGATTTCTTGCTATTATATCTTATTTTTGCTGTTCCTGGATCCTATGTGTTGTGGTATCGCCCTCTTTATCGGGCCATGAGGTAGTGTTCAGTCAGATTTAATGCAAGTTTTGTAGCTTAGCATAGGGATGTTTGTTAAGGAGTTTTTCAGCCCAGATTTAAAGTAGTCCTCCATTGTTGATAGTGTGACCATATTTATAAAAAAAATTGAAGTTTGATAATTAACCGTAACACCAATATACTAATATATGTATACTAATATCTACACACATATATATATATATATATATATATATATATATATATATATATATATATATATATATATGTGTGTGTGTGCTAATATATACTTTTAAAAAAATAGAAATAATTAATAAATACACTAAAATATATACATTGCAGACTCAATACTAGTAAAGACACGAGTTATTAAATTAGTATGTAATTAAATAATACTATTATATATATACGTTATTAGTATATTTTAACAAAATTATTATTTTTATGTAAATTTTTATTTATATATACTTTTTATGCCTTGATTTCATAAAATAAAATATTTAAACTTTTTTGTAAAAAAATCTATAAAAAAAAAATGTGGACGACATTTGTATTTTTGGTTGAGTTGGTTTAGTCCTGAATTAGCGGCGAGCAAGAGGAAAGGTGCATTCGGACAGGGCCCGTATCACCGGCTTTTTCTCTTGGACTTGGTCGAAAACGAATCTTATCACTGTTTTCCAAAACGAATGAATTAAATGTTTTTATTCTTTGAAAATTTTTAATTTATTTTTTTACTTTTTAATTTTTCATTAATTTTAGTATCTAGATTTTTACTATTTGTATTTTAGTAATTATACCTTTTCTTCCATTGATATATTGACTTTTAGTGTAAAAAATATTATTTCTAAAAAAATTAAAATCTAGAACTAAATAAATTTTATTAAAGAACTAAAAATAGATTTAATAAAAAATAAATTAGAATGGATTAGGAGTCCCAGTTGCGGTGGCAGGTGGCAACCATATAGGCACACGGTTTCAGGTCCACGCATAAATGCTCTCTTCTCCTCACCACGCGTCTAATTTTAAAGGGCCATACTTTTTTTAAAGTAAACTAATCGTAAAGTCAATTAATGATAATATACTATTTATTATTTATTTTTCTTAACTATAATATTCGTAGGGAATACGAA